>NW_027256885.1:2554392-3754392 GCF_029215685.1 Pituophis catenifer annectens
CTCTCCAGAGAGCAACACAGAGTTGCAGTTTGTCAACAGAAAAAAAGCCCTGAAGCTTGTGAATGAGATTTCACACAACCAGAGCTGCAAAACAACTTAGTTTACGTAGGTAAAACCTGGCTAGAAAGAATATGCACATAAAAGCCTACGAAAAAGAAAAAGACACATTATACCTTTACAGGGGGAATATCCGAGAAGTGGGTGTGGCTCACCGACGAAGCCTTATAAGGCAGAAATAGCTATCTGAGTCTCCCAGAGAGCAACACAGAGTTGCAGTTTGTCAACAGAAAAAAAGCCCTGAAGCTTGTGAATGAGATTTCACACAACCAGAGCTGCAAAACAACTTAGTTTACGTAGGTAAAACCTGGCTAGAAAGAATATGCACATAAAAGCCTACGAAAAAGAAAAAGACACATTATACCTTTACAGGGGGAATATCCGAGAAGTGGGTGTGGCTCACCGACGAAGCCTTATAAGGCAGAAATAGCTATCTGAGTCTCCCAGAGAGCAACACAGAGTTGCAGTTTGTCAACAGAAAAAAAGCCCTGAAGCTTGTGAATGAGATTTCACACAACCAGAGCTGCAAAACAACTTAGTTTACGTAGGTAAAACCTGGCTAGAAAGAATATGCACATAAAAGCCTACGAAAAAGAAAAAGACACATTATACCTTTACAGGGGGAATATCCGAGAAGTGGGTGTGGCTCACCGACGAAGCCTTATAAGGCAGAAATAGCTATCTGAGTCTCCCAGAGAGCAACACAGAGTTGCAGTTTGTCAACAGAAAAAAAGCCCTGAAGCTTGTGAATGAGATTTCACACAACCAGAGCTGCAAAACAACTTAGTTTACGTAGGTAAAACCTGGCTAGAAAGAATATGCACATAAAAGCCTACGAAAAAGAAAAAGACACATTATACCTTTACAGGGGGAATATCTGAGAAGTGGGTGTGGCTCACCGACGAAGCCTTATAAGGCAGAAATAGCTATCTGAGTCTCCCAGAGAGCAACACAGAGTTGCAGTTTGTCAACAGAAAAAAAGCCCTGAAGCTTGTGAATGAGATTTCACACAACCAGAGCTGCAAAACAACTTAGTTTACGTAGGTAAAACCTGGCTAGAAAGAATATGCACATAAAAGCCTACGAAAAAGAAAAAGACACATTATACCTTTACAGGGGGAATATCCGAGAAGTGGGTGTGGCTCACCGACGAAGCCTTATAAGGCAGAAATAGCTATCTGAGTCTCCCAGAGAGCAACACAGAGTTGCAGTTTGTCAACAGAAAAAAAGCCCTGAAGCTTGTGAATGAGATTTCACACAACCAGAGCTGCAAAACAACTTAGTTTACGTAGGTAAAACCTGGCTAGAAAGAATATGCACATAAAAGCCTACGAAAAAGAAAAAGACACATTATACCTTTACAGGGGAATATCCGAGAAGTGGGTGTGGCTCACCGACGAAGCCTTATAAGGCAGAAATAGCTATCTGAGTCTCCCAGAGAGCAACACAGAGTTGCAGTTTGTCAACAGAAAAAAAGCCCTGAAGCTTGTGAATGAGATTTCACACAACCAGAGCTGCAAAACAACTTAGTTTACGTAGGTAAAACCTGGCTAGAAAGAATATGCACATAAAAGCCTACGAAAAAGAAAAGACACATTATACCTTACAGGGAGAATATCCGAGAAGTGGGTGTGGCTCACCGACGAAGCCTTATAAGGCAGAAATAGCTATCTGAGTCTCCCAGAGAGCAACACAGAGTTGCAGTTTGTCAACAGAAAAAAAGCCCTGAAGCTTGTGAATGAGATTTCACACAACCAGAGCTGCAAAACAACTTAGTTTACGTAGGTAAAACCTGGCTAGAAAGAATATGCACATAAAAGCCTACGAAAAGAAAAAGACACATTATACCTTTACAGGGGGAATATCCGAGAAGTGGGTGTGGCTCACCGACGAAGCCTTATAAGGCAGAAATAGCTATCTGAGTCTCCCAGAGAGCAACACAGAGTTGCAGTTTGTCAACAGAAAAAAAGCCCTGAAGCTTGTGAATGAGATTTCACACAACCAGAGCTGCAAAACAACTTAGTTTACGTAGGTAAAACCTGGCTAGAAAGAATATGCACATAAAAGCCTACGAAAAAGAAAAAGACACATTATACCTTTACAGGGGGAATATCCGAGAAGTGGGTGTGGCTCACCGACGAAGCCTTATAAGGCAGAAATAGCTATCTGAGTCTCCCAGAGAGCAACACAGAGTTGCAGTTTGTCAACAGAAAAAAAGCCCTGAAGCTTGTGAATGAGATTTCACACAACCAGAGCTGCAAAACAACTTAGTTTACGTAGGTAAAACCTGGCTAGAAAGAATATGCACATAAAAGCCTACGAAAAAGAAAAAGACACATTATACCTTTACAGGGGGAATATCCGAGAAGTGGGTGTGGCTCACCGACAAAGCCTTATAAGGCAGAAATAGCTATCTGAGTCTCCCAGAGAGCAACACAGAGTTGCAGTTTGTCAACAGAAAAAAAGCCCTGAAGCTTGTGAATGAGATTTCACACAACCAGAGCTGCAAAACAACTTAGTTTACGTAAGTAAAACCTGGCTAGAAAGAATATGCACATAAAAGCCTACGAAAAAGAAAAAGACACATTATACCTTTACAGGGGGAATATCCGAGAAGTGGGTGTGGCTCACCGACGAAGCCTTATAAGGCAGAAATAGCTATCTGAGTCTCCCAGAGAGCAACACAGAGTTGCAGTTTGTCAACAGAAAAAAAGCCCTGAAGCTTGTGAATGAGATTTCACACAACCAGAGCTGCAAAACAACTTAGTTTACGTAGGTAAAACCTGGCTAGAAAGAATATGCACATAAAAGCCTACGAAAAAGAAAAAGACACATTATACCTTTACAGGGGGAATATCCGAGAAGTGGGTGTGGCTCACCGATGAAGCCTTATAAGGCAGAAATAGCTATCTGAGTCTCCCAGAGAGCAACACAGAGTTGCAGTTTGTCAACAGAAAAAAAGCCCTGAAGCTTGTGAATGAGATTTCACACAACCAGAGCTGCAAAACAACTTAGTTTACGTAGGTAAAACTTGGCTAGAAAGAATATGCACATAAAAGCCTACGAAAAAGAAAAAGACACATTATACCTTTACAGGGGGAATATCCGAGAAGTGGGTGTGGCTCACCGACGAAGCCTTATAAGGCAGAAATAGCTATCTGAATCTCCCAGAGAGCAACACAGAGTTGCAGTTTGTCAACAGAAAAAAAGCCCTGAAGCTTGTGAATGAGATTTCACACAACCAGAGCTGCAAAACAACTTAGTTTACGTAGGTAAAACCTGGCTAGAAGAATATGCACATAAAAGCCTACGAAAAAGAAAAAGACACATTATACCTTTACAGGGGGAATATCCGAGAAGTGGGTGTGGCTCACCGACGAAGCCTTATAAGGCAGAAATAGCTATCTGAGTCTCCCAGAGAGCAACACAGAGTTGCAGTTTGTCAACAGAAAAAAAGCCCTGAAGCTTGTGAATGAGATTTCACACAACCAGAGCTGCAAAACAACTTAGTTTACGTAGGTAAAACCTGGCTAGAAAGAATATGCACATAAAAGCCTACGAAAAAGAAAAAGACACATTATACCTTTACAGGGGGAATATCCGAGAAGTGGGTGTGGCTCGCCGACGAAGCCTTATAAGGCAGAAATAGCTATCTGAGTCTCCCAGAGAGCAACACAGAGTTGCAGTTTGTCAACAGAAAAAAAGCCCTGAAGCTTGTGAATGAGATTTCACACAACCAGAGCTGCAAAACAACTTAGTTTACGTAGGTAAAACCTGGCTAGAAAGAATATGCACATAAAAGCCTACGAAAAAGAAAAAGACACATTATACCTTTACAGGGGGAATATCCGAGAAGTGGGTGTGGCTCACCGACGAAGCCTTATAAGGCAGAAATAGCTATCTGAGTCTCCCAGAGAGCAACACAGAGTTGCAGTTTGTCAACAGAAAAAAAAGCCCTGAAGCTTGTGAATGAGATTTCACACAACCAGAGCTGCAAAACAACTTAGTTTACGTAGGTAAAACCTGGCTAGAAAGAATATGCACATAAAAGCCTACGAAAAAGAAAAAGACACATTATACCTTTACAGGGGGAATATCCGAGAAGTGGGTGTGGCTCACCGACGAAGCCTTATAAGGCAGAAATAGCTATCTGAGTCTCCCAGAGAGCAACACAGAGTTGCAGTTTGTCAACAGAAAAAAAGCCCTGAAGCTTGTGAATGAGATTTCACACAACCAGAGCTGCAAAACAACTTAGTTTACGTAGGTAAAACCTGGCTAGAAAGAATATGCACATAAAAGCCTACGAAAAAGAAAAAGACACATTATACCTTTACAGGGGGAATATCTGAGAAGTGGGTGTGGCTCACCGACGAAGCCTTATAAGGCAGAAATAGCTATCTGAGTCTCCCAGAGAGCAACACAGAGTTGCAGTTTGTCAACAGAAAAAAAGCCCTGAAGCTTGTGAATGAGATTTCACACAACCAGAGCTGCAAAACAACTTAGTTTACGTAGGTAAAACCTGGCTAGAAAGAATATGCACATAAAAGCCTACGAAAAAGAAAAAGACACATTATACCTTTACAGGGGGAATATCCGAGAAGTGGGTGTGGCTCACCGACGAAGCCTTATAAGGCAGAAATAGCTATCTGAGTCTCCCAGAGAGCAACACAGAGTTGCAGTTTGTCAACAGAAAAAAAGCCCTGAAGCTTGTGAATGAGATTTCACACAACCAGAGCTGCAAAACAACTTAGTTTACGTAGGTAAAACCTGGCTAGAAAGAATATGCACATAAAAGCCTACGAAAAAGAAAAAGACACATTATACCTTTACAGGGGGAATATCTGAGAAGTGGGTGTGGCTCACCGACGAAGCCTTATAAGGCAGAAATAGCTATCTGAGTCTCCCAGAGAGCAACACAGAGTTGCAGTTTGTCAACAGAAAAAAAGCCCTGAAGCTTGTGAATGAGATTTCACACAACCAGAGCTGCAAAACAACTTAGTTTACGTAGGTAAAACCTGGCTAGAAAGAATATGCACATAAAAGCCTACGAAAAAGAAAAAGACACATTATACCTTTACAGGGGGAATATCCGAGAAGTGGGTGTGGCTCACCGACGAAGCCTTATAAGGCAGAAATAGCTATCTGAGTCTCCCAGAGAGCAACACAGAGTTGCAGTTTGTCAACAGAAAAAAAGCCCTGAAGCTTGTGAATGAGATTTCACACAACCAGAGCTGCAAAACAACTTAGTTTACGTAGGTAAAACCTGGCTAGAAAGAATATGCACATAAAAGCCTACGAAAAAGAAAAAGACACATTATACCTTTACAGGGGGAATATCCGAGAAGTGGGTGTGGCTCACCGACGAAGCCTTATAAGGCAGAAATAGCTATCTGAGTCTCCCAGAGAGCAACACAGAGTTGCAGTTTGTCAACAGAAAAAAAGCCCTGAAGCTTGTGAATGAGATTTCACACAACCAGAGCTGCAAAACAACTTAGTTTACGTAGGTAAAACCTGGCTAGAAAGAATATGCACATAAAAGCCTACGAAAAAGAAAAAGACACATTATACCTTTACAGGGGGAATATCTGAGAAGTGGGTGTGGCTCACCGACGAAGCCTTATAAGGAAGAAATAGCTATCTGAGTCTCCCAGAGAGCAACACAGAGTTGCAGTTTGTCAACAGAAAAAAAGCCCTGAAGCTTGTGAATGAGATTTCACACAACCAGAGCTGCAAAACAACTTAGTTTACGTAGGTAAAACCTGGCTAGAAAGAATATGCACATAAAAGCCTACGAAAAAGAAAAAGACACATTATACCTTTACAGGGGGAATATCCGAGAAGTGGGTGTGGCTCACCGACGAAGCCTTATAAGGCAGAAATAGCTATCTGAGTCTCCCAGAGAGCAACACAGAGTTGCAGTTTGTCAACAGAAAAAAAGCCCTGAAGCTTGTGAATGAGATTTCACACAACCAGAGCTGCAAAACAACTTAGTTTACGTAGGTAAAACCTGGCTAGAAAGAATATGCACATAAAAGCCCACGAAAAAGAAAAAGACACATTATACCTTTACAGGGGGAATATCCGAGAAGTGGGTGTGGCTCACCGACGAAGCCTTATAAGGCAGAAATAGCTATCTGAGTCTCCCAGAGAGCAACACAGAGTTGCAGTTTGTCAACAGAAAAAAAGCCCTGAAGCTTGTGAATGAGATTTCACACAACCAGAGCTGCAAAACAACTTAGTTTACGTATGTAAAACCTGGCTAGAAAGAATATGCACATAAAAGCCCACGAAAAAGAAAAAGACACATTATACCTTTACAGGGGGAATATCTGAGAAGTGGGTGTGGCTCACCGACGAAGCCTTATAAGGCAGAAATAGCTATCTGAGTCTCCCAGAGAGCAACACAGAGTTGCAGTTTGTCAACAGAAAAAAAGCCCTGAAGCTTGTGAATGAGATTTCACACAACCAGAGCTGCAAAACAACTTAGTTTACGTAGGTAAAACCTGGCTAGAAAGAATATGCACATAAAAGCCTACGAAAAAGAAAAAGACACATTATACCTTTACAGGGGGAATATCTGAGAAGTGGGTGTGGCTCACCGACGAAGCCTTATAAGGCAGAAATAGCTATCTGAGTCTCCCAGAGAGCAACACAGAGTTGCAGTTTGTCAACAGAAAAAAAGCCCTGAAGCTTGTGAATGAGATTTCACACAACCAGAGCTGCAAAACAACTTAGTTTACGTAGGTAAAACCTGGCTAGAAAGAATATGCACATAAAAGCCTACGAAAAAGAAAAAGACACATTATAACTTTACAGGGGGAATATCTGAGAAGTGGGTGTGGCTCACCGACGAAGCCTTATAAGGCAGAAATAGCTATCTGAGTCTCCCAGAGAGCAACACAGAGTTGCAGTTTGTCAACAGAAAAAAAGCCCTGAAGCTTGTGAATGAGATTTCACACAACCAGAGCTGCAAAACAACTTAGTTTACGTAGGTAAAACCTGGCTAGAAAGAATATGCACATAAAAGCCTACGAAAAAGAAAAAGACACATTATAACTTTACAGGGGGAATATCTGAGAAGTGGGTGTGGCTCACCGACGAAGCCTTATAAGGCAGAAATAGCTATCTGAGTCTCCCAGAGAGCAACACAGAGTTGCAGTTTGTCAACAGAAAAAAAGCCCTGAAGCTTGTGAATGAGATTTCACACAACCAGAGCTGCAAAACAACTTAGTTTACGTAGGTAAAACCTGGCTAGAAAGAATATGCACATAAAAGCCCACGAAAAAGAAAAAGACACATTATACCTTTACAGGGGGAATATCTGAGAAGTGGGTGTGGCTCACCGACGAAGCCTTATAAGGCAGAAATAGCTATCTGAGTCTCCCAGAGAGCAACACAGAGTTGCAGTTTGTCAACAGAAAAAAAGCCCTGAAGCTTGTGAATGAGATTTCACACAACCAGAGCTGCAAAACAACTTAGTTTACGTAGGTAAAACCTGGCTAGAAAGAATATGCACATAAAAGCCTACGAAAAAGAAAAAGACACATTATACCTTTACAGGGGGAATATCTGAGAAGTGGGTGTGGCTCACCGACGAAGCCTTATAAGGCAGAAATAGCTATCTGAGTCTCCCAGAGAGCAACACAGAGTTGCAGTTTGTCAACAGAAAAAAAGCCCTGAAGCTTGTGAATGAGATTTCACACAACCAGAGCTGCAAAACAACTTAGTTTACGTAGGTAAAACCTGGCTAGAAAGAATATGCACATAAAAGCCCACGAAAAAGAAAAAGACACATTATACCTTTACAGGGGGAATATCCGAGAAGTGGGTGTGGCTCACCGACGAAGCCTTATAAGGCAGAAATAGCTATCTGAGTCTCCCAGAGAGCAACACAGAGTTGCAGTTTGTCAACAGAAAAAAAGCCCTGAAGCTTGTGAATGAGATTTCACACAACCAGAGCTGCAAAACAACTTAGTTTACGTAGGTAAAACCTGGCTAGAAAGAATATGCACATAAAAGCCCACGAAAAAGAAAAAGACACATTATACCTTTACAGGGGGAATATCTGAGAAGTGGGTGTGGCTCACCGACGAAGCCTTATAAGGCAGAAATAGCTATCTGAGTCTCCCAGAGAGCAACACAGAGTTGCAGTTTGTCAACAGAAAAAAAGCCCTGAAGCTTGTGAATGAGATTTCACACAACCAGAGCTGCAAAACAACTTAGTTTACGTAGGTAAAACCTGGCTAGAAAGAATATGCACATAAAAGCCTACGAAAAAGAAAAAGACACATTATACCTTTACAGGGGGAATATCTGAGAAGTGGGTGTGGCTCACCGACGAAGCCTTATAAGGCAGAAATAGCTATCTGAGTCTCCCAGAGAGCAACACAGAGTTGCAGTTTGTCAACAGAAAAAAAGCCCTGAAGCTTGTGAATGAGATTTCACACAACCAGAGCTGCAAAACAACTTAGTTTACGTAGGTAAAACCTGGCTAGAAAGAATATGCACATAAAAGCCTACGAAAAAGAAAAAGACACATTATACCTTTACAGGGGGAATATCTGAGAAGTGGGTGTGGCTCACCGACGAAGCCTTATAAGGCAGAAATAGCTATCTGAGTCTCCCAGAGAGCAACACAGAGTTGCAGTTTGTCAACAGAAAAAAAGCCCTGAAGCTTGTGAATGAGATTTCACACAACCAGAGCTGCAAAACAACTTAGTTTACGTAGGTAAAACCTGGCTAGAAAGAATATGCACATAAAAGCCTACGAAAAAGAAAAAGACACATTATACCTTTACAGGGGGAATATCCGAGAAGTGGGTGTGGCTCACCGACGAAGCCTTATAAGGCAGAAATAGCTATCTGAGTCTCCCAGAGAGCAACACAGAGTTGCAGTTTGTCAACAGAAAAAAAGCCCTGAAGCTTGTGAATGAGATTTCACACAACCAGAGCTGCAAAACAACTTAGTTTACGTAGGTAAAACCTGGCTAGAAAGAATATGCACATAAAAGCCTACGAAAAAGAAAAAGACACATTATACCTTTACAGGGGGAATATCTGAGAAGTGGGTGTGGCTCACCGACGAAGCCTTATAAGGCAGAAATAGCTATCTGAGTCTCCCAGAGAGCAACACAGAGTTGCAGTTTGTCAACAGAAAAAAAGCCCTGAAGCTTGTGAATGAGATTTCACACAACCAGAGCTGCAAAACAACTTAGTTTACGTAGGTAAAACCTGGCTAGAAAGAATATGCACATAAAAGCCTACGAAAAAGAAAAAGACACATTATACCTTTACAGGGGGAATATCTGAGAAGTGGGTGTGGCTCACCGACGAAGCCTTATAAGGCAGAAATAGCTATCTGAGTCTCCCAGAGAGCAACACAGAGTTGCAGTTTGTCAACAGAAAAAAAGCCCTGAAGCTTGTGAATGAGATTTCACACAACCAGAGCTGCAAAACAACTTAGTTTACGTAGGTAAAACCTGGCTAGAAAGAATATGCACATAAAAGCCTACGAAAAAGAAAAAGACACATTATACCTTTACAGGGGGAATATCTGAGAAGTGGGTGTGGCTCACCGACGAAGCCTTATAAGGCAGAAATAGCTATCTGAGTCTCCCAGAGAGCAACACAGAGTTGCAGTTTGTCAACAGAAAAAAAGCCCTGAAGCTTGTGAATGAGATTTCACACAACCAGAGCTGCAAAACAACTTAGTTTACGTAGGTAAAACCTGGCTAGAAAGAATATGCACATAAAAGCCTACGAAAAAGAAAAAGACACATTATACCTTTACAGGGGGAATATCCGAGAAGTGGGTGTGGCTCACCGACGAAGCCTTATAAGGCAGAAATAGCTATCTGAGTCTCCCAGAGAGCAACACAGAGTTGCAGTTTGTCAACAGAAAAAAAGCCCTGAAGCTTGTGAATGAGATTTCACACAACCAGAGCTGCAAAACAACTTAGTTTACGTAGGTAAAACCTGGCTAGAAAGAATATGCACATAAAAGCCTACGAAAAAGAAAAAGACACATTATAACTTTACAGGGGGAATATCTGAGAAGTGGGTGTGGCTCACCGACGAAGCCTTATAAGGCAGAAATAGCTATCTGAGTCTCCCAGAGAGCAACACAGAGTTGCAGTTTGTCAACAGAAAAAAAGCCCTGAAGCTTGTGAATGAGATTTCACACAACCAGAGCTGCAAAACAACTTAGTTTACGTAGGTAAAACCTGGCTAGAAAGAATATGCACATAAAAGCCCACGAAAAAGAAAAAGACACATTATACCTTTACAGGGGGAATATCTGAGAAGTGGGTGTGGCTCACCGACGAAGCCTTATAAGGCAGAAATAGCTATCTGAGTCTCCCAGAGAGCAACACAGAGTTGCAGTTTGTCAACAGAAAAAAAGCCCTGAAGCTTGTGAATGAGATTTCACACAACCAGAGCTGCAAAACAACTTAGTTTACGTAGGTAAAACCTGGCTAGAAAGAATATGCACATAAAAGCCTACGAAAAAGAAAAAGACACATTATACCTTTACAGGGGGAATATCTGAGAAGTGGGTGTGGCTCACCGACGAAGCCTTATAAGGCAGAAATAGCTATCTGAGTCTCCCAGAGAGCAACACAGAGTTGCAGTTTGTCAACAGAAAAAAAGCCCTGAAGCTTGTGAATGAGATTTCACACAACGAGAGCTGCAAAACAACTTAGTTTACGTAGGTAAAACCTGGCTAGAAAGAATATGCACATAAAAGCCTACGAAAAAGAAAAAGACACATTATACCTTTACAGGGGGAATATCTGAGAAGTGGGTGTGGCTCACCGACGAAGCCTTATAAGGCAGAAATAGCTATCTGAGTCTCCCAGAGAGCAACACAGAGTTGCAGTTTGTCAACAGAAAAAAAGCCCTGAAGCTTGTGAATGAGATTTCACACAACCAGAGGTGCAAAACAACTTAGTTTACGTAGGTAAAACCTGGCTAGAAAGAATATGCACATAAAAGCCCACGAAAAAGAAAAAGACACATTATACCTTTACAGGGGGAATATCTGAGAAGTGGGTGTGGCTCACCGACGAAGCCTTATAAGGCAGAAATAGCTATCTGAGTCTCCCAGAGAGCAACACAGAGTTGCAGTTTGTCAACAGAAAAAAAGCCCTGAAGCTTGTGAATGAGATTTCACACAACCAGAGCTGCAAAACAACTTAGTTTACGTAGGTAAAACCTGGCTAGAAAGAATATGCACATAAAAGCCTACGAAAAAGAAAAAGACACATTATACCTTTACAGGGGGAATATCTGAGAAGTGGGTGTGGCTCACCGACGAAGCCTTATAAGGCAGAAATAGCTATCTGAGTCTCCCAGAGAGCAACACAGAGTTGCAGTTTGTCAACAGAAAAAAAGCCCTGAAGCTTGTGAATGAGATTTCACACAACCAGAGCTGCAAAACAACTTAGTTTACGTAGGTAAAACCTGGCTAGAAAGAATATGCACATAAAAGCCTACGAAAAAGAAAAAGACACATTATACCTTTACAGGGGGAATATCTGAGAAGTGGGTGTGGCTCACCGACGAAGCCTTATAAGGCAGAAATAGCTATCTGAGTCTCCCAGAGAGCAACACAGAGTTGCAGTTTGTCAACAGAAAAAAAGCCCTGAAGCTTGTGAATGAGATTTCACACAACCAGAGCTGCAAAACAACTTAGTTTACGTAGGTAAAACCTGGCTAGAAAGAATATGCACATAAAAGCCTACGAAAAAGAAAAAGACACATTATACCTTTACAGGGGGAATATCTGAGAAGTGGGTGTGGCTCACCGACGAAGCCTTATAAGGCAGAAATAGCTATCTGAGTCTCCCAGAGAGCAACACAGAGTTGCAGTTTGTCAACAGAAAAAAAGCCCTGAAGCTTGTGAATGAGATTTCACACAACCAGAGCTGCAAAACAACTTAGTTTACGTAGGTAAAACCTGGCTAGAAAGAATATGCACATAAAAGCCTACGAAAAAGAAAAAGACACATTATACCTTTACAGGGGGAATATCTGAGAAGTGGGTGTGGCTCACCGACGAAGCCTTATAAGGCAGAAATAGCTATCTGAGTCTCCCAGAGAGCAACACAGAGTTGCAGTTTGTCAACAGAAAAAAAGCCCTGAAGCTTGTGAATGAGATTTCACACAACCAGAGCTGCAAAACAACTTAGTTTACGTAGGTAAAACCTGGCTAGAAAGAATATGCACATAAAAGCCTACGAAAAAGAAAAAGACACATTATACCTTTACAGGGGGAATATCTGAGAAGTGGGTGTGGCTCACCGACGAAGCCTTATAAGGCAGAAATAGCTATCTGAGTCTCCCAGAGAGCAACACAGAGTTGCAGTTTGTCAACAGAAAAAAAGCCCTGAAGCTTGTGAATGAGATTTCACACAACCAGAGCTGCAAAACAACTTAGTTTACGTAGGTAAAACCTGGCTAGAAAGAATATGCACATAAAAGCCTACGAAAAAGAAAAAGACACATTATACCTTTACAGGGGGAATATCTGAGAAGTGGGTGTGGCTCACCGACGAAGCCTTATAAGGCAGAAATAGCTATCTGAGTCTCCCAGAGAGCAACACAGAGTTGCAGTTTGTCAACAGAAAAAAAGCCCTGAAGCTTGTGAATGAGATTTCACACAACCAGAGCTGCAAAACAACTTAGTTTACGTAGGTAAAACCTGGCTAGAAAGAATATGCACATAAAAGCCTACGAAAAAGAAAAAGACACATTATACCTTTACAGGGGGAATATCTGAGAAGTGGGTGTGGCTCACCGACGAAGCCTTATAAGGCAGAAATAGCTATCTGAGTCTCCCAGAGAGCAACACAGAGTTGCAGTTTGTCAACAGAAAAAAAGCCCTGAAGCTTGTGAATGAGATTTCACACAACCAGAGCTGCAAAACAACTTAGTTTACGTAGGTAAAACCTGGCTAGAAAGAATATGCACATAAAAGCCTACGAAAAAGAAAAAGACACATTATACCTTTACAGGGGGAATATCTGAGAAGTGGGTGTGGCTCACCGACGAAGCCTTATAAGGCAGAAATAGCTATCTGAGTCTCCCAGAGAGCAACACAGAGTTGCAGTTTGTCAACAGAAAAAAAGCCCTGAAGCTTGTGAATGAGATTTCACACAACCAGAGCTGCAAAACAACTTAGTTTACGTAGGTAAAACCTGGCTAGAAAGAATATGCACATAAAAGCCTACGAAAAAGAAAAAGACACATTATACCTTTACAGGGGGAATATCTGAGAAGTGGGTGTGGCTCACCGACGAAGCCTTATAAGGCAGAAATAGCTATCTGAGTCTCCCAGAGAGCAACACAGAGTTGCAGTTTGTCAACAGAAAAAAAGCCCTGAAGCTTGTGAATGAGATTTCACACAACCAGAGCTGCAAAACAACTTAGTTTACGTAGGTAAAACCTGGCTAGAAAGAATATGCACATAAAAGCCTACGAAAAAGAAAAAGACACATTATACCTTTACAGGGGGAATATCTGAGAAGTGGGTGTGGCTCACCGACGAAGCCTTATAAGGCAGAAATAGCTATCTGAGTCTCCCAGAGAGCAACACAGAGTTGCAGTTTGTCAACAGAAAAAAAGCCCTGAAGCTTGTGAATGAGATTTCACACAACCAGAGCTGCAAAACAACTTAGTTTACGTAGGTAAAACCTGGCTAGAAAGAATATGCACATAAAAGCCTACGAAAAAGAAAAAGACACATTATACCTTTACAGGGGGAATATCTGAGAAGTGGGTGTGGCTCACCGACGAAGCCTTATAAGGCAGAAATAGCTATCTGAGTCTCCCAGAGAGCAACACAGAGTTGCAGTTTGTCAACAGAAAAAAAGCCCTGAAGCTTGTGAATGAGATTTCACACAACCAGAGCTGCAAAACAACTTAGTTTACGTAGGTAAAACCTGGCTAGAAAGAATATGCACATAAAAGCCTACGAAAAAGAAAAAGACACATTATACCTTTACAGGGGGAATATCTGAGAAGTGGGTGTGGCTCACCGACGAAGCCTTATAAGGCAGAAATAGCTATCTGAGTCTCCCAGAGAGCAACACAGAGTTGCAGTTTGTCAACAGAAAAAAAGCCCTGAAGCTTGTGAATGAGATTTCACACAACCAGAGCTGCAAAACAACTTAGTTTACGTAGGTAAAACCTGGCTAGAAAGAATATGCACATAAAAGCCTACGAAAAAGAAAAAGACACATTATACCTTTACAGGGGGAATATCTGAGAAGTGGGTGTGGCTCACCGACGAAGCCTTATAAGGCAGAAATAGCTATCTGAGTCTCCCAGAGAGCAACACAGAGTTGCAGTTTGTCAACAGAAAAAAAGCCCTGAAGCTTGTGAATGAGATTTCACACAACCAGAGCTGCAAAACAACTTAGTTTACGTAGGTAAAACCTGGCTAGAAAGAATATGCACATAAAAGCCTACGAAAAAGAAAAAGACACATTATACCTTTACAGGGGGAATATCTGAGAAGTGGGTGTGGCTCACCGACGAAGCCTTATAAGGCAGAAATAGCTATCTGAGTCTCCCAGAGAGCAACACAGAGTTGCAGTTTGTCAACAGAAAAAAAGCCCTGAAGCTTGTGAATGAGATTTCACACAACCAGAGCTGCAAAACAACTTAGTTTACGTAGGTAAAACCTGGCTAGAAAGAATATGCACATAAAAGCCTACGAAAAAGAAAAAGACACATTATACCTTTACAGGGGGAATATCTGAGAAGTGGGTGTGGCTCACCGACGAAGCCTTATAAGGCAGAAATAGCTATCTGAGTCTCCCAGAGAGCAACACAGAGTTGCAGTTTGTCAACAGAAAAAAAGCCCTGAAGCTTGTGAATGAGATTTCACACAACCAGAGCTGCAAAACAACTTAGTTTACATAGGTAAAACCTGGCTAGAAAGAATATGCACATAAAAGCCTACGAAAAAGAAAAAGACATATATACATATATACATATATATATATATATATATATATGCATATTCTTTCTAGCCAGGTTTTACCTACGTAAACTAAGTTGTTCTACAGCAGGTAAAACCTTTTACGTAGGTAAAACCTGGCTAGAAAGAATATGCACATAAAAGCCTACGAAAAAGAAAAAGACATATATATATATATATGTATATATTTTTATATATATATATATATATATATGTATATATATATATATATATATATATATATATATATATATATATATATATATATATATTCAATGTTTACATCCTTAAATCTTAGTTACACTTTTACAGCTTTCCAATACCGGCATTTTTAGTAATATCTAATTTATCTTTCAGCCATCTATATATGTATACATTTTGTTTGTTACATACTTATTCATACAATCAATACATTTTATATACATACCTACTACACATTAAATATAACATTCCATTATAATATCTTCTCTTTTGCTATACCCTATCCATTAATTTTAGATTCCTTTTCCAGCCAATCATACCATCTGTTCCATGTTTCATAATAAATCGTTTCCTCTCTGTCCTTAAGTTCCATCGTTAACTTATCTGATTCTGCACACTCCAGCACCTTTTTTATAATCATCGTGTTTGTTGGAACATGTTGTTTCCAGTTTTGGGCAAAAGAGATTCTGGTGGCCATAATTATGTGGAGTATGAGGTATTGAATTTCTTTACTCAGTTTTCTTTTATAATCCCTAACAAAAATAGTTCAGGTTTCATATCAATTTTTTCCCCAGTCATTTCCTCCAACCATTTTTTAAATGGTTTTGTTAGGCTTTGTTCTTTCCCTCCCAAATAAAGGCATGCCAACCCCTCTGTAAATTGTGTCATGGTAAATGTCTAACTATTACATCTCCCTGATCACCCAGCCCTGCAAGGGTTAACTGACCACATATCCCATAACCCCTGTAACCACTCCTTACCTCTTTGCCCCTCCTCCTGGGTATAAAAGCTCCGACCACGAGGTCCACACGTTATTCCAGATGTATACCTGAAAGGAAAAGGTACAAGGTCAGTGACCTCCAGTACCATTAAGCCTACAATAAAGCTACAGAAAAGAATTGAAGTCTGACTTTGAGTTATTGGGCTAGATCCAGCTTTTAACAAAATGGTAGCAGAGGATGGTTGCCCATAACTCCAGATAATGACTGAACCCAACATCTACCCTGAAGAAGCAGACAGAGTACAGACCAGAGCTCTTACCAAGAAGATGGCTGAGAAACTTACAACCAAAGCCACAGCCGTGGAGGAGACAGAAGCTGGAAGCGAGCAGGACTCCAGCCTGGACTCACAATCAGATGAAGAGGGGCCATCCAAGGAAATCACCGCCCTGGAAGGAGAAACAGCACAGAAAATGAATAAATTCAAACTCTCCATCCTGAAACTGATGGAGGCAAGCAGCAACAAAGAGAACCTCATCGCGGACCTTCAAAACCTCTTCGAGCAGCAAGAAGCAGCAATTGAGGCACCAAAGACCACCGAGAGAGAAAAGCCAGCAAAAAAGGGTAAGCCACCCCAACCCGAAGATCCCGAGATGGCCAAACACATTTCTGTGCCCTCTTCCCGGCGGCCATCTTGGGACGAGCACCAGCCAATGGGATGCCAGGATTTGAATCCCTTGGCGCGAAAATGCCCGAACCCCGAAACAGACGGGGACTCAGAAAGCGACAACGAAGAGCCCAGCTCTGAAAGCGACCACGAAGAGACCACAATAACTAAGAAAAAAATGCCTACCGATCTCGAGTTGCAAAAGGCAATAGAGACCATCACTGCTGCCCTCGGCTCCGCTTTCGAGCCTCCTGCAGCACTCAAAAAATCGAAGAAAAATCCTGGAAAACACAAGAAGGCCAGGACAACCAACGACGACCAGGCGACCGAGCCACAGCCAACTAAAAACACCGCGCACACCAACAACCGGCACAAAAAAACGCCCACCTGCAGGAAGGATCAACCGCAGGACTTGAACTCGCCACCCGCTACACCAACTACGTGAGGCCCGAGGGAGAAGAGAAGAACCGGCTACTCACCCACGCCACGACATCCACCAGACCGATCCACGCAACCAGGGACCAGCGACCACGAGGGAGGATCCGCCGCCGCCACCGCCATTACTGCCTAGCCGCTGGGTGCAGGGAATCCTCAACTTAAGACCTCCGCTGCTGCCACGCCGCCGACCCGCAGAAGTCCTTGACTTACGACCGCGTCACTTCCTCACCTCCTTCCCTTCTTCGCCGGGGATCCGGCCATCCAGCAGTGGTGTCCACCTTCAGGAGGAATCTTCGGACCCACCGGGGGTGGGTCCAGCCTCCCACCGACAGGCCTAGGCCTAGGCCTGGGAGCTCCAGCAACAGGAACCTCACCAGATGGACTCCAGCGCGGAATGAGTTTCGCGCATGCCCAGTACCTGCCTGTAACAAGAGAAGCAAGTTACATAGATCCAAGCAAGTACAGAATGGCCACAAAAATCCCAAAGCCTTATTGTGAGTTCAATCACAGTTTGGACCATGGACAGCTCCCCCCAGTAAGTAACCTTACTAACATTTCTGGGGCAAATTATGCCAATTTGCCAAAATTACAGTTAGATGGGGGTAATGTTATAGAATGGAGTCAACAATTAAGAGTTGCTCTCATGAGAGAGAATGCACTGTTTCTAGCTAACAGACCTCCCCAAAAGCCCTGGTCACTGGAAATTGACTGTATTCATCACAGGGCATTTTGTATCATGTTAACCTCCATTCCATCTGCTATGTATCCATCTATTGAGGACAATCTGACTGTTTATGATGTTATGCAAAAACTATGTAACCTGTTTTATAGCCAGAGTAGAGCCACTACCACTAGAATATCTAGGGAATTCCACTCCACCAAGCACAAGGCAGGGGTCCCCATGAGTGAGCACATTTTAAAGATGAATGCCACAAGGGCAGAGCTCATGCAGAGGGGGGAAATCATCACTGAAGAGAGCATGATAAGCATAATCATAAACTCTCTTGATAGCAGTTGGGACAGCTTCATAACCCAACTAAATAGCCTCAGCTTGCAATACATAACACTAGGCACACTGACCAGTCAGCTCATTGCAGAGGACACTCTGAGGAGGGACCGCCAACTGTCCAGAAGGGATCCCAGACCCACGAAGAGGGTGGATTTCCAAGATAGGGCCAGGGATACCTCAGAATGTTATTCTTGTGGGTCAAGGAACCACTTAAAGAGGGATTGCCCCAGGAACCATAGGGATAGGGGACAGCATGACAGCAGAGGGGGGAGGTCACCTGAATGCAGGTACCCAAAGGAAAGGGGGCGAGGGTGGTCACCCAACCCCAGGAAACACCACGAGTGCAGAGACCACTCCAGAGACAGTAACTCTGGCTCCATGTACGGGATCAGGCACGATGACCCAAATGACAAACATAAGGCAGAGAGAAACACATGGCTCCTGGACTCAGGAGCCACAAGTCACACTACTTGTAACCCAGAGCTGCTAGACTCACTCACAGAAGTAGACTCAGAAATAAAGGTGGCAAACCAAAGCAAGGTCAAAGTAGTGGGGAAAGGAAACATACACATCACACAGATAGGGGATTTAAAAGGGGTACTGTACGTGCCAGAAATAACCCACAACTTGCTAGCCATCACAAAGCTGACACGGGACACAAACATAGAGATAAAATTCAAAGATGGAAAGGCACACTTGATCAAGCAAGGGAAAGAGATAGGAAAGGTAACCATACATGAGGGACTTCCCTACTTCACACCCAACGCAAGGGAGGAAGAAGGCATTGATACCAACACGAACCACAAAGTAGATGAGTGTCCAGAAATAGAGGGGGTGCAGCAAGAGGCAGGAAGTAGCCATGAGAATGCCAACAAGTCTGTATCTATCGGTAAGCCATTGCATGATAACTGCGCCCACCTCCTCCACAGGAGGCTGGGACACATAAGTTTCCCCATTGTAAAGAAAATGACGGAATGTACCAAAGGTCTCAAAGTAAAGAACTGCGAAAACTACTTGGAGTGTTCGATCTGTAAGCGTTCTAAGATCAAGGTTAAGGCCATCCCCAGGGGATCCAAACGAACCACAGAGTCCCCCTTCCAATTGGTGCATATGGACTTGGTAGGGCCATTGAAACCATCTGTAGGGCATAGGAAGCGATTCTTCCTCACGATTGTGGATGACTACACCAGATACGGGTATGTCTACTCCCTCAGACACAAAAACGAAGTATTCCAAAGGTTTAAAGAATTCCACAGAAGAGTAGATATGCAACATAACATGAAAATAAGGCAAATAATGACAGACAGGGGCTCAGAATTCATGGCCAAGGAATTCACGAGGTGGCTGAGAGAACAGGGCATAACGCATTACACCTCTTCACCTTTCTCCCCCTTCCAAAATGGAGTCTCAGAGAGAAAGAACGGAGTATTGCAAACCATGATGAGGTGCGCCCTGGAGGATGCTGGGATGGGGCAGCATTTCTGGTCAGAGGCACTACACTACGCCAATTACACCCTGAATAGACTGTGGTCAAGCTCTATCAATAAGACACCATACGAGATGTTATACAACAGAAAGCCCAGCATCGCACACTTACACATATTCGGCACACCAGCCGATGTCCACATCTCCAGGCAATTAAGAAAGAAAGGGGAGAAATTATCAAAAAGACTGAGATTCGTGGGTTACGAACCGGGCACAAAGGGCTACAGATTTGTCGACAACAACCGTTTTGTGGTTTCCAGGTCAGTCAGTTTTCACGAAAATGCAAACTGGTCAAGGGTACACTCCAATGACATTCCCACCAATAGGGTCACATTCGAACATGGCCAAGGGGAAAAGGAGGTCAGAGAGGTCAGAGGGCATAAAGCCAACAATCGCAAGGCAAGCCCCAAAGAGTGGAAAGAAGGGCACCCTTCCCTGAAGATAGATGACCTGACAGACAAAGAGGCAGACAACATGCAGGAAACCGAGCCAACCCCCAGCAGGCCAATCAGAGAAACCAGAAACAAGCTGCCAAGGAAGCTGGAGGATTACGTCATGGCCATCCACAACACCCATTTCACGCCCAGCTCATACGAGGACATCCTCGGGCTCCCCCAGAAAGAGAAAGAAAAATGGATGTCTGCCATGGAGAAAGAGATGGAGAGCCTAAGGAATCTCCAAGTATACTCGCCTGCCCAAATTCCAGAGGACAAAAAACCAATAGGAACCAAATGGGTGTTCAGAGTTAAGACATTAGAAGACAACAAGGTCCTGTACAAGGCAAGACTAGTCGCGCAGGGTTTCGCCCAAAGATACCCCGAAGACTATACAGACACCTACTCACCTACCGTCAGGGCGGAGAGTGTCAAAAGCGCCCTGGTGGTGGCCACCATCCTGGGCTTGGAAGTTTTCCAATTCGACATACAAACAGCGTACTTGCACGCCGAGTTGGACAAAGAGATATACGTTAAAGCACCGCCTGGGTACAACGAGGGCGAGAACCAAACCTGGCTGCTGAACAAAAGCCTGTATGGGCTCAAGCAGTCGGGCAAAAGGTGGTATGACTGCCTAGCCAAAGCTCTCAGATCCATGGGCTTCGAGGCCACCTCAGCCGACAAATGCTTCTTCACGAAGAGAGAAAACAACACATTCGAAGGTGTGCTCGTTTACGTGGACGACATCTTGTACATCAGCAAACACAAGGACAGATGTGACAAGTTCGCCACTGAGCTGGGTAGCCACTTCTCCCTAAAGTCACTTGGAAAGATCGATAAATACCTAGGGGTCCAAGTGATAAAAACCAACAAGGGTTTCCGCCTCTCCCAGAGAGAAAAGATCATCGAGCTGCTGTCCAAATGCAACATGTCCGAAGCAAAACCCAGCGAGACTCCCATGCAACCAGAGTTCCTGAAGACTATGTACGAGGAATCTGAACCTTTCACAGACAATAAGTTGTATAGATCAACGATAGGGTCACTGCTGTATATATCCAACTGGACCAGGCCCGACATCGCCTTGGCCGTCAATCTGCTGTCCAGACATGTAAGCAAACCCACGGTAACACACTGGAACGCCATCAAAAGACTACTTAGATACTTAAAATTCAGCGCGGATGCCCTACTCTGCCTAGAGCCAGAAACATCCGAGAAACCAAAGCTAACCTGCTATGCTGACGCTGATTGGGCTGGGGACATAGAGTGCAGAAAAAGCACCTCTGGCTACGTGCTACTACTCAACAATTGCCCCATCCATTGGTACACTGGAAAGCAAAAACTGGTGGCCACATCAACTACAGAAGCAGAATTCATTTGCCTATCCAAGGCCGCAAACAACTTAGTGTGGTTCGATGACCTGCTCTGCAACATCTGGGCTGAACCCTCATACCCAATAGTCATCCATGAAGACAACAAAGCAGCGATAGAGATCTCAAAGGCCGATGCTATAGGTCAGCGATCTAGGCACATTGACATTAAATACAAACACGTCAGGCAGTTTTCAGAAATAGGTTTCATTAAGGCAGTACACTGTGACACAGAGGAGCAAACAGCAGATATTCTCACTAAACCCCTACCACATAAACAGCATGCGTACCTCATGTCTAAAATGCATGTTTACATGTAATCCGTGCCTGTGTGTGTATATTCTCTGTGTGTATACAACCACTCCCCCAGGTACCCAGTTAGACATTTAGAGGGGGTTTTGTCATGGTAAATGTCTAACTATTACATCTCCCTGATCACCCAGCCCTGCAAGGGTTAACTGACCACATATCCCATAACCCCTGTAACCACTCCTTACCTCTTTGCCCCTCCTCCTGGGTATAAAAGCTCCGACCACGAGGTCCACACGTTATTCCAGATGTATACCTGAAAGGAAAAGGTACAAGGTCAGGGACCTCCAGTACCATTAAGCCTACAATAAAGCTACAGAAAAGAATTGAAGTCTGACTTTGAGTTATTGGGCTAGATCCAGCTTTTAACAAATTGTGCCCCTCAATTGTTAGTATTCTTCCATTTTTAAAATTTATCCATTCTTTGAGCCATGATATTACTGCGCAGCCTGATGGTAAAGTTCCCAATCTGGAAGGCCAAAGCCATCCTTATTTCTAGAATCTTGTAAGAGTTTTAATTTAATTCTGGGCTTTTTTCCCAACCATATAAACTTACTAATAATTCTATTCAATTTTTTGAAAAAGCTTTTCCCCAATTTTATAGGTACCAATTGCGCACTCCGGCCCCCAATGCATTTCTCGTTCCCCGAGTTGCACAGACCCTCAGGGCCTGGGCCTCTGGCTGATGTTGTGCAATGCCAGGTCCGTAATAAATAAAGCCCCCCTCATTTACGATCTTGTTCAAGAGGGGGGGTACTGACCTGGCGGGTATCACGGAGACCTGGTTGGGCTGGGAGGGGGGTTCCCCTCGTTGAAATGTGCCCACCAGGCTTCCGCGCATTCCCTCAGCCGAGGGCTCAAGGTAGGGGCGGGGGGGGGGGGGTGGCGGCTATTATAAAGAAAAGTCTTTGTCCGAGGGAGGCCACTGTACCTCAGATAGCCGGATGTGAATCCCTCCTTGTGAAGTGGGGCCGTGGGGTGCAGATGGGCTTGCTGATTGCGTACCTGGCTCCCTGCCACATAGCGGCGGCCCTGCCCGAGCTGCTCAACATAATAGCCATGGTGGCGGTGGATACCCCCAGATTTATGGTCATGGGGGATTTCAACCTGCCATCTGTCGGTGAAACATCTGAGGCAGCTCAGGAGTTCATGGCCTCCATGATGGCCATGGACCTGACCCAGTTAATTCAAGGCCCCGCTCACACGGGGGGGGACACACTCTGGATCTGATTTTTGTCTCTGGTCAGTGGTTGAATGATCTAGGTATAAGGGATATAGCCATCAAGCCCTTGTCATGGTCAGATCATTCACTCCTTCGACTAGACTTTCGAGCTGCTATCCTCCACTGCAGGGAGACGGAACCGACTAGGTGGTTCCGTCCCAGGCGCCTGATGGATCCGGACAGGTTCCTGTTGCGGCCCTGCCCTCTGAGCCTATCTCATCGGAGGAAGAAAGCTCCGAACATGAGGGAGAGGAGTCAGCCAGGCCTCCCTCTCCAGGCCCCTCCCCTCTGGCACTGTCTCAGGTGCCGGCCGAGGGAGAGGAGATTAGCCAGGAGCCAGGTGTCTCTGATGAGAGCGAAGGAGAGCCGTCGTTCCTGGATGCACGCCAACGAAGGCGTGATAAACGGTTGCAGCAGTTAAGGAAGCGTGCTAGGGATTAGAACTGAGTCACTGGACCACACCCCAGAGACTATATAAGAGAGGGTGGTGGCTGGTAAAACTCCGTGACGAACAAAAACTAACTCTGGCTAGTCACTTGAACAACGTCTGAAGCTGCCGAAGGGATATTGTTTTGCTGGACTATTTGCAATGCGTATGTAATTTTATGTTATCTGTTGCAGTAAAGCCTCTTGGCAGACGGTGCTTATATTGTTGCCAAGTTTGAGATAACGACCTGTGTGCGTGCCAAGTACTTTCTTAACCCTCGGTGGGCTGTGTTTGTGTGTGTGTGTAGACGGGGACAGATCAGTTCCTGACGGAGCTTGGGCCATTCCCTGAGGCTCTGGCTCACGACTCGACTGAAGAACTGGTGGCCGCCTGGGATAGGGCGGCCGCTGGAGCTTTGGATCGCGTCGTGCCTTTGCGGCCTCTGACCCGGTGCCGATCCCAATTGGCTCCCTGGTTTTCGGAGGAGCTGAGGGAGATGAAGCGCCAGAAAAGACGCCTGGAGAGCGATTGGAGGGCCAGCCGTTCTGAATCTGACCGAACACTGGTGAGGTCTCATATTAAGATCTACCTAGTGGTGATAAAAGTGGCAAAATCTAATTATTTTTCCGCTCTTATTGCGTCTGCAGAGAACCGCCCAGCCGCCCTGTTTAGGGTGACCCGCTCCCTACTACAGTTGGGAGCGTGGGAAGACTCCTTGCAAGGTAGGGCTGAGGATTTTGTGCAATATCTGCATGATAAAATCGCTCAGTAAAAGGCGACAGATTTATACGATCTGAAGAGAATCCAGAAGTTCTTTTGCGGAAAATTAGAACTAATGAGGAAATAAAAGGACTGAAGATCAGGAAGGAGATTTACAAGACACAAGCATTTGCAGACGATGTAGCTCTAATCCTCGAAGACCCCATAGAATCGGGACCAAAAGTACTAGAGGAATTAAGTAAATATGGAGAGGTGGCAGGCTCTATATTGAATAAAACTAAAACCAAAGTATTGATTAAGAATACAACTGAGAGCCAGAAAAACGAGATAGAAGAAGCATTAGGACTACAGGTTGCCAAAAAAATTAAATACCTAGGAATTTGGATTACATTTAGATGTTCAACCTTGAAAGACGACAGTTATACTCCCCTAATCAGAAATATGAAACAAGACCTTGACAGATGGAAGAAAATAAGACTATCACTTTTGGGCAAGATAGCCACAATTAAGATGAACATTCTCCCCAGAATACTATTCTTATTCCAAAACATACCGGTAAATTTAGATAAAAAGTTTTTTTTAGAACTAGACAAAATCATCAGAGAATTTATATGGGAAGGGAAAAAACCGAGGTTTTCCATTAAAATTTTAAGGGGCAAAAGAGATATAGGTGGATTTGGACTCCCTGACTGGGAAATATATTACAGGGCAGCTAAGTTAGTCTGGATAAGAGATTGGATCACTTTGGAAAATGAGAGGATCCTTACCCTAGAAGGCCACGATCTGCAAAAAGGGTGGCATGCCCACATTTGGGATGTAGAGAAGAAAAGGAAGACATATTTTCATAGACATAAAATTAGAGACTCATTGATACAAACATGGACCCCGATTAGGCAAAGATATTACAAAAAAATTCCAAGTTGGCTCTCAACGATGGAGGCCCTGATCCACCCCAATAGATGGGGGATGGAGAAAATGGGCAGATATAAAGATATCTTAGACGAAGGAGGGAATCTTAAACCAAATGATACCTTACGAGAGCAAGGAATAACCCTAGATTGGTGGACTTATTCACAAATAAAATCTAGATATCAGAAAGACAAAGTACAATATGGTTTAGAACTTGGATCAAATGGATTGGATAAAGTCCTGATGGGAACAAATAAAAAGATTTTGGCCAAACTATACAACTATTTATTAGGTGAAGATAAGTCCGAAGAGATTACAAAGAATCAAATAAATGCATGGGTGCGATATAAATTTTGGGGAATGGGAGGAGGCATGGAATAGGAATCTTAAATTGACTAGAGCGGTGGCATACAAGGAAAACCATTATAAAATGCTGCATAGATGGTATCTAGCCCCGGCCAGACTAGCAAAGATATATCCTAATATACACCCCAATTGTTGGAAATGTGGCCACGGTCAAGGCACCTTCTTTCACATGTGGTGGACATGCCCGGAAGCGAAAGGATATTGGAACAAGATCAGGAGGTGGTTATATGAAATAATTGGCGAAGATATTGAACTAATACCAGAGATATTTCTCCTGGGAATAGTAAAGAAGCCATATGGAAAGGAAAAGATACATTTAATGATCCACATAATTACAGCCGCCAGATTGGCATACGCACAGTACTGGAAAGAGAAAACCCAACCACCAGAAGAGCTCACAATTAGGAAAACATTGGAGTGCGCAGAGATGACTAAATTAACTCATGAATTAAATGATGATGAGAAGTCAGTTTACCATATTGTGTGGGAAAGGTGGTACAAGTGGATGCATGATAAAATGAAAGAAAGACCTAAAGGTGTTAAATAATGGTTAAAAGTGATTTGAAATATCACCAAGTATTATAGTTAAAACACTGCACATCCGATACTAACTGAAAATGTCATTACACCTATGTTTTTTTATGTTTCTGTTTGTATGTTTTTCTTTTTTGTTTGTTTGTAAAAAATCTCAATAAAGTTTCTCAAAAAAAAAAAAATTGCTCAGATTCGGGAAGGCCTGGACTCCGACTGGGTAATTAATTAATTTTTAATTTTATTAGATTTTTATACCGCCCTTCTCCCACTGGACTCAGGGCGGTGAACAGCCAAGAATAAAAAACATCATATACAAAATTTAATTTTTTTTTAAAAAAAAGAATTAAACAAATTTTGGCCCAATAAATTTAAAACACCCCAACTAAAATCAATTAACGATTAAAAATATCTAAGGGGGAATATAAATTAGAGGAGGAGACAGTCAAGGAAAATATGATTACGTGGGCAATGAATTTCGGATACCCTATAGAACTAAACAAATGGGAAAAATTATGGAAAATTAACAGCAAACTAACACTATCAGTATCGTACAAAGAAAATATCTACAAGATGTTTTATAGATGGCATCTCCCACCGGCACGGATCTCCAAAATGTTCCCCAATACATCTTCACTCTGCTGGAAATGCAAAGCACAAAAAGGGACATACTACCACATGTGATGGTTGTGTCCCAAAGCCAAACAATTCTGGAATAATATCAAAACCCAATTGGAACAAATAACAGCTCAAAAAGTACCACTAAAACCGGAAACATATTTATTAGGCATATTTACATGTAATTACGAAAGAGAAATAATATATCTGATCACACATATTTTGACTGCCTCAAGGATCACTTATGCACAAAATTGGAAGTTGGAAGAAGTCCCAACACAAGATAGAATAATATCTAAAATCATGGAATGTGCTGAAATGGACAGACTCACCAAGGAAATTCAAGGAAAGGAAGAATCTGACTACTACCTGGTTTGGCAAAGGTGGTATCAATGGTTGGAGGGAAAAAACAAAACCAAAAGAGGTGTTGTGGCTCTGTGGAAATTGGGATCGTAGAAACACCCAGGAGCATAGAAGAGTCCAAAGGCAGATGCATGAATAAATGTGATAAATGTATTTATTCATATAACAAAACATATTAACTATATACAAAGGCTGTCTTAATATCCATTAGGATAGGGGGCACACAGCGTGTGTGACTACCCCTATCAAAGATCATGTCTCATGGAGAACAAACGTAAAAGAGAGCTTGGTGGAAAGGTTAGAGGGGGTTTTATACTCAGTGTAAGCCCCTCCTCTCCACATAGGGGTGGGGGCACTTTCTGCCTCCACTAGTGTCTGTATGATATATGTGCCAACGGCTTGCAAATACTTGACAGGCTCCAATCCCCAAGCCCATCTTATCGGAGAAAGAAGGCTCCGAACATGAAGGAGAGGAGCCGGCCAGGCCTCCCTCTCCAGGCCCCTCCTCTCTGGCAATGCCTCAGGTGTCTGCCGAGGGAGAGGAGATTGACCAGGAGCCAGGTGTCTCCGATGACAGAGATGTGGGTGATAAGTCGTTCCTGGATCCACGCCAATGAAGGCGAGATAAACGTTTGCAGCAGATGAGGATGCATGCCAGGGATTAAGCTGAGTCACTGGACCACACCCCACAGGCTATATAAGAGTGTGTGGTGGCCATTTAGACTCTGTGACGGACAAAGCTAACTTCTGGCTAGTCATTTTGTACAACGCCTGATCTGCTGAAGGTTTCATGTTTGAGCTGGACTGTTTTGAAAACTGTGTGTATTAGTTGGTGTTATCTGGTGGAGGAACACTTCCTCTTCTTGTAGTAAAGCACTTGGCAGACGGTTATCGTATTGCTGCCAAGTTCCTGATAACGAACCTTGTGTGTGCCGAATACTTCTTTAACCCCCGGCTGGCTGTTTGTGTGTGTGTGTGGGGACGGGGACAGAACAAGAGGATCCTAAAAGAGTAAAACAAAATTCTGTACCAAATAAGATCTAACAACGCATAATTAAATATTTAAAAATAATATCGTTATATAAGGCAAGAGGAAGGAATATATATCGAGGAATATAGGTTATTGATGTCGGAGGAAATCAGACATTACGTTTAGATGTTATTTATGTTATTAATGTTGTATTTGTCGCATTTATATGTGTATGTGTATTTTGTGTAATAATAAAAAAAAAATCTGGGGGGGGGGGTTAAGCCAGCCCAGCTTGATGAAATAAAAAAGTTTTAAGGGCATGGCGAAAAGCACGGAGATCTGGGATCCTACGTATCTCCGGGGGCAGGTCGTTCCAGAGGACAGGTGTTGCCACAGAGAAGGCCCTCCCCCTGGGGGTCGCCAGCCGACATTGTCTGGCCAACGGCACCCTGAGGAGTCCCTCTCTGTGGGAGCGTACTGGCCGGTGGGAGGCTATCGGTGGCAGAAGGCGGTCCCGTAAGTACCCAGGCCCTAAGCCATGGAGCACTTTAAAGGTGGTAACCAACACCTTGAAGCGCACCTGGAAGACCACTGGGAGCCAGTGCAGCTCACGCAGGAGGGGTGTCACATGGGAGCGCCCCATTGCTCCCATAATCCCCCGCATGGCCGCATTCTGTACCAGTTGGAGCCTCCAGATGCTCCTCAAGGGGAGCCCCATGTAGAGAGCATTACAGTAGTCCAGGCGGGAGGTGACGAGTGCCTGAGTGACCATGCGTTAGGAGTCCCAATCCAGAAAGGGACGCAACTGGCGAATCAGGCGAACCTGATAAAAAGCCCCCCTGGCCACGGCCGTCATATGCTCTTGGGAGGATGCCCAAGTTGTGATTCCTCTCCGTGAGGGCCAGTAACTCGCCCCCAATAGCCAGCGATGGCACCAGCTGGCTATATCGGGATGCCGGAAGCCACAGCCACTCGGTCTTGGAAGGGTTGAGTCGGAGCCTGTTTCTCCCCATCCAGACCCGCACAGCCTCTAGGCACCGGGACATCACTTCAAGGGCATCATTGGGATGGCCTGGGGTGGAGATGTACAGCTGGGTAGGTTCAAATGGGGTGACGGAGGTGGGTCCTGAGAGTGTTATCTGGGAGGAGTTTGACCATGTGACTCCCGAGGACGTGGACAGGATTCTGGGTAGACTTAGTGCTGCCACATGTTTATTGGACCCGTGTCCCTCCTGGTTGGTGCTGGCCTCCCGGGCAGTCACACAAGGCTGGCTCCAGGTGATTATTAACGCTTCTTTGAGTGAGGGCTTCTTCCCCTCCGCCCTGAAAGAGGCGGTGGTGAGGCCCCTCCTCAAGAAGCCTTCCCTGGACCCGGCTGTATTAGCAAACTATCGTCCAGTCTCCAACCTTCGCTTTGTGCCGAAGGTTGTTGAGACTGTGGTGGCACAACAACTTCCCCAGTACCTGGAGGAAGCTGTCTATCTAGATCCGTACCAGTCGGGCTTCAGGCCGGGGTACAGCACGGAAACGGCATTGGTCGCATTGGTTGATGATCTCTGGAGGGCTCGGGACAGGGGTTGTTCCTCTGTCCTGGTCCTATTAGACCTCTCAGCGGCTTTTGATACCATCGACCATGGTATCATGCTGCGCCGGTTGGAGGGGTTAGGAATGGGGGGCACCGTGTTGCGGTGGTTCTCCTCCTTCCTCTCTGACCGTACGCAGTCTGTGTTGGCAGGGGGACAGAGGTTGACCTTGAGGTGCCTTGTTTGTGTGGTGCTGCAAGGGTCAGTTCTCTCGCCCCTCCTGTTCAACATTTATGTGAAGCCGCTGGGTGAGATCATCCATGGTTTTGGGGTGAAGTGCCATCAGTATGCTGATGATACTCAGCTGTACATCTCCACCCCGGATGATGCCCTTGACATGATGTCCCAGTGCCTGGAGGCCGTGCGGATCTGGATGGGGAGAAACAAGCTCAGACTCAACCCCTCCAAGACCGAGTGGCTGTGGTTTCCAGTGTCCCGGTATAGCCAGCTGGTTCCATCGCTGACTATTGGGGGTGAGATCTTGGCCCCCTCAGAGAGGGCTCGCAACTTGGGCGTCCTCCTGGATGCACGGCTGTCTTTAGAAGATCATGTGACGGCTGTGGCCAGGGGGGCTTTTTATCAGGTTCGCCTGATTCACCAGTTGCGTCCCTTTTTGGACCGGGACACCTTGCGCAGGGTCACTCATGCCCTCTGTTAGGGTGTGTGTAAAAAGTATTTGTTGCTTGTGCAACGAGCAGAGCAGAAACACACAGGGAAGGAGATAAACGTGCAGCTCGTGTGAGAAAAATACTTTATATACAAGATAATATGCAGTCTCGGTGTAGGTAAAACAGTCCAAGGTCATAAACAGTAATATCAGTCCAGTAAGTATCTTCCCTTACCAAAGCAAACAGACTTTAGTAACTCTCGGTATACAGTACCATATAACAATTCAGTCTAACACCAATCAGCAGAAAGACGCAGGAAGCAACAGGAACAGGAACAATCAGGAACAAAGAACGCTTCTCTGTGCTGCTTATTTATGCACTGTAGCCTAATTACAGGGTTCAGCAAACCCTGATTACGTGGCTCAGTTATTTCTTAAAGAAACAGATATATTGCCTGACCAACAAGTTAGGAGTAAGCTACAAGCTGAACCTAACACCCTCATCACTTCCCGTCTGGACTACTGTAATGCTCTGTACATGGGGCTCCCCTTGAAGAGCACTCGGAGGCTCCAACTGGTCCAGAATGCGGCCGCGTGGGTGATTATGGGAGCGACACGGCGCACCCATGTAACACCGCTCCTACGCGAGCTGCACTGGCTTCCGGTGGTCTTCCAGGTGCGATTCAAGGTGCTGGTTACCATCTTTAAAGCGCTCCATGGCTTAGGACCTGGGTACTTACGAGATCGCCTTCTGCCACCAATAGCCTCCCACCGGCCAATTCACTCCCACAGAGAGGGACTCCTTAGGGTGCCGTCGGTCAAACAATGTCGACTGGCGACCCCCAGGGGGAGAGCCTTCTCTGTGGGGGCACCTGCCCTCTGGAATGAATTGCCCCTGGAGATTCGTATGATCCCTGACCTACGTACCTTTCGCCGTGCCCTTAAGACTTTACTGTTTCAACAGGCTGGGCTGGCTTAATAACGAATTTTAATGGGTGTTTTAGTTTTTAATCTGGGCCAAATTATTTAATATGTTTTAAATTGTTTTTAAATTTTATGGATATACATATTTTATTGTGGCTGTGCACTGCCCTGAGTCCCTCGGGAGAAGGGCGGTATAAAAATTTAAATAATAAATAAATAATAAATAAAATAAATATAAAATTTTTGGTAAAATATTCATCTTTTCCCCGGTCCTCTTTATTCTCTATGTCATCCCCACCTCTTGATCTCCAGTGACAGGTGTTTCATCATCCAGAGATCCTAGGTTGTCCTCCAAACCACAGACAGTGTTCCTACGAATGTGGGACTGGATGTCACCCAGCAGCCTCCCTCAGCTAACTTGCCTCCTTGCCTGATGTTTTATTTTGCCAGTCCCCTTCTTCTTTGGCCAGTCTGAAGAACGGAGTGTTAGTGAGGCCCCCAAATTGGTGGTGTCCATTGCTCGCATTCTGCTTCCAATGCACAATCAGACTCTCAGTGGCCTGAGTTAGAGGATGTGAATCATCTGATCAAGATTTAGCACAGCAAGGGATGTATCCAACTATGTGGAGATCAAGTTACTCCTCTTCTGTGGCTGCCATCTTGACTAAACCAGAAAACCCATTGATTGCAAAGGAATGACAGGAGAGAAAGAGCAAAACCAGGCTTGTAATGGAGCAGGGGGAAAAAATGGAAGGGAAGACGTGTCAAGAAGCTCAGAAAGGAGATGTCTTAGAAAGGATTGTTAAAACATAAATGGCTGTGAATCCTGCTTCAGTATTCCAGGTTTGAATAGACTTACTGGGGTTATGTTCTGTTAGGCATGGCGTTTATCTATATTTTATAGATAAAAATCTATATTATCTATATTAATCTATATTTCTAATAAACTTTTCTGCTTGGGAGGAAAAATATTAGGTTTTTTTCCCAGTTATTCTTCTTCCAATCTTGTCTATGAGGGTGCCAAAAGCAGCTCATAGGTAAATGTCTATGGAGATTCTCAGTCATCCAGGTTATGGTTGCTTCAAAAGTGTTTTTGTTGTTTCGATGAAGAAAGATGCGTAGGCAGGATGATGGTTCACGGGAAGGCCCCTTGGGTGGAAGGCACCTTGATCAAGGCACCTTGGTGTGAGGTACCTTGGGGAAGGCACCCTGGTGTCAAGGTACCTTGGGGAAGGCACCCCGATTCCATCCAAACGGCTTCCTTTTATTGTCATTTTACAACTATCATGGCAAAACATCAATCAACGTATACTTGTCCTGATTGGCTACAGAAAGCTCGTGAAGTCCATATGGATCCCTCGTGTTTCCCTCATGTTATTTCCTGTAACAGACAATTGCCTACGTGTTGGGCCCCCATGCCTGGTATGTCTGAGATAAGGTCTTCTGCCAGACATCCTGTTTTACATTTCTAAGAAGATTAGAACATATGGTAACGTTGTTTACCCAGTGCGGTTTGCCGGTAACTGAGATAACACCATCTCCACATATCCTCCTTTTTTATTTTATTTTTTATTGTTTAATATTTTGCAAGCATACATAATTTCAGATTTGGAGGGCCGAATTCTTGGACGAAATATCGCTAATAACCCAGGCAAACATTGTAAGCAACAACAACAAATTAAGGCAATGATGACTATTATAACGATGGATACTATTTGTCGCACCCATCCAAAATCTGGGAGCCAAGACCATAACCATTCCCATGGAGATTGTGGAATAGTAGAGCCAATTGGATTATCTGCAATCATGTTTTCCATGTGCTCAATTGTAGCTGAAATATTTGCTTTATAATCAGTAATATACATACAACAATGAGAATGAATCAAAGCACATACACCACCCTTGACTGCTAAAATAATATCTAAAGCATAATTAAATAGGATAATTAACATTTTCATTTTGTAGCATTCCAGGGATCCAAGGATGTTGATTCCATCCAGTTTCATGAAAAGGAGTAGCATGTATTATTATTATTTTTATTTTATTATTTATTATTTATTAGATTTTTATACCGCCCCCTCTCCCGAAGGACTCGGGGCGGTGAACAGCCAAAATTAAAAAACATACAATATAAACATTAAAAATACGTTTAAAACAGAATTAAATCCAAAATGGCTCCCCAATTTAAAACGCCTTACCCATGCCCCTATAAATAAGACAAATTTAAAATTTAAAAATTTAAAATTTCCACATTTAAAAAGGGGAAGATTTAGGCCAGGCCAGCTTGATAAAATAGAAAAGTCTTAAGCGCGCGGCGGAAGGTGCGCAGATCCGGGATCCTACGTATCTCCGTGGGGAGCTCGTTCCAAATCGTAGGTGCCCCCACAGAGAAGGCTCTCCCCCTAGGGGCCGACAGCCGACATTGTTTGGCCGACGGCACCCGGAGGAGCCCCTCTCTATGGGAGCGTACTGGCCGGTGGGAGGCTATTGGTGGTAGCAGGCGGTCCCGTAAATAACCAGGTCCTAAGCCATGGAGCGCTTTAAAGGTGATAACCAAAACCTTGAAGCGCACTCGGAAGACCACCGGGAGCCAGTGCAGCTCGCGCAGGAGAGGTGTTACATGGGAACTCCATGTCGCTCCCATCACCACCCGCGCGGCCGCACTCTGCGCCAGTTGGAGCCTCCGAGTGCACCTCAAGGGGAGCCCCATGTAGAGAGCGTTGCAGTAGTCCAGACGAGAAGTAACGAGGGCATGAGTGACTGTGTGTAGGGAGTCCCGATCTAGATAGGGACGCAACTGGCGGATCAGGCGAACCTGATAAAAAATCCTCCCGGACACAGCCATCACATGCTCTTCTAACGACAGCCGTGAATCCAGGAGGACACCCAGGTTGCGAGCCCTATCCGTGGGGGCCAATGATTCGCCCCCAATAGTCAGCGATGGCACTAGCTGACTATATCGGGACGTCGGAAACCACAGCCACTCGGTCTTGGATGGGTTGAGCCTGAGCCTGTTCCTCCCCATCCAGATCCGTACGGCCTCCAGGCACTGGGACATCACTTCAAGGGCATCGTTGGGGTGGTCCGGGGTGGAGATGTACAGCTGGGTGTCATCCGCGTACTGATGGTACTTCACCCCAAAACCACGGATGATCTCGCCCAGTGGCTTTACATAAATGTTGAACAAAAGGGGTGAGAGGACCGATCCCTGCGGCACCCCACATATGAGGGGCCTCGGGGTCGACCTCTGCCCCCCTGTCAACACAGACTGCGACCGGTCAGAGAGAAAGGAGGAGAACCACCTTAGTACGGTGCCTCCCACCCCCAACTCTTCCAACCGGTGCAGCATGATACCATGGTCAATGGTATCAAAAGCCGCTGAGAGATCTAACAGGACCAGGACAGAGGAGCAGCCCCTGTCCCGAGCCCTCCAGAGATCATCAACCAACGCGACCAATGCCGTTTCCGTGCTGTACCCAGGCCTGAAACCCGACTGGAACGGATCCAGATACGACGCTTCATCCAGGTACTGGGAAAGCTGTCCCGCAACCACACTCTCAACAACCTTCGCCACAAAACGAAGGTTGGAGACTGGACGATAATTAGCCAATATTGCTGGGTCCAGGGAAGGCTTCTTGAGGAGGGGCCTCACCACCGCCTCCTTAAGGGTGGCGGGGAAGACACCCTCACCCAATGAAGCATTTATAATCCCCTGGAGCCAGCCTCGCGTCACCTCCCGGGAAGCCAGCACTAACCAGGAGGGACACGGGTCCAACAAACATGTGGTCGTGTTCAATCTACCCAGAATCCTGTCCACGTCATCTGGGGTCACAGGATCAAACTCATCCCAGATAACAGTCTCAAGACCTGCCTCCGTCACTCTCGCTGGATCTACCCAGTCAGAGTCCAGACCTTCCCGAATCTGAGTGATTTTGTCATACAGATACTGAACAAAGTCCTCAGCTCTTCCCTCCAAGGGGTCCTCCCGCGCTTCCTGGTGGAGCAGGGAGCGGGTCACCCTAAACAGGGCGGCCGGGCGATTATCTGATGACGCAATAAGAGCAGCGAAATGCGTACATTTCGCTGCTTTTATCGCCACTAGGTAAGTCCTAATATGGGATCTTACCAGTGTCCGGTCCGATTCAGAAAGACTATCTCTCCAACTACTCTCTAGGCGTCTTTTCTGGCACTTCATCTCCCTCAGCTCCTCGGTAAACCAAGGAGCCAGGCGAGATCCGCGCCGGGTCAGAGGCCGCAAAGGCACGACTCGATCCAGGGCCCCAGCGGCCGCCCTATCCCAGGCGGCCACTAGGTCTCCAGTCGAGGCGTGAGCCAGAACCTCAGGAATTGGCCCAAGCTCCGTCTGGAACCTATCGGGTTCCATCAGGCGCCTGGGGCGGTACCATCTTATCGGTTCCGCCTCCCTGCAGCGGGGTGCCGCGGTACGAAGGTCAAGGCGAAGGAGAGAGTGATCCGACCATGACAAGGGCTCAATGACTACATCCCCTATCTCAAGATCACTCAACCACTGTCCAGAGACAAAAACCAAGTCCAGTGTGTTTCCCCCCATGTGCGTAGGGTCATGAATTAGCTGGGTCAGGTCCAAGGCCGTCATGGAAGCCATGAACTCCCGAGCCACCTCAGACGTCTCACCCACGGACGGCAGGTTGAAATCCCCCATGACCATAAGTCTGGGGGTATCAACTGCCACCGCGGCGATAACGTTGAGTAGCTCAGGCAGGGTTGCTGCCACGTGGCAGGGAGCCAGGTACGTGATCAGCAAGCCCATCTGAACCCCATGGCCCCACTTCACAAGGAGGGACTCACAACCAGCTGTCTGAGGTACAGTGGTCTCCCTAGGCCTAAGGCCTTCTCTAATAATAACCGCTACTCCCCCGCCCCTCCCCTGTGACCTCGGCTGATGGAATGCGTGGAAGCCTGGTGGGCACATTTCTACCAGAGGGACCCCTCCCTCCGGGCCCAACCAGGTCTCCGTAATACCCGCCAGGTCCGCTCCCCCCTCCTGAACAAGATCACAGATGAGGGGGGCTTTATTTACTACGGACCTGGCGTTGCACAACATCAGACGAAGGCCCGGGCCGTGAGGATCTGTGCAACCTATTAAAAGTCCTTCTCTTGCATGTGTGGGAGCGTGCATGCAGATCCAACAATCGGTTTTACCTATTAATTGAGAGATATTCTGCACATCCGATATATAGGAATTTTGATCCCAAAGTCCTTGCTCTGGAATTCCATGTTGCAAAGTCATTGTAGCCACGCAAGGAGGGAAAATACACATAAGAATAATACACATTATAATAGTTACAGAATTAGCATTTAAACAAACAAAAGCCACTACTAAAAAGTTCTCTGGTGTCTGTGGCATGTTCTTTTCTTGTAGCAATTTTGTAGATTGAGCAGAAAGAGCTTTAATCTGTCCCCAGGTCACTTGATGAACCTGGCGAGGTGCTCGATCCCGATCCTGCTGAGAGTTCTGCAGGCTGAGTGAGAAGTTTAGGATCGGGTTCTTCAGTCCTTGGTGCCACGCCATCCTTTCACGGTTTCACACACCTAGCAGGGATCCATACCTGGACCTGTAGGCATAAGCACAGCAGCATATCCCCTTCCCCATGTCAATAAGGGAACAAGTCCATGCCATTCAGGGTTAGGCAATAATCTATACATTACCTGTGGCTGGGGATGACTTATTCTACTTCCAAAATGATCATCTACTGGAGTTGATAAATTTGTAATATTAAGATAATTCAGAGTAAACAGAACTTTATTTAACCATTCCTGTTTACCAGGGAGACCTGTAGGAATTCCCCCCGTTTGTTTATGTTTGTCTAAAGCAGACTTTAATGTATAATTGGCACGTTCCACTACGGCTTGCCCTGTAGAATTAAAGGGTATGCCAAAAAGATGTTTAATTTGCCATGTGCCACAAAATTCAGCAAAGGAGCGACTACAATATGCAGGGCCATTATCTGTTTTTAATGTAGAAGGCAGACCCATGACAGCAAATGTTCAAATACAATGATTAATAACATGTTTAGTAGCTTCTCCTTTCTGAGGGGTAGCCCAAATAAAATGAGAAAAGGTATCAATGGTTACATGAAGATATTTCCAAGGAGCGAAAGAGGGATATCGAGTTACATCCATTTGCCAAAGTTTGTTTGCTTTAAGCCCTCTTGGATTCACCCCAATGGAAGGAGATGGGGTAATTTGAGAACATTGAGGACATTGTTGTATGATGGCTCTAGCATGATCTAGAGGAATGTGAAATTGTTTTGCTAAAGCCTTGGCATTTTGATGAAACATAGAATGACTTTCCCATGGAGTAACAGATAAAACCTGTTGCTTCGTTGCAGCGTCTGCAACAGTATTTCCTTCTGATAACATACCTGGGAAAGACTGATGACTCCTAATATGTGCAATATAAATTTGATTCTTTCTGAAGTGCAAAAGCTGTTGCAACGTTAAAAAGAGGGACAAGAGATCCTCATCCAAAGATGGTGTAACATATGCACCAGGGAGGGAGGTGACAATTTGACAAACATACTGACTATCTGAAATAATATTAAGGTCTTGAGTTGGAAAGGTTTGCAAAGCCAAAATTACCGCTGCAACCTCTGCACGCTGAGCAGATTTTTGCGGGGGTGTTTAGTAACCCATTTTCCATTCTCACGCCAGGCAACTGCACCCCACTTTGCCCCCCCATCAGTGAAGACTGTGAGGGCATTCACCAAAGGTTTAAACGAGATACCATTCTGAACTATGATTTCTATCTGATTAAAAGCAAGCAGGCGTGGATCTGCAGGAATATGATAAGAGATTTTCCCAACGTAATCAGTCAGTGCTGCTTGCAAAGAAGAGGAGAGGCTAACCATACGCTCCCAATCTTTTAATGGCAATGGAACTACAATATTAACAAGATCGAGACCTAGGAGGACCTTGCAGCGTTCCCTTCCCTTAAAAATCAACTCTGCATGCATTTGTGCTGGCCCACTAATAGTATGACCAGGACTATGTGAAAGATATAGCCATTCAACTATTAACAAAGAAGGTTTAGGCTTATTTTGTTGTTGGAATTCCTGAGCTAATACTGCTGTAGGTTGTTTTGTGGTTGGAATAATAATCATTGACAAAGGAAGATTTTCTTGACATCTATCTACCCAAACCAATTTCAATGCTTCATTAAGTTTTGTGAAGACTGCTTTATGAGTTTGAGTAAGTGTGATCATCTCAGATGGATCTTTCTTATTCTTTAATGCATCAAACAAAGGACTAAGCATATTAGTAGGAAGACCCACGTATGGCCGCAACCAATTAATTGAACCCAAAAGTTGCTGTAATTGAACATAGGAAACTTTATCCTCTACCTTTAACTGAGGAATTTGTGGATGTGAATATGTTTGCAATAACTTGTGACCTAGATAAAGAAATGGCTCTTGTAGCTGTACCTTCTCTGGTGCTATCTGCAAACCATATGCAGCTAGATCTAATGTCAAATGTTTCAGCCAGTAAGGAGGAATTTGTGGCCCAGCAATTATTACAAATTTACTAAAGAAATAACTTTTGGTAACTTTAAATGAGGAAAAGCCGGAGTAGAAAGAAAACTGCAACAGTTTATGTCCTAAATACAGATAAGAAACATGCAGCTGTATTTATTCTAGACAATTTACAATCCAATCCATAGACACATAAATCATTTTATATTTCAGAAAGCCAATCAAGTTATATTTTTAAGCTCCAATTAAAATATCATCCATACGATGATATACCAAATAAAATTTAGCAATCGATCAAGGTAAGATAAGACCCACTAAAACCAGAGTCTCCAAAGTAAATTTAAATTCCACAGACTCCTGAGTGATTAAATTAACCCAGCATTATCTGCTTTGACTCTGGAACTGCAGATAAGAGACAGGAGGTGGAGACATGACTATAGGAAAAACACTCTTTTTAGCTCTGTCCCAAACAACATATTTTATTGAAGTCAAAATCATTAGAAAAACTTGCTTCCAATCTTCAGGAATCAAAATATATACATGGTTTATTCCTTCCACCATCCCAGTATTATAGGTGAAACACACACCTGTTTCTGTGATGCCTTTCCTTAGCTCTCTCAAAACTTTATATGGCAAAGGATTCCACTGATATTGAATTTGTCCCTGGGGATTAACCGTCTGTATGACAACAAAAGCTTGGAGACCCTCTACCCCAGTGAGAGTTCCTTTTTGTTGCTTTTCCTGAAACCCTGCTCTGACAGCTGAAAAAATCTCCTGTAAAGGAGGAACCAATAAGGGAACTGTCGGGGAACTAATTTCTACTGGCTGTGTAGCCAGCAAAGTTAGCTGAAAATGAGAGGGAGGGAGACCAGACCCCTGATCAGAAGACAGAGAGAGAGATGGAGACAGTGCCTTGAGTTTATGAGTCCCCATAACCTCTACTGCTTCCTTACATTTTTGCCACAGCAACAAATGCTTTATTTCTGCTTGTGGCAGTGAGTTTAACTCACTTAACTTAATTCCTGCCATTCCATTATCTCTAAGTATTGTCTGCAGCTTTTTTACATGAAGCCTCTGCTGAGCTGAGAGTTCCCCCCATACTCACGAATTTTTGGGAGCGAAGTTTGCTGAGGTGCACCTGGGCTCGTCCGGCTGAGTAAGCATAGGAGGAATCACGTCGGGGTCACCAGATGTTGTTTCGATGAAGAAAGATGCGTAGACAGGATGATGGTTCATGGGAAGGCCCCTTGGGTGGAAGGCACCTTGATCAAGGCACCTTGGTGTGAGGTACCTTGGGGAAGGCACCCTGGTGTCAAGGTACCTTGGGGAAGGCACCCCGATTCCATCCAAACGGCTTCCTTTTATTGTCATTTTACAACTATCATGGCAAAACATCAATCAACGTATACTTGTCCTGATTGGCTACAGAAAGCTTGTGAAGTCCATATGGATCCCTCGTGTTTCCCTCATGTTATTTCCTGTAACAGACAATTGCCTACGTGTTGGGCCCCCATGCCTGGTATGTCTGAGATAAGGTCTTCTGCCAGACATCCTGTTTTACATTTCTAAGAAGATTAGGACATATGGTAACGTTGTTTACCCAGTGCGGTTTGCCGGTAACTGAGATAACACCATCTCCACAGTTTTTTCAAAAGGTAACTGGAAAATGTTTTTTCTTTTGAGGAGGAAGATGTTTCGCTTCTCATCCAAGAAGCTTCATCGGTTCTGGCTGGATGGTGGTGGGGAATGGAAGGATTAGTTCTGACAGGATGTGGGGGGTGGGTAGATGGAGGGATTATATTTCTTTGCAGTCATCTGGTCATTAGTACTCTCTCACTTGGGGGTTTAATCTGTGCCCCTCAGGGTCACCTGAATCAGAGTGCGAATAGGTGTGGAATCTTCTTGGAACTGCTGAAAGGACTGTGTTGTATACAGGGGATACAATGTAATATAATCCTTGCACCTCCACCCCCAAACATCCTGTCAGAGCTAATACTTCCATTTTTCCCCCTCCTGCCCACCCGCCTGCCACCATCCAGCCAGAACTGATGAAGCTGCTTAGATGAGAAGCAAAACTTATTCTTCAAGGGAAAAAACATAGTCCAGCTGCCTTTTGAAAAAGCACCTGTTGTGACCCAGGCCCACGTAGTTAATATTAAATGCAAAACAGTTCCAAAAAACAAACAGATTTTATTAAAACAGCTGAGAATTAACTCATTCTCAGTTTATTCCAAATTAAATGAAAGCAAAGTTCTCAAAACACCTTCAGTTTATCTATGACCTTGGGATAATTAGGCAAACTGCCAAAGGCTTTTCTTAGCAACAGTTCAGGAACAGAAGACGCTGACAAGAAAAAAATACATCAAAACACGAAGCAAATCTTTCAACGGTTGTTTTCTGGCAAAGAGGCCAAGTGCCATTGCTGGTCTTTTAAGCCTTATGGGAGGGGCCAATTATCTCTTGGCCCTACTCCTGAGTCGTCCTCTCTGCTTTAGCTGCTCCTGCCTTCTGGCAGCTCTTCTTATACGTGCACTAGGAACAGGCTACTCCTGTTCCTCTGCCTCTCTACTGTCAGCCTCTGGAGGCTCTGAAGTCCACACATCACTCCCTGATGGCCCTGGCCCCATCTCTGCCTCCGACGCAGAGCCCTCATCTGGGCCTTCCCTAGCCTCCAGGACTGGCCCATGTTCTTCCTCAGCCTCATCGCTGTCCGACTCTGCTGCCAGCTCCGCAGGCTGCTGGCGGACCACAACAGCACCTTTGAGACAGCTCATAGGTACATTTCGAGGCCAGTGTTCCCTCCAGGTCTAGCAAACTGAAGATGCCACGCTGGATGTTCTTCATTTGATGTGGCTGAACAGTTCAATTCTTGTTTCATCAGTTCAAAGCACAATGTTCCAAACTATTTCAGATTTATTACATTTTTCTTTTATATACCTTCAATCGGGGTTTATTAAACTCTGTTCTGTGAAATTTTAGAGTTATGTAAGGACTTGATGTTCCATGAGTGATTAAGGTCATTAAAATGTTATTCAAATGCAGATGCTTTCTTGATCAGGGATTTATTTTTTTGAAAACGTAACAGATTCCTCAATCGGAAAAGTTTGAAAATTTCTGTTCCTGACGACAGTTGTTAGGTCACAGAGGTTTTCTTCTGACAATTGTTCTACACAGATTGTTAAAATTGAGAAACACTGACTTATTCAACAATCTTAAGAATTGTAGACTTCCGCTTCCAAAATTCTGGATGTTAAAGTCTACATATCTTAAAATTGCAAAAGCTGAGAAATACCGGAACAAGCAACACTGAATAGTGGACCTGTGGATATACTTCCAGTGTCAGCTACAGGGGCTCATTTGCAGTAACCTCTGAGTTCTATTCTACAGATCTGATCATTTCTAGCAGTGGGGATGGGGGTGGAGGTTGATTTATATATTCCAAACCTTGGAGTTCAACTATTCCATATAATTTCCATTTGTTAACAATGTTATTCACAGTTAAAATTGCTGGCAGGAATTACTGAGTTTCATAGCCTTCCCCTGCTTTCCAAGTTTAAATTATAGTAGCTTTGTTTTCAGTCTTAACAACTTCTTAGCTGTTTGTTGAAAATAACCCAATCACAATATGAGAGGTGAAAAGAATAGTATTCGTGAAAATTGTCTTTACATGACGAACTGTATAGTCAACCACTGTCGGGGCTTTATTAACAATTCTATATAAGCCCTGTAAACAAACAACAGGGGAAAAAATAACATTTAAATCAACAGGAGGGATGTCCAGATTTCTGCACTACTACATTTCACTGATTTATTTAGAACCTGTAAACAACTGAGCGTGAATGGCAGAACTGTTGAGCTAAACTTTGTACATCACAGAGATGTCAGTTTCTTTCACTTAGGGATTAAAGGTGCTTAAACTTTTGCACGCAACTGGGACTATAAGGACAGGACACCTGTGGCTAAATTCTGTTTAAGATCTTCTCTGAAGATGCTAACAGCACAGCTAGAGAAATCTCAGCATATACTGCCTCGCACACATTAGCTGGAAGTAATTTCCTTTCACACCAATGAACTGCTATGAAAAATTACACTGTATAACAGTGGTTCTCAACCTTCCTAATGCTGCGACCCTTTAATACAGTTCCTCATGTTGTGGTGACCCCCAACGATAAAGTTATTCCTAAAACCATCGAAAATATGTGTTTTCCGATGGTCTTAGGACAGGGGTCCCCAACCTTTTGGACCTCAGGGACCACCAAGTTCATAATTTTAAATTTCGCGGACCACTAATACGAATCCAGTGCACCGCTTGCTGAAGCACCTGGACTCCCAGTGACGGGATGGGGTCCTTCAGGCACTCTCCCTCCTCTCTCTCCCACTCTTTCTCTCTCATTCTCTCTTTCTCTCTCTCCCCCTCTTTCTCTCTCCCCCTCTCTCATTCTCTTTCTCTCCCCCCTTTCTCATTCTCTTTCTCTCTCTCCCACTCTTTCTCCCCCCTTTCTCTCTCTTTCCCCCTCTTTCATAGCATAGATATAGCATAGATATAGCCATTTTTGCCTGGGATAGCTGCTGTTCATAGAGTTTTATACGGTCACGATAGGCTTTCATAGCCAGCTCATCCAGGGTGAGCTTAGAGCTTCGAGGAGAATAATGAATTGTTTCTCTCTCTGCATGGGAGGAATTTTGCTCCGCAGTGTGCTTTAGCCTTGCATCGAGCATTACAAATTCAGAAGGTTCTGGGAAGACTTTTTCAGAGCTTGGAAGATCAGAAGAAAATGTTACTGACCTCAGTCGTAAATCATCATCTTCAAAAACAGCTTCTGTCTTATCTGTCTCCATTTCTGTTCCCACGGCTTCTTCTCGTTCCAGGCGTGTGGCTGTAGTAAGGGGCTGGAAATCTGGAAACCTCCTTTCTGCCACCTTCTCAGCAAAATACATTTTGTATTTGTTTTACTTCTGTTTCGGCATCTCAGCAATATAATTAGCGTACCTCAGTAGCTAAAAACTAATTGCCTATGCGCTCTTATCAGAAATAACAAAACAAGGAAAAAGCCATAAATCAAACCGTCCTCTGCTACCAGATGTCAGGGCATTTATTAATCCCATGTTTGGCTCTGGGACTAATTACCCTGGTTTAGAGGAGATGAATCGAGGCTTATTCCAAGTTGCAATAATCTGAAAAGAAACGCAAGGAAAAGTTTCTAATAAAACTCATTTATTTGTTATAAAGAAAATAAAACACCTCACTAACTAAGAAAAGTTAATTGTTACATTTTGGCAAGCGAGGTCTCCTGCCGGTCCAAGACGGACCTCTCTGACAGGAGAACAAAGGAAAAAGTGTGAGAAGGAATGTGGGTGGATGGACATGCGCAGTAGCTTTTGATAACAATTCTTGGCAAAGTACGGAAAGTCAGATAGTCCAGAAATAATGAGCTCAGCTGGTAAATAAAATAACGTAGTGACATTCTCTCCCCCTTTCTCTCCCCCCTCTCTCTCATTCTTTCTCCCCTCTTTCTCTCTCCCCCCTTTCTCTTTCTCTCTCTCATTCTTTCTCTCCCCCTTTCTCTCTCCCTCTCTCTCTCTCATTCTGAGTCTCTCATTCTGATTCTTTCATTTTGTCTCTCTCTCTCATTCTCTGATTCTCTTTCATTCTGTCTCTCTGTCTCTCATTCTCTCTCTCTCTCTCTCTCTCTCCTGATTCTCTGTCTCTCTCATTCTCTCTTTCATTCTGTCTTTCTCTCTTTCATTCTTTGTCTCTTTCTCTCTCTGTCTCATTCTGATTCTCTCTCTCTCTCTCTTTCATTCTTTGTCTCTTTCTCTCTCTGTCTCATTCTGATTCTCTCTCTTTCTCTCTCTCTCTCATCTCATGGGCCAGCCAGTGTCTTGGGGCTGAGAGGAAGTCAAGCATCTCCCTAAGAGACTGAGGGCCGGAAGAAGTGTGGGAGCGAAGCACTACTTGAACTTGTGCGGCATGAGCATTCGCCTTGGTATATTTGCGCCAGCCAATGGCCAAGGCAGCCCTCATCTCTCCGCTGTAAGTGCGGCATCAGGATTCTGCCTTGGTATATTTGCGGTGCAAGGCAGCCTTTGTTTCCTGCCGCTTGGGACTTGTAGCGGTAAATAGCGTCTGGTTCGGGGAGCATCCGGATTTTGCTCTCCATTGCGGATGCCAGATCGGCCCCCTGCAAGCTCTCGTCTCTCGAGGAGCCCAACCAAAGTTTCCCGCACCACTTCAGGGAGCGCTCCTCGAGAGACGAGAGCTTGCAGGGGGCCGATCTGGCATCCGCAATGGAGAGCAAAATCTGACTGCTCCCCGGACCAGTCACCATTTACCGCTCCAAGTCCCAAGCATCAGGAGATGAGGGCTGCCTTGTGCCGCAAATATACCAAGGTGGAATCTTGATGCTGCACTTACAGTGGAGAGAAGAAGCTGGATTTTGCTCTCCATTGCAGACACCAGATCGCCCCCCTGCAAGCTCTCATCTCTCGAGGAGCCCGACCAAAGTTTCCAGCCCCACTTCAGGGAGCGCTCCTCGAGAGACGAGAGCTTGCAGGGGGCCGATCTGGTGTCCAGATTAGAGAGCAAAATCCGGCTGCTTTCCGGATCAGACGCCATTTACCGCTCTGAGTCCCAGGCAGCAGGAGATGAGGGCTGCCTTGCGCCACTGGCTGGCACAAATATACCGAGGCGGAATGCTGTTGCCGTGCAAATGAAAGTAGTGCTTCGCTCCCGCAGCTTCCAGCCATCGCAAACGCTGCTTCTTCCCGCTTGTGCCGTCCCCTCCCCCACCGCCACAACAGCACCATTCATTCCGGATGGCGAGGGCTGCGCTCCTTTTTCCGTATTGCACCACCCGCAAAAATGCAAAAATAGGAAAATTTCTCCGCAGACCACCAAAGGACCACCGGTTGGTGACCACTGTCTTAGGCGACCCCTGTGAAAGGGTTGTTTGACCCCCAAAGGGGTCGTGACCCACAGGTTGAGAACCACTGCTGTAAAACAATGTGCCTAATTCAGTAAATTTGGATAAGCTTGCTTTTGAGGTCCCAGTTTTAGCTGTCTGGTGCCAGAATGGGGAGCAACCTCAGCACTTTTTAAAAAGGGTGGACTACAACTCCCACAAACCCCCACCCAGCTCAGGAATTCTGGGAGTTGCAGTCCACTCACCTTCTAGATGCAAAGATTGGGAAAAAAAACAGCCCTGAGGCACCCGAAGCAGGGGTGAAACCCAGCAGGTTCTGACAGGTTCTGGAGAACCGGTAGCGGAAATTTTGAGTAGTTCGGAGAACTGGCAAATACCACCTCTGGCTGGCCCCACCCCATCTATTCTCTGCCTCCCGAGTCCCAGCTGATAGGGAGGAAATGGGGATTTTGCAGTATCCTTCCCCTGCCACGCCCACCAAGCCACGCCCACAGAACTGGTAGTAAAAAAATTTGGATTTCACCACTGACCCGAAGCAAGAATCAGTGAAATGGGTCAGCTACTGATGTTCTATTAGGAAGAATCGCATGGAATCATTCCATTGTTGAAAGATGGGATCACATGATCGTTTGATGACGTCAACTGGGTGCTTGTCATCGGCGAGCTGCCACTCAGCAAGGCGTCAATGGGCCTTTCCTGTCAAACTAGTTGTGATCGCAACTTGAGGCAGCTATGACGTCAATGCGCGCGATTGCGGAGAGGAAGCCATTCACTTCCTCACCTTACGTTCCCCGTCAGGGCTGTGATGTCACCCCACACACAGGACGGAAGTGACTCCGGCGGGGGTTGAAATGTTGCAGGAAATGAGACGGAACCAAGCCAAGCTCTTCGATGCAGGAAAAAGTTTATTGTGCATGGTTCAAACAGTCCAAAGACTAGCAAAGGGTCTGAACAATGATGGCCTCTTCTGGTCACATATTTATACAGATTAAAGGCAGAGTTATTACAGAGAGTGAGACATTTCACACGTAGAAGCTGCCCTTTTATCTATCTATAGGAAAGTAATAACAATCCTGTTCCCACAGGCTCAAGTTCTCAGCTCCAAAGCTCAAGACACAATAAAAGAGGAGATAAGAGGTTTGAAGACGCCTCAAGGGCAATAGAGAAAGCAATATTTCTCATCTTAGGATATACATGACATTTGGGATGCAATAAACAGTAAACACCAGGATGTATCTGTTTAGGGTCAGTTTGCCCCTGTTACAATTCTGTGCTTAGGTCAAATACCTTTTGCCATCTCAGCACCTTGGCACGGAAGAGGCACTTCTGTCTTGACCAAAGATTTGGAATTATAATATTTGAGTTTTATCCCAATATTGGATCTTAGCCTAGCTCAGAAAGACGTTGAGGGAACGACCTCCCTCCTCCGCTCTCTATGAAATGGGAGTTTAATAGGAGGAACTACCCTCCCCTTGTCACTGCGTTATTTGATTTACCAGAAACAATTCATTATTTCTGGACTGTCAGACTCTCCGTAGCTTTGCCAACTTCTTATCAGTAAGCTACGTGTTTCCGTATCCACCCACATTCCTTCACTTGCTCTTCTCACACTTTTTCCTTTGTTCTCTTGCCAGAGGTCCGGCTCAGATAGCCGGCAAGAATTATTTTCAAAAATGTAACAATTAACTTTTCTTAGTTAGTGAGGTGTTTTATTTTCTTTATAACAAATAAATGAGTTTTATTAGGAACCTTTCTCGCGTTTCTTTTCAGAATATTGAAAACAAGGATAAGCCTCGATTCATCTACTCTAAACCAGGGTAATTAGTCCCAGAGCCAAACATGGGATTAATAAACGCCCTGACATTCTGATAGCACGAGGATGGTCTGATTTATGGCTTTTTCCTTGTTTTGTTACTTCTGATAAGAGCGCATAGGCAATTAGTTTTTAGCTACTGAGGTACGCTAATTATATTGCTAAGATGCCGAAACAGAAGAAAAAAGGCAAAGTGAAACCAAGACCACTCTTCGTAAATGATTTGATTGATCTTTCCAACGAAGAGGTGGCAGACAGGAGATTTTCAGATTTCCAGCCCCTTACTACAGCCACACGCCTGGAACAAGAAAAAGCCGTGGGAACAGAAATGGACGGAGATAAGACAGAAGCTGTTTTTGAAGATGATGATTTACGACTGAGGTCAGTAACATTTTCTTCTGATCTTCCAAGCTCTGAAAAAGTCTTCCCAGAACCTTCTGAATTTGTAATGCTCGATGCAAGGCTGAAGCACACTGCTGAGCAAAATTCCTCCCACGCAGAGAGAGAAATAATTCATTACTCTTCTCAAAGCCCTGAGCTCACCCAGCGTGAGGTGGCTATGAAAGCCTATCGTGACCGTATAAAACTCTATGAACAGCAGCTATCCCAGGCAAAAATGGCTATATCTATGCTTGAGCAAGATAAGGGAAATAACTTAAATTTTTCAAAAAGCGCCATATTGTCTTCTTGCTCAGAGCCAAAGACACTCCCCCTGGTGGATCCTGTGTCAGGCCAATTAAGGCAAAGAGCACTGCATACGTCACATGAAAGTCTCCCTGATCAAGTTACACATGTCTTACATAACCACTCCTACTCTAAAGCATACAATGCCACGTATGCAAAGCTGCCCGAAGCCAAAGGTGCAGCACCATCTGCTGGCAAAAGTAATTTACTACAGGAAGCTGAAATGCCACAAGTGTTTCCACAGGCCCAAACTCAAACACCCCCTGGTGGTGTTGGTGTCCTTTTAGATGGAACACAATTAAACTTTATGCAGCAAAGGCAAATGACTGCATCTCCAGCAGGTCATGCCAATATTGCAGATCAAGCACAAATGGCAACTGGAATACAGCAGATTCCAGTGCATCAGCCACAGCAGCTACAAATGCCTGCATATGTGCCCCAGCCACAAGTGCAAATAGGGCCACCTCCTGGCCCACCTCCAATGGCACAACCAAGACCATTTTTAGGTCCACAACAGGCACAGCAAATACCACAGGCATTCCTGCCAGCACAGCCAGCATATCAAGTGCAGGCTCCTTACCAGGCATTTTCTGTCTCTCCACTAACTGGTGAGTCAAAACTAAAAATGTCTGAACTCCACGGTTCGAGATTGAAACCTGGTGAACAAATTGGAGGACATTTGACCAAACTGAAAGGTCTGAGAACAGAATTGAGAGAAAGAGGCCATAACATTGAAGATATTCAAATGATCAGCATCATTATTAACTCTTTGAATTATGAATGGAAAGATGCTGTTACAAAAATTAACCAAGTCCCTATTGCTCAACGCACAGTGGACAATGTCTGTAGACTTTTAATTGAAGAAGAGGCATTCATGTTGGCCACACCACATTTGAGAGGACCACCCGCATCAAGAGCTCCAGCTAGGCGCCCCTTCCGAGGAAGAACCTACGCTCCAAGGATGCCAAGATGCAACACCTGCAATCGTGTGGGACATGCCACCCGGGATTGTCCCCAACGAGTTCCAGCTCCTGTCACATACCAGCCCAGAGGAACAGATTCCAGAGGCAGAGGCGGAAGACAAGGTCGTCGTGGTCCCCGGCGTGATCCACAAACTCCACTCGCCACACTGGCTTTAACCAATGATCCACAACCTCAACCAGAGTACGACAGACGACTCCTGTGGACTTTGGACAGTGGTGCAGCATTGCATGTTACCTACAGAAAGGAACTTTTCACAGAAATGCACGAGCCAGAACCTGAACTACGTGAACTTTATTCTTTTTCAAATCATCCTTGCCAGGTCAAAGGAAAAGGAACTGTTTATGTTGAAGAGCTCGATGCATTCATTCCTGATGTTTATTACATACCAACAGCAACCAGTAATTTGCTTAGTCAGTATCACTTGTCTAGAATGTTAAAGTTCCAAGTTCACCACCTTGAAAAAGCAAGTTACATAGTTAAAGATGGAGATATTGTTGCTGAAACCATATTAATTGGTGGTGTTTATTACTTAAAGCCAAAGCCTAAAACACAAACACAGGCAAATATGCAAACTCCAAAAAGGGAAGGCACAGGCCCAGATAGAGATGCTCCAGAGAGAGATCCTGTTGCTACCCCTAAGGCTCCTAAAGCCAACAAAAATAGAATTGGTAAACAAGTTGCTCAGAGCAAGCCTGAGGTTCCGCATAAAAATGTTAATGTTGAGAATTCACTAACTGGTAAACCTTTGCATTCCAGGTGTATCCACAAATGGCATAGAAGATTGGGGCATGCCAGTTTCCGTGTTCTTAGGAAGATGCCGGAGTTCGCAAAAGGTTTGGATCTAAAGGGGTGTAAGGTGTTTTTGGATTGTGCTGTATGCAAGAAGGCCAAATCCAAAGCAGCAGCCATTCCCAAACGCGCTACACGCCTGTCAACACGCATTTTTGATTTGGTTCACATTGACATAGTTGGTCCATTCCCGCCATCATTTGGTGGTAGAAAATATTTTCTAACAGTTGTTGATAATTACTCTAGATATGGATATGTGTATCCTATGAAAGAAAAATCAGAGACCTTTCAGATCTTTAAAGACTTTGCAACCCTTGTTTCTACCCAACACCAAGTTCGCATCGCCAGAATCCAGAGTGATCGTGGTGCCGAATTCATGTCTCAGCGTTTCCAGGACTGGATGCGTAAGAATGGAATTATTCATCAGACTTCACCCCCTGACACATCGGCTCACAACGGAGAGGTACTGCAAACCATGATGCGTTGTCTCCTAGAAGACGCCAACCTTGATATGATATACTGGGGTGAAGCTATCAAGTACGCAAATTACATTGTCAACCGTACTTGGAGCAGTGTAATAAATCAGACTCCTTTCTTCATGTTGTATGGCTACAAGCCCGATCTTAAAAACATCCATATTTTTGGTTCATATGCTATGGTGAACATTCCCTTAGCTCAAAGAAGAAAAGGAGGTCCAGCAGCAAAAAGACTGAGATTTATGGGTATTGATGATAATTCAAAGTGGAACAAATTTATTGACTCTAAACATGCAATTGTGATTTCCCAATCTGCTAATTTTGAAGAAGATATTGACTGGTCCAGGATTCATTCCAATGATCCTGGAGTTTATTTTCCCAGAGATGATACTGCTGATGCTACGCAGATTGATGATCAAGATTCCACTGATTCTTCTCAACCCGATGTTCCGTCTTCGCAAGCCGCGGATGCTGACGCTAGCGACGAAAGTGAGGACGAGGACGAAGCAGAAGAAGACTGGACAGTTGTCCCGAGACGTTCCAAGAGGGCCACAAAAGGAATCCCTCCACAACGATATTCTTGGCAACTGACAAAAGCACCCATGCCTTTGATTTGCAATGTTACACTTCCACCTGATAATTTCACACAAATCAAGCAGCTCCCTGATTCAGAGCAAGACAAATGGTATGAAGCAATGCAGGTTGAAATGGACAGTCTAAAGAAACTTAAAGTATTTACACCTGCAAAACCTCCAGCAGACAAAAAGATCATTGGCACTCGATGGGTCTACAGAATCAAAAAAGAAACCAAATGGTGAGTCACTGTACAAAGCCAGACTTGTAGCTCAGGGTTTCGCTCAACGTTATCCTGAGGACTACACAAATACTTACTCACCGACAGTCAGAACTGAGGGTGTAAAAATTGCTTTAGCAACTGCAACTATCCTTGGTTTAGAAGTTTTCCAGTTTGATGTTGACACGGCTTATCTACATGCAGACCTAGACGAAGAGATCTACGTGAGAAGTCCTCCAGGATTCCGACAGCAAGAAGGGGATACCTGGTTCCTAAACAAAAGTCTCTATGGTCTGAAACAATCTGGTTTAATGTGGTATTTATGTCTTACTGACAAACTAAATTCAATGGGCTTTATTAAGTCCGAAACTGATGAGTGCGTGTTCACAAAAAGATCTAACAATGCATATGAGATAGTTCTTGTTTATGTTGATGATATTGTTTATATTGGTCCAAATAAGCAAATGAGTGAAATTTTTGCCAAAGCTTTGCAGAGATACTTCACATTGAAATCATTAGGTCACATTAGCACTTATTTAGGTGTTCAGATTGAAAAAACACAGAAGGGGTTTAGTCTTTCACAAGAAGATAAAATTGAACAAGTTTTGCATCATTGCAACATGAAAGATGCTAACACAACAAAGACACCCATGCAAACAGATTTTCACAACTTGACACAAGAAGAAAGTCCTGAGTTCGAGGATCAAACACTTTATCGTTCAGTCATTGGGTCACTATTGTACATTAGTAGTTGGACCAGACCCGACATTGCACTTAGTGTTAATCTCTTATCACGACACGTAGGTAAGGCAAAACAGTTTCATTGGACATGTATTAAGAAATTATTGAGATACCTAAAATACACTAAACACTTGAAGTTATTGTTAGAACCAACACATACTGATTATGCAGAATTATGTTGTTATGCAGATTCTGATTGGGCAAGTGATAAGAAATCACGCAAAAGTACTTCAGGTTATATGATGTTCTTAAATGGATGTCCTGTTTATTGGCAAGTACGTAAACAGAATTTTGTTTCTTGTTCATCTACTGAAGCTGAATATGCTTGTGTTTCAGATGCATGTAATTCCCTAACTTGGTTTGATGCTTTAGTCACAGATATCTGGACACACCCGATCCGACCGATCACCGTGATGGAAGACAATGAATCGGTGGTTTATATTTCTGAATCTCATTTCACAGGTTCTAGGTCCAGACACATTGACATTCGTTACCAAAACATAAAACATTTAGTGAAAAAAGGTTTTGTCAAAATGCAATATGTTTCTACACATGATCAAATTGCTGATATGCTCAACAAACCACTTCCAGCAGCTCAACATGAGTATCTGCATAAGAAGATGTGCCTTATTTGATGATGTACTGATATTCGCTCAACTGGCAAAAGAAGGGGAATGTCACTGCGTTATTTGATTTACCAGCTGAGCTTCATTATTTCTGGACTGTCAGACTCTCCGTAGCTTTGCCAACTTCTTATCAGTAAGCTACGTGTTTCCGTATCCACCCACATTCCTTCACTTGCTCTTCTCACACTTTTTCCTTTGTTCTCTTGCCAGAGGTCCGGCTCAGATAGCCGGCATGAATTATTTTCAAAAATGTAACAATTAACTTTTCTTAGTTAGTGAGGTGTTTTATTTTCTTTATAACAAATAAATGAGTTTTATTAGGAACCTTTCTCGCGTTTCTTTTCAGAATATTGAAAACAAGGATAAGCCTCGATTCATCTACTCTAAACCAGGGTAATTAGTCCCAGAGCCAAACATGGGATTAATAAACGCCCTGACACCCCTCCCCCGCTCTCTTCCGGCGGAGGGATTCCGTCGCTTTATCCATTCACTCGGTAGCGGAAGGATATGACGCTGTGGGCGGAGTTGCGTGCCGTGCGCAGAGAGGAAAAAGATCCGGCAGAGACAGCTAGGGAGAGAGGAAGTCTGGGGGGCAGCAGCTGAGACGAAGCGAGGAAGAAAAGGCGGACGGGACCTTCCCCGCCACCGGGGAAGGGGATGCAACGCGACCAAGGCAGCTGCTCCTTCTGCGCCGCTGACCCTACAGGCCGCCGCCGCCCCTCCCCCATTCTTACCGCTCCGCCTCGGCAATCAGCTGGAGGGGCGCCAGACGAGCGGAGGAAACCGGCCTCGCTGCCCGTCAGGCGTCAGAGCGGGGGCGAGACGGGCGGCGGCAACTCGAAACTACCCTCAGCAGTCGGCGTTCTTAAAGGTACAGCCCGGGGGTGGGGTGGGGGGGACAGCGAGAAGAGGGGACACTTTTCCGCCGGAGGACAAGAAACCCCTCAAACCTCCAGCTCCTGTCAATGGATTTAAAGGGAACTCGGCCTTCGTAAAGGGGAAGTTTGTCTTCGGGCCTCATTGTGACTTAAGAGGGAGGGCCGGCTCTTAAAGGGCCGCCGGAGGATTTTGGACGCCGGATGCCCAAAGGGGAGCGCGAGCTGAGCCGAGGAAGCGCTTGGAGGCTCTTTGATGCCGATGGTGGAGGAAAAAAGTGGCTGTCTGACGAGAAGGACTTTAAAAATAATAATTTAAAAAATCAAGGTGCTTAAAGGCGAACCCGTACTTCGACAGGAAATGTGTGGCGGATTTTTAATCGGACGTTCTTAAAGGGGATGGAATGAAAGGAAGCAGATTCTCTAGCCTGGACTTTTAAAGGGCAAGGTCATACCTTTTAGGAGGAATCCGGGAGATCTTAATAATATTTTTAAAAAACCCGTAATATTTTCAAAAGGGAACGTGGCTTCGAAAGGAAATGCTGCCAGGGGAATAATTCTGGGAGCCCTCAGTCCTCAAAGCGAGGGGGAAGCCATTTGCCATTGTTGGCAGAAAAGCTGCATCTGCAGTCTTAAAGGGGAGGCTCTTGAAGCGCTTATTAGCCCTCTCTGGGTAAATGTAAAAAGTCTTCTTCCAAGCAGAAGCCCTAAGGCTAGATGATGCTTTTTAGAAACACATAAACATAAACAATATATCTCTTTAAATAAATACAGGCACTTAAATCAGAAGCTTCAAGGGAGAAGCAGCGAACTGGCAAGTACTACAAGTTGATTGGAAGGGATTGTCAGTTTTGTTGATTTCAAAGGATCCCATCTCTCCATTATTGATTCACCATCGGAGGGATGTAAAATTCCGATTAAAGCAAGGTTTTTTGGTGTTTGATTTCTTCTTCTGGACCCAAAGGTGAAGTTGTACCTTAAAGAGTTCTGTTCACCGGCACAGGCTAATTTCCTACTAAATTAGATCCATTTCCATCTTAGAATTTTCTTTCAAAAATATTTAATTTTTTAATTGACTAGTCTGGCCTTGAGGAAGTAAAAAAAAAAAATAAGTTGCCATTTGTATTTTCCTTAAGAGAGAATTAAACCTGAGCAAAAGAGTTACTTCCTTGACTTTCCATAGCAAAAAGGAACTTTTTGGCTTTTGAATGGGTTTTTACATGTAAATCAAGGAAAGTTGCTGACAGTTCAGCTATAGGAGCCAAGGACTTCTTGTAAAGCAGGGGTGTCAAACTTGCATCGTCAGGGCGGTGTCACATGACATATCGTGACTTCCCCCCCTTTGCTAAACCAGGTGTGGGCGTGGCCAGTGCGTGACGCATCCAGGCTGCAAGTTTGATAGCCCTGTTGTAAAGGAATACAAAATTTACTTTTTTTTCTCTCAAAAGCAATATAAAGGAGAACTACTTTTTCATGAGCATGGTGCTTTTCTCCCTGGCTTCCACAGAAGAGCAGAAAGACAGCAGGGACAGCTGCAATGCTTCTGGCTGGTGAGGGGTGAAGGGTGTCTCCCTTCTTTTTCGCGTGCCTGCAACAGCCATTGGACACAACACAATTTATTTTCTGTACCTCAGAGGGGAGCATAATGGAAGGAACAACAGCAGCTCCTACCCCATGTTGGAGTGGGGGAGGAGGCAGCAGTAGCCGAGCACGGAAACAGCGACGTTGCTCACGGCGGGACCGTGAGAGTCGCTGTGCACGCCATAGAGGAAGCCGTCTTGGAGACCCTCCCCATCAGGGCTTGTCCTCTTCCTCATCTTCAGCATCAGACAGTGAAGGCCCCTCTCCACCTGCCCCTGTGGCTCCTAGCAAAGGACACTCCCTACAGCAGCAACGGCGACGGCCCCTCCGACGGCGGAAGAGAGTTTCTGGATCATCTTGCAGTCGTGAGGAGGAGGAGGAGGAGGACGACCTCATTGATGGCTTTGCCATTGCGAGCTTTGTCAGTTTAGAGGCACTTGAGGTGAGGTGGTCCACAGCCTGTTCCAACAGAGGGTCATGTCCTTTCATGCATTATATGGTTAAAATAATAGATTGGTACTTGCCCTTGTCTTTGGGCCTCTGAGATGTGATATAGGAAAGAAAGAGAGTAAACTGGGAATCCACCTGTTTTTGTGGAGCTGTGCAGATAACTAATAATTATAACAGATTTTTCAGAATGATGTTTGTGAGGGTGGGTCATTTTGGAAATGAAGATTTATTTTTTCTTAATAGCAAGTAATTTTTAATGTCATATTTTGCTACCATGGATCTTCTAATTAAAGGAAACTTAAGATGATCTCAATTGTTAGTAAGAGATACCAGATGAAACTGAATTGTTGCTAAGTAGGGGTATACTTATACTCCTCAAAAAGATTGTCAGTGAAATCTCTAAGAGCAAGGCAAAATGAAATTTCCAGCTGTGATTGGTGAAGTTCAGAAATCTGAAATTGTTTTTTTTTATACCCAGACGATCAAGGGAAGATATAAAGAGAAAACATGCACATTTATAGTCTGTGGTTTCTATATCCTTAGTTATGTGACCAAAGGTTAATGCTTTTTATTTACTATGATTCTGCTTAAGCAGAGAAACACTAAGATTCTTGAGGTGAGATGGAATTAGCATATATTTTCTTGGCTAAAATAGAATCTAGACCATTCAGGTGCAGTCAGACAAGTTTCCATAATAAAAGTTGTAAGATGGTCTTGACTGACCGTGTACGCTTAGCACAATATCAGAGCTTGTTTGCAAAATCCTTGTTAATATTCTTGACAAGGTCCAGCTCACAGTAAGGATGTATCTTAATGTTCTTTCTGAATTTGTATTGTGGGCATAGTCTGTGCCACAGGACACAAAAGTGTATTATGAACATAAAGCCTGAAAATACTAAATTATTTGAGATGAGCTTGTTTCTTCCTTGATTGGGTATGAGGAACTGCCTATTTATTATGCTTGGTGAAAGAGATGTATTTTTAGGTGCGAGTTTCAGCTTACCCCTCCCAGGCATTTTTGTAGGGCTGGGATCTGTCTCTTTAAACTACATATTTCTTGGGAGGGGTTAATCAGAGGATTTCAGTAAGCAGTGCAGTTATTGGATGATATGTAAGGCCCAGCTTCTTTACCTGCTGAAGCAGAGAGAAAGCATTCCTGCTTTACTCAGGAATGTTCAAGGCTGAGCATGTAGACTAGTTTCAGACTGGATTTGCCAGTCTTTCTGGCTAGGCAGGATTGGGTGAGGAGTAGGGTGTGAATCCAGGTGTTTTTACCAAACTCTGAAGCAGTGCAGTACACTGCCAAGAAACATTACTACACCGCACACAATCAAGCATACCATTTGAAAAGTATGCAATAACCTTTAATGCAATACCCTGCCATCCAGAAATATACCATTGCTTCTATGATTTATCTTTTCTAGAGCTCTTGCCCTTCTCTGGCATCCTTCAAACGGTTGGTCTCTTCTTTGAACCAGAGGCCTTTCACAAAAATGACTACCCCTCCCAGAGAAGTGTTGATCATTATGGTTTAGGACAGCATTTGTTGCAGTGTTGCTTTATGAGTCTGTTAAATAGTTATTGACAAGCTAGCTCTTTTTTTTTTTTTTTTGAAAAAAGTTTTTTATTTTTAAACAAAACATAAAACATCCATCATCCATTTCAATTACAAGTAGTGTGTCGGTCGGTTACAAATCTTTTGTGCTTTGTCTCATATTCATCATTACAAATTCTCTAATTTCTCGCATTATCAATCTAACATATATCTTTATATCAGTATTCTCATTTGTCATTCATTTAACAATGGCATTTTCATCCCATTAAAATCATTTCCATAAATTGTATTATAACATCTATTTCATATTTCATATTTCATTTCCATGTTTTATTATCTAGCCATTGATAAAATAAATCCCATATCTTATAATATTGTTTATCTTCCTGTTCTCTAATTTCAAATGTCAATTTGCTCATTTCAGCACATTCCATAATTTTTCTAATAACTTCATCTTGTTTGGGGATTTCCTCATTTTTCCAATTTTTAGCAAACACAATTCTAGCCACTGTCAATACATTCACAATCAGGTAACTCAATTCTCTATTATATGTTTCTGGTAAGATCCCTAATAAAAAAATCTCTGGTTTGAAGTTGATGTGCTTTTTAATCATTTTTTCCAACCATGTGTGGATTTTAGTCCAATATCTTTTGGCTTCTACACATGTCCACCACATACATATGGTAATATGAGCCCGGTGTCTGATGACATTTCCAGCACTTTTCCAATTTGTTCTTGAACATTCTGGCTATTCTCGTTGTGGGTAGATGCCACCTGTAAAACATCTTATACAAATTATCCTTATATGCTGTTGACATTGTCATTTTATAATTTTGCAACCACAGTTTTTGCCATTTCTCTAAATCAATTCCATGACCAAAGTTTTTCCCCCATGCGATCATTGTTTCTTTACCTTGTTCTTCTTCCAATTTTACCTCTAATAAATAACCATATAATTTCTTAATTACATAGTCATCAGAACCTGTTAAAATTTTATCCAAATTAGTCAAATTATTATAAAAACCTACTGTTTTACAATCTTTATCATATCTAAAACATGTTTCTATATAAGAAAACCAATTCATCTTAAAACCTTGTTCTTCTAGTTCTTGCTTTGATTTAAGTTCACCCTTTTCATTCAGTAGATCACTATATCTAACAATTTGTTCCCTTTTAAATGTTATTGAATGTGAAAATGCTTCAATCGTCGACACCCAGACTAGAATTTTCAAATAGTGATATTTTTTGATCTTCTCCCAGTTTAACAACAAAGCCTCTCATATGTAATGTCTTCTAAAATACCCCCGTGTTTTTGTTCCCTTATACCATAAAAAAGCATGCCACCCTAACAACAAATCATGTCCTTCTAAAGTCAATAATCTAGTATTCCTTAACATTATCCATTCTTTAATCCACATCAAACTTGTTGCTTGATAGTATAGTTCCCAATTAGGTAAACCAAAACCTCCTCTTATTCTAGCATCTTGTAACAATTTTAATTTTATCCTCACCTTTTTTCCCTGCCATATATATTTTAACACTATTTTATTCAATTCTTCAAAGTAATCTTTCCCCAATCTAATTGGGATTGTCTGGAACAAATATCAAATTCTAGGCAATATATTCATCTTAATAGTTGATATCCTCCCTATCAATGATAATTGTAACTTCTCCCATTTCGCCAAATCTGTACCAATTCCAAAGTATTCCAAAGTGTCCAGAACTATTCTCATATTGTCTCTAATCTGTCTCTTCAGCAGAAATCCATTTTGATCAGAGTGTATAAAGTTGTTTAAATATCTTTTGAGTCTTTCTGCCAATATTGAAGCAAACATTTTATAGTCTGAATTTAGCAGGGATATAGGTCTATAATTTTTGATTTGTTATAAGTCAGTATCCTCCTTTGGAACAAGAGTAATATATGCTTCTGACCATGACTTGGGTATTTTCTTCTTTAACATAACTTCATTCATAACTTCTAACAATGGAAGACTCAACGATTCCTGTAGTGTCTTATAATATTCCGCTGGCAATCCATCCGGGCCTGGCGCCTTCCCATTCTTTTGTTTTTTAATTGCTTCTGTTAAGTCCATCATTATGTTTCTTTCTAGCATTTCTTCAGTATCTTTTGAAATCTGGGGTAAATTCGTCTTTTGCAGATATTGTTTAATATTTTCCTCTTCTATATTTTCTTGTTCATACAGTTTTCTATAATAATCTTGTATAATTTTTTTCTTCTCTTTATTCCCAAATCTAATTTGTCCTTGGTCATCCATTAGCTGTGTTATTTTTCTTGATTGTCTTTCTTTTTTCAATTTATATGCTAACCATCTACCTGGTTTATTAGCATCTTCAAAATAATTCTCTTTAGCACTTCTAATTTTTTGTGCTAGATCTTCTTTCTCCATTAATCCCATTTTATGTTTTATTGTATCCATTTTTATTTTAATGTGTATAATCAATTATCAGACCTCTGGCATAGGCTTTCATTGTAACCCAAGTATTTTGCATCAATGTGTCTTCTTTTCTATTCTCTTTAAAGAAAAAAGCCAACTCTTTCTCCGTTTTCTGTACAAAGTCTTTTTCTTTTAAAACAGTATTATTTAAAGTCCATCTAGATCTTCTTCTTTGTCCTTTCCATTTCATTGTCACAGAATTATGGTCTGCCCAGGTATTTGCTTCTATTTCAATTTCTTCTATATTCGAAGTCACAGAATTATGGTCTGCCCAGGTATTTGCTTCTATTTCAATTTCTTCTATATTCGAAGTCAATTCCATTTTTGTCCAAATCATATCTACTCTAGACCATGACTCTGTCAGAATAAAAAGTGTATTGTCTATTTTTTGCATTTCTTTCTCTCCGTGTATCTTTTAAATTTATTTCCTCTGTCATCTTAAAAAAAGATTTTGGCAGTATCTTTCTACTGTGTTTTATAATCTAATTTCTCATCCACTATACCATTGAAGTCTCCCATCATGCAAATATTTTCATAGTCCAGTTCAATTATTTTCTTGTGTAGCTTTTTATAGAAGTCGTCTTGGTTGTTATTTGGAGCATATATTGCTATTAAGAATATTTTCATATTATTATCTATTATTTCCACCATCAAAATTCTTCCCTCATCATCTGTGTATATTTGCTCTGCTGGAATTGTGTTTCTAATGTATAAGACAACTCCCCTTTTCTTACATTGTGGCAATGAAGTAAAAATTTTCCCTAGTTTTGGCTGCACCAGTAACTGTTCATGTTGCTTTTTAATGTGTACTTCTTGCAAACAACTTATATCAAACTTTAATTTCTCTAATTTATGAAATACTTTTCTTCTTTTAATAGCTAAATTAAGTCCATTTATATTTATTGAAATCAATTTTTTCTCTTCCATATTCATATTTTATAAGAAGGATTTGCTGCTCTAGTAGATCTCAGCTTGTGTTCTTTGTATTCCACAATACCCCCTACTGCTCCTTCTGCTTTTTCAATCATTACTAGGTCTTCTTCTTGGAGTTCTACTATTTGCTCTGCCTTCTTGGATTCCATTTCTTTCTCTTTGAGAAATTCTGTGTAGAATGCTTTAGCTTTATCCATTGTATCAAGTCTGTATCTTTGCTGTTGCCACGTTAAGACTAATCCTTCTGGTATCGGCCATCTATAATTCACGCCTTTTTGAAGTAATATTTTAGTCAAAAATTGATATTCTCTCCTCATCTCTCTCACTCTTTTCGGTATTTGCTTCAGAACCACAACTTCTTTCTCCTTGTATTTCAATGTTTTTTCTCTAGCCATCTGCAGTATTTGTGTTTTGATCGATTTCTTAGTAAACCTTATATGAACTTCACGTGGGAGTTTATTACGCATTGCATATCTTGTATAAACTCGAAATATCTCATCAATGCCTTCCATCATCTTTTCTTTAGTGACTTCTAATGCATCTGCTAAAATTTCTATCATCACTTCTGCCAGATTTTCTCCCTTCTCTTCTTCTATATTTTGAAATCTAAGATAGAATTCTGATCTATCCATCTCCCATCTGATTAAGCCACTCTTATCTCTTTCAACTTCATCCAATCTAGTATCGATGTCTCTGATTTTTTTCTCTCTTTGCTCTTCCTTTTCCTCAATTTTTTGGAGTCTATCTTCATATTTCAACATCATTTGTTGTATGTTCTCCACTTTCTCATCTGTCTTCTCTGTTCTTTGTTCAATCTTCTGAACTACTTGTAGTATCATCTGTAATGTCGTCTCCTTTTCCTTCTCCTTCTCCTGCTGTTGCAACATCGTCTGTATGGATCATTGTCCTGATGGTGATGAAGAGGGCGTAGTTGTGGAAGAGCCAACAGTCGTTACTTTTCTACTCATCCTGTGGATTGGTCATGAAGGCTTTGAACTAATAGTAGAAAGAAAGAAGATAAAAAGGAAAAAAGAAAGAAAAAAAAGAAAAAATATATTATTCAGGTTCTTCTGTACCTTAATCCAATTGTGGATGAAGCAAATATTACTTCAAATATCTTCAAATATCAATAAAAACACAAAGTCAAAAAAGAAGAAAAACAAAAAACCATTAAACAGCTGAGTAGCAATCTTCAGGCACTTGTATACCTTAATCCAATTCAATAAAAAAAAAAAACAGTAAAAAGGAAAAAGTTAAAAGTCCTCCATCAACTCTTAGTCAAAATAAGAATACTTACACAGGGGAAGAGTACAGAGAGCCATCACTTATGAAATGAAAAAAGTAAAAAATGAAAAGAGAAAAGAGAAAAAGATAAAATGTCCAAATGGGAATCACTTCTATATAAAGTCCAAAGAAAAAAAATTTTTATTCCCCTTTTGTTTGAGTTCCAAATATTATTTACTGTTCTCTTCCAAAGTCACTGAAATCCTTCTCATTCAACAGGCTCCTGCCTTTGATAGTTTCCTGAAGAACACCTGAATAAACAATTCTACTGGTAGTTTTAAATGTTCTTCCCACTATCTCATGTATGAAAGGGCACAGAGTCCTTGAATTGCAACAATATAACACATTTGTTACTTCTTTTATTAACAAAAAGATACACAGTTCCAATCCGCTAGATGGCAGTGTTACATACTCTCCTCTTCTTCCCCTGCTATATTCAATAAACTTTAAAAAAGTCACGATAACCAAAAGGAAAAAATATAATACAAAATAGAAAAAACAAAAGCAAAAAAGAATTATAATGAAAAGGCACTAAAAGTTTAAAATGCAATAGACAATTCTGTAATCCAAACCAATCCAGTCCAGGTTTAAAAAAAAGGAAAAAACACAAATGCAGCCAGTTTAAAAATAAAAAGGAAAAAATAAAATACTTTAGACTCAGGCTTAATTCTGCCGCTTAAAATTCTTCTGTCTTCTGTTTAGTCTTACTTTCAATCTCAGGGTGCTCTCATTATATAGATTATGGTTAAAAATTTCTCACCGATTCGACACGCTTCCTATCTTCTTCCATTCCGGAGCTGTCCCAACTTCAGCAGCTGCAATGGCTGCTGCCCCACCGCTGGAAAAAAGGGCTTCTCCTGGATCAACCAGGGACTTTGCGATGTCCCTGGGATCGACAGGATGTGCCCTCCACTATCACAGTCTCAACAGGACTGTGAGGTCCAAAAAGGACCATCCAGCAACGGGGATATCGGCGGTGGTCCTGGAGCCCCGGGATCTTCTGTCCGTGCCGTAGCGATGTCAGCTGCTCCTCAACAAGCTAGCTCTTTGATGTACATTATCTAATTGTGGAATTTGGGACATAACTGACCAGATTAATTTTTTTTGCATGTATCTGTCCTTTTTTTAAAGGACCTTAGAGCAGTGTACATAGCTTCTTTCCCTTCTTTTTGCTTCTCTTTTACCATCCTAGAATGTTAAGACTTGAAAGAACAGCAATCCCGAGTTTAGGCTGTGGACCTAAAAGTTACATATGGATTTAAACCAGGTGTCCTAGCTCTTGCCTTTTAACAACTACTTCTTACTGGCTTTCAATGTGAAAGTGTTTTTATAATATTTAGGATATTATTATACAAATAACTGGGATTCCAATTTTTTTTCTAAGATGTTAGGATAATTCATTTGTGCAGTATCTACAATGCAGTGCAAAGAAATGTAAATGTTATTTCTGGATCACAAATAAATAATTGTTAGTACTGATAGGCTAGATATTTTAATTTTGTCCCAAAGTTTTGTATCACGTTTTGTAAGGTGCTTTTCCAGTTTTTATATTTAAACACACATTTCTATATCCTATAGCAGCAGCTGCGATATCATAGCTTTTATTCAGAGGGTAGATTGTCTACAGCCATTATAATGCCCACCTTGTCACTTCTGCAGAAGGATGCAACCTTGAAGACTCCAGAGCGATTGGCACTTCGGCTGAAGCATTTGGGAAAGAGGAAACGAGGTGAGGGAAACAATTCTGAGCCTGAAGATGAAGATGAAGGCTCAGAAAAACATCGCAGCCAGGGTTGTGGAGGGGAGAGAGCACTGAGGAAACGAAGCAAGAGACGGCACAAAGAGGTGAGGACTTGGGCTCAGGGAGTGGGGCAAAGGGGAGGAAACTGAAGCAGGCAGAGGTGTGTGTGTGATAAAGTTTGAAAACAGCTCAATTGAACTGGGGAAACTTGCGGGCTGGATTAAGTTTACAGAGACTTCTAGAAATCTGCTTCCGTGGAGCACCTCAGTTTCTCAATACTGTCATGTGGAAAATTACAGGATGGACAACGGGCCAGTATCACTCGCTGCATTGAAAGGTTGTTTCTTGAAGTATTTGGAAGATCCTGAGGAGCAAATAGACTGTGGCAACAGAAGGCCTGTAGCCTTCTGAGCCAGTAGGTACAGCAGCCGTCATGGGAATGAAGCCTTGCCTGTTCATAACATTGGCATTGTGGTTATTATAGCCTGTCACAAATCAGGCTATAATCACTATAATTTCAATTTCCAAAGTATTAAATGTGTTAAACACACAAGTTTGTAATATTGTTCTGTTCACAACAATGTTTAGTCACAGCTGCCAATTCTTTAGCTAGTATTGGCCTACACACGCATCAAATTCTTCCTAGGATGTCATATCAGAGTAGTATACGTGCGGATCCAAGCAGCATGGCCTTCTGCAATTGTCAGATGGTAACTTGTTGATCCACAGATTTTCCAAGTGCCATCCAAGATTTTTTTGGTATGGCACAGTTTGCTGATAACTACTGGAACCACCATGGCTGGTTTATGCCATAATCTTTCCATTTCAATTTTCCAGATCTTGATAGTGATTTTCTCCCAATTCTTTTTCTGTATTTTGCTATCCCCTGGTGTTGCCACGTTAATTACCCACACCACCTTCTCAATCAAAGTTAAAACTAGTGTATTATGAGCGCAGACTTTATTAATCTATATTTTGAAATCTCTCAATATTATTTCTGAGTATACTTGTGGTGCCGATGTGGATCCAGATGCATATTTGAAAATAAAAATAGCTTTGGCACCTGATACTGTATTTTGCAGTTTCCCATTTGTTTTTTTTTAAATAATGGAATTAAAAAGATTAGGTTCAGGTGAAGCAAGGGGCCTTGCAAATACTAAGGGTGAGGAGTGATGTGTGGCCGCCTGTGTCTAAGCAGTGGAACTACATGCTGGCAGTGCTTGCATAGAGCCAGTGCAGTTTTGTACCCAAAATGATGTTCCATTGGGGTAAACAGTGGCTTGCTCATCTATTATAATTTGCCATGCAAGGGACATAAGGATTAATACTCAGTAGGGGAAAAGCACAAAAGTGCAACGTTGACAGCAGGAAACCATCATTCTGCTCTATGCAGAATCAGAGCAGGATCATGAGCAATGAAGCCTATGACTCGTAGTCTCAGTGAAAGGAATATTATACAGTTGCAATATTTACATAACTCTCATTAATACACACACACACACATTAATATACATGCATAAAATTTGCTAAGCTTTTATTGGAAATAAGACAAAACAGCAGTTTGGGACAACTCAGGACACCTGTAGTCTTCTTGAATTTTTCTGTTCCTTTGCATATTTTTTATTTATTAACACGTTCAAAACAGCTAGTTAGTTGAATCTCTCATCATAAAATGAGTTGAATCCCAGATTTTTTCATTATGTAGTTGAAGTAAAACCAACAGCAATAGAGTTTGGAAAAAATAAAGGACAAATTGGAGAGAGTTATGTAAGAATTAAAAAATGCTTTTATAACTTTGCTTTACAAACAAAAATTGAAGAGCAAAACCAAGAAAATACATAACTAAATCTAAAGGACAGCTTCCTGAAACCTATATAATAAAAGACATAAGGTCCACTGTACCTGTACTAGGATGGCTGCATTAGCTGTTTGAATGGCATGCCAGATACATTCTTTAAATGTGGGTAGAAAGAAAATTAACTTTAATTCACATTTACTTTTAAATATTTTAATTTAAATTATTAATCATTTTCCATTATTTTATAACCATTTCCTTGTTTCACATTAGCAATTGCAGTTTTGGAGGCCTTTTTTGAAGAAGTTTTCTGGCTCCTCAGACTGTGTTCCTCAAGTACAGACAATTGGGTTTCCCTTCATGGGAGATTTGTTGTTGTTACTATTGAGAGATTCACAAATGCAGTGTTTTCTGCTTTGTAACTGAATCTGCTAAATTGTTTATACAGGAATAATCTTAGCACAATCATCAGTATGTCGTCATATGCCCAGCAAAATAGAGCAATGAGTGGAGCAGTTATTTTCCAAACAGGCTCTATTGACCTTACAGCCAACTTACAAATCAAGGTTGACCTATTTTAGAAATACTGGTCACATTTTTTGAAAGTAGGCATCTTATTTTCAGTATAGTTCTAATTTCATTAGCCTCTCAGCAAAACGAAACTTGGTATCTAGAGTTCTGGCCTGTTTGCTCCTGGAGTTGCAAGCCTCATTATTGTGAGTCTAATCAATTTCTCTCTCTCTTTTCTCTTTTTTAAAAATCAAATTTAGTCCTCTCTCCAATCTTACCTGGAAACTGGATATATAGTAAGTGGGTAGTGTGTGAATGTTCTTTCCTCAACTCTTTCAAAACACGGTTCTGCAAGACTGAATTTTAATCGCCCAAAGATTCCATCAGTGGAATTCTTTCCCTCAGACTAAAGCAGGCTTTAATTGAGTTACAAATGCCTTCCCCAGAAGAGCAGAGAAATCAGCTCCTCTTAATGAATATACTAGAGCACGAGTGTCAAACTCAATCGTATCACGTGATGTATCGCAATGTTTTTTGCCTTTGCGGAGCCGGGATGAGTGTGGCCCGCAGGATGCCAGTTTGACACCCCTGTACTAGAGCAAGTGATGGATTGTGTATAGGACAGCTAGAAGGTGCTAAAAATGCTCATTCACTCCCTTAGTTATGGTTAATTCTTGCAATGATGCCAATGTGCATGCTTTGATTTTTTTAATGATAGATTCCAATGCATTTTAGGGTCTCTTGGGGGTATCCTGACTAATTTCCTAGATTCTGTGTATAATAATAGCACATCATTCTTCCTGTGTTCTACAATTTTTAAGAATGTTTTTGTGTTCTTAATACTCTTCAAAATATATTTTGTATTGGATACAGTAAGACCTAGCTTGCTGTCACACTGTAAAAATCTCTATAGAGTTTATAGTGGATATATATATGTGTGCGTAGTGTGTGTGTGTGAATTTTATACACACACACATACACAATAGCAAAGAGGGATATTTTCCATTATATTGCTGCTTTTCACATCTGTTTCTTTTTCTCCATTGTTCTTTGACAGTGTGATACAGAAAGTGACCCAGAGGAGCAGGTAGGTAACTATAATTTTCTGGGCCTAATTTATGACATGTTCTCAGTCCTTAGCAATAGTTGCATGCTTTTCTAGAAATGACTTAGGGGCAATATTGCGAGAAATTCTATTTTATTAAAAGATATTAAGGTTGTTTCTATGTAGGTAAACTGCTTTCCATGGTTTCATTCTGCACAAACAGTGTGTGAATACTTCAACCTTATACCTTTTTCCAGAATTACACCAAAATTCCAGGCATGCACAAAATAGTCAAAACTTGAAATGGCTTTTATTAGTGTTCACAGCTCCAAACAAAACACCCCATATTTTGAGGTTTTGTGCTGAGCTGGGGACAAAATGTAGGGCTTTAGTTTCATTGTTTTACAGTGTGGAGAAGAGAAAGTAATAACAAGCGTTTGCTCCTAATTTCAAAGAAATAATTGGGTGGTAGATCAATTGACCAAAACTTTTGACCTCTCTTACCTAATCCCAATCGTACAACATAAGCCATTGAGAAAATTGTAGAAGATAAAAGCAAGGGCTTTAATCAGCATCTGGAAGTTAATAGCAAGTGAATGCAGATCAGTGGTAGTGTACATTGCAGGTAGTCCTCAATTTACGACCCCAGTTGAGCCCCAAATTTCCCTTGCTAAGTGAGACAGTGGTTAAGTGAGTTTTGCCCCATTTTACGACCTTTCTTGTCACAGTTGTTGAGGGAATCACTGCAATTGTTAGGTTAGTAGCACGGTTGCTAAGTGAATCTGGCTTCCCCGCTGACTTTGCTTTTCAGAAGGTCACAAAAGGGGATCACATGACCCTGGGACACTGCAACTGTCATAAATGCATGCCAGTTGCCGAGCATCTGAATTTTGGTCATGTGACCATAGGGATGCTGCAACAGTCATAAGTCACTTTTTTTAGTGCCGTATCTTCGAGTGATCACTAAATGAATGATTGTAAGTTGAGTTACTACTTGTAACTGTTTTCCAATGGATATTGTTCTGGAAGAAATATTGCCATATTATATTCCAGTTATGGTTATCAAGAGATATCACTGATGGCCTGGGTCAAAAACATTTCAATTTTTGTTTTGAAATGCAAAAAAGAATTGTGATGAATTAAGAGTAGTTTGACTTGGTTAACAACCATTCCTAGCCCAATTACCTGTCCTGGAAAGCAATCAGTCCTACATTAAAGATACTCAGGAATCAATCCTTCCTTGTAGGAAAAAAAAAACTTACCATGCTTCTACTTCCAAAGGAAAAATACCTGGGTCCTTGAAAAGCTCTCAGGTAGCTTTTCTGCCTGTTCCAAATAAATTTAGAAGTAGGGTTTTTTAAAAAAAAAGTATTTGTGGAGTATAACGAACCCCCTGTGTTTTTTGTCTTTCTACAGGCCTCCATTGATGACCTTGAACAGCCATTCACTGTCTCAACCAGCAAAGGTTGGGTGTGGACAAATGGGTGTGGGGGGGTGTCTGCTTGTGGTTCTGTGCACTAAAGAAAACATTGCAGCATTTCTCAGTGTGATTTGAATGAGCCCGATTTTTGGTTCTGTGGGGAGATTGGTGCGTTGTGGTTCTGTTTTACCTATACCAAGTACTTGGTCCATCTGATTTAAAGAATTGGTTAGCAAGCAGGGTGGAAAATCTTCCTCTGCCTTAGATGGTGGAGAACTGTTGTGTGTGAGAGCTACAGCTGGCAAAAGTAGCCCCTTCCATCTATGTGAGTATGGCAGCTTCCAGAATTCTCAACCTACCTGGTTATTTATCATGCCAGCTGAACATCCTTTGTTGCAATCTTCAAGGCAGCTTGGACAAACTGGGCTTGTATGCTTTAAAAAAATGAGTTTTCTCTGTTCAGTTTAGAACATAATTCTAACCAGATTTATAATAACATTATCTTCTCATCAATAAGGAATACGAAAAAACTGACTCATTTCAGAGCCTATACTAGGGTCTTCTGTCTCCTGATGCTTGTAATTATTTATTTATACAATTCATAAATTGTCCAACTCCTAATGTCTTTGGGCAGCTTACAGTTAAGTAAAAAAGACAAAAAACAAAAGAAACCAAATAGTCCCTCAAAATCCATCTAGCAGGGCCTCATCCTGCACTCTGCCCCAAAGCTTAAGAGGGAAACTAGGGCTTTAATAGGTTCCTGAACATCATCAGGCTGGGAGCCCACTGGATCTTTGGATTAGGAGGAACAACTGAACAGAAGACAGAATATACTTAAATGGGATTCTGTCAAAAAGAGGGAAGTAAGCAGTTTTTAGTTTCAGAAAAGTTTGCTTTCAGTAGTATTAAGTAGCCCTGTGCAGAACACCACTTTTTCAACACGGCAAAGAACCTCGTAGACTGGAACCACCGTGTCTTTGTGAAAAACTTAGCCAGGATCGGGGAGGGTGATGTGCTTCGTTTGGTAACTTTGATTGCAGAAATGGCTTCTCTACATGCATAGACAATATGACTTTTGCTAAGCGAGGTGTTAACACTCCCAATTAAGATGCAGGGCTCTGTGGTACCTCCATAAAGCGCTGTGAGGGAGCATTTCAGGGGTGAAATGCTCCCGGTTCGGACCGGATGTGCTGATCTGGTAGTGATGATGGTCAGTGGTTCGGAGAACCGGTAGCAATGGCAGCTCAAGGCTCCGCCCACCCGCCCAGAAGTCATTAATTCATGGTTTTAACCAGGAAGTAACTTGGTTTTTTGAGCCTCTGCGCATGTGCAGAAGGTTTTACGCATGCGCAGAGGGTGCAAGCGTATGTGAACGCCTGGTTGGCCACGGCCCCGCCCACCCGGGGTTCACAGACTGAGGGAAGAATGGTAGGCAGGAAAATGCCCCTCCCCATTTTCCTGCCTTTCATGAAAAAAGCTCCCTTCCAAACCTTCAGCGTTGCAATTCTGGGATCCACTGAAGGTTTGGAATGCCTCTGCTTCAGTGCAGAATGACTTTCACCCGTCTCTTTCTGGGCGCGTCACTTCTGCCTGTTGGGCCACTTCCTGAAGCTGGCAGCTCCGCAGCCAGCCGCTTTGCTTTTTCCCTCTTTTTCCTCATGGGAGGCTTGCGTGGTGGCACCAGCAGAAGGTGGAGGCAGAGGCATGGGGGAGGAAGAGGCGATCTGCCTCAGAGGCAGATCCCAGGATTGCAGTGCTGAAGAAGAACCTGCAACGCCCGGGCAAGGCCAGAAGGGGTGAATTCTCCAACTCCGGTTCAGCCAGCCAGGGACGGGACGTCAGGCACGGGCTGTTGCAAAAGACCAGGACCAAAGACACACACACACACACACACACACACAACCCGCACACACAGCGGTACTGGTGAGGTTTTTAGCGAGCAGCTCAAGAAGCTAGACTTGCCTTCGCAGCTACAAAAGCTTCCTCCAAATGGAAAAACTCCAGGAGCAAGCAAGTGCTTCTTTTTGCACTTGCTCCTGGCGTTTTTCCACTTGGAAGATGGAGAGGAGGAAGAAGATGAAGAGCAGGAAAATCCACAGCAGGAAGCTCGGGGTGAGTGAAAAGGGGGAGCAGCTGACCGCTTTGTTTCTCTCTCTCCCTCCTCCCCCTCCGTCATCTCCCGGACTGGGTGGCCAAGGTGGAAAGGCAGGTAATCTTCAGGGCTAGGAGGCAGTTGGGTCTGGCTTGGTGAGGTCAGGCTGGTCAGGTGCTAATTATCAGAACTTTTTTTTTTTTACTTTTTAAAGCATTTTTTTTACTAGTTACTTTAAAAAGTTTTTTAAAAAGTCACATGACCAAGCCACGCCCACCAAGCCATGCCCACAGAACTGGTGGCAAAAAATTTTAGATTTCACCACTAGAGCATTTGCACAAACCATCAAAGCAAAGTACTTCATAGTGTGGCCATGCTGATAGGTAAAGGAGTTCTTTGCTTGAAAGTTACTGCAAAAGTGTTCCTCAGAACACTTTACAGAAGTGCCACGGTATTCTGCTTCTAACTGGGGTTGCAAAGTATCAAATATGATATTCTTGCTATGACAGAGTTGCCACCTCTGTTGCTGAAAGTGTTTTGATTCATTGCGCCTCTGCTATTTTCATGAAAATTTTAAAAACATGCAATGTCAGTGGAAACTTACCACCACCACCACCCCTTTAGTTACTGTGGTTCTTGTGTACAGCAGCATTTGTAGCTGACAGATTTGTCCAGCCAGTGAAATGGGGCTCTACCCCAAAAGTTTTAAAATCCAACACAATCTGTTGGGCCTTTTCCAATAGCCTGATCCCTGTTTTCTCTGTTTGCATTTTTTCTGGCAGCCTCGGGACCCATTGGTGCATTAAATGGAAGCTGTGAAGCCAAACTCTCTGTGACCCCTAAAGTCTCTGGCCTGGAACGGAGCCAGGAGTGTAACTATGAGGCTGACTGGGACTCCCTGCTAGTGCCTTTCCTGCCTAAGGAACCCCCTTCTCAGGCAGCTACTGCCCCTATTCTGGCTCAGGCCTTGCCTCAAAGTCCTCCTGCCCCACCACCTGTCAAGACTCGGGCTCAGACACCTAACACTGTTCGTGGGACGCCCCAGCCCAAAGGCCAGCTGCTTCCAATGCCTCAGGGTGGAGCAGTTACCCACAGCCTTGCCCAGAGCCAACTGCACATGAAGGTGCCACCCTTTGCCAGCCAGACACAGGCCCCATACTCTGTAGGGCTCGACCTCAGCACTGGAGGGTGAGTCCCGATGCCCTCTGGCTACAGAGCTCTCTCTGGTTATTGGGGGGGTTTTTTACTCACTTTATCCACCTCTTTCAAGCTTTTCTTCTGTCCCCATGTTAGTCTTCTGTCCTTTTGTTCTTCGTTTCTTCTACACTTTCATTGTTTTTATTTTCTTTAACCGCTGTTGCTTCCTCTTCGAGACATTTCCCTCCCTTTCTTTATGTCTTTCTTATTAATAACTTGAAAATTTTGAGAGCTCTTTGTATATCCTTACAGCAACTCCATAGATAGTTGTATATTGTTATAGCTACATTGAAGATGAATTAACTACTTAAAATGGAGAGAATGGCCTGACTTGCTCCTTATAGTGAAGTTATGACAAGGATGAGATTGGACTGGGGGTTTCTGGCCCAAAGTTGAAGTGACTACATCACGTATTTGGACTGCATTTTCTTACAATGTTTTTCTCATCTCTTTCTTTAGAAACAGGTATATATATATATATATAAAGTTTATTCTGAGTTAGATCAGGGGTGTCAAAACTTGATTTCATTGAGGCCCACATCAGGGTTGTGTTTGACCTCGGGGGGCCTGGGTGGGAGTGGCCAGCTCGATGTCACTCATGTTGGTGCCTGTGGTGGCCCGAGTGCTCTGTCAGCAAGAACGGGCTCCCGAGCTCTGTGTTCAGCTGCGACGGCCTCCTGCAACCGTCTGCCAGCAAAAATGGAGCTCGGGAGGGCCCTCCCGAGCTCCATTTTCACTGGCAGAGGCACTGTGGGCTGGTCTTTCGCTGTTTCCAGGGCGGCCCTGCAGGCCAGATCTAAGCACCCCACAGGGCGGCCTTGAGTTTGACACCCCTGGAGTAGATAGTACCCTGGTTTGTGCTGATAACAATTCCATGAGACCTGCCATCATTGTTCCCTGTATGCTGTAACTAAGGACATGATACTGGATGAAGCTTCTAATCCAAGACATCCTAGTTGAGTCCATCACTGAACTGAGATGGAAACCCATCTCCCTTTCAGAGCCTAATGAACGGCTTTCTTGAGTGTCTCTGTTTCCATCATTATTGTCTCTTCCTGACCTAGGCATATATTTATTTTTTCTCCCTTTTTTAGGTGCAGCCACGGTGCAGCTCACCCCAAGCCCATCCTCCCGCCCTGCTCCCCCTCTTCTCAACTCCCCCATCGGCCCTCCACCCCCTCACTGGCCCTGCCCCCCCACGCCTTTCCCTCCACCCTTCGGCCCCCTTCCCACCACCACCCAGGCATGTTCACCCCCTCGCCTGGCCTCCCACCGCCACCCCCGTTGCTTCAAGTTGCTGGTCACCCAGCTGCAGCCGCTGCCATATCTGGTAAGAGAGAATTCAACGGAGGGGAACGATAGGGTGTGACAAATGCTTTGGGAAGATTAGCAGGGGCTAAATTGAAGAGAAGAAGGGAGATTGAATAAAACAGATTGAACTGTTTATGACCCATGGGTGTCCAACCTTTTGGCTTGCCTCGGCCGTATTGAGTGAAGAGGAATTGTCTTGGCACACATGTGAAGTATATAATATAGTTAATGTATATAAATAACAGAATAAGGTTAAATGTTTACTATCTTGTGGGGCTGCATTACTAGCTGTCCAGGGCTGCATGTGGCCTGCGGGCCGCTGGTTGGACATGCCTGGTTTAGCCTACATTGTGTATGTATTCAGGATACAGGATACATTTTGGTGAGAATTGTGTCAAAAAAATCAACATAAAAATGTACACTGTACAGGTAGTCCTCAACTTACAACCATTTGTTTAGTGACTGTTCAAATTAGAACAGCACTGAAAAAAGTAATTTATGTCTGTTTTTTTTACATGGCCATTGCAGCATCCCCATGGTCATGTGATCGAAATTTGGGTGCTTGGCAATTGGTTCATATTTATGACTGTTGCAGTGCCCCGGGGTCATGTAATTGCCTTTTGCAACCTTCTGACAAGCAAAGTCAATGGGGAAGCCAGATTCATTTAACGATGTTACTAACTTAATAACTGCAGTTGATTCACTTAACAGGAGGCAGGAAAGGTTAAAAAATGGGGCAAAACTCGCTTAACAACTGCCTTCCTTAGCAATGGAAATGTTGGGCTCAGTTGTCATAAATTGAGGACTACATGAATGGATGGAGAATATTTAATCTCATAAGTGTTCTTGGCCAAATTGTGCATATGGTTTAGGGAGAGGAGTACAAGCACTTCGGAGACACAAAGGTACATTTGGTATTTTGAATTGCATGCTGGAGATTGAGTTCAGGAAATAAGCATGAGAGGAGTGGGACAAAAACTAACTTTGTTTTGATATATAACTTTAATGACAGTCTGATTGGGTTCTTTAAAGACAGTTAAAGTAAACATTTCATTTCGATTTAATAATTGCACTCTTTTACTAAGCTAAACAATTTAGTGGCAACTTTGAGATTTGCTCTAGGAACCAACCTAGTTGTACAACCTGGCTTTAAGACTCTATGCAGTGGGTGTCATAAAATTATTTTAAGGAAGCTTAGAGGAATTTCTAGTCCCAATTTTGAAGGAAGAGTTTGAATACAAACTGGCAACAGGAAACAAGAAGAATGGGGGAAATCTACTTTCAAAGAGAAACTAAAATGAATAATGTTATCAGAGGATATGTGGAGGCTGTAAACTTAGAGGACTGTTACAGCCTTGGAAAATATGATAATGAATTATGGGAGAAAGACCCTGGCAAGATACAAAATCTGGACTAGTTGAATACTTGTAGAAAAATTAGGAGCTACTGTATAGGGCAGAGATATCAATAGTCCTCAACTAACAATTGTAATTGAACCTGGAATTACTGTTGTAAGTCATTGCAGTTGTAAGTCTAGGTATCAGGTGACTAGATTTGAAATTATGAGGTTTTTTTACAAGGGTGGTTAAGTGAATCGTTTCTCTCCCCCCCCCCCCCCCCCCCCCCCCGGGCCATTTTTGCCACAAACCAGAAGTAAATGCCAGAAAATGGCAAAAAAAAAAACAAAAAACAATTGCAAATCATGGTCATGTCACCACAGAACATTGCAAACAGCTGTAAAGGTGAAAGAGAGTGGAGGCAAGGAATGTTGCGGGATCCAAAAGAAGGGCCTTCTCTGTGGTGGCTCCTTCCCTTTGGAACATCATCCCCACAGAAATTAGACTTTGGCAGTCTTTCAGAAGGCCCTGAAGACGCGGTTTTGCCACCGGGCCTGGAGAACCCAGAGTGTAATTGAGCCCATCAAATGGCTTATTTAATTGTGTGCTGTTGCTGGGGGCGGGGGGGGGGGAGTATTGTGTTATTGAGCAAGTAGGTGGCTATATAAATGTTCTAAAATAAATAAATAAAATGTGCCAAAAATGTGATCACATGACCCTGGGGTGGAAGTGTGCAGCCATGTAATTCTGAAGATGGTTCCTAAGTAGTTCTGGGGTGGTCTGTCCTAACTTGATCATTAAGCAACCGGTCATAAATCAAGGATTTCCTGTATATGGAGAGATGGAGAGTTGTGGTGATGGGGGATATGAGTTAACTCTTTTCTCTCTTTTTCAGCATTGGTTCCTTTTTCTTGTGACAGTTGGCAATTATGGGTTGTTCTGTCTCCTCAGAACAAGAATTAATCCGCCAGGACTTGAGTTCCCGATTCCTCACGACGCAAGACGGGGCCGACATGGGAGCTACTGCCATTCGCCCTCTGGCTTTCCAGTTCCACCAACACAACCACCAGCACACCCACCAGCACACCCACCAGCACTTCACTCCTTTCCCGTCAAGCATGGTGCCCACACCCAGCCCAGCCATGGTAAGTGCAGTATAGACTTAGCAAGGTGGCAGGCAAGACTTCATGGCTTGTGGGTCTTGCAGCATGTAGTAGGATCAACCTGGTCTATCAGAATTTAGAGTTTAGTTTAAAAGGATTCTTGTGATGCAGTCTAGAGAGCTGGATTGCCAGGAGGGAGGAGCACATCCCAGAGGAATAAGAGGCAACTCAATCCAAATATTTTGTGTGAGAGAAAGGGGGTGAAGACAGGCCCTCCCTAATAGTCTCAGAGTGTATGCTTGATGTAGAGAATAGAGGGCTTTAGTTCGACAAGGTTCTGTCTATAGGTAGGGAACTATAAAGAACTTTGCTTGGGATAATCACCATGTCTCTTTCCTGGTCTTGGGACTTGAAAATTTTCTTTTCTTTCTCTCCCTTCTCCTGGGACCTGCCTGACCCGTTTAAACAAGGGTCTTTTCTGATTTCTTTTCTCTTTCTGCAGTATGAGAAGTACCCTGGGAAAATGGATGGGCTTCTGAGACATAATGTAAGTGCATTCATTTTGGAGGAGGGGGCTGGCCTTTTAAACGTGCACCAATGAAATTTATCAAACTGCATCCTGAGAAAGGAGCAGAACCCTCTCCTGCCTCAATTCTCTGGGTGGCACTTCCATTGCTTTCTCCTCTTCTTCCAGTTTTATCCTGCCTACCCCCCAACCGTGTCGGGGATCTCCCCAGTCCTGCCTCCTGCTGTGAATTTTGGCTCCCTGCAGGGGGCATTCCAACCTAAGGTGAACCCTCCAAACCCAATAGACCAATGGGATTTTATGGAAGTTTGAGCAGAGGGAAAACTTTAAAATTGAGAGCTTCTGGCTTTTCTGCTTACTTTCTGGTAATGGAGGCCTTTTTGCATGTTATAATGGGGGTGGGTGGGTTTGAGGACTGTGACACTTGAGTTTTCTGCACACAGTGAGTTTGGTGGGATAGATTAGGGTTGTGGAGAATCATGGTGATCCAAAAAGAATGCAGATCAATGGGTCTGAGCATGAGAGGGCAAGTCTTTGACATGCCAATTCAGCCATGAACTTTGAGAAAGAACTCATGTTTTGAAAAAAGCTGTGGGGTTGCATATGGTTCCATAGAGTGGTGCCATTTCATGTCTGCCAATAATTTGGTAGGTAAAAAAAGGAATTACAATTCCTTGGCAACTGGGTGTGAAACTAGAATATTTCAGTGGAAGAAGAGCTGAAAGCTTCGTGAACTCTGCAGTTGGAGGGGGATGATTTCAAGACGGTCTATGCTAGGGAATGCTAATCAACTGATTGTGCTTATATTCAATGGTTTGTTTTGTTTCCTTTCTTCCTCAGAGCACTAATCCTGACCTGCCTTCCCGGCTGGGTGCTGTCCCGCCCAGCATGTCCCAGAAAGGTGCCCAGGTGAGTTTACTCTCAATTCAGGAGAATGGCAGGGACAGTGGGGAGAGGATTACCCATCCCCATGTGGTTTTTCTGTCTCCTTGCAGATCACTGATCCTTTCAGAGCGACCTTGAGAGTGAGTAACATTGGGGAGACTCTTTGATCCCACTACAAAAGGGTGGATACGTGAGGTGAAAGGACTAGAAGTGGCGGGAGGGGGAGATGCACCCTGGAGTGGGGAGAGTGAAGAAGTCAGGGTATAGGGCAACACGTGCCTGGCCCTCAGGGACATATTGTGCAGAGCTGATGGTTCCCCCTTCTCTCGCAGAAGCCGGGGAAGTGGTGCGCCATGCACGTCCGTGTGGCATATATGATCCTGCGGCACCAGGAGAAAATAAAGGTAGGGTGAGCCTGGGCCACCTTTCCCCTCCACCTGCCATGTACAGTGTTGGGGTGTGGCACAGGAGGTCCCTGCAACCAAATGGAGAGGAAACCTTGCTCTTCTGATGTCTCCCATGCTGGATGCTGGATCCAAGTTGGGGTTTGTGGTGCTGGGTTAGAGGTTGGAGAGCGGAATCACGAGACTGTTCTGAGCCAGAATAGGAGAGATCTCTGCCAAAGTATATAGAGTGAGGCCATTTGGATTGACTTGTGCCTGACTGGTTGCTTACCAGGACTTCTTGCTCTTCTGTTTCCTCACAGCTGATGCAGGGCGATCCCCATAAATTGGATTTCTGGAATGACCTCCTCACTGGCTTGCCTGAGACCGGAGCCTTTGGCAGTCTGCCCCATAGCCAGGAGCTGGCACGCCCTGCCACCCTTTTCACGGCTGCTGGTCAGTGTGCTTTTTGCAAATACTGGAAGGCTTTTCCTTGACGATTAAATAACTGAGACTTGCTAAAGCTCACCCTGCCCATTTTTTTGCCACTGCTAATTGTGCCATCTAGCTGCTGTGGCACTTGGTGTTTTGATAATAAGAGCCATAATGTTAGTTTTTATGCTTTCCTCAGTTTTCTGTCTGGAAACCTGAACAGGCAGCCCTTACCTTAATACAGGGGTTATGAGAGAAAACTAATCAAGGCACTTAAAAAATGTGGTGCTTAAATTACATTTTACTCGGGAAGTATTTTTGTTTTGAGAGTCATCATTCTTTTGATGTGAAATATACTCATCATTCTCTCCCCCCCCCGTTCTTTTTATTTTAATCTATTATCCTGTCCTCTCTCTTGCAGGTGTTGTCCATCCACGCAATGCCCCCTCCTTTGGTCCTGCCACTACTCCTCATGGCTCTTTCAACCCCAGCCCCCACATTGGTAAGACTCGATGCCCCAGTGTAACGCAGCCAAGAGAACAGGATCCAGTAGCTCTCCTGTATGATTGCTCACTTCTCCACTGATTTCTTTTCCAGATCCCTTTGGCAGGCCTCCTAGCTTTGCCTGTCTGGGCACACTCTCCAATGGGGCATTTGGTGGCCTGGGCAACCCATCCTTCAGTGAGTATTTTTAAGAGAAAGGGCACAAGGCAGCTTTCTGTGGGTTATCAAAACGGCTAAGCAAAAATGGGCCTTGTTTGCGTACCACCATTTTAAAAGGTGGGGAGGGGGAAGCAACCAAGGACTATAAACTCCCCCATTATTTACTTGAATGTTAATTATTCATTCCAACCGCTGAGGTTCTTGTGAAGTCTTAGAGAACTATAGGCTCTGTTGCCATTTCAGTTGTCATCTTTCCCCTGTTCTGCAGTGGGTATGGGTGAAAATAGGACAGAAAAAAGATCCCTTGACTGCATCCGCAGTAACACTGACCCATATCATATTACTATGATTGTTTCAGCTGTAGTTAAAAAATTAAAAGGGCAGCAAAGGCTTCCTAGTCTCTGCAAGCTAAAGATGACTTGAAAAATGGCAGCCAGGATGACCGGCAGACACTGCAACTCAGGCACAGCTGGAACACAGTTAACTCTCCAGCTGCAGGGTTATCTTGGTCAACTCATGCTGCGTGAACACCTTCAGGGCCACAGTGTCATGAATGTTTAGATTAAATCTCTTTTGAGATTAGAGCATCCTTCATTTTCTTTTCTTTCTATCAAGCGCTAGGAAATTGTAGCTTTGATTTCCTAGTCGGCTGTTGCTGAATCTTGGAATTTGGCCCTTGATTTCTTTTCTCTTTTTTTTTGTACTAAGTTTTTATTTTATTTTATTTTATAACATACAAAAATTCTAATTTCAATTGAACAGTGTGTTGTCTGGGTACAAATCAATTTAGGAATAATAAACTGTTCACAACAATATTCTTTGCATTAATATCAATAATAATCATAATAATAATCATAATATTTGTTTAACCAAGTTAACATATCTTCCTTATATCACTGATCCTTCCCTATATTTCCCTGTTTCTAGCTCCTGTTTTTGTCAGCTAGCCATTGATAAAATAAGTCCCAAGTCAAAAAGTATTCAGTTTCTTTCTTTTCCTTAATTGTAAGCATTAGTTTATCCATTTCTGCACATTCTAATATTTTTCTAATCACATCATCATCTCCTGGGATCTCTTCACTTTTCCATTGTTGTGCAAATACTATTCTCGCTGCAGTTAATACATGTAAAATCAAATATACCTTCCCTTTGTTATACTTGTCTGGTAAAATGCCCAACAAAAATGTCTCTGGTTTAAAATCTATATGTTGTTTTATCATTTTTTCCAGCCATGTATGTATTTTTGTCCAATATTTTTTTGCTTTTTGACATGTTCACCACATATGAGTATGAACCAGGTGTCTGATGACATTTCCAACATTTTGCAGATTTATCCTTGAACATCTTTGCTAACCTTGGTGGAAAATGCCATCTATAAAACATTCTCCCTAGAGCTGGATCAAGAGCATGCAGAGTGGGTAGTAGCTCTATGTTCTGCATGTAGACTGAGCATGTGATCTTCATTTGCATTCCTGGTCACTCCTCCCTCACCTGGTGCTTCCCCAGTTCGGCTCAGTCTGCACTACAAACAGACGTGATCGAAGAGCGGCTTCACCTTTTTTCTCTGTGATCATCTAATCGTGAGATTGACAATAATAATTGGAGGATCACTTCAGCGATCAGACCGCTAGCTGGTCTGCCAGCTAGCGGTCTCGTTCCGGCTTCAAAGCCGAAATCTCCGCCACCGCGCAGCAGCAGTAGGGCCTCACTGGCATCGATCAGAGCCAGGGGGCCAGGCATTCCCGCCAGACGGCGGAGGAGGATTCCTGGCCAGACTGCCTGGCCAGACTGTGAAGCGGCGGGAGTGCGTGGGAGGGCTAATTTGAGCCGTGGCAGCCTCAGCTCTTCGCGAGTGGCTTGCCTTTATTAAATGGGTAATGGCGTCGCACACGCCTTCCACCAGCCAGCAGGCCCAGAAAGGGGACAAGAGGGAGCCTACTTCCTCCCCGGGCCAGAAACAAGGGGCTTACAGCCAGAGAGCTGCAGCCAAAGGGGCAACTACCAGGAGCCAGGCAGCCACTTCGTGTGGCAAGAGGGGCTCCAAATCAGCAATGCCTGCACAGTTGCAGCAACTGATTTCTCAGGCTATTACTCAGGGAATAGCCATTGGTATTGTTGTGGCCTGTCAGGTTTACATCAAAGGGACCAAACTTCTCCAGGGGTTCCACTCCATCAGCCTCCAGGCTTGCAACCTGTTCTGCAAGAGAATTGGATGGTGCCTCAAAGTATTCCATCTGTGGCCCATTCAATTAGAAGTGGAGACTCCTCGGCTGAGGAGGAGGACCTGATGGCCCTTTCTGAGGATGAAGGGAAAGATTCAGAACCTTCTCCCTTTACAGGCCTTTTCAACCCGGATCTTTTCAAACCCTTGCTTTGCAAGGCCAAATCCATTACAAACATGGAGTCTGAGACAGTCACAGAACCTGACCCCAACCCGGGGGGTTCTGGTCATTTGCTCTTTACAGAGCCAGCAGTGGAGGCTGAGGTGGTACCATCGCCCAAACTATTTTCAGACATAGTTAAACGGCAATGGCATAATCCAGGGGCAGGACTACCCCCTTCCAGAACTGAACAAAAGCTATACAATGTAGCTCCAGATTCAGCTGACATTTTGCAGGTACCCACAGTGGACAAGCCAGTGGCAGCACTGACATCAGTTGCTCTGATTCCAACGGATGCAATGGACTGTCTGAGACCTGATGACAAGAAAGCTGAGGTGTCGTTACATAAGTCCCATTAGGCAGCTGCCTGGGCAGTGAAGGCTGCCACTTCGGCTTCATTCTTTAATCGCGCCAGCTGCAGGAACGCATTCCACCAGAAGATCTGAGGGTACACCAAGATATAAATAAATTAATTGCGGCTGCTGAGTTCTCAGCTGATGCAACATTGAATGCGGCTAAGTTCGCTTCACGGTCCATAGCATCATCAATTGCCACTCGTCGCCTGTTCTGCCTTAAGCACTGGCAGGCCAACAATAAGAACAAATGGAAATTAGCCTCAGCTCCCTTTACAGGTGAAAAATTATTTGGAGAAAGTCTGGATCCCATCCTAGTGGACACCAGAAGGCATGGCCATGCCTTCCCTTTATCGATGGGGGGAACACAGGTCTTCCCCTTATTATAGGAAACAGCCCTTTCGGGCCCCTGAACCTGGCCATGACTATCAACACTTTCAATGACAGTACCCTAACCGACAGAGACAGATCAGAGTTCAGGAACCGAAATCAACCTCAGGGCAAGCGGCCCTTTTGAGGGGCAGGAAGTCGTCCTTACTGCCGTACAAAGTGACTGCAGGACCGCACCACCCATAGGTGGTCGGCTCAGCCTCCATTTCCAACAGTGGGAGGCCACAACTTCAGACACATGGGTTCTAAATATGATAAGATCAGGGTTGGCGCTGGAATTTCTCTTCCCCCCCCCCCCCCAACCTTCTTTCTCAGTTACCCTGTATCCAGGGACTCTTCCAGGCAGCGCCTGATGGAGAAAGCAATCCAGCATTTGCTGGAAATCCAGGCGATCAAGCCAGTTCCTCAAGAACAATGCCCTTGAAGTGATGTCCCGGTGCCTGGAGGCCGTACGGATCTGGATGGGGAGGAACAGGCTCAGGCTCAACCCATCCAAGACCGAGTGGCTGTGGTTTCCGACGTCCCGATATAGTCAGTTGACGCCATCTCTGACTATTGGGGGCGAATCACTGGCCCCCACGGAGAGGGCTCGCAACTTGGGCGTCCTCCTGGATTCACGATTGTCTTTAGAAGAGCACTTGACGGCCGTGACCGGGAGGATTTTCTATCAGGTTCGCCTGATTCGCCAGTTGCGTCCCTTTCTGGATCGGGACTCGTTACGCACAGTCACTCATGCCCTCGTCACCTCCCGCCTGGACTATTGTAATGCTCTCTACATGGGGCTCCCCTTGAGGAGCACCCGGAGGCTCCAACTGGTGCAGAGTGCGGCCGCGCGGGTGGTAATGGGAGCGTCATGGCGCTCCCATGTGACACCTCTCCTGCGCGAGCTGCACTGGCTCCCGGTGGTCTTCCGGGTGCGCTTCAAGGTTTTGGTTACCACCTTTAAAGCGCTCCATGGCTTAGGACCTGGTTATTTACGGGACCGCCTACTACCACCAATAGCCTCCCACCGGCCAGTACGCTCTCATAGAGAGGGACTCCTCCGGGTGCCGTCAGCCAAACAATGTCGGCTGGCGACCCCTAGGGGGAGAGCCTTCTCTGTGGGGGCACCTACTGTCTGGAATGAGCTCCCCCCAGAGATACGGAGGATCCCGGATCTGCGCACCTTCCGCCGCGCTGTGAAGACTCTTTTATTCCATCAAGCAGGCTTGGCCTAATCTCCTCCCTCTTTGAATATATAAATTTTAAATCTGTTCTTAAATTATTGGGGTGTTTTAATTTGTCTGGGCCAAAATGATTTAATTTGATTTTAACTGGTTTTTTAAATTTTTGTATTTATGTATTTTATTGCTTGGCTGTTCACCGCCCTGAGTCCTTCGGGAGTAGGGCGGTATACAAATCAAATAAAACATAAAACAAACAAACAAGAACAGCACAGACAGGGATTCTATTTGATCCTATTTGTGATCCAAAAGAATTTGGGGGGATGGAGGGCAATTTTGGATTTAAAGCGCCTGAACCAGTGTCTGGAGTTCAAACAATTCAAAATGCAGTCTCTCAAATCAATAATAGACAGCACGCGCGAGGGCGACTTCCTCTCCTCGATAGATTTAACAGAAGCATACCTTCATGTTCTGATCAAACCAGCACAGAGACAGTTCCTTCGTTTTGCCTATTCAGACAGACATTATCAGTACAGAGCCATGCCCTTCGGCCTCTCATCAGCACCGAGAGCCTTCACGAAGATTTTGGCAGCTCTGATGGCCCATCTGCGCTTGGTCCCAATAAGAGTCCAATGCTATTTGGACAACATTTTAATCCAGTCCTCTTTGGCCAGTCAGGCGGAGAGGGATCTATGGACCACAATAAAAGCGCTCCAGGACCATGGTTTCTCCATAAACCACAGGAAGAGTCAACTTTCTCCAATGACCAATCTGCTTCATCTGGGAGCCCTAATAGACACGACAACATGCCAAGTCTTCCTCTCTCCAGAGAGGCACAACAGCATACAATATCTAGTCAAGAACATTATGGCCATGAGGACAGTTCCTCTATCGCTCCTGTCACAACTCCTTGGCAAAATGATGTCATGCATCGCCATAGTTCCATGGGCGCGACTACACACCAGGACGCTGCAATGGCTCCTATTGCCATTTGAAAGATCGGGCAGGAGCAACACTCAGGACAAGGTAAGACTCCCGTCAAACGTGTGACGTTACTTACAGTGGTGGACATCAACAGCACTCCGCAAGGGTTGCCTGTTCAAGGAACCCGTCCGAGTCACCCTCACGACCGACACCAGCCTCTTCGGTTGGGGAGCACATGGCCAAAAGATGCTAGCCCAGGGCAGGTGGACCCAGGGGGACCTGACCCACAGGATCAATTGGCTGGAGCTCAGAGCAGTTCATCTGGCTCTCAAAGCCTTCATGGGCTCAATCTCTGGTTGCCATGTGTTAGTCCTAACAGAAAATGTGATGGCCAAAGCATACATCAACCATCAAGGGGGGGACATATTCCAGGTCCCTCATGGCAGAAGCAGGTCAGCTGGGTCGCTGGGCAGAGCAACACCGTCTGTCGTTGAAGGCCGAGCACATCTCAGAGGGGTTCTGAATGTACAGGCAGACAGGTTCAGCAGGGAGATGGTGGATCAAGTGGAATGGTGATTACATCCCTCGCTGTTCCAACAACTATCAGATCAATACGGGACTCCGGTCCTGGATCTGTCTGCATCCCTGGAAAATTCCCAGCTCCCTCGCTTCTTCAGCATATACCGGACACGGGGAGCAGAAGGGATAGATGCCCTCCGCTCCCCTTGGCCTCCAGGTCTTCTGTATGCCTTTCCGCCTCTTCCCCTGATTCCAGCATGTTGAGGGTAAAACTGCCCTCTGCAAAGTGGTGCAACGGACCAGACAGCGAATAGATACATTGCTTAGCAAAACACACAGATACTCACAGACTCTGAACGTTTAAAGAAAAATAAACAGTCTTTACTTGTAGTAAAAAAAAAACAAAACTTGGCTTCTCAAAACAAAGATAACACTTCTTCAAATAATCACGGTTCAACACAAAAACATAGTTTGCTTACAATTCCAGTTCTCTTCAGTACCACAGACACAGTTCCTTTCAGCAGTTCAACCTTCTAATAGCAGGAGCAGAAGTGAATGAACTTCCTGCTGCCTTTTATGTCTCCTTAGCACAGCCAATTAGTCATCTTGTAGCAGTTAAAGTTACAGAACATAGTTTTCTATATATTGCCTACCCAACCGTAGGATAAGCATCCAACATTCTCCCCTTTGGGTAGACTAATATATTTACAATCTTAAACCATACTGTTTACATGTATCTATATGTTTCCTACTTCCCTGTGCTTTTGTGAAATGATCAGCCACTTTGTCTTCTGATGCACAATATAGAAGTTCTATCATCTTGTTCATTATACATTCTCTTACATTGAGATACCGAAGATCTGTATGTTTTGTTCTAGTCTTTACAGCTATATTTGTCGCCCTTTTTATCGCTGCCTGATTATCTTCGTATACTATTATAGGATCTTGTATATCTATTCCTAAATCTAGCATCAGCTGCTTAATACTAATCAAATCTGTACATAACAAAGATAAACAAGAAAACTCTGCTTCCATTGTAGACATACTTAAATGTTTCTGTCTTATTGAACGCCACCATATCAAAGATTTTCCCAGAAATACAGCGATTCCTGAGGTTGATTTTCTTGTATTCACATCTGTTGCGAAACTAGCATCCGCATAAGCGGTTACATGCAATTCTTCTGATGGTTGTAGATATAATGCATGATGCATGGTATATTTCAGATATCTAAGAATACGTTTTGCTCCTTGCCAGTGTCTTTCTGTAGGTTCCGTGTTGAATCTAGCTAATTGGTTCACGCTATAAGAAATATCGGGTCTAGAACAATTGCTAATGTATGATAAACTGCCAATCAATGATTGGTATATCCCTTTATCAAACAACGGACTTTGCACATCAGTGTTGCAATAATCTTGAACCATAGGTGTCTTTGAAGGTTTACACAATTCCATTCTGAACTGTTTTAATAGATTATTAATTTTATCAGTTTGGGATAATTTAAATCCTCCCCTAGTTTTTTCGATCCTTACACCTAGGTATTGTTGTATCTCCCCTAGATTTTTAATCCTGACATGAGCTTTTAATCCATCAACAATCCTGTTGGCCTCTTGCTCATTCTTTGTAATCAGAGCTACAGTCAGGTCCAGAATTATTGGGACATCGACACAATTCTAACATCTTTGGCTCTATACACCACCACAATGGAGTTGGAATGAAACAAACACAATGTGCGTTAACTGCAGACTGTCAGCTTTAATTTGAGGGTATGTACATCCAACTCAGGTGAACGGTGTAGGACTTACAGCAGTTTGTATATGTGCCTCCCACTTGTTAAGGGACCAAAAGTAATGGGACAATTGGCTTCTCAGCTGTTCCATGGCCAGGTGTGTGATATTCCCTCATTACCCCAATTACAATGTGCAGATAAAAGGCCCAGAGTTCATTTCAAGTGTGCTATTTGCATTTGGAATCTGTTGCTGTCAACTCTCAAGATGAGATCCAAAGAGCTGTCACTATCAGTGAAGCAAGCCATCATTAGGCTGAAGAAACAAAACAAACCCATCAGAGAGATAGCAAGAACATTAGGCATGGCCAAAACAACTGTTTGAAACATTCTCAAAAAGAAGGAATGCACCGGTGAGCTCAGCAACACCAAAAGACCTGGGAGACCATGGAAAACAAGTGTGGTGGATGACCGAAGAATTCTTTCCCTGGTGAAGAAAACACCCTTCACAACAGTTGGCCAGATCAAGAACACTCTCCAGGAGGTAGGTGTATGTGTGTCAAAGTCAACAATCAAGAGAAGACTTCACCAGAATGAATACATAGGGTTCACCACAAGATGTAAACCATTGGTGAGCTTCAAAAACAGGAAGGCCAGATTAGAGTTTGCCAAACAACATCTAACAAACCCTTCACAGTTCTGGAACAAGATCCTATGGACAGATGAGACCAAGATCAACTTGTACCAGAGTGATGGGAAGAGAAGAGTATGGAGAAGGAAAGGAATTGCTCATGATCCTAAGCATACCACCTCATCAGTGAAGCATGGTGGTGGTAGTGTCATGGCGTGGGCATGTATGGCTGCCAATGGAACTGGTTCTCTTGTATTTATTGATGATGTGACTGCTGACAAAAGCAGCAGGATGAATTCTGAAGTGTTTCGGGCAATATTATCTGCTCACATTCAGCCAAATGCTGCAGAACTCATTGGACAGCGCTTCACAGTGCAGATGGACAATGACCCAAAGCATACTGCAAAAGCAACCAAAGAGTTTTTGAAGGGACAGAAGTGGAATGTTATGCAATGGCCAAGTCAATCACCTGACCTGAATCCCATTGAGCATGCATTTCACTTGCTGAAGACAAAACTGAAGGGAAAATGCCCCAAGAACAAGCAGGAACTGAAGACAGTTGGAGTAGAGGCCTGGCAGAGCATCACCAGGGATGAAACCCAGTGTCTGGTGATGTCTATGTGTTCCAGACTTCAGGCTGTGATTGACTGCAAAGGATTTGCAACCAAGTATTAAGAAGGAAAAGTTTGATTTATGATTATTATTCTGTCCCATTACCTTTGGTCCCTTAACAAGTGGGAGGCACATATGCAAACTGCTGTAAGTCCTACACCGTTCACCTGAGTTGGATGTACATACCCTCAAATTAAAGCTGACAGTCTGCAGTTAACGCACATTGTATTTGTTTCATTCCAACTCCATTGTGGTGGTGTATAGAGCCAAAGATGTTAGAATTGTGTCGATGTCCCAATATTTCTGGACCTGACTGTATATCGTCGGTAAAAAGTAATAATGATACTATACCATCCCTTTCCATTTTAAATAAACATGGATCTGCTAATCCTGCTTTAAATTCGATATTCTTCAATGTTTTTACAATGCACTGGTTCCATTCGTAACCTGACTGTTTTAACCCATACAGACTTTTCTTTAATAACCAACAGTCAGCCTTCCCATTTTCCTCAAATCCTGAGGGTTTCTTTAAATAAATTTCATGCTGTAATGGTGCATGCAGATATGCGGTTTCTACATCTAAATGGTTAACTATATATTTATTTTTAGCTGCCCATACCAACGCTGCTCTTAATGTAATGGCTTTTAAGCTTGGAGCGAATACTTCATCGTAATCATTAGGAGACTGATTAAATCCTTGAGCTACCAGCCTAGCTTTATATATTGGTATCCCATCTATCCCAGTCTTTAATTTATATATCCATTTACTACCGAGTATAGTTTTCCCTTTTGGAATTGTTACAGACTCATACACTTTCAAATTCTGCAAAGATTGTAGTTCTTTAGTCATTGCACCTCTCCACACTTTCTGGTCTTCAGGTGGAAATGTGGTCAACTCATTAAATGTGGTAGGGACTTTATTTACTTGATAGACTGTAGTTGCCTGATACCTATCAGGTGGTCTTGTTACTCTACTCGACCTTCTTGGGAGTTCAGGACTTACAGATTGCCTCTCCACCTTTACCTCTTCCTGTACTACGTCTTTCTCTACCTCTTCGCTCTGGATCTCTGGCATTTCATTGGTAGCTTCAGTCTGAGTTTCGATGATAACCTCATTTTCAGTACCTAATTTATTCCACCCTACATGTTCCATAAACCTGGCATTTGCACTGTTAACTACTGTTGCTGTTCCTTTTACCCAAAATCTGTAGGACCTGTGGTTTGAATTATAACCAACAAATATTAATTGTTGTGCCCTACTCTGGCCCTTACGCCTTAACTGCACTGGAATATGTACCCATGCAGGTGATCCAAATGTGTGTATGTAGCTCAAATCCAGCTTCCTTCCATGCCATACGGTATATGGAATTTTGTTAGTGGTTGTATTTATGGTGTTGTTTAAGAGTGTATTTGCACACATAATTGCTTCTCCCCATAAATTAGCTGGTAAACCTGCATCAGCTAACATTGATCTCATCATTGCTTGTAGGGTTTGTCCTCTCCTTTCAACATATGAGTTACGTTGTGGTCTATATGGAGCTGAACATTTGTGCTTTATACCAGCATTATCTAACACTGATTTAAACCTTGTGTTTACAAACTCAGTACCATTGTCAGTTACAATGGTAACTATTTTTTGATTTGTTTTTCTCTCCACAAACTTAATCCATTGAACAAAATACCAAAAAGTATCTACCTTAGTCTTCAATAGGTAGCAAAAAACATACCTGGAATAATGGTCAACTATACTGAGAACATAGCAAGCACCCCCTAAACTAGCCTTCATTGGCCCTATTAAATCAGCAAATACCACTTCCAGTGGTCTCTTTGTTTTAAACCCGTCAAACCTATTAGCAGGGATTGTTCTACTTTTCTGCTGATTACAAATATTGCAATTTAAATACTGGTTACATGGTTTCAGCTTCAACCCATCAACTAATTTTACAGTTTTCTGTAACATCTTAAAACTGATATGCCCCATATGTCTGTGAAGCAAGTGAACACATTCATCATGTGGTTTGACATTTGAGTATACAACATTTGTAACATGGTTACTAGATAATACATATAAACCATCTTTCAGTTTTCCAACAATCTTGGTTTCACCTTTTTCAATTAAACAATCATTGGTTCTAAACATTACTGTATATCCTAGCTTAACCAATACTCTAACCGAAATCAAATTAAAGTTTAGATTTGGAACATATAACATATGCATTTTTTCTTTTACATATGGACATATTGCCGTTCCCTCACCACATGCCTTTAGCTTCCACCCATTTGCTAAAGAAACCTTATTATTACTAGGCAACATTTTCACAAAATAGTTTTGTGTTCTGAAAATGCATAGCGACGCCCCACTTTCAATAACCCACGAATCGTGGTTAACTGGTTTCTTATCAGACATAGCTACATTACATTGTTTTTTATCTTTAACCATGGTTTTTTGTTTCAGCCTTCTGCAAAACTTGGCTATATGACCCTTCTTGCCACAATTAAAACAATGTTTCACAGCATATACATGGTTATTTGCATTTACATTTACATTAATCGACTCGGGTTCGTCCCTTAGTTGTTTTCTTTCTTCTCTCCTTCTGGCCTCTTCTAGGAGTCGCGAGGTTACATTGGCCAAAGTTAGTTCCTGCTGTGTGAGAATTTCAAATGATGTTACTACATCATCGTAGCTCTCATCTAGCGATGATAACAGTATATAAACCTGTTGCTGCTCGGAAAAAACCACCTCCTTCTGATGTAGCTCTCGAAAAATGCTTTTTATGCAATTCAGGTGTGTTAACATGTCACCACCCTTAAGGAGTCGTGTGCGAAACAACCTTCGTGTAATGTTAATTTGCGCCCCCACAGTGTCACGAACATAAAGACGTTTCAAATTGCCCCAGCATCTTGCAGCAGACTGTTCCCCCTCGATGTGAACAAGCTGGGTATCATCTAGAGACAAACCAATAATACACAATGCACTCTCATTTTTCCTCTGGAACTCTGCTCTCTTCCTGGCATCCTCGGCATCGTCAGCATTCCAGGAGGCCACATCTGGTGGATTCTGCACTACATCCCATAGCCCTTCTTTGTGCAATAGGAGACTGCACTTGGTGGACCAGGATTTGTAGTTGGTGCTATCCAGCCAGGTAACCAGCAATCAGTTGGGAGCTTGACCTTGTGCCATCCTCACCAGGATATTAAATATGAACGTCTGGAGCAATAATGTGTGTCGCAACTCTCTTATTGCTGTAACCGGTACACACACACTGGTACTGGGCCCATAACCAGTGTTGACGGTAAAACTGCCCTCTGCAAAGTGGTGCAACGGACCAGACAGCGAATAGATACGTTGCTTAGCAAAACACACAGATACTCACAGACTCTGAACGTTTAAAGAAAAATAAACAGTCTTTACTTGTAGTAAAAAAAAAACAAACTTGGCTTCTCAAAACAAAGATAACACTTCTTCAAATAATCACGGTTCAACACAAAAACATAGTTTGCTTACAATTCCAGTTCTCTTCAGTACCACAGACACAGTTCCTTTCAGCAGTTCAACCTTCTAATAGCAGGATCAGAAGTGAATGAACTTCCTGCCTTCTTTTATGTCTGCTTAGCAGAGCCAATTAGTCATCTTGTAGCAGTTAAAGTTACAGAACATAGTTTTCTATATATTACCTACCCAACCGTAGGATAAGCATCCAACACAGCATTCATCAGGAAGCTGTTGGAGGAAAAGGCAAAGGTGATCCTCCTGGCTCTTCATTGGCCCAGGAGGTTCGCTGATCTGATGAGTATCGGTAGAACGGCCTTGGAGAATTCCGGACGACAGAATCCATCTCACTCAAGGGGCCTTGAACTACCCACAACCCCAGTGTCTACAACTGACTGCCTGGCAGTTGAGTGGCGGGCCCTGAGGAGCAAACATTTCTCTCCCAGGGTTATTCACACCATTCAGGCATCCAGACGACAATCCACATCTAGAATATACAACGCGACCTGGCGGTCTTTCTGCACATGGTGCTCCAGGCTACAAATTGATCCATCGAGAACCTCGGTGGCCCAGGTTCTGGAGTTCCTCCAGGAGGGGTTAGATAAATGGTTGACACCCAACACCATCAAAAGACAGGTTGCAGTGTTGTCTTCCGTTTTATCCCTAGGAACACGGGAATCACTTTCTAGACATCCCACGGTATGCAGATTTCTTAGGGGGGCCACTAATTTGTGCCCTCCAGTCATCCACAGGTATCCCACCTGGGATCTGACTATGGTCCTGCAAGCCCTCACTGGCAGCCCCTTTGCACCTTTACGGTCAGCCACACTGCGTTTTCTAACACTCAAGGTGGCGGTCCTCATTGCCTTCTCCTCAGCCTGCAGGATCTCAGAACTGGCAGCCTTATCAATAAGACAGGACTTATGCAACTTTCACCAGGACAGGGTCGTACTGCGGCTGGACCCTTCTTTCATACCCAAGGTTAACACTTGGTTTCACAGGGCGCAGGAGTTGGTCCTACCAAACTTCTGCCCAGAGCCACGACATGCCCTTGAACACAGGTGGCATGCCTTGGATGTCAGAAGGGCCCTCCGTATTTATATCAAACGTACGGCTTCATTCTGACGGACAGAGTCATTATTTGTTTCATTCCAACCATCAACATTAGGCAACAGGGTCACTCCTGCAACAGTGGGTTGGTGGCTGAGGGCCTGCATAGCCTAGGTGTATGAGGTACAGGCCCTCCCAACTCCCAGCCAAATAACGGCCCACTCCACCAGGAGTGTGGCTACCACAGCAACATGGGCGACACAGGCCTCTGTTGAGAAGGTGTGTCGAGCGGCCACATTGTCCTCCCCCCACACCATTCATTCGGCATTATAAATTGGACACCTTCGCTTCGGCGGAAGCGGCCTTTGGGAGGAGGGTCCTCCAGAGGGTCCATAATGCCGGGGGGACTTAGGACCAGATGCTACCCACCCGTTAAAGGGACAGGCCGGCTTTGGTATGTCCCACTCTGGATGCTCTCGATCTAGCTCTAGGGAGAATGGGCGTTGTTCCTACCTGAATGCCATTTCTAGTAGAGCTGGAAGAAAGCATCCAGCCCCACCCTTACTAAGGTCTGGTCCACAGTCTGGGGGGGGCTCCTCTTTTACAGGACACAAGTCTATGCATCGCTTGACCTTCGCCGAACTGGGGAAGCACCAGGCGAGGGAGGAGTGACCAGGAATGTAAATGAAGATCACGTGCTCAGTCTACATGCTGTTCTGCCCCAGCTACGGACCACAAAGAATGCAGCACACACAAAGTCCGTACAAACCTTAGTTTACTAATTAAGGACTACTAATGAGCTTTCTTAGTAGTTGTTCAAACACAAGTACAGTTTAAATCAGTCTTTTCTGAACAAGGGCTGTTAGTTTAACTTCATTAACAGCCGACAAGAGTCCAAGAAATAATAACTCAATTCTGAGGTACAGTCTTTCAGATAACCGTAAGCTTACTGTGGTTGGCAGAATGCCCAGAAGCAATTTGCAGGAAAAATGACAAGAGAGAAGCAAGAGCCGATCAGACGTTTCTGGAGTCAATTATTTTTATTTATTATTTATTACATTTCTATACCGCCCTTCTCCCGAACGACTCAGGGTGGTATACAGCCATGGTAAAATAATACCAACACAAAAATTAAAAATTTAAAATAATTTAAAGCATTGGCCGTATTTAAAACCCCTAGCTAAAACCCCTTTAAAACCATTAAAACCCACTTAAGTTAATTCATTCGGTCAGGCTGGCTTGTTGAAACAATAAAGTCTTCAGCGCACGACGGAAGATGCGGAGGTCGGGGATCCTTCTTATGTCTGGGGGCAGCTCATTCCATAGGGCAGGAGCCCCCACAGAGAAGGCTCTCCCCCTGGGGGTCGCCAGCCGACATTGTTTGGCTGACAGCACCCTGAGGAGGCCCTCTCTGTGGGAGCGTATCGGGCGGTGGGAGGCATGCAGTGTCAGAAGGCAGTCCTGTAAGTATCCCGGTCCTAAGCCATGGAGCGCTTTGAAGATGGTGACTAGCACCTTGAAACGCACCCGGAAGACCACTGGGAGCCAGTGCAGCTCACGCAAGAGAGGTGTTACATGGGAGCGACAGGTCGCCCCCATAACCACTTGCGCGGCTGTGTTCTGGACCAGTTGGAGCCTCCGGGTGCTCCTCAAGGGGAGCCCCATGTAGAGAGCGTTACAGTAGTCCAGACGGGAAGTGACAAGGGCATGACTGACCGTGCATAAGGCGTCCCGATCCAGAAAGGGACGCAACTGGGAAATCAGGCGAACTGGATAAAAAGCCCCCCTGGCCATGGCCGTCATATGATCGTCTAAAGACAGCCGCGTATCCAGGAGGACACCCAAGTTGCGAACCCTCTCTGAGGGGGGTAAGAACTCATCCCCAATAGCCAGCGATGGTACCAGCTGGCTATATCGGGGCACCGGAAACCACAGCCACTCAGTCTTGGAGGGGTTGAGTCTGAGCCTGTTCCTCCCCATCCAGATCCGCACGGCCTCCAGGCATTGGGACATCACGTCAAGGGCATCATTGGGGTGGTCCGGGGTAGAAATGTACAACTGCGTGTCATCGGCATACAGTTGACATTTCACCCCAAAACCACGGATCTCACCCAGCGGCTTCACATAAATGTTGAACAGGAGGGGCGAGAGGGCTGACCCTTGCGGTACCCCACAAGTAAGGTGCCTCGAGGTCGACCTCTGCCCCCCTCGTCAACACAGATTGCGTACGGTCGGAGAGAAAGGAGGAGAACCACCGCAACACAGTGCCTCCCAGTCCCCCCAACCGACGCAGCATGATACCATGATTGATGGTATCAAAAGCCGCTGAGAGATCTAGGAGGACCAGGACTGAGGAGCATCCCCTGTCCCGAGCCCTCCAGAGATCATCGACCAATGTGATCAATGCCGTTTCCGTGCTGTAACACGTCCTGAAGCCCGACTGGCACGGATCTAGTTAGACAGTTTCATCCAGGTATTGAGGAAGCTGTAGCGCCACCACACTCTCAACAACCTTCGCCGCAAAGCGGAGGTTGGAGACCGGATGGTAATTAGCTAATATAGCCAGGTCCAGGGAGGGCTCCTTGAGGAGGGGCCTCACCACCGCTTCTTTCAAAGCGGCTGGGAAGACACCCTCACTCAAAGAAGCATTAATAATCCCCTGAAACCAGCCTCGTGTAACCTCCCGGGAGGCCAGCACCAACCAGGAGGGACACGGGTCCAATAAACATGTGGCAGCGTTGAGTCTCCCCAAAATCCTGTCCACGTCCTCAGGAGCCACAGGGTCAAACTCCCAGTTAACACTCTCAAGATCCGCCCCTATCATCCCATCCGAGGCTACCCAATCGGAGTCCAGGCCGTCCCAAATCTGAGCGATTTTATCATGCAGATATTGCATAAAATCCTCAGCTCTACCCTGCAAGGGATCATCCCGCGCTCCCATCTGAAGTAGGGAGCGGGTCACCCTAAACAGGGCAGCTGGGTGGTTCTCTGCAGATGCAATAAGAGCGGAAAAATAATTAGATTTCGCCACTCTTATTGCCACTAGGTAGGACTTGATATAAGACCTCACCAGTGTCCGGTCGGATTCAGTGCGGCTGGCCCTCCAATCACTCTCTAGGCGTCTTTTCCGGCGCTTCATCTCTCTCAGCTCTCGGAAAACCAAGGAGCTGATTGAGATCTGCACCGGGTCAGAGGCCGCAAAGGCACGATGCGGTCCAAAGCTCCAGCAGCTGCTCTATCCCAGGCGGCTACCAGTTCTTCAGCCAAGTCGTGAGTCAGAGCCTCTGGGAATGGCCCAAGCTCCGTCAGGAACCTGTCCGGATCCATCAGGCGCCTGGGACGGAACCACCTGGTCGGTTCCTTCTCCCTGCGACGAAGGGGAGCGGCCTGAAAGTCTAACCGAAGGAGCGAATGATCTGTCCATGACAAGGGCTTGATGACTAACTCCCCTAATGGATCATTCATCCACTGACCAGAGGCAAAAATCAAGTCCAGTGTGTGTCCCCCAATGTGGGTGGGGTCATGAACTAACTGGGTCAGGTCCATGGCTGTCATGGAAGCCACAAACTCCCGAGCTGCTTCTGACGTCTCACCGACGGATGGCAGGTTGAAATCCCCCATGACCATAAGTCGGGGGGTATCCACCGCCACCCCGGCTATTACGTCGAGCAGCTCAGGTAGGGCTGCTGCCACGTGGCAGGGAGCCAGGTACGTGATCAGCAAGCCCACCTGCACCCCATGACCCCACTTCACAAGGAGGGACTCACAGCCGGCTACCTGAGGAACAGTGGCCTCCCTCGGACAAAGACTTTCCTTAATAACCGCTACACCCCCCCCGCCCCTTCCCTGAGCCCTCGGCTGATGAAATGCGTGGAAACCTGGTGGGCACATCTCCACGAGGGGAACCCCCCCTCCTGGCCCAACCAGGTTTCCGTAATCCCTACCAGGTCCGCACCCCCCTCCTGAATTAGATCGTAAATGAGGGGGGCTTTATTTACTGCAGACCTGACATTGCACAGCATCAGCCGGAGGCTCGGGCCTTGAGGCTCTGCACAACCAGGGTTACAGGAAGCGCCTTGGGCGCCGGAGCACGCCACCGCTCGCAAATAGCGGGTGCGTACTCCCCGAACATGATACGGCCCCCTGCGCCTGCCATATCTGCCCCTCCCACCCACTGTAGTGATGGAATGGCCCTACGCGAAAGAATATGAACGAAGTTGCTTTCTGCAAATTGCCTCAGTCGTCATCATTCCTTAAATAGGCTAGGGGAGTGGCCAATTAGCCCCAAGCCTTACTCTCAAGGAGACCTCCTCCTGAGGAGCCATTCCTGCCTTTTGGCAGCTCTGCGCGCCCGTGCATTGAGCTCCTCCTCTTCTTCCTCTTCACTTATGGGAGCTTCTGGAGGTTCTGAAGGCCCTGGCTGAATCCCCGCCTCTGGCACCAACTCTTCTTCAGCCTCCTCATTCTCTGACTTGGGTGCCAGCTGCACAGGCTGCTGGCGAATCACCACACCAGCCTCCTCGCTGTCGGAATCAGCTACCAGCTGCACAGGCCACTGGCGGGCCACAACACATGCAGAACATAGAGCTACTACCCACTCTGGATGCTCTCTTCCAGCTCTACTAGAAATGGTGTTCAGGTAGGACCAGCGCCCATTTTATAAAGATTTTCTTTGTATGCAGTAGACATTGCTAATTTATAATTTCTATCCCATAATTTCTGCCATTTTTCTAACTCAATTTTCTAACATCTTAATACTTAACAAATAGCTATATATTTTCTTTATTAATTTTTCATCTGTCCCTGTTAATATCTGATCTAATTCTGTTAATTCTTTATACAAACCATACATTTTAACATCCTTCTCGTATCTAGATTGTATCTGCACATATGACCACCATGTTATCTCAATCCCTTGCTCACTCAGTTCCTGCTTAGTTTTAAGTTTCCCCTTTTCATTTAAAACATCTTTATATCTGGTAACATTCTCTATATCAATAACCTTTGGGTAAATCAGTGCCTCCATTGTGGAGAGCCAGACCGGTATTTTCAAATAATGTTGTTCTTTAATTTTCTCCCATAATAATAATAATGCATTCCTAACATAGTGTCTTTGGAAATAGCTATGTATTTTGTTTCTTCCATAACATAAAAAAGCATGCCAACCTAATTCAAGAGCCTTGGTAGTACAGGGGTTTAAGGCACCCTGTTATTAAGCTTATTAAGACCAGCTGCCTGCAATTACTGCAGGGTTCGAATCTCGCCAAGGCTCAAGGTTGACTCAGCCTTCCATCCTTTCTAAGGTAGGTGAAATGAGGACCCAGTTTGTGGGGGCAATAAGCTGACTTTGTATAAATATACAAAAGGATGAAGGCTATTGCTGAGCACATTGTAAGCCGCCCTGAGTCTTCGGAGAAGGGCGGCATATAAATCAAATTAAAAAAAATAATAAAAAAAAATAATAAAAAAAAAGATCATGTCCCTCCAAGGTCAATAGTCTTTTGTTTCTCAAGCCAATCCATTCTTTCACCCAAGTAAGTATCGAAGCCTGGTAGTACGATTCCCAATTTGGTAGCCCAAAACCACCTCTATTTTTAGAATCTTGCAACATTTTCAAAGTTATCCTTGTTTTTTTCCCTTGCCAAATATATTTTAATATTGCTTTATTTAATTCTTCAAAATATTTTCCCCCCAATTTTATTGGTATTGTTTGAAATAAATATAGTAATCTTGGCAAGATATTCATTTTTATAGTGACTACTCTTCCCATCAATGATAATTGTAGATTTTTCCACTTCTCCAAATCCATTTTAATTTGTTGTGCCAATTTATAATAGTTATCTTCTTTCATCGTTACACACCTTGCCGTTAATTGAATTCCTAAATATTTAATTTTCTTAACTATCTGTATACCTATTTTCCTCATTAGTTCTTTTTTCTGTATGTCTGTAACATTTTAAACTATTGTTTTGGTTTTTTCTTTATTTATTTTCAGTCCTGCAACTTCACCATATTCTTCTATTTTCCTAATTAGTTTAAGTCCATTTTCTTGTGGGTCTTCCAAGATAAAGACCAAATCATCTGCGAATGCCTGTAGTTTATATTGTTCCTTTTTTATTTCCATATCTTTAATTTCTATAATTTTGTCTAATATTTCTATTTAACACTTCCAAGGTCAATATAAATAGTAAAGGAGATAGTGGACATCCTTGTCTTGTACCTTTTTTTATATTAAAATTCTCTGTCGTATCTCCATTTACCATCACCTTTGCCATTTGTTTATTGTATATTGCCTTTATCATGTTAATAAATCTCTCACCAAAGTCCCTTGGGAGTTGGGCGGCATAGAAATGCGACAAAATAATAAATAAATAATAAATAAATAAATAAATAAATAAATAAATAAATAAATAAATAAATAAATAAATAAACTTTAGTTGTGACAGCATAAATTGACAATTCACGTTGTCAAATGCTTTCTGCGCATCTAAGAAGATCAACTCCATTTGTTTTCCAGGATGTGCTTCATAATATTCCAACGTATTTAAAATCATTCTCATATTGTTTTCAATTGTTCTCTTAGGCAAGAAACCATTTTGGTCTGGATGTATAAATTCATTCAAAAACCTTTTTAGTCTCTCTGCTATTATTGAAGCATATATTTTGTAATCAGCATTCAATAAGGATATGGGTCTATAGTTTTTTGTCTGCATTAAATCTGAGTCTTCTTTCGGAATCAGTAATATTTGCTTCCATCCACGAATTTGGTACCTTCGCATCAATCAGTACTTCATTATAGACTTCGAACACTGATGGGCCTAGAGTATCTTGTAAACATTTATAAAATTCTGCCGGTAGCCCATCTGGTCCTGGTGTTTTATTGTTCTTTTGTCTCTTAATTGCTTCTGACAATTCCATCATTGATATTCATTCATTTAACATAGCTTTCACTGTTGCTGGTACTTTAGGTAGTTCCGCTTTTTCCAAATATTCTTTAATTTTCTCTTCTGGAACTTTCTCTTGCTCATACAGCTTTTCATAATAATTTTGAATTATTATTTTTTTATCCTCATTTTGGTAATATAAAGTTCCTTTCTCATCTACCAGCCTATGTATCAATTTCTTCTCTTTCTCTATTTTCAATTTATATGCCAACCATCTTCCTGGTTTATTCGCATTTTCAAAAAAATTCTGTTTAGCATTTTTGATTTTTTTTTGTGCCAATTTTTCTTTAGTAGATTCATTTTATGTTTTATTAGTTCCATTTGATTTTTTAAGATCCTTCTTGTTTGGTTCTTTCTGTAATTCTAATGCCAGTCTCTTGTGTTCTTCTGCTAACATCTTTTGGTTTTGTTTCTTTTTCTTGTTTTTTTCCCCTGTATATGTTATAGCTAGTCCCAGTGGTGGGATTCAAATTTTTTAACAACCAGTTCTGTGGGCGTGGCTTGGTGGTTAAGTGACTGGGTGGGAGTGGTTGGGTGGTCATGTGATTGGGTGGGCGTGGCCAATTTGACGTCACTCACGTCAAGGGGTGCCTTGCCTGGCCTCTCCTTGCCTCAAAGGCCTCAACGAGATACAGTTTCCCTGTCTATTTATTTACTACTACTGAACATCCAAAATACACTATTTAATCCTATGTATATATGCCATATGCGTACATACATATTACATAGTATAGACTGTGTATAGGCACACAAAAAGATAAATTATCTACTATATATACTGTATGTGTATGGACACACACACACACACGCGCACAGAGCTCTTCTAAAACTATTCAAATTCAATCTCACTGCATTTGGAAAAACACACCCAGAGTCCACTTTCTGCCACAGATTTAACTATAACTTTTTTTTTAAAGTTTTTTTTTTTTATATTGTTTATACATATCAATGCGTGAATAGCGTGATATCTGGGTATCATACATTTCAAAACAATAAACATAATGTTATTATTCCTTACATTTCATTTTCATTGTTTCATATACAGGTGAAACTCGAAAAATTAGAATATCGTGCAAAAGTTCATTTATTTCAGTAATGCAACTTAAAAGGTGAAACTAATATATGAGATAGACTCATTACATGCAAAGCGAGATAGTTCAAGCCTTGATTTGTCATACTTTTGATGATTATGGCTTACAGCTCATGAAAACCCCAAATTCACAATCTCAGAAAATTAGAATATTACATGAAATCAATAAAACAAGGATTGTACATAGAACAATATCGGACCTCTGAAAAGTATAAGCATGAATATGTACTCAGTACTTGGTTTGGGCCCCTTTTGCATCAATTACTGCCTCAATGCGGCGTGGCATGGATGCTATCAGCCTGTGGCACTGCTGAGGTGTTATGGAAGACCAGGATGCTTCAATAGCAGCCTTCAGCTCTTCTGCATTGTTCGGTCTCATGTCTCTCATCTTTCTCTTGGCAATGTCCCATAGATTCTCTATGGGGTTCAGGTCAGGCAAGTTTGCTGGCCAATCAAGCACAGTAGTCCCATGGTCATTGAACCAGGTTTTGGTACTTTTGGCAGTGTGGGCAGGTGCCAAGTCCTGCTGGAAAATGAAGTCAGCATCCCCATAAAGCTCGTCTGCGGAAGGAAGCATGGAGTGCTCCAAAATCTCCTGGTAGACGGCTGCATTGACCCTGGACTTAATGAAGCACAATGGACCAACACCAGCAGATGACATGGCTCCCCAAATCAACACAGACTGTGGAAACTTCACACTGGACTTCAAGCATCTTGCAGTGTGTGCCTCTCCATTCTTCCTCCAGACTCTGGGTCCTTGGTTTCCAAATGAGATGCAAAAGCTGCTCTCATCAGAAAAGAGGACTTTGGACCACTGAGCAACAGACCAGTTCTTTTTTTCTTTAGCCCAGGTAAGACGCTTCTGACGTTGTTTGTTGTTCAGGAGTGGCTTGATGAAGAATACAACATTTGAAGCCCATGTCCAGGATCCGTCTGTGTGTGGTGGCTCTTGATGCACTGACTCCAGTCTCTGTTCACTTTTTGTGAAAGTCCCCAACACTTTTGAATGGCCTTTTCCTGACAATCCTCGCCAGGCTGCAGTCATCCCTGCTGCTTGTGCACCTTTTTCTTCCACACTTTTCCCTTCCACATAACTTTCTATTAATGTGCTTTGATACAGCACTTTGGGAATATCCAACTTCTTTTGCAATTACCTTTTGAGGCTTTCCCTCCTTATGGAGGGTGTCAATGATGGTTTTCTGCACAACTGTCAGGTCAGCAGTCTTTCCCATGATTGTGATTCCTACTGAACCAGACTGAGAGACCATTTAAAGGCTCAGGAACCCTTTGCAGGTGTTATGGCTTAATTAGCTGATTAGAGTGGGACACTTTGAGCCTAGAATATGGAACCTTTTCACAATATTCTAATTTTCTGAGATTGTGAATGTGGGGTTTTCATGAGCTGTAAGCCATAATCATCAAAAGTATGACAAATCAAGGCTTGAACTATCTCGCTTTGAATGTAATGAGTCTATCTCATATATTAGTTTCACCTTTTATGTTGCATTACTGAAATAAATGAACTTTTGCACGATATTCTAATTTTTCGAGTTTCACCTGTACATATATCTTTTACTATCACCCTTCAATTCTAAACCATCCTTTTCTTCTTTCATATACTTTCATGTCAATTTATCTATATATCTATATTTATTATTATTCCCCTCTTGTTTCTATCTCAATTTTATTTTGTTTTTTCCCCCTTCCAATATCGCTATGATATTCAAAGTCGTGGTTTTTTTTCACTTCCTTTAGTTAACTCTTCACATCAATTTATAGCAAAAATTCATCCTTCAGTCTTTCATTATACATTGCCTCAATATACACTCCTAGTACCAATCACAATCATTAATACATAATTCTATAGTATATTTATTTATTTATTGTTTATTTATTTATTGGTTCAATTTATATGCCGCCCTTCTCCGGAGACTCAGGACGGCTTACAATGCATTAAGCAATAGCCTTCATACTTTTGTATATACTTGCTTAGTAGGGCTTTCGCCGCCCCCCCCAGCAGTGTTCTTTTTTATACAAAGTCAGCTTATTGCCCCCACAATCCGGGTCCTCATTTTACCTACCTCGAAAGGATGGAAGGCTGAGTCAACCTTGAGCCTGGTGAGATTTGAACTTGCAGTAATTGCAGGCAGCTGGTGCTATTTAACAGCACTTTAGTCTGCTGTGCCACCAAGTATAGAGCAGGGGTCGGCAACCCGCAGCTCCGGAGCCACAAGCGGCTCTTTGGGCCCTCTGCCGTGGCTCCCTGTCCCATCACTGGTTCTCCCCACACTTCTTATTTCTTTTTTGGCTGCCCGCCCCGTGCACGCCTTTCCTGAGCTTTGGTGCTTGCTTGAGGAGGGTCTCCCCATGCGTGTGCACACTCCCAGCTCAGCCACAGCTGGCCCGGGCAACCTGAGAGGAGGAGGGGGAAGAGGGTCACCGGAGAGTGCAGGAGTGAAGCTGCCCTGTACCTGGCTTTGCGCCACATTTGCACATAAGGCAGCCTTCGCTTCCTGCCACTTCAGGCTGGAGTCCAAAAAAGAAATGAGGGGCAGGGCCAACCAGTGATGGGACAGGAATGGAAACTCCTCACTTTGAAATGGCAATACAAATCCCCAAGGTAATTACTATTTATGTTGTATAAGAGAGAGGGTAACATATTGCTTTGGCAATTCACATGACTTCCTAATATGCAACTATTACACATCCACATGGACTTTTCAATTGCCTCAACAGAGTTAAAGTTACTACCTCAGGAAAGACACGTGTGTTCTCTCTCTCCGCGCTCAGCCGAAGAGCTGCCGAGGGTAGGCGATGACATGGCAAGGCGATGGCTGGAGCATTAGTGCAGGAGAGAAGCCGCGTCCTGTTAAGACCCTCCTGAAGTGAGTGGCTGCCCACCCCGTGCACGCCTTTGCTGCGCTTTGGCACTCGCTTGAGGAGGGTCTCCCTGCGCGTGCGAACACTCCTGGCTCAGCCACAGCCGGCCAGGGAGTTACGAGAGGAGGACGGTCACCCGAAGGGAGGGGGGAGAGAGAGACACACAAACACACATACAGAGAGAGAAAGAGAGACATAGAGAGAGACACAGAGTGATACACGGGGTGAGAGAGAGACATAGAGACACACATACAGAGTGATACATAGGGGGTGAGAGAGGGGAAGAGAGGGAGAGAGAGAGACACGGAAGAGGGACAGAGACAGATACAGAAAGAGGGGGAGAGAGACAGAAAATAGTTTTGTGGCTGGATAGGTGTGACTAGGTGGTCATGTGACTGGGTGGGAGTGAGTGACATCGAGTTGGCCACGCCCACCCAGGTTTTGTGGCTCCCGGTGTGTTTTTTTTCTGTAGGAAACGGGTCCAAGTGGCTCTTTGAGTGTTTAAGGTTGCCAACCCCTGGTATAGAGTATAGTATAGAGTATAATTCTATTAATTTGTTGTTGTTAGTTGCGAAGTCGTGTCCGACCCATCGCGACCCCATGGACAACGTTCCTCCAGGCCTTCCTGTCCTCTACCATCCTCTGGAGTCCATTTAAGCTCACGCCTACTGCTTCAGTTTCTCCATCCAGCCACCTTGTTCTCTGTTGTCCCCTTCTTCTTTTGCCCTCAATCTTTCCCAAATCTCCGTTTTAAATGTCTCATCAATAATCCAGTCAATCCAGTCAATTTAAATTCACCAGAGGGTTATCCACATCTCTTCAAGTAATTTTTATCTGTTCAATAGTATTCAGGGGTCTCTTAGCTGAAATTCTTGTTTAATATTCAAATCTCTAGTGGTCTTAGGGCAGATACTTATCCAGCAAATAGTTTCTGTCTCTTTAAATAGTTAGTTCCCTTTTCATCAGCAGATGGCGCTCTCGCTTCAGTCTCCTCAGCCTCTCTGCTATGTTATTAGTAAGTATGATTTAATTATTTTAAATTGTAAGTCCTGCAATTGAGCCAATGGTAGAAAGATAAAATTTGGGATTGTAATTCCAGCATTTTAAAAATGCCTCTTCAATGCCACGTCTTTAATTTTGAGAGTCCAAGTTTCTATTCATTTTAAAAAGTAATTTTTCATCTTAAATCGTTCGGTATTTTCCCAAGTGCCTGGTATGCCACGTCACCAAATAGTTCTAAATGTACTTCCCCCTTAGATTTCTTGGGGTCCAATTTCAACAAAAAATATTTTCTCACCCAGTTCACACACCATTCACTTTCTCTGCTCCTACACTGTCTTAGTTTTTCAGACTGTTCCCGACTTCATGGCAGCCATTTTGACTGCCGCTGCTCTTCATCTTCGGAGGGGGCTTTCCGAGTCAGGGAGGAGAGATGCGGCTCTCCTCGACCTGCATGGCAGTCCCCCTTTACTTCGCCTCCCCTCCAGGAAGGAGGGAAGTATAACTTCTGTACATTAGAACATTACACACTCCTTCAGATTTTCTTCCCTAGCTTGCACATGACTGTTAGAGCCAGGAAATGTCATGGATTGAGTAAAATGTGGTGAAACTCACTTAACAACATTTTGGGCTCAATTGTGGTCATAGGTCAAAAGCTATCTCTGCCTTTCTCTGCATGGCAGCTTTTTCCTAGTAAACTCCTTCTCCTTTCTGGCAATTTTCCTCTCTGTTAGAGGCACCAAAATAATCCAGACGATATAGGTTTTCCTGCTGGAGCAGGGGGTTGGACTAGATGGCCTCCAAGGTCCCTTCTAACCCTGCTATTCTATGATTCTGTATGGATCTCCTGCTGGAGCAGGGGGTTGGACTAGATGACCTCTGAGATCCCTTCCAGCCCTAGATTGCTGTGCTGTTTCAAAGCATCTTCTGAAGCCACGTCTAGTGCCAGGGTTTGTGGTCCTTCCTTCCTCTCCTTTTTTTCTCTCTCTCCGCCTTCCTTCCTTCCTCCCTCCCTCCATGTATCTATCTATCTATCCATCCATACATCCAAGTATATCTCATTCACTTTCCCCTCCCCCTCCCTCCCTCTTTCTTTCTCTTCTTTCCTTCCTTCCCTCCCTTTCTTGTCTAACCCTTTTCTTTCTTTCTCTTTCTTTCTCTTTCTTTTCTTTTTTTGTCTCCTCTCTCTTTCTTTTCTTTCTTCTTTCTCTTCCTTCTTGTCTTTTTTCTCTTTCTTTCTTTCTTTCCTTCCTTCCTTCCTTCCTTTCTTTTTCTTTCTCTCTCTCTCTCTCTCTTTCTCTCCCTTCCTCCTTCCCTCTCTCCTTCTAAGGCTAGGAGACCAACCCGACCCAGCCGAGGACCCAGGGGAGGGGTGGGGGGGGTGGCGGTTGTTATCAGGGAGGCCCATGATCCGCGGGAGGTCACTGCTCCTCAGATAGACGGATGTGAGTCCCTCCTCATGAGATGGGGACCGCAAAGTCAGTTGGCCCTGTTGATTACGTACCTATCTCCCAGCTGCGTATCAACAGCCCTGCCTGGGCTGCTAGACGCCATATCGGGGCTGGTGGTTGAGTTTCCCAGACTCATTGTGCTGGGGGACTTTAACCTACCCTCACTGGGGGAGGTGTCGGGAGCTTCCCGGGAGTTCATGGCTTCCATGGCAGCCATGGACCTGACCCAGATAATACAGGCCCCGACTCATCTGGGGGGACACACGCCCGATCTAGTTTTTATCTCGGAGCAGTGGCGGAGTGAGTTCGGTGGGGGTATGCCAGCTATTTACCCCCTGTCATGGACCAATCACTATCTCCTTAGGCTGGGCTTCCATTATGCCACCCCCCGCTGCTGGGAGGTGGAACCGACCACCTGGTTCTGCCCCAGGCGCCTGATGGACCCTGAGCGGTTCCAGACGGAGCTTGGGACTATACCTCTCTCTCTTTCCCACGCCCCAGTCGAGACTCTGGTGGATGCCTGGGAAAAGGCGGCTGCCGGGGCTCTCGACCGGGTTGTGCCTTTGCAACCTCTTTTTTTTTTTTATTGAAAAAGTTTTACAAGTACAAATTTTCCCATTTCCCCCCCCTTCCCTCCCTAACCCTCCCTAGCCCTCCCCTCCTCCCATGACTTCCGCAAGGTGAAATCCAAATCCACATCCTATTATATCATACTTTACCGCCCTTCTAATCTCCCCCCTGTGTACTATACATTTCTACATAACATTAAACTGTTCTACCCCCTATATACTATACATTTCTACACAACATTCAACTAAAAGCTATCTGATACTTCCTCGGTTGGTATTTATTCTGGACATAATCTATCCATTTCTTCCACTCCCATGCATAAGTCTCTTGAGTCCGGTCTTTTAAGTATGCTGATACCTTCGCCATTTCTGCAAAACTGGCCACCTTCAAAGTCCATTCTTCAATAGTAGGCAAAACATCCCTTTTCCAATATTGACCAATCAATAACCTAGCTGCTGTCACCATGTACAATATCAATTTTGTTTCACCCATTGAAAAACCCTTAACTATACCCAATAAAAACAATTGAGGAGAAAATTGGAGTTTTTTCTTCAAAACATTTTGCATAACCCACCAAATTTTTATCCAGAAAGCCTTCACTTTCTTGCAAGTCCACCATATATGATAATATGTAGCATCCAAACAATCACATCTTCAACATTTTGGTTGAACATTAGGATACATGCATGACAATTTCTTAGGATCTAAATGCCATCTATAAAACATTTTATAAAAATTTTCCCTCAAGTTCTGTGACTGCGTGAATTTAACATTCTGAACCCATATTTTTTCCCACGTTTCCATCATAACTGGTTCTGCAAAATTTTGCGCCCATTTTGTCATACAATCTTTAACCAGTTCATTTTCTGAGTCTCTTTCTAACAAAACATTATAAACCCTCTTGATATCCATTGGGCCTTTCTCTTTTATCTGTCTAACCAATTCTTCTTCATGCAACATTAAACCAATTTTTTGATCTTCTCTCCATCTCAGTTGAAGTTGATTATACTGTAACCAAGTTAAATTAATCCCTTCTTCCAACAGTGTGTTCAATGTCTTTAGTTGCCATCTGCCCCCATCATTAAAAAGTACTTCTTTGTATAAAACCCCCCCGAGTGACTTTATATTTATATTCCGTATGATATGACCAAGATCCAACCACAACAGTATTTTATAATCCCATTTGAACCGGTGCTTCTTCCATACTCTCATCAAGGAGTTTCTAAGCATATGGCTGTTAAATACTTTATCCACTTTATTTTCATAGAATAAATATGCATGCCAACCAAATTCAAGATCATAACTCTCTATATTCAATATTCCAGTCTTTATCCTTCCAAACCAATCACTTGCTTGTGTCAACGCTGCTGCTTCATAGTACAATCGCAGGTTTGGAAGTTTAAAACCACCCCTTTCACGAACATCTTGCATAATTTTCAATTTCACTCTTGGCTTTTTCTCATTCCAAACAAATTTATTCACTCCTTTTTGCCATTCCATCAACTGTTTATCACTTTTAAGCACCGGAATCATTTGAAACAAAAATAAAAATCTAGGTAGAACATTCATTTTAACTGCTGCTATTCTTCCAAGTAGAGACAGCTGCAGTTTTTTCCAAGTTTCCATATCCTTTTGTACCTTTCGCCACAACACCTCATAATTGTTTTGGAACAGTTTTATATTTGAATCTGCAACTTGAACTCCTAGATATCTCACCTTTGATACTATTTCAAAGCCTGCCTTCCTTTCAAGTTCTTTCTTTTGATCAACTGTCATATTTTTAACTATCATCTTGGTTTTTTTCTGATTCAGTCTAAATCCTGATACCATACCATATTCTTCTATAATGTCTTTCATCTGAATTATTGATTCCATCGGCTGTGTTAGGGTAACAACCAGATCATCTGCAAATGCCCTTGTTCTGTAGTCCTCTTGCCTTATAACTATTCCATTCAAAGTACTCGAGTCCCGTATTGTATTCAACAAGACTTCTAGAGTTAAAATAAACAACGGGGATAATGGACAACCTTGTCTTGTGCCTTTTTCTATACTGAAGTTTGTAGTTAAGCTTCCATTAATGATAATTTGTGCCGTTTGCTCTTGGTAAATTGCTGAAACTGCCTGCACAAACTGCTCCCCAAAATCCATCTTTCTTAAAATCTTTAATAGAAAGTTCCAGTTCACTCGATCAAAGGCCTTCTCCGCATCCAAAAACACCAGCACTGCAGAGGTCTATTTATTCTTCTCAAGATATTCCAATAAATCTATAATTTGCCTCACATTGTCCTTCATGTATCTGCCTTCTATAAATCCTGCTTGATCATGATGAATCACCTCTTGAATAACTGGCATTAATCTGTTGGCTAGTACTTTTGCAAAAATTTTATAATCCGTATTCAGGAGAGATATTGGTCTAAAATTTTCCGGTTTTGTAGAACCTGCTTCCTCTTTCGGTATCAAAGAAACAAAAGCTGCTTTCCATGAAGGGGGTATTTTACCCCCTTGTTGTATGCTACAAAATAAATCTTTAAGATGTTCAATCATTTCTACTTGTAAAGTTTTATAATACATTGCAGTTAAACCATCCGTTCCTGGAGCTTTAACTGTTTTCAATTGTTTAATAGCAGCAATAATCTCCTCAGCTGTTATTGGCAAACTCGTTCTTTCCTTTTGATCACTAGAAATTTTCATAACTCTCCTTTCTTCTAGATATTTATAAGTTCATTCTGTATATCATCTTTGGCATATAATTTGGTATAATAATCTAAGAAGGCTTCTTTAATTAGTCTTTGTTGAAGAATTTCCTTCCCTCCATACTCAATACTGCCAGTAGTCCGATTACTCTGTTGTTTCCTCAGTGTGTAAGCTAACCACCTGCCCGGCTTATTAGCGTTGCAAAATGTATTATGTTTCGCAAATTGTAGATTAGTTGCTGCTTGTTCCGCTGTAAGCATTTGAAATTGGTCTTTCAAAAGTTTTATAATTCCTTGTAATTTTTCATCTGTTGGATTTTTTATAAGCATCTGTTCTTTTTTCTTTATCTCTCCTTCCAATTCTAATCTTTTTCTTTGTTTGTTTGATTTATGTTTAGAATTCATATGGATCAGTACCCCCCGCATATACGCCTTACTCGCATCCCAAACAATTTCAATAGGGGTACCCTTATTCAAGTTCATTTCAAAAAATTCCTTCATTTGTTTTTTAAGTTCATTTACATTCTTTTCATATCTAAACAAGTTTTCATTTACTCTCCACGATCTTCTCTCATTCTTTCCCATTTCTATTTCTATCCATACCGGGCTATGGTCAGTTAAAGTCTTCGGAAATATCTTTGTTTTCTTTGTTTTTAAAAGCAAATCAGCCGTAAGTAGAATAAAATCAATCCTAGAGAAGGATCTATGTCTATCTGAATAAAAAGTAAAGTCCAATTCTTTTGAGTTATGCATTCTCCATATATCTTTCAATTCCAAATCTTCTTTCATATCAAAAAAGATCTGTGGTAATTTAACACATGACTTTGCCAAACTCTTTTTATCTTTTTTAGGATCTATTACTCCATTCCAATTTTCCATAAGTAAAATAGATCTGAAGTCCCACTGTAATATTTTAGCCTTTGCGACCTCTGACCCGACACAGATCCCGGTTGGCCCCTTGGTGTACTGAGGAGCTCCAGGAGATGAAGCGTCGGAGGAGAGGCCTGGAGAGCTGTTGGAGATCCAGCCGTTCCGAGTCTGACCGAACGCAGTTGAGATCCTTCACTCGATCTTATCTGGTGGCGATGGAGGTGGCGAAACGTGTTCACTTCTCCGCCCTCATTGCGTCCGCAGATAATCGCCCGGCCGCCCTGTTTAAGGTGTCTCGCTCCCTTCTGAATCAGGGAGCGGGGGATGACCCTATGCGGGGACAGGCCGAGGAGTATATTCAATATCTGCAGGACAAGATCGCTCAGATTCAGGATGGGCTGGACTCCGACTGGGCAGGGTCGGTCGGGGAGGTGGTGGCAGGACTGGTGATTTGGGACGAGTTCAATCCTGTTACTTCCGAGGAAGTGGACAGGATCATGGGGAAGCTGAGTACCACCACGTGTTTGTTGGACCTGTGTCCCTCCTGGCTCGTTTATTCGGCCCGGGAGGTTACACATGGCTGGATCCAGGCAGTGATTACTGCCTCCTTGGGTGAGGGGAGTTTCCCAGCCGCCTTGAAGGAGGCGGTGGTGAGACCCCTCCTCAAGAAACCTGCCTTGGATCCAGCTATTTTGAATAACTTTCGTCCTGTCTCCAACCTTCGCTTTATTGCAAAGGTTGTTGAGAGTGTGGTGGCACATCAGCTCCCGTTGGTGCTGGATGAAACACTATATCTGGACCCGTGCCAGTCGGGTTTCAGGCCCGGGTACAGCACGGAGACGGCATTGGTCGCACTGGTGGATGATCTCTGGAGGGCTCGGGACAAGGGATATTCCTCTGTCCTGGTCCTATTAGATCTCTCAGCGGCTTTTGATACCATCGACCATGGTATCCTACTGCGACGCCTTGAGGGGTTGGGAGTGGGAGGCACTGTTCTACGGTGGTTCTCCTCCTACCTCTCCGGGCGTTCGCAAGCGGTGTTGGCGGGGGGACAGAGGTCTGCCCCGAGGCCCCTTACGTGTGGGGTCCCTCAGGGGTCAGTCCTCTCTCCCCTTCTGTTCAACATCTATATGAAGCCGCTGGGGGAGATCATCCGTGGTTTTGGGGTGGGGTATCATCAGTATGCTGATGATACCCAACTTTTTATATCCACCCCGAATCAGCCCAGTGATGCCCTCGACGTGATGTCCCGGTGCCTGGAAGCGATGCGGCTCTGGATGGGGAGGAACAGGCTTCAGCTCAACCCTGCCAAGTCGGAGTGGCTGTGGATACCGGCATCTCGGTTCCAAGGGAATATTCCATCGCTGGTTATAGTGGGTGAGGTGTTGCCCCCTGTTGATAGGGCGGGCAACTTAGGCGTCGTCCTGGATTCACGGCTGACTCTGGAAGATCATGTTACAACCGTGACCAGGGGGGCATTTGCCCAGATTTGTCTGATGCGCCAGTTGCGCCCCTACCTGGACCGTGATGCCTTACGCACAGTCACTCATGCGCTCGTCACCTCCCGGATCGACTACTGCAATGCTCTCTACATGGGGCTGCCCCTGAAGACCACTCGGAGGCTTCAGCTGGTGCAGAATGTGGCCACGCAGGTAGTGATGGGAGTGTCCCGACACTCTCATGTTACACCCCTCCTGCGGGACCTCCATTGGCTACCAGTTGCCCTCTGGGTGAGATTCAAGGTGCTGGTAATCACCTATAAAGCCCTACATGGCTTAGGCCTGGGGTATTTGGCGGACCATCTGCGGACAGCGACAGCTCCCCATCGCCCAGTGCGTTCCCACAGGGAGGGCCTCCTTGGGGTGCTGTCAGGCAGACAATGTCGGCTGGCAACCCCTAGGGAGCGGGCCTTCTCTGTGGGCGCACCTACCCTGTGGAATCAGCTCCCCCTGAAGCTCCGGGTGGCCCCTGACCTTCGCTCTTTCCGCCGTGGCCTTAAAACATGGCTATTTCGCCTGGCCGGCTTGGACTGAAGGAGTTTTAGAGCGGATTTTAATGGTTTTTATAGTTTTATTGGGTATTTTTTTAAAAAAAAAAAAATTGAACTTTGTGTGTTTTATTGTTGTGAGCCGCCCTGAGTCCTTTTGGAGATAAGGCGGCATATAAGTCCAAATAATAAATAAATAATAAATAAATAAATAAACCCGAAACAAAAACTCCTTTGGATGAAACCGGCCATTGCCATTAGGCGTATTTAACCCAAGACACACACACATACACACTCCAACAAACTTCTGTGATGTCTTCCTCTCCATTGTCACAGCGCCGGGCTGCAAGGGGGGAGACCTTAGGTGCGCACGGACACCCCCCCTCCCACACACACACATACACACTCAAACAAACTTCTGTGATGCTGCTAGGCTGCAAAGTGCAAACTACCGGTAACTCTTTTTTTGCAATGCTTGTTTTCCTCTCCATTGTCACAGTGCCAGGCTGCAAGGGGGGAGACCTTAGGCGCACATGCACACACAGACACACGTGCACCGGTTGGAGAGGTGAGCTGAGAGTCACACAGAGATCCGTCAGGCACAGAGGCAACGACAGGGTAAGGGGATCAAAATGGGAAACCTCCCCATTTAAAAAAAAAAAAAAACTTGCGGAGCTTCCCTTTTTATTCACCCTCCCCTCCATTGCCTCCATGCCTGATGCCAAAAGGACAGTTCTGCTTCCACCCCCAACCCCTGCAATGCCAGAAGCCGAACGCCACCGCCGTTTGCCTTCCACTTCCCCCCCAGAGCCCTTGCGGCTTGCGATCTCCTATGGCTACTGCCCATGGCGCGCTGGCAGACAGAAGCCCCCTGGGTCCCATGCCCTCTCCTTCCTACCTCTTTCTTCCTCCACGCACAGGTAGGGACGTGACTTTCCCACGTGGGGGTGGGGCAGTCCTAGGGAAAGGCCAGCGAGCAGGGCATGGAGGCACTGGTGCCACCCGTCCCGTGGTCAGCCTTAGATGATCCACGCTGCCACCTTGGCCCCACCCCCTGGGCATGAGCACAGGAGGCTCAAAGCGCACGCAGGCTGGGCTGGCATCCTGGGTGAAGGGCAGCACTCAGCAAGCAGTCCCCAGGGATGCCAGTCCCTGCGTGCTCGCCACCTGTGCACATGCTGGGTGAGGTGCCTGGGCGAGGAACCAGAGAGCAGCTGGGCCACGGGCGTGACTCTAGGCCAGCAGCCAAGGCAAGATAAGGAGTGGCTAGGAGGGGCCAGGCAGGGTGGGTCGGGGCCAACCAGTGGTGTGATCAACCGGTTTGCCGAACTAGGCAAAAAGTTAACAAGGGGTTTGGCCGAACTGGACATAACTGGCTGAATCCCACCCCTGGCTAGTCCCCGAATATATGCCTTAGCCGTATCTCATACATTTTGTAATGAGGTTTCTTCTATTCTCTTTGGAGAAAAAAGTCTCTTTTTCTCCAAAGAGAATTTCTTTTTCCATACTTTGTATAAATTCCTTGTCTTTTAGTATTGATTGAGTCAATGTCCATCTCCATTTTCTATTTTGTCCTTTCCACTTAACTCCAATTGGATTATGAACTGCCCAAGTGCGTGCTTCTATTTCTATTTCTTGCACATTTGACTTTAACTCAGGTGACGTCCATATCATATCTATTCTTGACCATGACATGTCTATTCGAATAAAATGAGTATTGATTTCTTTTAGGATTTATTTCTCTCCATACATCTTGAATACCTATTTCTTCCACCATTTTAAAGAAAGTTTTTGGAAGTGTTTTTCTAGCTTTTTTACTTACTTTATTACTTTTATAGTCCAATTCTGCGTGTACAATTGCGTTGAAATCTACCACACAAATATTTTCATATTCCAATTCAGTAATTTTCTTATGCCATTTTTCATAAAAATTTTCTTGTTTATAATTTCACAGAAGATAACGTTGAAAAGGCACTACGCAGACTAAAACCATCTCTATCTATCAGACCTGATGGACTACAGTCATGGCCGTAAATGTTGGCACCCCTGAAATTTTTCCAGAAAATGAAGTATTTCTCACAGAAAAGTATTGCAGTAACACATGTTTTGCTATACACATGTTTATTCCCTTTGTGTGTATTGGGACAAAACCAAAAAAGGGAGGAAAAAAAACAAATTGGACATAATGTCACACAAAACTCCAAAAATGGGCTGGACAAAATCATTGGCACCCTTTCAAAATTGTGGATAAATAAGATTGTTTCAAGCATGTGATGCTCCTTTAAACTCACCTGGGGCAAGTAACAGGTGTGGGCAATATAAAACTCACACCTGAAAGCAAATAAAAAGGAGAGAAGTTCACTTAGTCTTTGCATTGTGTGTCTGTGTGTGCCACACTAAGCATGGACAACAGAAAGAGGAGAAGAGAACTGTCTGAGGACTTGAGAACCAAAACTGTGGAAAAATATCACCAATCTCAAGGTTACAAGTCCATCTCCAGAGATCTAGATTTGCCTTTGTCCACAGTACGCAACATTATCAAGAAGTTTGCAACCCACATATCTGTGTAGTGGGAGATTTTAATGCTATAGAGGATAAAAGCAAAGATTATACATCTGGAAAGAGGAAGCAGGAAGGGGGAAAGAATATGGTAAAGAAAAGGTTGCCTTCTATCTGGCATCAAATACAAGAAGAATTTGGACTCAGAGACATTTGGAGGGAAAAGCACCCAGATGATAAACAATATACATACTTCTCCGCCAGGCACTCATCTTGGTCGCGGATAGATGCGGCGTGGCTGTCAGGGGAATTGAGTCAGGGGATACAGAAAGCAGAAATAGGCGTCAATGAGTGGGCAAACCACAACCCTCTTTGGATAACATGGGGAAGCCGGAAAATAAGGCCTAAGTGGAGACTGGACATAAGAGTTTTTAAAGATGAGTTATTTTTAAAACATTTAAAGAAAGATATGGGGTTCTTTTTTCAGGAAAACAACAGGGAGGATGCAAGCCTTTTCAACGTATGGGACACAGCGAAGGCTGTGTTTCGTGGTTTGGTGATCAACTATATGGCAGGGAAACGAAAGAAGGAAAGGGCTGAGCGCAATAAATTATTGGATGACCTGGTAAGAAGTGAGGCTATGTTACAACAGGATCCAAGCAATATAGGACTTAAAATGAACTTGAAATTAGCACGACACCAAATTAATTTATTAGATCAACAGGATTTGGAGAAAAAAATAAGGTGGATGAAGCAAAGATACTTCGAAAGGGCAAACAAACAAGGGAGGTGGCTCACTTACCGTCTAAATAAAAGGAAAAGAATAGAATCCATAACTTGAGAGATGGGAAAGGCAATTGGATTACAGGGGAAGAAGGGGAGAAAATAATTGCACAGGAATTTTATTCTAACCTATATTGTAAGGAAGATAAGTCTGAGCAGGAAATAATGAAATACTTAGAGGAATCAGACATACCCAAAATACCAGGTTTATCTAGGGAAGTATTGGATGAAGAAATTACGGAGGGGGAAATCGAAAGGGTCATGGGAAAACAAAAGACAGGGAAAACTCCCGGTACAGATGGCCTACCGATTGAATATTACAAGCACTTTGGGAAATACTAGGTACGCATATGACTGAGTTATTTAATGGGGTGATTCGGGAGGGACAGACCCCGAAATCATGGACAGAAGCACTAATAACTCTTTTGCCAAAGGACGATAGTGACCTATCTCAGATTCAGAACTATAGGCCCATCTCGCTCCTTAACGCAGATTATAAATTATTCGCAGCAGTTCTAGCAGAGAGACTTAAAGGGTTTCTTAATCAATTTATACATGAAGACCAAAATGGCTTTTTACCAGGCAGACAGATTAGAGACAACGTAAGAATAGTTATGAATGTTTTGGAATACTACGAAACCCATATTGATAAACAACTGGCCCTGGTATTCATGGATGCACATAAGGCCTTTGATCGTGTGAACTGGAGCTTTTTAATAGGTTTACTGCAACACATATTGCTGAGCACATTGTAAGCCGCCCTGAGTCTTCGGAGAAGGGCGGCATATAAATCAAATTAAAAAAAAAACAAAACAAAAAAAACATGCAATTTGGAGAAAGATTTATTCGGGCAATCCGTGCAATTTACTCGAAGCAGACTGCTAAAATTTCAATTAATGGTGATATATCCGGTCAAATTGATATTGAGAAAGGAACTAGACAAGGATGTCTGCTTTCCCCGTTGTTATTTATCTTGTCATTAGAACCCTTACTGAGGGAAATTAGACGTAATACGGGGATAAAAGGTCTTTATATCCAAAATCAACAATATAAGGTGCAGGCTTACGCTGATGATTTAGTATTTATATTAGAAGATCCGTTGATATCGGGACCGTGTCTGACCCAGGAAATAGAAAAATATGGTAAGGTGGCGGGATTAAAAGTCAATAGGGAAAAAACTAAAATTATTGCCAAAAATCTGACAGTAAAGCAAGGGAAAGAATTAGAAGCGAATTTGGGGTTCCAAATTGTAAATAAACTAAAATATTTAGGTATTATTATATCAGCCAAATGCTCCACGATTAAAGAAGACAACTATCTGAACCTTCTCAAGAGAACAGGTCAGGATCTAGAGAAGTGGAAGAACATGCAGATATCCCTACTAGGTAGAATAGCAATTATAAAAATTTACATACTCCCGAAATGGATATACCTATTCTATACAGCACCAGCTAGATTGGATAATAATTTTTTTAAAAAACTAAATTACTATGTCCTTAAATTCATTTGGCAAAACAAAAAACCCAGAATCAAACTTAAAATGCTTCAAGAGCTTAAAGAAAGAGGAGGATTTGGTGTTCCAAAATGGGAATATTACTATCAGGCTGCAAATTTAGTCTGGATCAGGGATTGGATATTGTTGAGAAGAAGGAGGTTGTTGATCCTGGAAGGTGAGGGGCTACATCAAGGTTGGCATTATTTTCTTTGGCAAAACAAAATCCCAAAGCACAGGTGCCTTGCAGGACATTATGTGAGGAATATTCTAATTGAGTCCTGGAGGAAAATTAAGGGCAAATTTTACTTTTCAATCCCCGCTTGGCTGGTCCCACTCGAAGCTATAACGTATAGGCCTCTATATAACAAAGAAAATCACCTCCCTTACCAGGAACTTTTGGACCCCCATGGTAGTCTGAAATCAAGAAATGAGTTGGAGTTGCAGGGAAAACAACTGGATTGGTGGGTTTATGCCCAAATTTGCTCGAAATTTAAAAAAGATAGGGAACAAGATGGTATTAATTTGAATCAGCATGATCTGGACAATATCATTCTAGGAAAAGAGGACAAAATGTTATCAAGGATATATAAACTTTTAATAGACTATTGGATAGGGGATGAAATAGTTAAAGACTCTATGATTGCCTGGGGGAGAAATATTGGCTATCCAATTGATATGACAAAATGGGAAGAAATCTGGCTTAAACATATGAAATTCCTGTGGGCAACATCATACAAAGAAAATGTGTACAAGATGCTGTATAGATGGCACCTTCCACCTGCTCGTCTTTCTAAAATGTATTCAAATCTCTCACCAAACTTGGAAGTGTGGGGAGATTGGCACCTATTTCCACATGTGGTGGACCTGTTCCAGGACGACTGAATTCTGGAAAATCATACAGGCATGGATCATGGAAATCACAGGTTATAACCTAATTCTGAAACCAGAGTACTACCTACTGAACATTAGGCCAGACAACATAGGCACAAATATATGGTGTCTGTGTGTTTTTATCACCACGTCAGCAAGAATATGTTTCGCCCAATATTGGAAGGGGAAAGACCTGCCGGCTGAAGACTTGATTTTGGAGAAAATTTTGGATTATGCAGAAGCCGACAGACTGACTAAAGCATTGAGAGATCAAAAGGACTCCGTATATTTCCAATGTTGGGACAAATGGTATGTTTGGTTGAACAACAAACGCCCAAAAAGTCAAATATAACCAGGATTATGTTTAATATTTGTTAAATCTGACTGAAGTCTACATACCGTAGAAAGTGTAAATATCATGTAAAGTTCCTGTCGCGATCATTTGTTTGACTATTTCTTTTTCTTGATGTATTTTTTTAAATAAATTAAAAAAAAAGAAGAAGAAGTTTGCAACCCATGGCACTGTAGCTAATCTCCCTGGGCGTGGACGGAAGAGAAAAATTGATGAAAGGTGCCAACGCAGGATAGTCCAGATGGTGGATAAGCAGCCCCAAACAAGTTCCAAAGCAATTCAAGCTGTCCTGCAGGCTCAGGGAGCATCAGAGTCAGCGCAAACTATCCGTCGACATTTAAATGAAATGAAATGCTATGGCAGGAGACCCAGGAGGACCCCGCTGCTGACACAGAGACATAAAAAAGCAAGACTACAGTTTGCCAACATGTACTTGAGTAAGCCAAAATCCTTCTGGGCAAACGTCTTATGGACAGATGAGACCAAGATAGAGCTTTTTGGTAAAGCACATCATTCTACTGTTTACCGCAAATGGAATGAGGCCTACAAAGAAAAGAACACAGTACCTACAGTGAAATATGGTGGAGGTTCACTGATGTTTTGGGGTTGTTTTGCTGCCTCTGGCACTGGGTGCCTTGAAAGTGTGCAAGGCATCATGAAATCTGAGGATTACCAACAGATTTTGGGTTGCACTGTAGAGCCCAGTGTCAGAAAGCTGGGTTTGCGTCGGAGATCTTGGGTCTTCCAGCAGGACAATGACCCCAAACATACATCAAAAAGCACCCAGAAATGGATGGCAACAAAGCGCTGGAGAGTTCTGAAGTGGCCAGCAATGAGTCCAGATCTCAATCCCATTGAACACCTGTGGAGAGATCTTAAAATTGCTGTTGGGAAGAGGCGCCCTTCCAATAAGAGAGACCTGGAGCAGTTTGCAAAGAAAGAGTGGTCCATAATTCCGGGTGAGAGGTGTAAGAAGCTTATTGATGGTTATCGGAAGCGACTGATTTCAGTTATTTATTCCAAAGGGTGTGCAACCAAATATTAAGTAAAGGGTGCCAATGATTTTGTCCAGCCCATTTTTGGAGTTTTGTGTGACATTATGTCCAATTTGCTTTTTTTCCTCCCTTTTTTGGTTTTGTTCCAATACACACACAGGGAATAAACATGTGTATAGCAAAACATGTGTTACTGCAATACTTTTCTGTGAGAAATACTTCATTTTCTGGAAAAATTTCAGGGGTGCCAACATTTACGGCCATGACTGTATGTGCATACTTCTTAAAAAAGCTTTCCACTGCTATAGCTGAACCCCTAAGCATAATCTTTGAAAAATCTTTCAAGACCAGCTCCCTACCCAACCTATGGTCACTAGCCACGGCCATCCCTATCTTCAAAAAGGGAGACCCCAGCCTAGTTGAAAATTACAGACCAATCTCTTTATGCTGTGTCACCTGCAAAGTCATGGAATCAATCATTAACCAATCCATTACCCTCCACTTAGAAACAACCAACCTACTCTCTAACAAACAATTTGGTTTCAGAAAAAAAATGTCCTGTAATCTACAACTTCTACACTGCAAAAACATATGGACTACCAATCTCGATCAGGGCAAAGCAATAGATGCAATTTACATAGACTTCTTTAAAGTCTTTGATTCAGTGGTACACGACAAACTACTAAAACTAAAATCCTATGGCATCTCCGGACCTCTACATAATTGGATAGCCGCGTTCCTGTGAAACAGACAAGTGGTCAAAATAGGGAGCGCCCTATCAAATCCTGCACCTGTTGATAGCGGTGTCCCCCAAGGCAGCGTTCTAGGACCAACACTCTTCATACTATACATAAATGACCTTTGCGATCATATTTTAAGTAACTGCGTTCTCTTCGCCAATGATGTAAAACTACTTAACACCACCAACAATGCTTCTACCCTTCAAAAAGACCTTGACTTTGTGTCAGAATGGTCAAAACAATTGGCAACTCCAAATCTCAACCAACAAATGCTCTGTCTTACATATTGGCAAAAAGAATCAGAATACAAAATACAAGCTGAGTGGACACGGCCTTGTAGATGACCCTCACTCTGTCAAGGACCTTGGAGTACTCATATGTAATGATCTAAGTGCCAAAGCCCACTGTAACAACATTGCCAAAAAGGCATTAAGAGTTGTAAACCTAATCTTACGTAGCTTCTTGTCCGGTAATATCACACTACTAACCAGAGCATACAAAACATTTGCTAGACAAAATTCTCGAATACAGCTCATCTGTCTGGAACCCGCACTGCATATCGGACATTAATATAATTGAGCGTGTCCAGAAATATTTCACAAGAAGAGTCCTCCACTCCTCTTCTCGCAACAAAATACCTTATGCCACCAGACTTGAAATTCTGGGTTTAGACAACTTAGAACTACGCCGCCTTTGGTATGACCTAAGTGTACCTCATAAAATTATCTGCTACAATGTCCTACCTGTCAATGACTACTTCAGCTTCAACCACAATAACACACGAGCACACAATAGATACAAACTTAAAGTGAACCGCTCCAAACTCGACTGCAGAAAATATGACTTCAGCAACAGAGTGGTCAATGCCTGGAATGCACTACCTGACTCTTTGGTTTCATCCCCAAACCCCCAAAATTTTAACCTAAGACTGTCTACTGTTGACCTCACCCCATTCCTAAGAGGTCTGTAAGGGGCGTGCATAAGAGCACCAGCGTGCCTACTGTCCCTGTTCTAATGTTCCTATTGTGGTCCGCCAGAAGCCTGCAGAGCTGGCAGTGGAGTCGGACAGTGAGGAGGCTGAGGAAGAACATGGGCCAGTCCTGGAGGCTGGGGAAGGCCCGGATGAGGGCTCTGCGTCGGAGGCAGAGATGGGGCCAGGGCCATCTGGGAGTGATGTGCGGACTCCGGAGCCTCCAGAGGCTGACAGCAGAGAGGCAGAGGAACAGGAGGAGCCTGTTCCTTGTGCACGTATGAGAAGAGCTGCCAGAAGGCAAGAGCAGCTAAAGCAAAAAGGACGATTCGGGAGTAAGGCCAAGAGATGATTGGCCCCTCCCATAAGGCTTAAAAGACCAGCAACGGCTCTTGGGCTCTTTGCAGACTGCCACCAGACGACTGAAGACTGTCTGGGCCTATTACAGCCGCCACGCAACCCTTGCGCCTGACCATCGGGTCTCATGAGGAGGCCATTCAGTTTTATATTACCTCCGGCCTGCATTTTCCCATGGTTTTGGGCTTGGCTTGGCTCCGGACACACAACCCGCAGATCTATTGGTCCCAGAACTTCATCTCTTTTCCGAGCCTGCAATGTGTGGACCACACGTGCCAAGTTTGCGCAGGCCAGCTGCTGGGTCCAACCGGGGTGTCCTTGCTTTCTGACCTCGAGGACTTTGCAGATGTTTTCAGCGAGCAGGAGGCGGACCAATTGCCCCTGCACCGGCCATACGACTGCCCCATTGATTTGATTCCGGACACACCACTCCCAGTGGGGCGTTTGTATTCGATGTAGGACCCTGAGTTGGCCGCATTGCAGGACTTTGTGGACAAAAACCTGGCTCGGGGTTTTATCTGGCCCTTGTCGCCATTGTCCGCCCTGGTCCTGTTCGTGAAAAAGAAGACCAGAGACTTGCGGCTTTGTTGCAAATACCGCAAGTTAAACGCCATCACGGTGCGCAACCAGTATCCTCTGCCCCTTATTCCTAAACTCTTGGAACAGCTTCGGGAGGCTACCGTGTTCACTAAATTGGACTTGTGAGGGGCTTATAATCTTGTTCCGATCCGTCCCGGGGATGAATGGAAGATGGCGTTTGGCACCCGTTACGGACATTTTGAGTATACGGTCATGCCATTTGGGCTGACCAATGCTCCTGCCGTCTTCCAACATTTCATGAATGACATTTTTAGGGACCTCTTGGACAGGTTTGTTGTAATTTATTTAGATGACATTCTGATCTACTCTCCTTCCCGGAAGAGCCACCAACAGCACCTCCGCCTGGTCCTGCAACGTCTTCGGGAGCATCATCTGTATGCTAAACTGGAGAAATGCCAGTTTTTCCAGTCCACCATCGAGTTCTTGGCTAATGTGGGATATCATCCTCAGTTCTTTCCCTTTTGGAGCTTGTTAAGGAGGACCGCTCCTCCACCCCAGCCATGCGTTTTCAAGCCCGGGCTGCTTGGAGTGAAAAGCTATTGCAATAGCCTGGGCTTGAAAAGGCATGGCTGGGGCAGAGGAGTGGTCCTCCTTTGCAACCTCCAAAACTGCTCCAAGCCTCGGTTCCTCGTGGGCGCTGGCTTGCCTTCCCCTCTGCCACCAGCCGTGGGAGGAAGGTAAGGTCGCAAGCCTGGTGGGGACGGTGGGGGGCCCGCAGCAAGCTAGGCTGCAGCCATGTGGCTGCGGCGCCAGCGGCTTTGTGAGGTACGCAACCCCAGGGACAGTGGGGGAGGCTAGCGAGTGCTTACCTGTAGGTAGGCGGAGGCAGCTCCGTTGGAGCGCAGGCATTGCGGAAGGCGAAGTCAGTTTAGGCAGGGAAGCTACAGAGCAGACTGTGCATGCGTAAACGATAGCGCTACGGAGTGACTGACAACGCGAGGCGAGTAGCTGGGCCGCATGGTGGAGCGAAGGCAACATATATAGCGCTGGGATGGCCGGGGTGAGCGGCGAGCAGATGGGGTGAGTGAGCGGCGACCGGGAGGGAGGCGTGGCCAGCCAGAAGTCACTACTGGTTCGGCGACCCAGGCCAAATTTCCCCTACCAGTTCGCCCGGACCGGTGCAAACCGGCTGAATACCACCTCTGATCCCGGGGTCATGTGAACATCTTTTGCAACCATCTGACAAACAAAGTCAATGGGTAACCAAGATTCACTTAACAGCCATGTTACTAACTTAATAACTGCAGCGATTCACTTAACAAATGTGGCAAGAAGAGTCGTAAAATGGGGCAAAACTCAACAAATGTTTCACTTAGCAACATAAATTTTGGGCTCAGTTTCGGTCATAAATCAAGGATTACCTGTAATAGCTCCCAATAGCTCCCAATGTGTTGACAATTTTTTTGTGAATGAGCATTCTCATCCTTCCTCCTTTGAATGAATCATTCCACCAGCATTTAGAAGTAGAATGATTTAATAAGACTGTGCCATGTGCTTTTCTAAGTGTGGATTGCTCTATGCACTAGTATGATAATTATTATCATTCTTTTAATGAGATAATTCAGTTCCTTCCATATCTACTTGTCATTGATCCTTGGGCTGTAGGGGCAACATTGCATCTAGCATAGCCACCTGATCTTTCTTCTCTCCTTCCCAGACTCAAGTGCAGTCTTTGGGCAGAAGGACAGTCCTGGAGCTCCTGCCTTCCCTAGTCCACATGAGGCATGGAATCGCTTACACTGTACACCACCTTCCTTCCCTACTGCCCCAGCCTGGCCCAAAGGTGGCGGCAGTGATGGAACTAAACGTGGAAGCAGCCAGCTTGACAAGGACAGCAAGAGGTCTGAAGGGCCGGTGATCAAGGATGAGAAGGACAGGTAAGAGGCAAAGGAGAAAAGAGACATGGATGAATGACAGAGGCTTGATATGCAGCAGAGTCCAATTCACCATTACAGAGATAGGTGACTATAGGTGCCTACATAAATATATATACTGTATATATATAAAAAAATTATATTTTGCTTATAAAGAAATGAAGGGAAACTAGTATAGATCTATTTCAAGCTATTTAGCTCTCATCAGCTAGCCATACCCTTACTTGGATTCGAATTTGGGCTGCCTGCATGTTAGGTTGTTGTATTAACCTCTGAGGCACAAGTTCTCCTCCCTTCCATCAGCTTGAGCCAGGGGAGAGATTAAATGTTTTTCTATCGAGACACCTGGTCTACCCCAGCATATGATGTGGGAGGGAGCATACTGCATCCCTTTCGCCTTTCAGCTCCAATCCAGGAGCCCTCAAGCAGTCGCATTCACGACAAACCATTTTATACCAAATTTATATTTCGCTGATAAAGAAATAAAGGCGAAAGGGATGCAGTATAATTATATATAAATATATAATTATATGGTGCCATTCAGAACCAGGTTTTCCTAGAACAGGGGGTTTCAAACTGGCGGTCTGCGGGCCGGATGCATCACACGCAGACCCGCCCACCCCGGCTCCGCAAAAGCAAAAAACATCACAATATGTCATGTGATGTCACACTACGCGATCAAGTTTGATACCCATGTCCTAGACTTATATAACGGGAAGCTAGTATACAGTACAAGCACACAAGAATCCTTCTGGGCTCCACAGGTATTTTTGAAAACAAAAAAGCATAGGCAATCTCAGTTAAATGTGAAGAGTATTCCAAAACAAAGAAAGAAACTGAACCAGCAGGAAGCATCCTGAGGGATTAGGTGGATGACCAGGAGCAACCTCACCGATTTATCTTTAAAACAAAACATTTTGCGATGGTCACATCCACCCTAGCAGCTATTTTGTAAACTGGCAAACCTCTCCCCTGCAGCCATTTTGTAAGGACTGTCAGCACTACGGTCTCTTCACGTCCATGTGTCCACCAGCCTCAGAAAGCTGCCTACTGCTGTTGGGTTGGGGATTGCTGAACACTTAACACTTTTTTCAGGGATAAGTCTGGCAAAAAAAAAAAAAAGGAAATATAGATAACTTTTCTGAAAGGGTGGAGGAGAAGGTCTTTTGATTATTTAGGTACACAGGCGGGGCCAGGCTGCTGCATGCAATAGGTGACTGCTGGTCAGTGATTCAGTGCCAGGTTGCACAGGAAGTCTTGACCCTCCCATTTTATGTTTCTGTGTGTGATTCAGGGATTCTGGCTTCTTCTCCCGTCATTCGCTGCGCTCCTCTCCAGCTACTCCCACCTCAAAGAACCCATCGCTGATCCACAAGGAGCCTCCAAGCCAACCCCATGTACAAGCAGAACGAGAACATCGCTATGGCAGCCCAAGTTCAGGGCATGCCTCCCACTCCCCTTACCCAGAGTTGCCTCTCAAGAAAGAAGTGAAGGTCAAGGAAGAGCCAGAGTTGCCTGACTTTGAGGGAGCTGTACACACGGGTGCTTCCTATCATAGTACCCTACATGTCTCCCACCCCCTTGGGACCCTGGCTGTGTTTGAGAGACCCCAAGCTGGGACTGGAGGAAGCGTCTCTCCCTACTTGGTGGCTGCCCCACCCTCAGCTGCCTCCTATGCTGTGCTTGAGGCATGGCAAGAGCCCTACCACCGGGGACTGGAGTTGCACCCGCTACAGCGCCTGCCCCGCTACTTGGAGACCCCATCGCCTGCTGCCGAGGACTATGAAAGAGCCCAGTTGTATGGTTTGGCTCCCCCACCGCACCCCAGCCTCATGGCTTATCCCCGCCATCAAAACGGACTGCTGGCAAAAGTCACACCCTCAGCAGCTGTGGGACTGCTGAGCGCCCCACCTCCTCTCATCCCAGTTTCCAACATTCGGCCCTGCTCCCCTCGACGAGCTCCCGATATCCGAGAACTGGCGGCCTTCTACAAGGACCAGGACTCCAGATAATGGTGCTCTGGTCACTCTATCAAGCAGCCTCCCTGATCTCCAGGAACTGATGGGACAGGGTCAGGGGAGTCTAGGACGCCCGTCTAAATTAGCGGGGAGAGGAATGTGGCTTCTTGGTCACTATAGCCTGAATTAGGGATATGCTGCTGTCATCACCTGGAAGGACTTTGACGTTGGAGTTGAATAACGGGGTGCATTTGGGGGAAGAGGTCAGGAATGCAGGTGCCTGTCATCGTTCCTGATTTCTGCAAAGGCATCCTCTTCTGGCCTCTGAAGGTGTCGGGATTTCTGTCCTTCCAGCATTCCTGCTGGGCTAAAAACAGACTCGGTGTGTTCTTTATCCTCAGTGGACTGATGGAAAGGCTGCTTTCAGGGGAAAGGGGAGGGCTTGAATCTTGGGACACCTCCCCCATGAGGCAATGTAAATATATATTCTCCCCTAGGCAGATGGGGAAAAGGTTTTTGTACATTTATAAAAGGTTTGAGATTGTGATTTTAAAAGTGACTTCTCTTTCTCCTCCCCCCTCCTTCCCTCTTTTGTTCCCCCCTTGTTTTTACTGTACTGCTCTTTTCTATACCTGTATTCATTCACTCCTGCCCAATCTCCTGATTCCTTTCCTTCTGTAATTAATGGAATGGTGCAACACACTTGTCCAGTGCCCTTTTCTTCCCCAGGCTGGTTAATTAAACTCCAAACTGGTGCTTCTCAATTCCTTGCTTGTGTATGTGTTAGTTGAGGAAAAGGGAGGGGAGGATACAGCAGAGAGCAAATGAGAGGGTGCGGAATACAAGGTGAAATTCTTGGATGGGAAAACTGCTCTCTTGGATAGTTTTAATTATTGCAGTCTGAAGAGCGTACATGGAGCTAGGTACAGAATCCCTCTATATAGTGTTTTAATGCAAACGCACTTGTGGTGCTGAAAATATTCACAGAGCACAGCTATCGTAAATTTAGAGCTGCTGTTTGTGAGGAGGTGGAAACAGGCAGAATCGGCAGTGCTTTGGGGAAAGAATCAGAACCTGTTTTTGTCAAGTATTTGCAAGCCATTGGCACATGTATCATACAGACACTAGTGGAGGCAGAAAGTGCCCCCACCCCTATGTGGAGAGGAGGGGCTTACACTGAGTATAAAACCCCCTCTAACCTTTCCACCATGCTCTCTTTTACGTTTGTTCTCCATGAGACATCATCTTTGATAAGGGTAGTCACACACGCTGTGTGCCCCCTATCCTAATGGATATTAAGACAGCCTTTGTATATAGTTAATATGTTTTGTTATATGAATAAATACATTTATCACATTTATTCATGCATCTGCCTTTGGACTCTTCTATGCTCCTGGGTGTTTCTACGATCCCAATTTCCACAGAATGGTAGCAGAGGGAATGGTAGCAGAACTCCACTCCAGGAGCTGTTGAAAAGGCGAGATGCCCTCCAAAATAACCTGTGAGAGAAGCTCCCCTGTTGTGACCAGAGGCCTTCAACGGAGGAGAACTTCACAGCAGCCCCAGTCTGAATCAACGATGGAAAACATTGAAGGGGGTTTCCATCCAGCTACACCCTGGCAGCCAGAGGCCACCCAGATGCAGCAAGAGATCCCAGGGGCCGAGCCAGGCAATGTTGGAGAAGGCTTCTTCAGCACTGACGAAGAAGGGGCAGAAGGACCAGATGAAAACCTGGACAGGCAAGTGGCTGAAATGTCAGAAGAGGAGTGCCGAGCAGCGCTCGCCTTCCTCCTGAAGACAAGGGCAGCAGCCAGAAAGAGGCCTGAGGAGGCAGCACCAGAGATGCCTGCCATCCCGGTAAGGACTCCCTTGCCTGATCTCTCCAAGATGGCGCCTGCCGCCAGAGAGACTCCCCCCCCCAGTTTCCCGCCAAACAAAATGGCCGCCAGGCCACTTCCGGAGGCAACTTCCTCCAAGATGGCTGCTCCCCTGGGCACTTTGCCAGAACCACGAGCCAGGCCATCCCCAGCTCCACAGCCCAGGCCTACAACGCCAGCCAGTCAGTTCAGCATTCCAGCGGCCCAGAGGACCACTCCGAACCCACAAGCCCCTTGCCAGGCCCCGCCTGCCAAGGCAAACATCAAAGAGGCCATAGAGGCCCTGGTCGCCACCCTGGAACTTATGGAGCAACCACCCACTGGCCGCCCCGAGGTCCCAGAACCAGCTGCCCACTTAAGGAGGGTCCCAAATCCAACCTCCCACCCCCGGAGGAACCCAGATGGACCTGCAGCCTCCCACCCCCCACTGCAGAGGCGCTCACCATTCACTGAATGCTCCACGGAGGCCCAGGCTGAGGCCTCTGCACCTTTCCGGTCCTGCTGGGATGATCCGGAGCTGCAATCCTGCTCCTCTGATGGAGAAGAGGAGATCCAGAGACATTTCCAGGCCTATCCAGCCCATGGACCTCATCTGATGGGCCTCCGGTCTCCAGAAAGATCTCCAGGCCTTCTTCCCACTCCTCCAAGGTTTCCCCGCCACACCGCTGATGTCCGGGCCTATGCTGAAGCTCCAGCCAGACTTGACTTCAGAGCTCAGAGAGGGAGATCGGAGCTCCAACAAGAAAAGGCTTTGGAGCATGCTCCATTTCCTGCACGTGCCCAGTTGCTTCAAACTACAGAAGGACTACAAAAAGGAGCCAGACCTAAGCAATCAATCCCAGGCTTAGGGATCCCAATGCCATTCACAACAGGCTCTTTTCAGCCATTTGAACAACTCCCCATGCAGTTTAATGGCAATAATTTTGTAACTTTGCCAAATAATTTTGAAAAATTACATTTAAGTGGTCAGAATTTTAAAAAATGGTGTAAAGAGATTCAGATAATTCTCTTAAGAGAAAATACTCTGGACATGATCAAAAGACCACCCCCTTTACCTTGGAGCCCTGAAATTGAGTTCCTGCATAAAAGAGCTTACACAACCCTGTTAAGTTCTATAGACACAGCTCTGTATGCCAGTCTTTCAGACGGCCTCACAGCTCAGGAAGTTTGGACTGCCCTATATAATTTGTTCCATAGTGACAATATGGCTGCAACCAGCAGATTGTCAAGAATTTTCCACAACTATAAACTCAAACCTGGTGTCAAAATGGGGGAACATTTGGCAACGCTTAAAGCCATGAGGGATGAGCTTATACAGAGGGGGGAGCCTGTTTCTGAATCCACTTTAATTAGTGTGATGTTGAACTCCCTAGACAAATCCTGGAGTCCCTTTATTATTTCTCTAGAAGGGGTTTCTAGGGAACAAAGAAATATAGAATACTTTTCTGGCCGCTTTATTGAGGAAGATTTAAGGCGCAGAGATGAGGAACAAGAAATGAAGGAGGCATATCACAGGCCTAGGCCTCAGAGGAGGCGCCAGGACACAAGTGAAAGGATTAATACCCTTCCCACCTGCTTTGACTGTGGCATACAAGGTCACTTTAAAAGGGAGTGCCCTCGCTCTAGGGCCAACACAGCTGGACTTAAGCACAATAAAAATAAAAGAGGCCGTGGAAGAGGGGGAGGTGGTCATAAAGGATACCAATTCTGTAGTGTCACTAGTGACAATCACACCTCCCAGGTAAAGGATGCTGAGGGGCTGTGGCTTCTTGATTCAGGTGCATCAACGCATATAGCCAACACGAAGCAACGATTTAAGGTTTTACACCCACTCAAGTCCTCAGTAAAAGTTGCCACTGGGGACAAGGCAGAGGTAACTGGGGAAGGCGTGATCAATGTGCCTGGTATAGGAGATGTCACAGGGGCACTGTATGTTCCCTCAATCAAGAACAACCTTTTAAGCATCTTAAAATTGACTGAGGATAAAAATGTAAAACTGGTTTTTGAGAAGGGTGGAGGTTATGTTTTCGAAAATGGGGGTGTTGTTGGCGATATTGTAAAAATCAACAATTTGCCTTATTTTTCCCCAAAAGCAAAGGTCAAAAGGCACAAGAAACCTAACAAGAGGGCTCAGGGAGCTAACGCCCAGATAGAGCAGAAAGCTTCTGTGCCAGCCCCCAGGTTGTCCAAACTCAAGGACCCTGGACCTAAAACCAATGAAGCTTTTAAACCAGCTCCTAGGACATCCAAAGCCATTAAGGCTGAGCCCATTAAGGTCACAACTCCTCAGCCAACCCTGAGGAACTCTAAGGTGACCATTAATCCAGTGCCTACTCTCATTACTGAACAGACCAAGGCTTGTAATGGTAAGATACATAAGGTTGACAAAGTATGCATGGGTAAACCTTTACATTTGGATTGTGCTCATATATTACACCGCAGGCTTGGCCATGCCAGCTTCCCGGTTATTAAGAAAATGCAAGATTTTTCTGATGGGCTTAAGATAAAGAATTGTAATACCTATTTGGAATGTGCCATCTGTAAGGCAGCAAAATCTAAAACTGCTGCTATACCTAAGGTCTCTTCCCGTCGTGCAAGGTACCCTTATCAGCTGGTACACATGGATTTGGTTGGTCCTTTTAGACCCTCCCTTGGGTGGGGGCGTTATTTTTTAACAGTAGTAGATGATTACTCTCGTTATGGCCATGTATTTATTTTAAAGGACAAAACTGAAGTCTTTACCAACTTCAAATATCTTTACAACCAGATCCAAACGCAACACAAGGTGTGCATCGCCCAGGTGCAGAGTGATAGGGGGACTGAGTTTACATCCAAGATTTTTGAAAAGTGGATGAAGGAGAGAGGTATCCTCCCTTTTAAATCATCCCCTCGAACTCCGTCCGAGAATGGCATTGTAGAAAGGAGAAATGGCGTGCTGCAGAATGTCATGAACTGCCTACTTGCAGATGCTGACATGAGCCAAGTTTTTTGGGCAGAAGCGGTCAAAATGGCTAATTATCTAGTCAACAGGACGTGGAGTAGTGCCATTAACCAAACCCCATACTTCCTGGTCCATGGAAGGAAACCTAGCCTCTCACACCTGAGAATTTTTGGTTCCTATGCCTGGGTCCATATTCCCAAGCACCTCAGAAGAAAGGGGGGCAAGGCATCAAGGAGGCTCAGATTTATAGGTTATGCAACCAGCAGAAAAGCCTCTAGGTTTGTAGATGTAAATAACCTTGTCATTGTCTCAAGATCAGCTTCCTCTGAGGAGGGGTCAAATTGGTCAAAAATTCATTCCAATGAACCCGGTTATTCCCCTATTAGAAGTGACACTGAACAAGCAGCACCACCTGAAGAGGATGAACCAACAAACTCCAAGCAACTGACCAGTGAAGATCCGGATGGTGATGAATCCCTACCTGACTGACGATTCAGACAAGGAATCCCTGGGTGACTTCACACCTCCTGCCTCACCTAAACGACCATATCTTCGCAGCGCCTGGGACAGAGGCCCGCCCCATTTTGATTGGAAAGATACCTCCGGCAGCTCCAATTCTGACACCGATGCTCCGGATGACGATGATGGTGAGTGGCAATTTCCCAGACGATCAAAACGCTCCAATAAAGGGGTGCCACCCAAAAGGTTGGACATTGGCTGTGTTGCCTCGGTCAACAGCGTTACCATGGCCCCTAAAACGTACTCAGATGTCCTCCAGCTTCCCGAGGAAGAACAGCGCAGGTGGAGGGTGGCAATGGAGCGGGAAATGGACAGTCTCAAAAAATTGAAAGTCTTCATCCCCATGGAAGTCCCCAAAAAGAGGAAAGCAATTGGCACCCGTTGGGTCTACAAGGTCAAGCCAATGCCCAACAACAAACTCCTCTATAAGGCCCGGCTGGTAGCACAAGGCTACGCACAGCGCTACTTGCAGGACTTTGATGAAACATACTCCCCCACCGTGAGAGTGGAAAGTGTGAGGGCTGCTTTGGTCACCGCAGCAGCACATGGGGAACACATTTTTCAATTTGATGTGCAAACTGCTTATTTACACGCACATCTAAAACAAGAAATTTACGTCAGAGGTGCCCCTGGATTTCAACGGCAGGAAGGCCACACCTGGCTTCTGAAGAAAAGTTTGTACGGCCTCAAACAATCAGGCAGACTGTGGTACAAATGCCTGACTAAAACTCTCAAATCACTGGGTTTCCATCCATCTCCAGCTGATAAATGTACCTTCACAAGGGATACCAAAGGGGGGCTGGAGAAAATCCTAGTGTATGTCGATGACCTTTTATATATAGGGCCTGACAAGGGGGGAAGTATTATATTTGCCAGGACCCTACAAAAAAAGTTCACTCTAAAGTCTTTAGGATATGTGGACAAGTACCTAGGCGTACAAATCATCACTACACCAAAAGGTTTTGCTCTCTCCCAAAAGGAAAAGATAGAGGAACTCTTGGTGAAATGTAAAATGGAAGATAGCAAGCCAACGGCTATCCCAATGCAGACCGACTATTATGGATTGGCACACAAGGATAGCCCAGAGTTCCAAAATAATACTCTATTTAGGTCAGTGATCAGCTCATTACTATATATAAGTAACTGGAGCCGTCCAGATATTGCCCTGGCTGTAAACTTGCTATCTAGAAAAGTGGAACATCCTACCCAGTTCCACTGGCCATTAAAAAGCTATTAAGGTATCTCAAGACCACAGCAGATTACGTGCTTCGCTTGGAACCTGAGAATAGAGACAAGGCCCAATTAAAATGCTTCGCGGATGTGGACTGGGCCGGAGATACCAAGACACGTAGGAGTACTTCGGGCTTCTTGGTACTATTAAATGAGGCACCCATCCATTGGCATGTGGGGCAACAGAAATTTGTTTCGTGCTCCACCGCTGAGGCCGAATATGCATGCTTATCAGAGGCAGGGAACGATCTGATATGGTTTGATGCCTTAATTTCTAGCATCTGGACACCACCGACTTTGCCCATCCAAATTATAGAAGACAACACCGGGGCCATAGGCATTGCCAAAGCCTATGCGGTGGGAAAAAGGTCCAGACATATTGATATCCGCTATCAAAATGTTAGGCAACTAGTAGAGATGGAGTTTATATCTTTATCACATTGTCAGACCAAATATCAAACAGCTGATATTTTCACAAAACCTCTACCAGCAGATAGGCACAAAGATCTGTGTAAAAAGTTATGTCTCACAGGGTAAAATCTGTGGTGCATTGCATTTGTATGTTTGCATGCCATTGGCTCGCAAGGAGGGGAACTGTCAAGTATTTGCAAGCCATTGGCACATGTATCATACAGACACTAGTGGAGGCAGAAAGTGCCCCCACCCCTATGTGGAGAGGAGGGGCTTACACTGAGTATAAAACCCCCTCTAACCTTTCCACCATGCTCTCTTTTACGTTTGTTCTCCATGAGACATGATCTTTGATAAGGGTAGTCACACACGCTGTGTGCCCCCTATCCTAATGGATATTAAGACAGCCTTTGTATATAGTTAATATGTTTTGTTATATGAATAAATACATTTATCACATTTATTCATGCATCTGCCTTTGGACTCTTCTATGCTCCTGGGTGTTTCTACGATCCCAATTTCCACATTTTTTCTTTCCACCATTTCAAGGTAGAGCTGCTCAACATGCAGTTCCTTCAGGTACTGTCTGCAGTCTCCAAGTATCACTAAAAAGTGCCCTGGATTGGATTTGTTAATACAGAAAAGGGGCAGAATTATTAAATACACGGGGAATAATCGTATATACTATTCTTGGTTTTTTTTTAAAAAAAAGTAGTTTTTCCTGCACTACCTGCTTTGTTATGACTTAGCCCACTGTTTGAAGAGTGTTCCCCATCTGCACAGATTTGGCCTTTGTTGTCATCCTGAAGAATAAATGAAGTTCTGCATATGGTTCTGCATATAATTGCAATTAAAAATTTAATTTCCTCCACCCTCATCTTTTTTGTATTAAACCATAGAGTATCTTAATCTCTTAATTTTCACAATACAATATATTTTTTTAAAAAAAATAGATCTTTATTAATTATTTACAAATAAAAAAACATATAATGTAATTTTCAAACAGATATAAATTATATATAGGTACACAACACAACACATAAAGACAACCACAAAGAAGGACTAACCGGGGGTCATATCGAACCCCCAGATACTTATTCGTAGTTACATCCCGGTAAATCCTTTTGTTCAAATAGCGTTGACTATTTTAAATACCAAACGCTATCTCATTATCACTAAGCATATATTTAATACTATGTTATTTATTCTATGTTTGTCCTCTTCTTTAGCCATATATACCAGCGTTCCCAGTTACTGTAGTATATGGATTCTTTTTTCTCTCTTAGGAGAAGTGGGGGGGGCAGAGGTCGACCTCGAGGTGCCTTGTTTGTGGGGTGCCACAAGGGTCGGTCCTCTCGCCACTCCTGTTCAACATTTATGTGAAGCCGCTGGGTGAGATCATCCGTGGATTTGGGGTGCGATGCCATCTGTACGCTGCCATCTGTATGCTGATGACACTCAGCTGTACATCTCCACCCCAAACCACCCCAATGATGCCCTTGAAGTGATGTCCCAGTGTCTGGAGGCCGTGCGGGTCTGGATGGGGAGGAACAGGCTTCGACTCAACCCTTCCAAGACCGAGTGGCTGTGGATGCCGGCATCCCGATATAGCCAGCTGGCGCCATCGCTGGCTATTGGGGGCGAGTCATTGACCCCCACAGAGGGGGCTCGCAACTTGGGCGTCCTCCTGGACACATGGCTGTCTTTAGAAGAGCATATGACGGCCGTGGCCAGGGGGGCTTTTTATCAGGTTCGCCTGATACGCCAGTTGCGCCCCTTTCTGAGTCGGGATTCCTTATGCACAGTCACTCATGCTCTCGTCACTTCTCGCCTGGACTACGCTAACGCTCTCTAAATGGGGCTCCCCTTGAGGAGCACCCGGAGGCTCCAACTGGTCCAGAATGCGGCCGCGCGGGTGATCATGGGAGCGACATGGCGCTCCCATATAACACCTCTCCTGCGCTAGCTGCACTGGCTCCCGGTGGTCTTCCAAGTGCGCTTCAAGGTGTTGGTTCTCACCTTTAAAGCGCTCCATGGCTTAGGGCCAGGGTATTTACGAGACCGCCTGCTGCTACCGATAACCTCCCACCGGCCAATACGCTCTCACAGAGAGGGCCTCCTCAGGGTGCTGTCGGTCAAGCAATGTCGGCTGGAGGCCCCCAGGGGGAGGGCCTTCTCTGTGGGAGCACCCACCCTCTGGAACGAGCTACCTCCCAGAATACGGATGATTCCGGATCTCCGCACTTTCCGTAAGGCCCTGAAGACGTTTTTATTTCAGCAAGCCGGCCTGGCCTGAATAGGTTTTAGGGGTTTTTAATTGTATTGCTAGAGGTTTTAAATTGGGGCGGCCGTTTAATTTAATTTATTTTAATTATTTTAACTTTTATATTGCATGTGATTTTAATTCTCGGCTGTTCACCGCCCTGAGTCCCTTCGGGGAGAAGGGCGGGATATAAATTTAATAAATAAATAAATAGGATATACGTTAATTTGTCCAATTCGGCACAATTCAATATCTTATTTATTATAAGTTGATCTGATGGTGTATTTGCATTTTTCCAATGCTGGGCAAGTGCCATTCTCGCTGCTGTTGTAATATGGATGAATAGGTGCCAGTCTTGTTTGCCCACGTCTTTTATTTTGATTCCGAGTAAGTAAGAATCTGGAGTTAGGGGGAAACTTGCACCTGTTATCTCGTTCAACCATTTTTGAATCTTTTCCCAAAATTTCCTGATCTGAGGGCAGGTCCACCATTGGTGAAAGAAAGTACCCCTGGCCGAATTACACTTCCAACATTTGTCCGAGGATCCAGGAAACATTTTAGCTATCCTATCTGGTGGGAGGTACCACCTATAGATCATTTTATAAAAATTCTCCTTAAATGCCGCTGATAATGTCAATTTCATTGATCTATTCCATATTCCCTGCCATTCTTCAAGTTGCATCGGTCTTCCTAAGTTTCTCTCCCAGGCAATCATCGTATCCTTTACTATCTCCTCAGCTGTATAGCTTGATAGCAAAAGATTATAGGTCTTAGATATAAATTTTGTTTCAACATCCAGAAGGAGTCTATCCAGCGGTTGTGTCGTTTGGTAAATTCCATACTCTTGTTTGTCTTTTCTGAATCTAGCTTGAATTTGGGCATACGACCACCAATCTATATTCCTTTTACTTGAAGTTCCTTTCTTGATATTAAGTTCCCTCCTCTATCCATCAGGATATTGTAGGTCCAATTTCTTTTTATATTATAAACAGTCGGGTAGGTTGCCATCTCCAATGGGACCACCCATTTAGGAACTTGGGTATAAGTTTGTTTCTTCACCTTTTCCCATATTTTTATTAAAGTTCTTCTAATATAGTGGTTAGTAAAATACTTAGATTGTTTTCCTTGTTGTGCCCACAAAGCTGAATGCCAGCCTTGGTGAAGATCAATTCCCTCAACCGTTAATATGTGTTTTCTCGAAAGGGATACCCAGTCTCTTATCCAAAGAAGGGACGAGACTTGGTAATATAACTCCCAATTTGGGAGCCCCAAGCCCCCCCTCGTTTTGTGTTCCTGTAGCATTTTTCTCTTAATTCGTGGTTTTTTCCCTTGCCAAATAAATTTGCTTATTGCCTGATCCAATTTCCTAAAGAAATTTTTATCCAAATTTACAGGAGCTGTTTGAAATAGAAAAATCCACCGTGGGAGGATATGGGTTTTGATTGCAGCAACCCTGCCCAAAAGTGAAAGCTGTATATTCTTCCATCTAGCTAGGTCCTCTACTGTATCAGCCAATAGTTTAAAGTAATTGGTCTCTTTAATATTAGAGCATTTGTTTGTCAGCCAAATCCCTAGGTATTTTACCTTCTTAGTAAATTTAAGTCCCATGGCTTCTTGCACCTTATTTTTTTGATCCTCTGTTAAGTTTTTGGATATCATTTTAGTTTTATCTTTGTTAATTTTTAATCCTGCTATTTCTCCATATTCTTCAATTCTCCTTAGAAATATCGGACCTGAAGTTAGAGGATCTTCCAAGATGAATACAAGATCATCAGCAAAAGCTTGAAGCTTGTATTCTTCTCCCCTAATCCTTAGGCCTCTAATATCCTTGTCTTGCCTGATTATGTTGAGAAGTGGTTCCAAAGTTAAAACGAATAATAACGGTGAGAGAGGGCAACCCTATCTGGTCCCTGGAGATTTTAATCTCATCAGAGATTGTTCCATTAAATAGCAACCTGGCCGACTGTTTAGTATATATAGCCTGAATTGCAATTATAAATTTAGAGCCAAATTCCATAATTTTTAATTGTTGTGTAATAAAATTCCAATTGACCCTATCAAAGGCCTTTTGGGCGTCTACGAATACCATTGCCATATCTTTGTCTGAATACCTTTCATAATACTCCATTACATTTAAAATTACTCTTACGTTGTCTCGAAGTTGTCTATAAGGTAGAAAGCCATTTTGGTCCTGATGGATGAAGTGGGAAAGAAATATTTTGAGTCTTTCTGCTAGTACTGTCATAAAGATCTTACAATCGACATTTAAGAGTGAGATTGATCTGTAGTTCTGAATTAGTGATCAGTCCGAGTTGGGCTTTGAAATCAACGAAATATAAGCTTCCCTCCAGGATTGAGGTATCTTGGCATCTGTTAAGGCCTCGTTAAATACATCCTTTAGTTGAGGACTCAGCAAGTCAATAATACCTTTGTATAATTCACTTGGGAGACCATCAGGCCCAGGGGTCTTTCCCCCCGCTTGCTTCTTTTTTTTTTTGTAAATATTTTTTTTATTTTTTTCCAAACATAAACATAAAATATAACTTTCAAGAACAGAGTTTCGATCCGGTCATAGATGGTTAACATGCTTACATTCTTTTAACACTCTCTATTCCACTTTTCCATTACATCTTTTAAAAGTTTAAAACAGAAAAAAAAAAAATTTAAACATAAAATTCTAACATTTTCATCTAAACAAATCTAATATATCAATACAGTTTTAGCTTCAAATTAAATTTTAACTCATTATCTCTGTATCTATATCTCATCAATATCCAATTAGTTGTTAACAATATTCTAGTCTCTTATTCTAATTATATACCTTACAATTTTATCACCAGAATTATCAAGTTCAATTTCAATACAACTCCCATTTTGTTAAAATTTATAAAACACAATTTTATCAACATCTTAATTATTTGACCCTTTTTATCAAATCAAAATATCTTAAACTTTCCAATTTAATATCCCACTTATTACACAGTTTTATCACAAGAACATATTACTTATTCTTTCCCAAGTTATCAACTCTTTTGAGATTATTCCCAATATTATCTCCTCCCAATCTCCCCATGTTATAGGCTGATTTCCAGCATATTGTATTTGGCTAGTTTCTAGCATAATCTTCTCCCAGACTCCCTCCATTGTTTGGCTGACTTCCAGCATTTTATTGGCTGATTTCCAGCATTTTGTGTTTGGCTGATTTACAGCATAGTCTCCTCCAACTCTCCTGCCATTGTTTGGCTGATTTCCAGCATTTTAGTTATTTTCCCACTTATTTCCTCCGAATCTCTAACTCTTATCTAGTTAGTATCCTTCACCTCATTATTTTAGTTTTCCCTTACATCATAATTATCTATTTGATCTTTATGTCTCAACATATTCATCAAAATTAATTCTCATTATATTTCATAGTAATCATCATTTCCAGTATTTGTTGAATTATTTTTTTTTTAATTTTATTTCCAATTTATATACCGCCCTTCTCCCTGAGGACTCAGGGCGGTGTACAAGAACATATTACTTATTCTTTCCCAAGTTATCAACTCTTTTGAGATTATTCCCAATATTATCTCCTCCCAATCTCCCCATGTTATAGGCTGATTTCCAGCATATTGTATTTGGCTAGTTTCTAGCATAATCTTCTCCCAGACTCCCTCCATTGTTTGGCTGACTTCCAGCATTTTATTGGCTGATTTCCAGCATTTTGTGTTTGGCTGATTTACAGCATAGTCTCCTCCAACTCTCCTGCCATTGTTTGGCTGATTTCCAGCATTTTAGTTATTTTCCCACTTATTTCCTCCGAATCTCTAACTCTTATCTAGTTAGTATCCTTCACCTCATTATTTTAGTTTTCCCTTACATCATAATTATCTATTTGATCTTTATGTCTCAACATATTCATCAAAATTAATTCTCATTATATTTCATAGTAATCATCATTTCCAGTATTTGTTGAATTATTTTTTTTTTAATTTTATTTCCAATTTATATACCGCCCTTCTCCCTGAGGACTCAGGGCGGTGTACAGCCAGAATTAAGAACATGAAATACAAATATTAAAAAACAATTAAAATATATATAAATTTGGCCCAAAAATTAAAAATCACAAACCAATTAAAACATTTAAAAATTTCTTCTTAAGCCAGCCCGGCTTGCTGGAAAAAGTGGGTTTTAAGGGCACGGCGGAAGGCACTGAGGTCTTGGATTCTCCTTATCTCTGGGGGCAACTGATTCCAGAGGGTAGATGCCCCCACAGAGAAGGCCCTCCCCCTGGGGGTCACCAGCCTACATTGTTTGGCTGATGGCACCCTGAGGAGGCCCTCTCTGTGGGAGCGCACGGGTCGATGGGAGGTTGTCGGTAGCAGCAGGCGGTCTCGAAGATAGCTAGGCCCTATGCCATGGAGCGCTTTAAAGGTGATGACCAACACCTTGGTCATAAATCACAATTTATCATCTGTGTATTTCATAGTTTCATTCAATAATATGTTAATCAATCATAGTCACCAGTCTAACTTTGTTTGCAGAGTATAGCGTATTACAACAAATAATAGGTTTTCTTAAAGTTATCTCACGTTAGTATACACTTCTCATTGTAATTTTTAACCACTTAGCATATAAATCCCTATTTTAATTGCCATTTATTATTTTATTATTCCCAAAACCTTCCTGTTTTAATCCAAAAAAAAAAGAAAAACAAAAACCTTTTATTCCTTTAGGCTTTTAAGCATTACATTACAATTTAATTACATTTAGTTTAAATCTATTTTGTTTCTTCTTTTTCCTGCCTGTCCACCTGTTCCACTTCAAAGTTCATCTATTCAAATTAAAAGTGCTACATATCACTTTAATGCTCTTAAAATGTCTGCTCCAAGCGTGATGTATCCACTTCCTGTCTTGTATTCATGCGCCACACCTTCCTTTTGCTAAGTCTGTAAATTTCCATTATAGAAAGGGTCCAGGATCTTTCTTCTTTCTTCTTAAAATCACCCAGAACAGAATAAAAATTTCCAAAATCCATTAGTCTAATGTTAATTCCAAAGTAATCATAAAGTAATCATAATAATCCAAAGTAGAAAACCATTTAGGCCAGCGGTTATCAACCTGGGGGTCGCGACCCCTTTGGGGGTCAAACGGCCATTTCCCAGGGGTCGCCAAAGCCCTCTCTCCCCCCCGCCTTCACTCACCCTCTGCCTCTGCTGGATCGCCCGGTGGCCGTTCGCTTACCCCGCCTACTCCCAATCTATTGCTGCCTCCGGAGTCCCAGCTGGTGGCTAGAGGGAAAAAAAACTTTAAATTCTTGCCGCGGGGCTTCAAAGAGCTACCTGCAAAGAGGTAAATTCCTGGAGCAGATTTTTTTCCCCCTAGCTATACTGAAAAGAGAAAGCGAAAGCAGGGTCTTAGCTGCAACGTGACAAAATGAGGCAGAGAGGTTTCTTTTTCTTTTTCCTCACCAAAAAAGGTAGGTACAAAACTGCAAACAATGGGAAATTTAGGGCAAGAGGAGGTTCAAGATTTTAAAACACAAAAGAAAAAAAGCTCTATTTAACTAGGGAATTGTAATAATTGAGATACTATTAATTGTATATTGTGTTGAAAGCAGAAATGGTTAAGTTGTGGTTTGGAGGAATATATGGGGGAAATTATTTGGTTTATTATTATTGGTAAATATAATTAATTGATTTGTAAGAAATTGGATTGCATGGAAATAATTGGAATATTCATGTTCATATTGATAAATATACAAAAAAGATAGTTATATAACTAATTGATTTATATTAAAATGTTGAATTTGTATTAAACAACTGTATTACATAATTAACCAATGTGAGGATGGATATAAAAATAGATGACAATGCGAAGGGGTATAATATAGAATAGAAGGGAAAAATTGAATTTGATTAAGATTAGAGACTTCCGGTTTCCTTGTCTTCGGCGACGGCGGTGCCTTTTGAAGGACCGCCAGCCCCGCCGCTTGTAGAGCTGCTTCGCGATCGAGAAGCGGCTCGAAAACTTCAAAATCCATAGGATTATTGGAGGAGAGATCGCAGGGCACAGGTTGAGCCCCTGTAACCCCCCAGGGAATTGTTTCTGGGGAGGAAACAGGCGCGGCTCCCTCCCAACCTGCTGAAACTCCGGGCGGCGTGGGACGATTCTGCTTTTGCAGAACAAGCCGGCTGCAGGAAACATTTAAAGCGAAAGGAACCAACCTTAATAAGCAGCGAAAATTTACTTGGACTCTCAAACTGAATTGCAAGTATTAGCGCTTTGTTGATTCTTTAACTTGAGAAAAAATGCGAATGAGTGAAAGTGATTTGAAAAAAACATGGCGCTCGGCTTTAGAGTTAACGAGCCAGCGAGTGTGGATTGGTGAAGTCATCTTGCTTTGTTACAAAGTTACCAAGTTGTTACAAAGTTGCTTCGCTTGTAACAAGAGAAACAAGAGAAAAATTTCTCCCTTTTTAATACTTGACTTTGTTTTACTTTAGTTCCTATTTGATTAAATCTGGGGGACTTTTTTAGAAGTCTCTGTGGAGGTGGGAGAGGAAAAGGAACTTCCCTCTTCAGAAAAACTAGCCTACGTGGCAGGATGGCCTCAAAGAAGCAAGAAGGGAAGGCAGCAGGGGGGGGATCTCCCACACACAAACATGCAACGCAGCCTCCCCCTGCTCAACAGTTACAGACTCAGAAAAAAGATTTTGATGTGGGAGATTTAAAAGAATTTATTTCTAAAGTTTTGGATGATAAATTTCAAAAATCCCAACAGGAAATAGATGATAAACTTCAAAAGTCTCAACAGGAAATTATGCAGGAAATTAATGAAGTTAAAGATATGGTGAAACAGAATCAAAACAAGGTGACTAAAAAAATATCAGAGGTGGCGTCTGGCCTTGCAGAATTTATTATTAAAGTTGATTCTAAAGTGGAAGAATTTAAATCAGAAGTCAATGTTAAGATGAAAGACAATGATTATAAAATTTCTGATGTTGATGATAAAATGCAGAGAGTTGAAAATGAAATTGTTATGATGCAATTCAGGGCAATGGAATTTGCAATAAGGCTTCGAGGAATTAGAGAAGATGACAGACAAGATTTGAGACAGGTCTGCGCTGAGGCACTGGCTGTGATTCTAAAAATTAATCCTGATGTGGTTTTTTACAAAATAGATAAAATTTACAGAGTGAATTCTTGGGTGGCCAGACAAAGGCAATTGCCTAGAGATGTGGTCATATGTTTTACGGACAGAGCAATAAGAAATGACATCCTGCAAAAATCTTTTCATACTACTGTGCAAGTGGGGGGCTCACAAATTGGAGTCTACAAAGAATTACCACCAAAAATGTTGAAAACCAGAAAAGATTTTGGCTTTCTTGTTAAAGAATTGCAAAATCAACAGATACCATTTCGGTGGGATGCCCTAACTGGTATAATTTTGAGATACAAGGGAGAAAGACATCGTTTGAACACTGTGGAGAAGGCGGAGCATTTTTATACTACTATCTTTAAAGAAAGAATACCATCTCCGCGTACATCCACAGTTCTGGAGATTAAGGAGAGTGATAAGAAGCAACTTCAACAAGAATCTCAAGAACAGTCTAAGCAGGAACCAGAGGAAACGCAGGGCGCTGAAGGAGGTTTTTTGGATGAGCCTTTGTTGGAATCTTCTCCAATCTTGGACCCGGTTCAGATGGTTGAAGTTAAGGATCAGCGTATAACTCGAGCTAAGTCTAAGCAACTTAAAGAAAAGCAACAACAGGAAAGACAAGATAAAAAGGGAGCTAAGAGTACTACACAAGAGACTGGAGCCATGGGGGGAGCAAGACCGAAGATTCTGGAAGACATTCGGTTATTCTGCTCTTTGCTCCAGAAAGATAAAGATGACGATTAAGTGTTTATCTTGGAATGTGAATGGGTTGAATTCAGCACAGAAAAGGAAGAAACTATTTGCATATTTGAAACAATTTAATAATGATATAATTTGTTTACAAGAAACGCATATCACAACTCAAGATCAAAAGTATTTGATAAATTCCAAATTAGGAACACATTTTATATCTTCAACTTCGCAAAAAAAGAATGGTGTGGTTATTTATGTAAATAAAAAGTTAACAGCTAAAGTTATAGAAGCAGATGAAGATGGTAGGTTTGTAGCAATTGAATTGCCTACAGCAAATGGCCAAATTCTTCTGATTTTTTTTTTTTTAATTTGATTTATATGCCGCCCTTCTCCGAAGACTCAGGGCGGCTTACAATGTGCTCAGCAATAGCCTTCATCCTTTTGTATATTTATACAAAGTCAGCTTATTGCCCCCACAAACTGGATTGGAATTTATGCTCCCAATCAACAACAGGACCATTTCTATAAAATGTTACATACTAAAATACTGCAATGGGATTACAGATCTATTTTAATTATGGGAGACTGGAATGGAGTAATTGATTCTAAATTAGATAAAAAGAGTTTGGCAAAGTCTAGAATTAGATTACCACAGACCTTTTTTGACATGAAAGAAGATATGGAACTAAAAGATGTTTGGAGAATACATAATCCAAAAGAATTGGACTACACTTTTTTTTCTGACAGACACAGATCCTTCTCTAGGATTGACTTCATTTTGTTGTCAGATGATTTACTTGTTAAGACAAAAAGAACAAAGATTTTTCCAAGAACTTTGACTGACCATAGCCCAGTATGGATAGAAATTGAGATAGGCAAGACTGAAAGACGCTCTTGGAGATTAAATGAGAACTTGTTCAGATACGAAAAAAATATAATAGAACTTAAAAAGTACCTGAAAGAATTTTTTGAAATAAATTTGAATAAAGGTACCCCAATTGAAATTGTGTGGGATGCAAGCAAAGCTTATATGAGAGGGGTGCTTATTTATATGAACTCTAAACATAGACTGAATCGACAAAAGAAAAGACTTGAATTGGAAGCAGAAATAAAGAATAAAGATCAGTTACTTATTAAAAACCCAACAGATGAAAGAATACGTGGTGCTATAAAAATTTTGAAAGACCAATTTCAAATGCTTAGGCGGAACAAGTTGCAACAAACTTACAATATGCGAAGCATAATACATTTTGTAATGCCAATAAACCGGGCAGATGGTTGGCCTATACATTGAGGAAAAAACAGAGTATACGGACTATTGATAGTATTGATATTGGAGGGAAAGAAATTTTTCAACAAAAATTAATTAAAGAAGTTTTTGTGGACTATTACACCAAACTATATGCTAAAGAGGATGTGCAGAATGGACTTATAGAAAAATACTTAGTTAATACAAGAGTTACAAAAATTACTGACCAACAAAAGGAAAGAATGAATCATCCTATAACAGAGGAGGAGATATTAGTAGCAATTAAACAATTAAAAACAGCCAAAGCTCCTGGAACGGATGGTTTGACTGCAGTGTATTATAAAACTTTGCAAGCAGAAATGGTGGAACAACTCAGAGATCTATTTTGTAATATTCAACAAGGGGGTAAAATACCCCCATCATGGACAACAGCTTATATATCTCTGATACCAAAAGAGCAAGCAGGTCCTAGAAAACCGGAGAATTATAGACCAATATCTCTTCTGAATACTGATTACAAAATTTATGCAAAAGTATTAGCCAACAGGTTGATGCCAGTAATCCAAAAGGTGATTCATGATGATCAAGCGGGATTTATCGAGGGTAGATACATGAAGGACAACGTAAGGCAAGTAATAGATTTATTGGAATATCTTGAGAAGAATAAGCAGATCCCTGCAGTGCTGGTTTTCTTGGATGCAGAGAAGGCCTTTGATAGAGTGGATTGGAATTTTCTACTAAAGACTTTAAAAAAGATGGACTTTGGGGATCAATTTATACAGGCGATTTCAGCAATTTATCAAGAGCAAAAGGCACAGATTATTATTAATGGAAGTTTGACAACAGAGTTTAAAATTGAAAAAGGAACAAGACAGGGATGTCTGTTGTCCCCACTCTTATTTATTTTAACACTAGAAGTCTTGTTAAACACAATACGGGACTCTAATATCTTGAAAGGTATAATGATAAGGCAAGAGGATTACAGAATAAAGGCATTTGCAGATGATCTGGTTGTTACCCTAACACAGCCAATGGAATCAATAATCCTGATGAAGGACATTATACAAGACTATGGTAAAGTTTCAGGTTTTAGACTGAATCAAAAAAAAACTAAGATGATAGTTAAAAATATGACACAAGATCGTAAACACGAGCTTGAGAGGAGGGCAGGTTTTGAGATTGTACCAAAGGTAAAATATCTAGGAGTTCAGGTTGCAGAATCAAACACGAAATTGTTTCAAAATAATTATGAGGTGTTGTGGCGAGAGTTGCAAAAAGATATGGAGACTTGGAAAAAACTGCAGCTCTCTCTACTTGGAAGAATAGCAGCAGTTAAGATGAACATTTTGCCAAGATTTCTTTTTTTGTTTCAAATGATTCCGGTGCTTAAAAGTGATAAACAACTGAAAGTGTGGCAAACTGGAGTGAATAAGTTTGTCTGGAACGAGAAAAAACCGAGAGTGAAATTGAAAATTATGCAAGATGTTCCAGAAAGGGGAGGTCTTAAACTTCCAAACCTACAGTTATATTATGATGCAGCAGCTTTGACTCTAACAAGTGATTGGTTTGGAAGGAAAAAGACTGGAATATTGAATATAGAAAGTTTTGATCTTGAATTTGGATGGCATGCTTACTTATTCTATGACAACAAAGTGGATAAAGTATTTAAAAGCCATATACTTAGAGACTCTTTGATGAGAGTTTGGAAGAAGCACCGATTCAAATGGGATTATAAAATACCGCTATGGCTGGATCTTGGTCATACTTTGTGGAATACAAATATAATGTCACTCGGGGGGGGGGGGGGTTATACAAAGAAGTTCTTTTTACAGATGCGGGCAGATGGCAGCTGAAGACATTACAGACACTGTTGGCTGAAGGGATTAACTTAACTTGGCTACAATATAATCAACTACAATTGAGATGGAAAGAGGACCAAAAAACTGGTATTATGTTGCATGAGGAAGAATTGGTTAGACATATAAAAGAGAAAGGTCCAATGCATATTAAAAGGCTTTATAATGTTTTGTTAGAAAGGGATTCAGAAACAGAGTTAGTTAAAGATTGTATGATTAAGTGGGCACAAAATTTTGAAGAACCAGTGATGTTGGAAACATGGGAAAAAATTTGGGTTCAGAATGTAAAATTTACACAGTCGCAAAATCTGAGGGAAAATTTCTATAAAATGTTTTATAGATGGCACCTAGACCCCAAAAAATTGTCGTGTATGTACCCTAATTGTGGAAATTGGGATCGTAGAAACACCCAGGAGCATAGAAGAGTCCAAAGGCAGATGCATGAATAAATATGATAAATGTATTTATTCATATAACAAAACATATTAACTATATACAAAGGCTGTCTTAATATCCATTAGGATAGGGGGCACACAGCGTGTGTGACTACCCCTATCAAAGATCATGTCTCATGGAGAACAAACGTAAAAGAGAGCTTGGTGGAAAGGTTAGAGGGGGTTTTATACTCAGTGTAAGCCCTCCTCTCCACATAGGGGTGGGGGCACTTTCTGCCTCCACTAGTGTCTGTATGATATATGTGCCAATGGCTTGCAAATACTTGACAGTTCCCCTCCTTGCGAGCCAATGGCATGCAAACATACAAATGCAATGCACAACAGATTTTACCCTGTGAGACATAACTTTTTACACAGATCTTTGTGCCTATCTGCTGGTAGAGGTTTTGTGAAAATATCAGCTGTTTGATATTTGGTCTGACAATGTGATAAAGATATAAACCCCATCTCTACTAGTTGCCTAACATTTTGATAGCGGATATCAATATGTGTGGACCTTTTTCCCACCGCATAGGCTTTGGCAATGCCTATGGCCCCGGTGTTGTCTTCTATAATTTGGATGGGCAAAGTCGGTGGTGTCCAGATGCTAGAAATTAAGGCATCAAACCATATCAGATCGTTCCCTGCCTCTGATAGGCATGCATATTCGGCCTCAGCGGTGGAGCACGAAACAAATTTCTGTTGCCCCACATGCCAATGGATGGGTGCCTCATTTAATAGTACCAAGAAGCCCGAAGTACTCCTACGTGTCTTGGTATCTCCGGCCCAGTCCGCATCCGCGAAGCATTTTAATTGGGCCTTGTCTCTATTCTCAGGTTCCAAGCGAAGCACATAATCTGCTGTGGTCTTGAGATACCTTAATAGCTTTTTAATGGCCAACCAGTGGAACTGGGTAGGATGTTCCACTTGTCTAGATAGCAGGTTTACGGCCAGGGCAATATCTGGATGGCTCCAGTTACTTATATATAGTAATGAGCCTATCACTGACCTAAATAGAGTATTATTTTGGAACTCTGGGCTATCCTTGTGTGCCAATCCATAATAGTCGGTCTGCATTGGGATAGCCGTTGGCTTGCTATCTTCCATTTTACATTTCACCAAGAGTTCCTCTATCTTTTCCTTTTGGGAGAGAGCAAAACCTTTTGGTGTAGTGATGATTTGTACGCCTAGGTACTTGTCCACATATCCTAAAGACTTTAGAGTGAACTTTTTTTGTAGGGTCCTGGCAAATATAATACTTCCCCCCTTGTCAGGCCCTATATATAAAAGGTCATCGACATACACTAGGACTTTCTCCAGCCCCCCCTTTGGTATCCCTTGTGAAGGTACATTTATCAGCTGGAGATGGATGGAAACCCAGTGATATGAGAGTTTTAGTCAGGCATTTGTACCACAGTCTGCCTGATTGTTTGAGGCCGTACAAACTTTTCTTCAGAAGCCAGGTGTGGCCTTCCTGCCGTTGAAATCCAGGGGCACCTCTGACGTAAATTTCTTGTTTTAGATGTGCGTGTAAATAAGCAGTTTGCACATCAAATTGAAAAATGTGTTCCCCATGTGCTGCTGCGGTGACCAAAGCAGCCCTCACACTTTCCGCTCTCACGGTGGGGGAGTATGTTTCATCAAAGTCCTGCAAGTAGCGCTGTGCGTAGCCTTGTGCTACCAGCCGGGCCTTGTAGAGGAGTTTGTTGTTGGGCATTGGCTTGACCTTGTAGACCCAACGGGTGCCAATTGCTTTCCTCTTTTTGGGGACTTCCATGGGGATGAAGACTTTCAATTTTTTGAGACTGTCCATTTCCCGCTCCATTGCCACCCTCCACCTGCGCTGTTCTTCCTCGGGAAGCTGAAGGACATCTGAGTACGTTTTAGGGGCCATGGTAACGCTGTTGACCGAGGCAACACAGCCAATGTCCAACCTTTTGGGTGGCACCCCTTTATTGGAGCGTTTTGACCGTCTGGGAAATTGCCACTCACCATCATCATTGTCATCCGGAGCATCGGTGTCAGAATTGGAGCTGCCGGAGGTATCTTTCCAATCAAAATGGGGCGGGCCTCTGTCCCAGGTGCTGCGAAGATATGGTCGTTTAGGTGAGGCAGGAGGTGTGAAGTCACCCAGGGATTCCTTGTCTGAATCATCAGAGTCAGGTAGGGATTCATCACCATCTGGATCTTCGCTGGTCAGTTGCTTGGAGTTTGTTGGTTCATCCTCTTCAGGTGGTGCTGCTTGTTCAGTGTCGCTTCTAATAGGGGAATAACCGGGTTCATTGGAATGAATTTTTGACCAATTTGACCCCTCCTCAAAGGAAGCTGATCTAGAGACAATGACAAGGTTATTTTTGTCTACAAACCTAGAGGCCTTGCTGCCGGTTGCATAACCTATAAATCTGAGCCTCCTTGATGCCTTGCCCCCCTTTCTTCTGAGGTGCTTGGGAATAGGGACCCAGGCATAGGAACCAAAAATTCTCAGGTGTGAGAGGCTAGGTTTCCTTCCATGGACCAGGAAGTATGGGGTTTGGTTAATGGCACTACTCCACGTCCTGTTGACTAGATAATTAGCCATTTTGACCGCTTCTGCCCAAAAAACTTGGCTCATGTCAGCATCTGCAAGTAGGCAGTTCATGACATTCTGCAGCACGCCATTTCTCCTTTCTACAATGCCATTCTCGGACGGAGTTCGAGGGGATGATTTAAAATGGAGGATACCTCTCTCCTTCATCCACTTTTCAAAAATCTTGGATGTAAACTCAGTCCCCCTATCACTCTCCACCTGAGCGATGCACACCTTGTGTTGCGTTTGGATCTGGTTGTAAAGATATTTGAAGTTGGTAAAGACTTCAGTTTTGTCCTTTAAAATAAATACATGGCCATAACGAGAGTAATCATCCACTACCGTTAAAAAACAACGCCCCCTACCAAGGGAGGGTCTAAAAGGACCAACCAAATCCATGTGTACCAGCTGATAAGGGTACTTTGCACGACGGGAAGAGACCTTAGGTATAGCAGCAGTTTTAGATTTTGCTGCCTTACAGATGGCACATTCCAAATAGGTATTACAATTCTTTATCTTAAGCCCATCAGAAAAATCTTGCATTTTCTTAATAACTGGGAAGCTGGCATGGCCAAGCCTGCGGTGTAATATATGAGCACAATCCAAATGTAAAGGTTTACCCATGCATACTTTGTCAACCTTATGTATCTTACCATTACAAGCCTTGGTCTGTTCAGTAATGAGAGTAGGCACTGGATTAATGGTCACCTTAGAGTTCCTCAGGGTTGGCTGAGGAGTTGTGACCTTAATGGGCTCAGCCTTAATGGCTTTGGATGTCCTAGGAGCTGGTTTAAAAGCTTCATTGGTTTTAGGTCCAGGGTCCTTGAGTTTGGACAACCTGGGGGCTGGAACAGAAGCTTTCTGCTCTATCTGGGCGTTAGCTCCCTGAGCCCTCTTGTTAGGTTTCTTGTGCCTTTTGACCTGTGCTTTTGGGGAAAAATAAGGCAAATTGTTGATTTTTACAATATCGCCAACAACACCCCCATTTTCGAAAACATAACCTCCACCCTTCTCAAAAACCAGTTTTACATTTTTATCCTCAGTCAATTTTAAGATGCTTAAAAGGTTGTTCTTGATTGAGGGAACATACAGTGCCCCTGTGACATCTCCTATACCAGGCACATTGATCACGCCTTCCCCAGTTACCTCTGCCTTGTCCCCAGTGGCAACTTTTACTGAGGACTTGAGTGGGTGTAAAACCTTAAATCGTTGCTTCGTGTTGGCTATATGCGTTGATGCACCTGAATCAAGAAGCCACAGCCCCTCAGCATCCTTTACCTGGGAGGTGTGATTGTCACTAGTGACACTACAGAATTGGTATCCTTTATGACCACCTCCCCCTCTTCCACGGCCTCTTTTATTTTTATTGTGCTTAAGTCCAGCCGTGTTGGCCCTAGAGCGAGGGCACTCCCTTTTAAAGTGACCTTGTATGCCACAGTCAAAGCAGGTGGGAAGGGTATTAATCCTTTCACTTGTGTCCTGGCGCCTCCTCTGAGGCCTAGGCCTGTGATATGCCTCCTTCATTTCTTGTTGTTCCTCATCTCTGCGCCTTAAATCTTCCTCAATAAAGCGGCCAGAAAAGTATTCTATATTTCTTTGTTCCCTAGAAACCCCTTCTAGAGAAATAATAAAGGGACTCCAGGATTTGTCTAGGGAGTTCAACATCACACTAATTAAAGTGGATTCAGAAACAGGCTCCCCCCTCTGTATAAGCTCATCCCTCATGGCTTTAAGCGTTGCCAAATGTTCCCCCATTTTGACACCAGGTTTGAGTTTATAATTGTGAAAAATTCTTGACAATCTGCTGGTTGCAGCCATATTGTCACTATGGAACAAATTATATAGGGCAGTCCAAACTTCCTGAGCTGTGAGGCCGTCTGAAAAACTGGCATACAGAGCTGTGTCTATAGAACTTAACAGGGTTGTGTAAGCTCTTTTATGCAGGAACTCAATTTCAGGGCTCCAAGGTAAAGGGGGTGGTCTTTTGATCATGTCCAGAGTATTTTCTCTTAAGAGAATTATCTGAATCTCTTTACACCATTTTTTAAAATTCTGACCACTTAAATGTAATTTTTCAAAATTATTTGGCAAAGTTACAAAATTATTGCCATTAAACTGCATGGGGAGTTGTTCAAATGGCTGAAAAGAGCCTGTTGTGAATGGCATTGGGATCCCTAAGCCTGGGATCGATTGCTTAGGACTGGCTCCTTTTTGTAGTCCTTCTGTAGTTTGAAGCAACTGGGCACGTGCAGGAAATGGAGCATGCTCCAAAGCCTTTTCTTGTTGGAGCTCCAATCTCCCTCTCTGAGCTCTGAAGTCAGGTCTGGCTGGAGCTTCAGGGTACGCCCGAACATCATCTGGGTGGCGGGGAAGCCTTGGAGGAGTGGGAAGAAGGCCTGGAGATCTTTCTGGAGACTGGAGGCCCATCAGATGAGGTCCATGGGCTGGGTAGGCCTGGAAATGTCTCTGGATCTCCTCTTCTCCATCAGAGGAGCAGGATTGCAGCTCCGGATCATCCCAGCAGGGCCGGAAAGGTGCGGAGGCCTCAGCCTGGGCCTCCCTGGAGCATTCAGTGAATGGTGAGCGCCTCTGCAGTGGGGGGTGGGAGGCTGCAGGTCCATCTGGGTTCCTCCGGGGGTGGGAGGTTGGATTTGGGGCCCTCCTTGAGTGGGCAGCTGAGTCTGGGACCTCGGGGGGGCCAGTGGGTGGTTGCTCCATAAGTTCCAGGGCAGCGACCGGGGCCTCTATGGCCTCTTTGATGTTTGCCGTGGCAGGCGGGGCCTGGCAAGGGTCTTGTGGGTTCGGAGTGGTCCTCTGGGCCGCTGGAATGCTGAACTGACTGGCTGGCGTTGTAGGCCTGGGCTGTGGAGCTGGGGATGGCCTGGCTCGTGGTGCTGGCAAAGTGCCCAGGGGAGCAGCCATCTTGGAGGAAGTTGCCTCCGGAAGTGGCCTGGTGGCCATTTTGTTTGGCGGGAAACCGGGGGGGGGAGTCTCTCTGGCGGCAGGCGCCATCTTGGAGAGATCAGGCAGGGGAGTCCTTACCGGGATGGCAGGCATCTCTGGTGCTGCCTTCTCAGGCCTCTTTCTCGCTGCTGCCCTTGTCTTCAAGAGGAAGGCGAGCGCTGCTCTGCACTCCTCTTCTGACATCTCAGCCACTTGCCTGTCCAGGCTTTCATCTGGTCCTTCTGCCCCCTCTTCGTCAGTGCTGAAGAAACCTTCTCCAACATTGCCTGGCTCGGCCCCTGGGATCTCTTGCTGCATCTGGGTGGCCTCTGGCTGCCAGAGTGTAGCTGGATGGAAACCCCCTTCAATGTTTTCCATCGTTGATTCAGTCTGGGGCTGCTGTGAAGTTCTCCTCCGTTGAAGGCCTCTGGTCACAACAGGGGAGCTTCTCTCACAGGTTATTTTGGAGGGCATCTCGCCTTTTGAACAGCTCCTGGAATGGAGTTCTGCTACCATTCCCTCTGCTACCATTCTGTGGATGTTGGGATCGTAGAAACACCCAGGAGCATAGAAGAGTCCAAAGGCAGATGCATGAATAAATATGATAAATGTATTTATTCATATAACAAAACATATTAACTATATACAAAGGCTGTCTTAATATCCATTAGGATAGGGGGCACACAGCGTGTGTGACTACCCCTATCAAAGATCATGTCTCATGGAGAACAAACGTAAAAGAGAGCTTGGTGGAAAGGTTAGGGGGGGTTTTATACTCAGTGTAAGCCCTCCTCTCCACATAGGGGTGGGGGCACTTTCTGCCTCCACTAGTGTCTGTATGATATATGTGCCAATGGCTTGCAAATACTTGACACTAATGTTCAGCCAAAATGTTGGAGATGTGATTGTTTAGATGCTACATATTATTATGTTTGGTGGACTTGTAGGAAAGTTAAGGCTTTTTGGATAAAAATTTGGTGGGTTATGCAGAATGTTTTAAAGAAAAAAATTCAATTTTCTCCACAATTGTTTTTATTGGGTATAGTTAAGGGTTTTACATTGGGTGAAACAAAGTTGATATTGTATATGATAACAGCAGCAAGATTATTGATAGGTAAATACTGGAAAAATGAAGTTTTGCCCACTATCGAGGAATGGACTATGAAGATGGCCAGTTTTGCAGAGATGGCGAAGATTTCAGCATATCTAAAAGACTGTTTACAAGAGACCTATGAATGGGAATGGAAAAAGTGGATAGATTATGTTCAGAACAAATATCAAACTAGGAAGTATCAAATAGCTTTCATTTGAAAATGATATATTAAGATAGAAATATGTTAATGTAATGAAGATAAAAAAGAAAATTATAAGGGGGAGGGAGGGGTTCAAGTTTTATATAAGTTTTATACAAAGGGGGGGGTTACTTGATATGAGTATACTGTGTGGAAGTCCGGGGGGAGGGGAGGGTTAGGGAGGGTTAGGGAGGTTGGGAAGGCTGGGGTGGGTTGAGGGGGGGGGGAAAGGGGTGAAAATGTAATTGTAAAACTTTTGCAATAAAAAAAAAAAGATTAGAGATGAGGATGAAGGGTAATATTGGTTTTTTTAAAAAATAGTTGAGGAATAAATATGGTAAAAAGGAAATATAGAAATTGTAAATTTAATTGAAATGACTAAATACTGTGTTGGAAGAAATATCCTTCTGGGTTCTGCTCCAAGTGGGGAAAAAGACACTGGAAACATGGGGACTGTTTGGAAAGATGTTTTAATAGTGGACAGGATCACATGGCTTGATGGGGCCCATTGTGTTAGTTTCTGTTGCTATTGTGTTGCAAATGTCCTTTCACAAAGGATTGACTTTCTGCCTCTGGCCCATTAACAAAGGGTGGGGGGCAGGAAGGTGGGAGCTGCTTTGTCTGTAAAATATGCTTCTCCATTTCTCATCCAGGGAAATATAATATTCTGCCTTTTTAATATTTCCCAAAATATTTCATTCTTCTAGGAAAGGGGTGGCTGCTAACCTCCTACAACTGTTTAAATTTGTGGACCGGCCAAATACTCTGTTCAAAGAAAATATGTTGTATGTTTGTATGTGTGTTTCTAATTATTGCTATTTATTCCTATTTGTTCTCTTTTATTCTTTAAAGTTTAACAATTCATTCTTTATCTTAATATCTTTATATTTGTTTGGGGTTGTCTTTCTTCCCTTTCATCTTTTTTATTGTACAGCAATCTTTCTCCTCAAACCTACCACCTCTGTCTTTTCTTTCTTAGTTACTTTCTCTCCCCCCCCTCTTCTTCTTCTCCCTACTTCCTCTTTCTCCTTCTCCTCCTCTCTTCCTCCCTCTCTTACCTTCACTCCTATTCTAATTTCCCTTCCCTTCCTTCATCCCTCTCTATTGCTGTATCCTTTTATGCATATGGACTACTCAGAGGGCTGAAAAAGTTATTTTTGACTGGTCCTCGCACTTTTGACCAGTCCTCGAACTTACGACTGTCCTCACAATTTATGTTTTTGCCCTATCTTGTCACCATGGTGAAGAGAAGCAGTTGTGAAATGAGTGACACGGTTGTTAAGAATGGTACAATGGGCATAAATGATGACCAGTCATAACTGCGAAGACCGGTCAAAAGTGCGAGGACCTGTCAGAAATCACATTTTTCAGCCCTCTGGGTAGTCCTTTTGTGCACAGGGACTACTCAGAGGGCTGAAAAAGTTATTTTTGACTGGTCCTCGCACTTTTGACCAGTCCTCGAATTTACGACTGTCCTCACATTTTACGTTTTTTGCCCTATCTTATACCATGTTGAAGAGAAGCAGTTGTGAAATGAGTGACATGGTTGTTAAGAATGCTGCACAGGCATAAATGTGAGGATGGTCATAAGTGTGAGGACCAGTCAAAAGTGCGAGGACCTGTCAGAAATGACTTTTTTTCAGCCCTCTGAGTAGTCCCTATACACATAGCCACGCCCACCCGGTCACATGACCAGCTAGCCACGCCCACCCGGTCACATGACCTCCAAGCCACGCCCACAAAATAAGCCACGCCCACAGAACCGGTAGTAAAAGAAATTTAGAACCCACCCCTGGTTGGGGGTCACCACAACATGAGGAACTGTATTAAAGGGTCGCGGCATTAGGAAGGTTGAGAACCACTGATTTAGGCTATTTCTTTTACAAGCAGAAAGTAAAGTCTCTTCAATCAAACCCCCCACACCTTTTTCTTGCTAGGCCAGTTAGTTTCATTTCTAGTAAATCCAGAGTGTTTCTTCTTTCTTCTTTTTAAAATCACCCAGCGACAGAACAGGAATCTCCAAAATCCTTAAGTCTAAAGTTAATTTCAAAATAATCCAAAGTAAAACTCCATTCATAGTGTTTCTTTTCCAAATAGAAGGGAAATTTCTTTAATCCACATTCCGCCTAGTCACTGCAGACTCCATAGCTACAATGTAGCCGTTCATCTGCCTTTCTTCATTAACTTTCCAAAGTTGTTAACTCCCAAAAAAAAAGGCACACAAAAAAAAAATGTTTCTCCAATCCATTCCAATTAGAAAAATAGGGAAAATAAAATCCAATTTTCTAATTCAGGGTGAGACATCTTCTGTGTCAAGTTTCCGAAAGATGCCCTAATTAATTCATGAGCCATGATCCAAACTTCAAAGGAAATATAGTGATTTATTTGGAGCACCATTCCGGCAATACTTGGATGTAGTCAGGACTGACCCCACGTAGATTTACGTTCCCCTATGACCCTGTCTCTCCCCTCCCCCCTGGCCATGTCATAAATCACATTCTCCAATTAACCACTTTGGCTGTCTGTGAAACCTAACACCCTCCTTCTGCTTGCGATCAGAAAAAGTTAGTTGTAGAGTAAATCCCAGGATTGACCACTAGATGGCAATCGAAGAGCAACGTATGTTCACTTTCGCGTTCAGAAGGCTGTTCCAAATTGACAGCTCATGCAAATGGCATCTTACTTGTAGCTTCCAGGGTAAATTTCCAAAATAGCTTGAACGAATCAGTATTCCCCTTCACCGAATCTTCAGAGAGCCCAGATTTACGAACAGCAGAGAGATTGTTTTATTAAGAATAACAAAGTCCGGCCTTCCTCTTTTACGATCTTATCCAAGACAATGTCACTCTCTCTCTTTCGGTTCGCCTCCAAAACCCTTTTGCCACCCTTCTTAATTTTAACTTAAATACGATGAGCAAAATCAAAGTTCATGGTAGAAATGCCTTTCAAAGTTCCCTTGTTTTTCTTCCGATTTAAAACCGAATCAAGTTAAATGCGATTACCGGGATGTCCTGACTTCCTGCTTAGATGTAGTCACGGCTTTGGGACGCCATTCCAGGCATCCTCTTGATGCGTCGGCCCCGGGGAGTTCCTCAGCTTCTTCCAGTAGCTTGCATCTCTACTTCGGAGCTGGAATGCTCCCCTCTCTTTCCCCGAGCTTTTCCCGCTCGAGAATGGCTTTAATCAGCCGTCAGACGCAGCAAACGGAGCTGTCAGCTTCGGGAGAGAATCCCTTGCTTGCTCCAGCCGCTGTGACGTCATTGGAAGCCCCTGACGTCATCGGAAGCCCCTCAATACAATATAATTTCAAATGCTTTAACTGAATTCCATAATTACAATTAAAGACATTCCACGTATTACAATCTCCTGTATTGCACTTACTACAATTCATTTATGCTTATAAATCTTACTTCAATTTATTTATAATTCTAAGTAATTTTCCATTGCTTTATATATAATTTAAACAGAGTTCATTTTCAACTTTTCCCTTTCCCTTCTCCTATTATTTAATAATCCATTAATCTCTTTTCGCAATACACTATAATTTAAATTGCTTTAGCTAAATTCCATTAGTACAATTAAAAACATTCCAAGTATTACAATCTCATATATTGAATTTACTTCAATTCATTTATAATTCTAAATATCTAAAACATAGTTTCCTTTTTCCTTTCCAACAGCTACTCCTTTCTCGCTTCATCCCATTTTCTTATTTTTTTCTTTTTCCCTTTTCCCCCCTAATTTTAAAGTCCTTTACTCTCCTAATTTGCCCTGTATTTCCAACTGGTCTCCTCCTTCCCCTTTTCATCTTTCTTATTTTCCCACTGTTAATCCCAATGTAATCTTTAAGGTTCACCTTTATTCCTAATCTTATCCCTTTTCTCCCAGTTCTCCTTTTTTTCCTTGTTACTCCCTACATAATCATTTGATTTTTCATAGTCAATGTCTTTGTCTTTCTCTTCAGTGTCACTTTCTTGCTTCTCATTCATAGTTTCTTTCTCCACTTGGGTATGTTCTAACCAGAGGTGGGTTTCAGCAGGTTCTGACCAGTTCTGGAGAACCGGTAGCAGAAATTTTGAGTAGTTCAGAGAACTGGTAGTAAAAATTCTGACTGGCCCCGCCCCCGTCTATTCTCTGCTTCCCAAGTCCCAGCTGATCGGGAGGAAATATGGATTTTGCAGTAACCTTCCCCTGGAGTGGGGTGGGAATGGAAATTTTACAGTATCCTTCCCCTGCCATGCCCACCAAGGCATGCCACGCCCACCAAGCCACACCCACAGAACCGGTAGTAAAAAAATTTGAAACCCACCACTGATTCTAACGCAATTATTAGTTTATCAGGTTTAGGTTTTCCATGCATCGTTGTAATCATTTCATTTAATTCCACTTTGAGTGATATATGCATCCTTTTAATAATTTCACTTCAATTTCGGAGTATAAGACACACCTTTTTCCCCCTTAAAAGGGAGTGAAAATTTAGGTGCGTCTTATACACCGAATGTAGCCCTGCCCACCCACTGGCCCCCACCCTTTGGCCTGTGCCTCACAGCAGTTACCTCCTTGCAAGCAAACAGCAAGGAAAAACAGCTCCTTTCAGCTTCAGCATAGACTAATTAGCACAAGTTGATTAGATCGGCCTCCCGACTCTCAGCTGATTTGCTCTCAGCTGTTTTGCACAGGCTCTGCTGCTTGCTGCAAAGAGATAAATTGCTGGAGCAGATTTTTTTTCCTTGTGCTAATCAAGCTATGCTGAAAATGAAACTGAAAGTAAAGCAGGTGTTCTGCCCCAGCTCCGGATTTCTGAGGATATTGACACACACCAACGGTCGTAGCAAGAATAAACCAAAGTCCGGCAAAGGTTGGCAACCAGCCCAGAAAACAAAATACTCTCGGCTCTTCTGATCCACGTCTGGGTGGCTCTTCAGATGAATCACCAAACAGGAAAACAGGGTTTAGTCAAGCAATCTTTAATCTGCAACAGTCAGGTATCAAGGAAAAACCAAGTACGAAAGTAACAAAGTCAGCGCTGAATGTTGGGTTTCGTCAGCGCTTTTTAAAGCAGCGTGCCGGCCGCGCCCATGCCCCACCCACATGCAATTGTCTTTCACAGCTGTTCCTTATTTCCTCCTTCCCGAGCCGACAGTACTTCCGCATTTGAGAGTTGCAGTCGGCGTTGCAGATGACGATTCTTCAGAGGCGACCCTGACCCGCAGCCTATGCGCAGATATTAGCAACCACCACCACCAGAACCCATTGAACCTGTCACCACTACTAACCCGAATGTCTAATAAACATCCCCACTGCCTGTCTGTGGATTCGCTAGTCAGCCTTGGATGCCTCTCCCACCGACATATGTGTCGAGCTGATGTCGGGCTCGACAAATACGATAAGACTTTTCCAAAAATGCTCTGATGATAATTACAAGTTTTTTCCAGCAAGAAACTTACAAACCGCGTGTGACTTAAATAGGCTAAGGGAGTGGCCAATTATCCTCAAGCCTTACTCTCGAGGAGACCTCCTCCTCCTCAGTAGCCACTCCTGACTTTTGGCAGCCCTGTGTGCTCGAGCATTGAGAAGAGGCTCCTCCACTTTGCTCTCTCCACTTGAAGGAGCCTCTGGAGGTTCTGAAGGCCCTGGCTGAGTCTCTGCCTCTGGCACCACTTCCTCTTCAGCCTCCTCGCTGTCCGATGCGAGCGCCGGCTGCACAGGCTGCTGGCGCGACACCACACCAGCCTCCTCATCGTTGGGATCAGCCACGATCCGTGCAGGCCGCTGGCGGGCCACAACAGCAGGCTGTTTGCTGTTTGCTGCAACAAGGCAAAATTAGGCAGAGGCAGAGGGAGATTACTTTTTCTTCTTTTTCCTCACCAAAAAAGGTAGGTGCAAACAATGGGAAATTTAGGGCAAAAGAGGAGAGTTCAAGATTTTAAACACAAAAGAAAAAAAGGAGAAAGAAAAAGGCAAAAATAAAAATGGGAAGGGAGAAAAAGAAATGAAAGAGAAAAATGTTATACATATTTAGAATTGAAACATGAATAGTAGTAAGAAATAAATGAGAAATCTTGATTGTAAAAATGAAATGAATAATAATTGGCATATTTGTCTTTGTATTTTTGAAATCTAGACAATGATAAGTTTTTCTCTTTTTCTTTTTTTTAAAAATGAATAAGTATAAACTCTAACAATTGAAATACCTTTAATGGTATATGGTGGTGAAAGTAAAAAGGATTAAATTATAGCTTGGATAACAGCTAGAACATTTTTAAATTTAATTAGGGAAATTGTAATGATTGAAATATTTTTAATTATATATTGTGATGAAAGTATAAATGATTAAGTTGTGATTTGGAGGATTATATGGGCAAAACTATGTGGGTTATTGGGAGAGTTTAAGATGTGAAAATGAGTAACATAAGAGGGGAAAATTATTTGGGTTATTATTATTGGTAAATATAATTAATTGATTTGTAAGAAATTGGATTGCATGGAAATAATTGGAATATTCATGTTCATATTTATTTATTTATTTATTTATTTATTTATTTATTTATTTATTAGTTTGATTTATATGCCGCCCTTCTCCGGAGACTCAGGGCGGCTTACAATGCGTTAAGCAATAGCCTTCATACTTTTGTATATACCTACTTAGTAGGGCTTTTTTTGGGGCCCCCTAAGCGGTGTTCTATTTTATACAAAGTCAGCTTATTGCCCCCACAAACCGGGTCCTCATTTTACCTACCTTGAAAGGATGGAAGGCTGAGTCAACCTTGAGCCTGGTGAGAATTGAACTCGCAGTAATTGCAGGCAGCTGGCAGCTAAATGCTACTTTTAACAGTAGTTTAGTCTGCTGCGCCACCAGGCTAATTGATTAATATACCAAAAAAAGATAGTTATATAACTAATTGATTCATATTAAAATGTTGAATTTGTATTAAACAATTGTAATATTACATAATTAACCAATGTGAGGATGGATATAAAAATAGATGACAATGGGAAGGGGTATAATATAGAATAGAAGGGAAAAATTGAATTTGATTAAGATTAGAGATGAGGATGAAGGGTAATATTGTTTTTTTTAAAAAATAGATGAGGAATAAATATGGCAAAAAGGAAATATAGAAATTGTAAATTTAATTGAAATGACTAAACATTGTTTAAATTTGTGAACCAGCCAAATACTCTGTTCAAAGAAAATACATTGTATGTTTGTATGTGTGTTTGTCTAAAAAATAAAAAAAAACTTTAAAAAAAAGCACCAAAAAAGGTCTTATACTCCGGTGCGTCTTATACTCCGAAAAATATGGTAGTTCCTGCACCATCTTGTTTCTGAGTTGTCGTTATTCCAATTTTAAGTTTTATTATAATCCACCTTCTTTCATTATTGAGGTCAAACAGTTTGCAAGCAAACAAATCCTCAAAAGTTCCCACCACTCTGTTGGACAGTATTACTTGGTCTGTTGTGTAGATGTTTGGGTGGTTTAGGGGTGGGGAATTTTGCTGGGTGGGAGTGTGTTTGGGGATTGTTATGTGTGTTGGACCTGGTCTTTGTGTGTTAAGTGAATTTCGTTGTATGGGTATACTGTGTATACACGTACAATGACAATAAAGTTATTATTATTATCACTTTAAAAAGTTTTTTTTCCCCAAAATACAAGTTAAGTGTTGTAATGTTTTTTTTCCGCCTGTAGATGTCTCTCTCCAATCCACAATTCCGATCAACAAATTAAGAAAGTGTCCATTTTATTTATTAAATCCACGTTGCCAATATTTGCCAATTTCTATCTTTTTCTTCTTAATTTTATGTTTCCCAAAATCCAATTTAAAATCCAGTTCCAAATCCAATTTAAAAAAAGAATCTTCTGTTACAGGGCTTTAGTTTTAAGTTTTCCTTTATTCTTCCTTCAATGGTCAAAAAAAATTTTTAAAGTTCTTTCCAATCCTCTTCACATCTATTATGGGTTTTTTCTTCTAATATTTTAATTATCTCCACACATTCTAATCCAAAAGTCAAGTTTTCTTTCAGGCTTTGACACTTTAAACTTCTACTTTGTTCTTCCTTCATTCACATTCCCCCACGCCCATTAGCTGCTGTTTCTTCGTTGGGGCACCTTTTAGCAATTTAAAAATATTTCTTTTTAACCTGTGAGCTGGCAATCACTCACCTGGCATCAGTACTCCATCCAAATCACTGCTCCTGCTCAGAACGTGGTCCGGTTGCCCCAACTTTATGGTGGCCACAATGGCCGCCACCCCTGCTGCCAAGTCGAAGAGTTTCCTCGAACCTCCGAGGAATTTGCCTGTTCCTCTTGGTCGTCTGAGGTGCCTCTCCTTCTTCTCCGTCCCTACAGGACAGATCCAGTCCTAAGACCCCTCGATAGTGGTTTGTCAGCCCGGGATTTCGCAAGGCTCATCAGAGCCCGCTATTCCTCAACTGTCTCGTCGCGGCGCTTCTGGTCGAATCCCGCGATGCTTCTGGTAGAATCCTCCTACTAAATTACTATTATTTAATATTTTAAGAATCACTCATCATTCCACCATAACTTCAATATTCCAAATGTGTAGGATTACTAATAACGCCAAATATTAACAATATTTAATCAATCCTGGGAATGTATCTCAAAAGCCCCACAATTTCTAACCCTTAATATTTTAAATTCACAATATACTTTAACACACTATTAATGTTAATAATACAATTAAATTACCTAATCCTAAATTTCCATCTACTAATCTTAGCATATTTTTAGTTATAATAAGTTGTATTATCTATTAATATATATACTACAATATTCCCTATTTGTATTTTCCCATTTTATTAATATATTTTCTCATTATCCATCATCTCTTAACCTTTTTAAAATTCCATCATTTATTGACTTTTTAGTCAGCCTTTTATCTCTCTCTCTTGGAATCTTGTAGCTCTTTTTGATATTTTTGTGCCTACTGAACATTCCCTTCTGGATACCCTTTGTCTCTTGCTGCTGTATTATTTGAACACCCATCAACAAGACTTCCTTTTTTTAAAGAGATTTTTCTTTTCTTTTCTCTAAATTTTTCCTTTTTTTGCAGAGATTTTTCTCTTTTCTCTCTGTTCTATTATAAGCTTTTGAGGAGTTATCTAATTGATTCCTATTTATTAATCCTTTCTCTTCTGTATTTTTAGCTTCTTGCATCTCATTTTGATTTTTCCCTTCCACTGCTTCTTTTAATTTCTCATCTATTTCTTGAATATTGTGTTCCTCTTTTTCCCCCAATTGTTGAGTGACTTCTACATTCATTTCTGTGTCTTTAAACAATCCCCTTGTCTCCTTATTGTTCTTTAGTTTCACACACACTTTTTAGCATCAAGAATATTTCTTCATATGCCCCATTATCCCCTGTAAATCCATTTTATAACAATTTAATAAAAATTACTCAGTATATTGCTATAGTTCCAACGTCTCAATATTTAAAAACTCCTGCTTAATAAAATTTCATCAATCCCATAATTATACCTCCAAAACCCCTAAGTTTATAATTTTAAAATTCTTTAGTAATTTACAGCCTTATAGTTTTCCAATTATATATCTTCCTAATTGTCCAAGTTTTAAAGTCTTATTTAACTTTCCTTCTTTTCTCTTTTCTTCTATTACCTTTCTTCTTTTGTCTTGTAGAATGTTCTGTTGTATAACATTAATAGTACAAATCCAAGTTAATCCACTATATTCCTCCAATCTTTCAAATCCATAATCCAATAGCCAATTTTAATAAAGTTTAGTTATTTGCAAGTTAGTTCCTTTTAAAAATCTTCAGAAGGGGGAAAAAACCCTCATTAAATATTCTCAAATTATCCAAGTCGTCTTCTAACATAAAGTCAAGGTCAGGCCCTCTTCCAGATGTTATTACTTCTATTCTGTGTATTAGACTTTGTGTCTATTGAGTTGACTTTCACTGAGTATACTGCGGCTATAGTGCTGTAGTACTTCTCTTCTTCCAGTAGATGGCTCTCTTATTCCCAAATCCAACATTAAACAGTCTGTCAAAAACAGCTGATTATCCAATAAATCCAGGGGGTTTAAAAATACAAATAAACAAGACAGTTTCTCCCAAAAACCACCTTTCAAATTGTTTAAGATTTTTTTGAGCTTTCTGTGTTTTAAAGCTTCCCTTGGGCTACTTTCACCTCTTGATTTTCAGGGGGTTTTTTTGTCTACGTGTATTTGATCACCGCTTTCTTAGGCTTGGAACTTATCTTTTAAAATTCTTGTACTTAAATCAGGTCTTTATAGTAAAAGTTGGTAATTATCTCACCCAGTTTCAATGCTCTGTCCACGAACTGCTCCAGCACAAATCTTGTGGTCCCGGTTGTCCCAGCTTGTGACTGACAAAAATGGCTGTCGCCCCTGCTGTCGTTCGGGAGACCTTGCTTCGAACCTAACGAGGAAATTGCGAGTTTCTCGTGGTCAGCGAAGTGCCTCTCCTTTCTTCACCACCCCTACAAGGTGGCTATGACCCCATAGGGTCTCCCGACAGCGGTTACCGGCTAGATCTTGCAAGGCTTGGCAGAGCCCGCTATTTTCCAGCCGTTCTCACTGCAATGTCAACAGGAAGTCCTGAATTCCTTCTGCTCTTGAACACATCTTTTTTTGACCTCATTTAAGTCTGTGAGACTTGGTTGAATGCATCTTTTCTAGACACTTCTTTTACCGCAAGTGATTATCATGTTTTTCAGTCTGACCGTGAAAATCGCAGAGGTGGTGTTGTTGCAATTTTTTATAAAAAGTCCCTAGGATTGAAAAAGATTGTTACTCCTGAGCTTGCTTTCTCAGAGTCCATTGTCTGTGACCTGACTCTAAATACTACAGTTCACTTTTTGTTATGCTACAGAGCCCCTGATTGTGATCTTGGTCATATGAATAAGTTAATTGAACTATTAACCTGGGCGGCTCCTTGCCCACATCATTTTGTTCTTGGTGATTTTAATTTGCCATTAATTAATTGGACGTTAAACGAATCAAGAAATGAACCTATACATGTAACTTTTTACAATGCTGTTACAACTTTGGGGCTGGAGCAGTTAGTTGTTGACACTAGGCTCAACAATTGTCTAGATCTAATTCTTTGTAATAGCTTAAATTTAATTTATGGTCTATACATTAAAGAACCCTTTTCTAACAGCAATCATAATATGATTGACTTTTGTATTAATCTGCATCCTTCTGAACTGGGTCTTAAAGACTGTTCTTCGAATTATAATTTTAAAAAAGCAAACTATGATTTAATAGCTGCTGATCTAGCATCTTTAAATTGGCACCATCTGTTTTCAGGTTGTAAAAATGTAGATGATTTTTATAACTTTTTTTGCTTGAAATTAATTGAGCTATAAATTTATACGTACCAAGAAAAATCAAAAAAGTTATAAAGAATAAATTACCCAAGACAATAAGAAAATTACAATCTAAGAAAAAATCTCTTTGGCGGAACAACAAGACAGGCTACTTTGCCAACTTCAAAAGCCACTACAAAGCCTTATGTCATCAAATTAAAGATGAATGCACTAATTTCTGTAAACAGGAGGAACGCCTGTATCTGGCAGATATAGTCTAATCTACCTGGATAACGCCAGGTATCTGGCGGATCACCTGCAGCCAGCAACAGCTTCCCATTGCCCGGTGCGCTCACACAGAGGCGGCCTACTTGGGGTTCCGTCGGCCAAGCAATGTCAGCTGACGGCCCCTAGAGAGCGAGCCTTCTCTGTAGGCGCACCTACCCTCTGGAATCAGCTCCCCTTGGAGTTCTGGGTGGCCCCCGACCTTCGTTCTTTCCGCTGTGACCTTAAAACATGGTTGTTTTGCCAGGCTGGCCTGGACTGAAGGGGTTTTAATGGGAATTTTAGATTCTTTTATTTTTTGAATTTTAATTTGGACTTGTTGCTTATTGCTGTGAGCCACCCTGAGTCCTTGTGGAGAAAGGGTGGCATATAAGTCCGATAAATAAATAAATAAATAAATAAATAAATAAATAAAAGCTGTTAAACTCAAACTCTACGCAAGCCTTTTACAACTTTGTTAACTCGAAACTTAAAGACTCGCAAATGATTCCACCTTTAAAAGGGCAAAACGAGGTTGATTGTAATGACAATGTTGGTCAGGCCAATCTTTTCAATACATTTTTTAGTTCAGTTTTTGTGGACAGCAATGGTTGCAGTCCCTCATTTGCAAGTCGAACCACAAATAGTTGTAGCAAATTGCTGAATATTAAATTTACAGTAGATAATGTTGATCTAGCATTATGTAATCTAAAGCCATCACTAACCACAGGTCCAGATGGATTATGTGTTTTTTTCTTGAAAAAGCTTGTTACTGTGTGAACCTTTGTGTACAATTTTTGAAGTATCGTTTCGAACTAGTTCTCTGCCTGATCTATGGTCATCAGCTATAGTTATACCAATCTTTAAAAAGGGTGACCCTAGTTCAGTTGAAAATTATAGACCAATTTCTTTGTGTTGTGTTACATGCAAAGTTTTGGAATCAATCATAAACTAATCCATTGTTCACCACTTAGAGACATATAACTTGCTATCCGACAAACAGTTTGGCTTTAGGAAAAACTCGTCCTGTAATTTACAACTTTTGCACTGTAAAAATATCTGGACTACATGTCTTGATCAAGGTAAAGCTGTAGGTGCAATTTACATAGATTTTGTAAGGCTTTTGATACAGTAGTACATGATAAACTGCTGTTGAAATTAAATTCTTATGGCATTTCTGGACCTTTGCACAAGTGGATTGCTGCTTTCTTGTCTAACAGACTGCAGAAAGTCAAAATAGGGAACTCGCTGTCTAAACCTGCATCAGTTAACAGTGGTGTTCCGCAAGGCAGTGTTTTAGGTCCCACGCTTTTCTTTCTCTATATCAACGATTTATGTGATCAACTTAAAAGCAATTGCTTCCTTTTTGCCGATGACATAAAATCAATAGTGGTAACTGTGAGAGGGATCTTGGAGTCCTAGTGGACAACCATTTAGATATGAGCCAGCAGTGTGCAGCAGCTGCCAAAAAAGCCAACACAGTTCTGGGCTGCATAAACAGAGGGATAGAATCAAGATCACGTGAAGTGTTAATACCACTTTATAATGCCTTGGTAAGGCCACACTTGGAATATTGCATTCAGTTTTGGTCGCCACGATGTAAAAAAGATGTGGAGACTCTAGAAAGAGTGCAGAGAAGAGCAACAAAGATGATTAGGGGACTGGAGGCTAAAACATATGAAGAACGGTTGCAGGAACTGGGTATGTCTAGTTTAATGAAAAGAAGGACTAGGGGAGACATGATAGCAGTGTTCCAATATCTCAGGGGTTGCCACAAAGAATAGGGAGTCAAACTATTCTTCAAAGCACCTGAGGGTAGAACAAGAAGCAATGGGTGGAAACTAATCAAGGAGAGAAGCAACTTAGAACTAAGGAGAAATTTCCTGACAGTTAGAACAATTAAGAAGTGGAACTTCTTGCCTCCAGAAGTTGTGAATGCTCCAACACTGGAAATTTTTAAGAAGATGTTGGATAACCATTTGTCTGAAGTGGTGTAGGGTTTCCACTTTCCTGCCTGGGCAGGGGGTTGGACTAGAAGACCTCCAAGGTCCCTTCCAAGTCTGTTATTCTATTTCTATTTCTATTTAATACTACAGATAATTCTGTTGTTTTGCAAAGTGATTTCAACTATGTGTCTGAATGGTCATCCATTTTGCAACTTCAAATTTCGAGTAATAAATGCTCTGTCTTACATATTGGTAAATGTAATCAGAATGTCAAGTATAAGCTGGGTGGTATTGATCTAGCAGATGACCCTCACTTTGTTAAGGACCTAGGTGTCCTTATCTCTGACGATCTATGCTCCAAAGTTCACTGTAACAGCGTTGCTAAAAAAGCACTAAGAGTTGTAAACTTAATTCTACAAAGCTTATTTTCTGGAAACATTGTATTGCTAACTAGAGCTTATAAAACCTACGCTAGACCAATCTTAGAATACTGTTCAACTGTTTGGAATCCCTACCATATATCTGACATTTAGTACAATCGAGCGGGTTCAGAAGTATTTTACGAGAAAAGTTTTGCACTCTTCTGTACATAATAGAATTTTCTATGCTACTATGCTATGCTTCCCTATGCTCATACTTAAGAAGTCCGTAGAGGGGGCATGCATAAGCGCACTAACTATCATCCTTGTCATTGTATTTTTATATTATTCCTGTTATCGTTTCTGTTTGACAAATTACAATAAATAAAAATAAAAAATAAAATAAAGTATTAGATGCAATCTAATCTAACTCATGAGAGCAGGAAAAAATAGAGGTATAAAGCACAGTAAAAAAAAAGTACTAATTTTCCCCTTCTACTTCTGCCAATCCAGAAATTAAAAGGTCTTAAATATCTAGAATAGGCCTAACTAATGGTGGCAAAAGCTTCCACAAATCTTTAAATCCTGAAATGTCTGGGACCTCAGCATCCATCTATTTTTCTAAATCTCAATTTTTAAGAATATATATATACACACGTGCACAAAATTTATAAATTTATTTTAAAAAATGAAATGGAAAACATACAAGCACTCCTACTATCGTACAAAATTACTTGTATTAACACATTAAAATAAACTGCAACATTTAATATTCTGAGCCGACAGTTCCAGTAGTAGACATAAAAATACTCTAACATGCAAATTCTTATTTTCCTATAAACTTCATAATTCTTGTGCATTGTTTACCAAATGATTTGTAGTCGGTCTGAAGTGGGTAAATTGGTGCAAGTTCAATTACAAGCTATAATAAATTTCTTATCGAAAAGCTTCTAGTTCTAGAAGATCAGATCTCAATCATCAAATGTATCTGAATAACCATATTTTGCATCTTTCTGAATCAAAACATCCAAAATATCAAGTATAGTCCTATGCATTTCCATTTAAGTGCCATTGGGATCAGTGGATTTAACTCAAGTATATTAAAAAAAATGTAGAAATATTTAATACGAAGAACCTCTACACAGAATTCTAATTAAATAAAACAACTATCCATTTGGTGTAGCTTCTTACAGGTCCAAAATATTACACAAAAATTGTACTTTTTTGAGATTGGAATAAAAATACATTAAAATGTCCTTAAAAAACCCAGTCACTTTGAATTTAAATAATATTAAACACAGGATTAAGGGTTTATTTCATTTATTTATATCCCGCCTGTATTATTTTTACAAATGACTCAAGGTAGCGAACATATCCAATGCACTTTCTTCCTCTTTTCCCCACAATTCACTTGGACTAAGAGTGTGAGGTCACCCAGCCAGCTTTCATGGCTAAGGCAGGACCAGAACTCACAGTCTCCCACTTTCTAGCCTGGTGACTTAACCACTACATTTTTGTTGTCAAGAGTATATTCAGAAAGTGAATCGAGCAGTAGGGTTTAATGGAGAAAAACATGCTTCAGCAGGAGAAAATGTAGCTTCAATTCAATTCAATTCAAACCTTTATTGTCAGAGTACGACATGTGTATAATGAGATTGGCTGAGCCTCCCTTTGTGCACCCCCCCCAACCCAATACAGCTCACAGTGACGACAGTAAAGAAAAAAAAATCCCTAACCCAGTGAATCCTACTAACAAACACACAATCCTACTGCACCATGAGAACTTATTGCACATCACGCTGGCCCCACAAGTCAATCGTACTATGTTGTTGTAAAGTTATTTTCCATTCAGAAGCCTGACAGCCCATGGATAAAAACTGTTCTTCACCTTGTTTGTGCAGCTGCCTATGCTTCTATATCTCCTTCCCGATGGCAGGAAAATGAAGAAGCGCTGACCAGGGTGTGAGTCGTCCCTGAGGATTTTCCTCACTCTTCTAAGGCAGCGAGCCCTAGCGATGTCATCTAGTGATATCAGGGGACAGCCCACGATGTTTTGTGTTGTGCTCACCACCCTCTGTAATATCTTTCTATCCATGGCTGTCAAGCCAGCATACCACACCATAATGCACTGAGTGAGGACGCTTTCTATTGTAGACCGGTAAAAGGTGGTCATCAGTTGTTGTTCCTGTTGCGTAATTTTAAGGATCAGACTCAATAAATGATTCAAGAATGAAGTATTCAAACATTAACACTATTTATTTACATTAGGCATTCTATATTCTCTGAGAGATAGTAGATAGAAGCTAGGAGGAGGTGCATACAACTCCTTTTATATTAACAAGGCGGAGTAAAGGATGGGAGTGGTTACATATGAATAAATTAGGAGAGGAAGAATAAATTAACCCCTAATACCCCGTGTATATACAATTCCCCTATTAGAGAATAAGGCATTTACTTGTGACAAATCCCCCTCTAAATGCCGATTCGATATACAACAATAATTACATTCAGATTCAGAACAATACAAAACTTGCAATTTAGAAGTTAAATATTTGTGCTGTTTAGATGGTAAAGGCTTAGTTAAAATGTCAGCTATTTGTTCTGATGTTTCGCAATGAACTGCTTTAATAAATCCATCTTGAGATAATTGTCTCACGTGCTTGAATTTTATATCTATATGCCTGGATCTTTGTCCAATAGCATCAGATCTAGATATCTCAATAGCAGCTTTATTATCTTCATGTATGACAAATGGTAATGAAGGATTTTTCCAAATATTTGATAACAAATCATTAAACCATACAAGATTGTTGGAGGCTTTAGATAAACAAACATATTCTGCCTCAGTTGTTGATGTAGCTACTAAATCCTGTTTTCCAGTATACCAGTAAACTGGACAATCGTTAAGAAAAAATATGTAACCTGATGTGCTTTTTCTACATATGGTATCACCTGCCCAATCCGCATCAGCGTAACAAGTGAGGACGGGCTCTTTGACATTATTAGGTTCCAGTAGTAAACAAAAGTCTAAGCTGTGCTTTAAGTACCTTAATATTCTTTTAACAGCTTCCCAATGATACATTAAGGGTTTGCTAACGTACCTGGATAATAGATTGAGGGGCAAAGCAATATCAGGTCTAGTCCAATTAGAAATATACAAAAGGGAACCAATAACTGATCTGTAAAGTGTATTATCCTTAAATTCAGGGGATGATTCATCTATGTTCCTTAAGAAATCTGTTTGCATAGGGGTATCACAAGACTTAGCATCATTCAAATTGCACTTGTTTAGGAGCTCTATAATTTTATCTTTCTGAGAAAGTTTGAATCCTTTTTTAGTTTTACTGATTTGAACTCCAAGATATTTATTTACCTTCCCCAATGATTTTAAAGAAAAATGTTCATTTAATTTTGTTACAAATGTATCTCTTTTTTCTTTATGTTTACCGATATACAAAATATCATCCACATAAATTAACACAAATTCTAAGGAATCACCCTCCTTTTTGACAAAGAAACAGTTGTCTGCAGTGGTGGCATCGAAATTCATAGTTTTGAGTACTTTGACTAAACATTCATACCAACGTTTGCCGGATTGTTTCAATCCGTACAAACTTTTATTCAATAACCAAGTTTCATTTTTGTTTGTGTATTGACTATGAGATGCCCTTACATATATCTCTTTATCAAGTTTTGCATGTAGATACGCAGTCTGTATGTCATATTGAAATACATCAAGGTTAAGTGCAGATGCTATAACTAAAGCTGTCTTGACACTCTCAGTTCTTACTGTGAGAGAATACGTGTCTGTGTAATCCTCAGGATATTTCTGAGCATAACCTTGTGCAACTAATCTAGCTTTGTACAATGTGTTGCCTTCTTCTAGATTTTTAATTTTGTATATCCACCTGGTGCCTATAATAGTTTTATCCTTAGGTGCAGGAGTAGGTGTGAATACATTTAATTCTCGTAGACTGTCCATCTCCTTAGCCATGGCTGATTCCCATCTTTTTCTTTCTTCAGTGGGGAGCTTTAATACTTCCTCGTATGTATTTGGCGTTGATGCTTTGCTATCCATGTACATTACGTAATCTTTGTATTTGCTTGGCACCTGATTTCTGTTACATCTGATTGTTTTTTCTAGTTTGCTATCGTTATCGTGTAGGTATCTTGCCTCTTTTTTTGTTAATGAATCTGTCTTTATTCTGTGTTGACTATTTGTCCATGTTTTATTTTTGTTTCTATGTGTGTTGTGATTGCGTTCTTCTCTATTTATTTTATCTTTATGCTCAGTGTCTAAATTTGTGTTTGGGAATATTTCATTAAGATGTATTTTAGACCAATTGGCCTGTTCATGAAATACAGCCGTTCTAGAAATTATAAATTTGTTGTTACTATCAATAAATCTGTACCCTTTTGTGCCTGTTTCGTATCCCATGAATCTAAGTCTTCTGGATACGTTCTCCCCTTTACGCCTCAATTGTTTTGGTATGTGTACATACGCTGTGACTCCAAATATGTGCATGTGTGTTATTTTGGGTTTTCTATTGTACATTAATTCGTATGGTGTCTTGTTTATAATGCTGGACCAAGTCCTATTTTGCGTATAATTGGAGTATTGTAATGCTTCTGACCAGAATTGTTTTCCTAAGCCAGCATCTTCTAATGTGCATCTAATCATGGTTTGTAGTGTTGAATTCTTTCTCTCTACTACTCCATTTTGGAATGCAGAGAAAGGGCTAGACGTGAAATGTAGCATCCCTTTGTCTTTTAACCATTGAGAGAATTCTTTTGACATGAATTCAGATCCCCTATCTGTCATGATTTGTTTTATTTTAATATTATGTTGTGTTTCTACACGTTTGTAAAACTCTTTAAATTTTTGAAATGTTTCATCTTTGTGTTTTAAAGTGTAGACAAATCCATAACGACTATAGTCATCTACAATAGTCAGAAAGTATCGTTTTCTATATGTGATTGATGGTGTTAATGGACCAACCAGATCCATGTGTACCAAATCAAAAATTTGATTAGTTGATCTTGTTGCCTTTCTTGGTTTGGGACTAGTTTTGAGTTTTGTGGACTTACATACTGAGCATTCCAAATAGTTTTTACAATTTTTTATTTTAACACCTTCAGCATGTTCAATCATTTTTTGTACTACAGGAAAACTAGCATGTCCTAATTTCCTATGTAAAATATGCGCACATTCATCGTGAATTGGTTTTCCAATTGTAGGTTTTTTGTTATTAGATGTGTCATTAATAGATGTGTCTTTGTGGCTATGAATTGTTTCATGTTCCTCATTATCACTATTGCTATTGTCTTCATTCTCTATGTTATTGTCATCTTCCATGTTAGAATCAATATTGTGTAACCATTTTTCTTTTATAACTAAATATGGTAGACCTCCTTTGATAGTCACACTACCCAAGCTTGTTTTGTCTTTCTCTAATGTTGCTTTTCCTTTTGAGAATACTATGTTTATGTCAGAATCTCTACTTAGTTTTATTGCACTAAGTATGTTATGAGGTATTTCTGGTATTAATAATACCCCCTCTATTTTTCCTAGACCGGGTAAGTTTACATTTCCTCTACCAATAACTTGGACCTTTTCTTGATTGGCTACCTTAATTACAAATTTATCTTCTACAAATGAAGATAATATATTTTTGTTATGTGTTGTGTGATTAGTTGCCCCAGAATCAATGAGCCAATCATTATCCCCTGAATGTTGTATGTTAGTTATATTATGTTTATTTAATCCATTTAGTGATCCAGACTTTTTATCTCTCGAATTATCCCTGCCCCCTCTATGTTCTCTAAAATTAGGTGAGCTTCTATATCTAAGTCTATCAATGGATGATTGTCTGTTATGGTATCTACTTCTATAGTCATGTTTTTGTCTTTCTCTAAGAAATTTAGTACAATCTCTTCTACAATGTTCTTTGGATCCACAATTGTGACATTCAATTGAATCTCGATATTTCTCTTGAAATACTACTCTCTTATTTTGTTTATGTTCTATGTGATTATTATAGCGACTCCTTCTTGAATTATCTTCAGCTATTAGCTTATTTGATAAATTCTCTATGGATAAGTATCCTAAATTAATTGTGTCTAAATGTGATATATAGTTATCCCACGATGGGTCTAATGAATTAATGATAACACTTTTCATTGTTTGATCTGAAATTACCTCTCCCCTTAAATGCAGCTCTGCTCTGATTTTGTTTAGAGATATCAGATGTTCACTTATAGTAACCCCTGGCTTTATCCTAGCAGAGAAGAAATCTTTAGACATTCTTGTAATAGTTGCTACACTTTCACTATGAAACAATTTAAACATGCATTGAATAATTTCTGAGACAGTCAAATTATGCTTAATACTATGGTACATAGCAGGAGATATACTAGATATTAATAAGTAGAATGCTCTGTGGTGCAGGCAGTCCAATTTTAGAGTCCAAGGTCTTTTGGGGGGGTTAGTTATAAAGAATAATAAGTTCTCTTTTAGAAAAACAACCTGAAGTTGTTGACACCATTCCTGCAAATTAATACCATCTATTCTCAGTTTTGGGAAATCATTGGGCAAGTTCCCAATATTATTTGTTCCATTACTTACAACTGGAGGTAGTCCGTGATCTTGCAAGTGTTGATAGTTGCAGAATGGTGTGGGTATGCTTGCAATGAGTCTGAATGGCTCTCGCTGCTCTTCATGTCTTCTGTAGTTGTCTGCGTGTGTTTGCGCATGCGCGTTGCTCATTTCGCTTCTGAAGCTGTCGGAAGAGGTTCTCGCTGCTGCAGCTCCCTCGTAGTGTTCCTCCTCTGATGATTCGGTCTCTGGTTCGATCTTGGGTGTTCAGGTGACGGCAGGCGCTTGTTTCTTTTCGCTGAAGTAGTTCTTGTTGAGGTCTCTGGTTCCTGGAATCGTCTGTGGCGTGGGGGAGTATTTGCAGGGTTCTCTGGGTTCAGGCGTCGGTGCTCTCGTCGTCTGGATAGAAGCGGGTAGATTCTGAGATGTTTGCTTGCTTGCTTGTCTTTTCTTTATTTCTCGATTGTTAGCTTTTGTTGTTTCTTTTGTAATTCTTAATTTTGGACCGAATGTTGCAAAAAGAGTTTTCATTGCTGATTCTATTTGCATTTCGATTGAAGTTTCTTCGATGTCTGTGTCAGATTCTTCTGAAGAATAGATTTTTTCTTTTTTGTCTTTTGCATTATGTAGGGCTTTTCATGCCAGACATTTTGAATTCTGTTTTCTGATTGGCTCTGCTTCGCTCATTTTAGTGGTCTGTTGAAACCAAGATGGCTGCCATTCAAAATTTTGTGTGGGACCGTTAGTCTTCTTTTTTGTTATATTCTTATCTACGGGCAATTCGCTCACCATTTTTGATTCTTTAGATTTATCTGTTACGATGTGTTTTTCTCTCGCTGCTCCGCTGTTCTTTATGATGTCTCGGAGGTTCGCGATGAGATTTTCGTCATCCTTTTGACTTTTCAAAAGTCTCAGTATCTCTGACCTGAGTTCGTTGTTTTCTATCTCGTTCTCTTCTTGGTCATCAGTTTCATCAATTATCTCCTCGTTGTCTGTAGTGCTGTCTTCAGATTCTTTTGATATTATAGTTGTGGATTCATCGATCATTTCTTGATCCGTTTCCATCTCTTTACTGTGTGCCCTGGTGTTGGATCTTTCTCTTTTGTTTGTGGAGTTTTCTCTCTTAGGCATATTTGATTTTTATTGAGTCAATTCAACCATCCTCTGCTACCAGATTGTTGCGTAATTTTAAGGATCAGACTCAATAAATGATTCAAGAATGAAGTATTCAAACATTAACACTATTTATTTACATTAGGCATTCTATATTCTCTGAGAGATAGTAGATAGAAGCTAGGAGGAGGTGCATACAACTCCTTTTATATTAACAAGGCGGAGTAAAGGATGGGAGTGGTTACATATGAATAAATTAGGAGAGGAAGAATAAATTAACCCCTAATACCCCGTGTATATACAATTCCCCTATTAGAGAATAAGGCATTTACTTGTGACAGTTCCACTTCGTTTTTTCGCAACTCTAAGGAAGTGGAGTCTTTGTTGGGCCTTTCTGGCCACCTGGGTCCTGTTGATTTTCCAGGTGAGCTCTTCACTGAGGTAGGCTCCCAGGAATTTAAAGGAGGAAACTCTCTCCACACAGCCCCCCTTGATGTAAAGTGGGGCAGGTTCCTCTCTCTTCTTCTGGAAGTCTAACACCATCTCCTTTGTCTTGCTGATGTTCAGGTGCAGGTTGTTTTCCACGCACCATGTGGATCATTTTTGAACCTCCCCCCGTACGCTGTTTCATCTCCACCTGTAATAAGACCCAATACAAAGGTATCATCTGCGAACTTAATGATCACAGTGGATAGGTCAGATGATACACAATCATGTGTACAGTGAATACAGGTAGAGACTGAGCACACAGCCCTGTGGGGAGCCAGTGCTAAGCTTCAGGGAGATGGATATGACAGACCCAACCCTCACTGTTTGTGGCCGGTCCCTCAGAAAGTCTTTGATCCAGACTAAATATACCCCCTCCCCCCAAAATAACCCCCTCTCTCTCTCACACACACACACACGCACACACAGGTCCCTCACCCCCCCACCCTCCCAAGGCAGCCACATCCCTGCGAACTCCTGCACCCCCACCCCTTTCGCCGCCCACGGCACCTACCATAGACCTCGAGCACCTGCTCCTGCTCCATAGTGGCGGCTCACCCGCTCTCGCTCTCGCCCCCATGCCCAGGTGCCGTGTCCACATAGCCTGCGCTACCGAGCCCCCGCCACAGCAGCCACAGCGCAAGCATCGCCTCCCCAGGGCTTCCTTGGCAGGGTGGCCACCAGCGGCAGAGAGGCCTTCATGTGTGGCGGGCAGGCACAGAGGACTACAACGGCAGGCCTGGTGCATCCCGCAGCTAGGCGCAGGTCTCGGTGGGGATGGCTGAGGCGCTGCAGGTGTTGCTGCTGCTGCCGCCAGCAGCTGCGGAGGCCCAGCGGCCCCCTGCGGCCAAGCTCAGCCACGGGCGAGGAGCATTGGCTGTGGCTGGGCCAGCCGAGCTATGTCTGTCAGGGATGCCCTCAGCGCAGCTGCCTGGCGTCTCACTGCCGAGCGCCTGGAAAGAGTAAACTGGACCTGCGGGAGGGAGGGCGGGCAACAGTCCCGCGAAGCTCCCTTCCCAGGAAGAGTCTGGCTTGATCGCTGTCCAGCCCGGTGACTCCTGAGGCGGAGGGGTTTCCTGGGCTCGCTGGCGGGCGCTCCGGTCGGTCAGCGCTCGGGTGGGGGGACCGCGGGGTGATCAGAGCGGAGAGGAGCAGGGGGGAAGGGGAGGCCTCTGGCGACCATCATCATAGAGTGGGAAGCACGCTCCCAGAGTGACTGCTGCCCTGGCTGGGGTTTGGAAGCCGCAGAGGCAGAGTTTGGGGGAGAGAAAGAAAGACTTCTGCTGCTTCTGCTTTTGGCTGCATGCAAGGAAACCAGCAGAAGCAGCAGAAGTGTTTCTTTCTCTCCCCCAAACTCTGCCTCTGCGGCTTCCAAACCCCAGCCAGGGCAGCGGCCACTTTGGGAGTGTGCTTCCCACTCTATGGTGACGGCTGGAGCTGGACCCTGTAGGGAGAGGTGGCCCAGGCCGTGGCTTCCACGCAGGTGCTAGTAGTGGGTGCCGGCGGCATTGGCTATGAGCTCCTCAAGGACCTGGTGATCACCGGCTTCGCCCACATCGACGTGGTGAGGCCTGGGAGGTGCGTGAGTGGGGGTTGGGGACAGGCACTCGTGTGGCTTGGTGCCTTCCGGCCACTCGCGTTCTACACACACACTCCACGGGAGGGGAGGGGCTTGATGGCAGCACGCGAAGGGAGCCTCTCTCTGCCAGACTCCCGGCTGTGAGTGTCCAGGCCGATAATAAGACCCTTGATAATAAGGCCAAGTCCTTATTTTGGAGTTCAAAAGAAAATAAGACCCTGTCTTATTTTCAGGGAAACACAGTAGATGAGGTAGTCTCATTTGGAGCCACAATTACATCCAGTGGTTTCAAACTGACTCATGTAACTAACAGACTTTTAGATAATATTCAGAATGATGCTAAAATATTCATCAAAGAAAATTAGATACTTCAAAATTGAAGGAATTTGTTTTTGCATATGCTTTGATAGAAGTACCAAGCAAAGCAGTTAAGGTTGTCCTTTTCTGTCGCATCAGTTTTTTCCTGCCACAGCTTTTGCATTATGCAGACTTTGGATTTAGCTGCTACAGTTATTGTATAATCTGTAGAAAGTTTTCACAAGCATTAATTAAGTTCACAACAAAAATTCAGGTAATCCTTGACTTATGACCACAATTGGGACCAGAATTTCTGTTAAGCAAAGTGGTTAAGTGAGTCACGCCTGATTTTACCACCTTTTTATGACACAGTTAAGTGAATCATTGCCATTGTTAAGATACCATATTTTTCAGAGTATAAGATGCACCTACCTTTTTTTGGGAGGAAAACAAGATATACGCTAGTGCATGGATATGGGAAATAATATGAAATTTTACCAGTTTGGAACTGTTTTAAGTTTTTTTCTTTGCATAGATTGGTATAGTAATCAGAATCAGTAAGTTATTCAGCACACAATCTGTTAGATGTAAAACTTTTCCCCCCTCTCTTTATTTTCCTTCAGGTAACATTTTAATTAAGTTAGTGAAATGCTTTTTAAATTCCAGCTAATTGTTGATTCTAGACAGAAATTTTACAACAAAAGGACACAAAGAAGAAAATAAAAAAGACTCATAAAACACTCACAATAACTCTGCCTCTGCCTCCCAGCACAGCAGTCTGCTTTAGTTTCATTTTCAGCACAGCTTGATTAGCACAAGAAAAAAAAATCTGCCTCCCAGCAATTTGCCTGCTTGCAGGAGGCCCGCGTGGCAATAGGCAATGGCAAATTCCTGCCTGCCTGAAACAGCTGAGGGTTGGGAGGCTGATCCAACAGACAATCAACTGCTTGTGCTAATCAGGCTGTGCTGAAGCGGGCTGTTTGCAGTTTGCTGCAAGGAGGTAAATTGCTGGGAGGCAGAGGCCAAAGGGTGGGGGCCAGCGGGTGGGCGGGGCTACATTCGGTGTATAAGACGCACCCAAATTTCCACCCTCTTTTAGAGGGGGAAAAAGTGTGTCTTATACTCTGAAAAATACGGTAATCTGTCTTTGCATGTGGGAAGCTGAGTGAGAAGGTTGCAAATGGTGATCACATGATCCTGGGACAATGCAACTGTTGTAAATACATGCCCGTTGCCAAGCACCTAACTTTTGATCATGTGACCCCGGGGAATGCTGCAATGGCTATAAGTGTGAGGACTGGTCGTCACTTTTTTCAGCGCCACTGTAACTTTGAACGGTTGTTAAATGAATGGTTGTAAGTTGAGGACTACCAAACTCAAACATTCTGTTGGAATAACATTGCATTAAATATTTTTTCTCCTTGGAATGTGTTTAGGGAAGCTGAATTAAGCAATTTAAATATCCTTTGGATAAAAAGATGGGTTACCGAAGAATGGAATCATATGCAGTCATCCTCAAGAAACCTATGATTTTTCAAACCAATGCCACTTTTCTAATTCAGAAAATGGTCACAGACATAGGCCTGGAGCAAAAATATTGTGAGTTGGACACGTACAAGAAATTACGTACACAAAACTGAATGACCAAAACTACCATATCTCCCATGTATAACCTATTTTATAAAATAATATTCTAATAAATTGGAAATGTCTTTCAAAATCAGCAAAAAAGATAACAATGCATAGTATAATTTTTTTATTATAACTATATATGACTATGAAAACAAACAGCTTAGCTGCAGAACACTACTTTTTACCTAGACGTAAGCCCTTTTGAACCATGTAACTTAAAATATTAAAATGATGCTCTATCTATAATACATTTCTGTTGTTAAGTGAGACATTTGTTAAGTGAGTTTTGCCCCATTTTACGACCGTTCTTGCCACAGTTGTTAAATGAATCATTGCAGTTGATAAGTTAGTAACCCGGGTGGTAAGTGAATCTGGCTTCCCCACTGACTTTGTCAGGTCACAAAAAGTGATCACATGACCTTGAGACACAGCAACGGTCATAAGTATGAAAGTTGCCAAGCATTTGAATTTTGATCACATGATCATCAGGATGCTACAAAGGTTGTAACTGTGAAAAATGGTCATGTCACTTTTTTTCAGTGCCATTGTAACTTTGAACAATCACTAAATGAACTGTTGTAAGTCAAGGATGACCTGTATATAAAGTCCACGCTGAGAATTTGTTGTCAGGAAATATTTCAAGTATTGGCAGTTTTATAGTCCTTCATGCTGATAACCAGCCCCACTAAAGTAGGACGTAAAGTGAAATTTGGACATATGAGTGAAATAATACGGGGTCAGCCTGGATGATCTCTGAAGGGCCCCTTTGACTTGAGACAGTTGCAGAGTTCAAGAAGTCAAACCGCAGGCAAAGAGACAGTTGCTGGGTTCAAAAAGTCAAACCACAAGAATTAGCTAACTTCCTGGTACCATGTTAAAATGCAGAACTAAACCACATGGATCAGCGTGAAGGGAAGGGGGTGAGCCTAGCACGTAGGTGGTTTATTTCACAAATTTCCTGTTTTGCTACTATTGAAGGGTATAAAAATGTGTGTCTTAATCAGAACTTTGTTCAGAATGTAACAGATTAATTAATCTGTCTGAACCTATTTTGGCCAAAATAAAGTTTCTCTTGATTTCAAAATTCATCTCCTTTATTTTTCTGCAACATTTTTGGTGAGCCAGCCAGGAGGTGAAGCGAGATTTCGCTAAGGGATGGAACGGAACACCTGGTGGCTGGATGGGACCGTCTTGCCCACCCTTCAGGCGCCACTGAGAGTTTTTCTCTGGAAGGAAGCAGACAGCCCCTCTGGACACCCGGTGGCCTCCACCGGTCCAAAGAACTAGACGAAATCAAGACAAGCTAACAAATAACACTGGCAGAGAAAAGAAGACGCCTGCAGGCAAGTATTGTGGGAATTGTAGGCCCACTCCTTGAGAGTGGAAGAGGGAGCCTGATCACCTCCCTGGGTCCAGGAAACGTCCCTTCCTAATGGAACCGGCGTGTCCTAATGAGACTCTAGAACTGTGTGGGTGGTTAAGCCATTGCAGTTCCTGTTGGTGGCCGTTGGAACGTCCGGCACCGCAGGTCAGTGGCAGTGTCTTAGAAAATGGGTGGCAAATAGTAGTGAAACAGAACCCTGACTGAGTTCACAAATGCCGAGTAGAAGTTATGCGAGTCTGCGTGGCTCGAGTGAGAGGAAATCCCAAATGTCAGGTCAGAAAGAGTCACCCTGAAAAGAAACCTATCTTAAAGACTGCAACCTATGAAGAGGAGAGACCACCCTGATATGACAGCTTGTGTAGCATTGCAAATGCTAAGGGGACTGAGCCCGAGATATTCTAAAGCAGAAGCACTTCAGTGCATAGCTTACATTGAACGCCTCCACTCACTATGTGCCCATGCAAGTGGGAAAAAAAAAAAGAGAAAATCTGTTGTTGTTTTTTCCTGTGAAAATCCCAAAAGCAAACCCCAGGATTTTTAGGAAATTGTGAAGCTGTGAAGTGTAGGAGGTGTCCGTAGTCTGTGTTGGGGGCAGCAGGTCCTCCCAGATTTCCGTTTTGAGAGGGGTCTGAAAATCAGTGGGAGAACTGATGTTGTGTAGCCCAGCTGAACCAAAGTGTGAAACCCCACATCAGAAGGGGAAACATGGGAAGTTGCAGCTTGAGGGTGGTAGATACCCCTTTAGGAAACTTGTTTGAGGCATGGGTCAAGAGGCAGATGCCTGTCCTGGCCAGCCTGAAGAAGAGAGAGGAAAACAGATGTAGGAAATGGGCTTTGCTGAGGGATGACACAGGAAAACCAAATTGGCTAAATAAAGGTCCTTAAAAGAAAAGTGGAGTTCAAACTTGCTCATGAGAGCCCTGGCCAAGTGCAAATGATGTGTGAACAAAAGTCTCTATACATTTTGGATCTTTAAAAATAGGCCAGCGACTGCTGGGAGATCCAAACTAGAAAGAGCTAGACAGAACATCCCCAGGGCAGAGACAATCCAGTGCTTGAGGAGATAGAACAATGGATGTAACTTTGAGTAAAAGTGAGAAGTTCACTAAAACAATTAGAAAGAATCCCAAACTGCAAAGTAAAAGTGAGAAGTTCACTAAAACAATTAGTGAACAATTAACTTTGAGTAAAAGTGAGAAGTTCACTAAAACAATTAGAAAGAATCCCAAACTGCAAATAGACCCGACTAGTCCTTAAAGGAAAAATATTTAGAAGTTGAGAAGCCCCACCATACATTAAGATGATACAGATGTTGGGGCTGAACAAAGAAGATATGGTTAGTTTATGCTGTTATGTGTGGTAGGAGGACTCCAGAGTAGGAAAAAAGAAATACTGCAGTGTTATAAAGATTCTGATAATTTACCATTCTTAAAAAAGCCAGAGAACTCTGAAAGAACTAAGAATAGAGAAGAAATTGTTTATTGTTCTTCCCACCCGGGGTTTAGCAGGTAATAAAAAAGATAAAAGCCTGTCTAAATGGGAAGACTCAGATAATTTGAATTGGTTAATTTTGTTGTGGAATGATGAGACCAAACAACATTCCTAGGTCAGCCAGAGACAGTTTTATTGCGCAAGGTTCAGAGCCAGATTTGTACCTGAAGCTTTGAACAAGGAAAGAGCTTTGATACTTCTGTTTTTATACATTTCTAAGACAAAAAATTCAGTGAGATCATGCATTTTCCATATATGGTTAACATGAGATCATGCATTTTCCATATATGGTTAACATACACTTGTTATATGATAATTGACACACTTCCTAATTACTAAACCATTACTTGCTAGTTTTATAAGATTATCTTTAGCTAAACAACCTTTCTTAAGTGCTGTAGTTGCTAATGGAAAATTTACTGCTGTCCTTGGGTAAGTTTATTGGATTAAGTAACTCTTTGTAACATATATATCCTTGTGTCATTCACAGTGAGGTCACTCAGATGTTTTCCATATGGCTGTCCTTCTGTGACATCTAGGTCTCATCAGAAGATATATTACCACTTAATGGGGTTTAGCTGATTTTTAATATAATCTCCAAGCAAGCACTTTTCTATCTTATAATAATGTGAATAGAGAGGGTTTCCTAGAGTTCATGTATCTGACTCTGTATGATTCCTTCTTTTATCCACATAATTCCTCCCTTTGAAAGTTTTTCCATGCAGAAACTTTCACTACTCCCTACATAACATTCTATTTCTTTTAATAAACAAGGCTAACATATAATATCTAACAAAATATGATTAATCTAGGCAAGAGATAGGTATTTCTTGATCTTCACTCTCTTAATCTTTGGAGGTACTCCCTCCATTCTTTCCCAGACTCCATTTCTACATATGTGTCTGTTTCAGAGTCTTTATCTTCAAGAAAGCGCTCTGTCAAAATTAATTCCTTCGCAGTCTGTATCTCTTTCACTGCTCTGATAGATAGCTGTTTCAGCACAGGGATTGCACAAGGAATAAAAGCTAGGCCTGCCACAGCACATATCAACAAGAGTAACATTTGTTTAATCCAGCCGGATCCAGGCAACCAAGAAAACCACCTGTCAGTTGTTTGTAACCTCTGACTTATCTTGGAAGCCCTATCCTGCAAATCCTTGGCAACTTCCCTGACCACACCTGATTTATTCATATAGAAACAACAATCTTCTCCCAGAAATACACACACACCTCCTCTCTCTGCGGTTAGGAGGTCTAAGGCACATTGATTTTGTAGGACCACTGCTGCCAATGAATCTATCTGGTCTTGGACTTCTACCAGGGTTTCAGCAATTTGGTTCAGGCTTTCTTGGAACTCCTCTGATAATTGCTGAAACTGTATTACTGAGTGTGTCACTCCACCTATACCTGTTCCAACTGCAGTTCCTATCCCCATGATTACTAATAGTGGGACTAGGATTGGTGCCCGTTTCTGAACATGCCCCATGAGAGGAACAGGGATGGTATGTTCTCCACTGACAACACCTATTTTAGGAAAAAGGTGTACTAGTGTGCATGTTCCGGTCCAATTTGTTGGCAAACATAAATAAGCATCCTTCCCGCAGAAGAAGAAAACTCCTTTTTCCCCTACACACACACCTATGTTCATGGAGAAAGCATGGGTCCGATGGTTCTTTTCATTAGTCCAGACCCCCAAAGTCCCCGCCACAAACATTCCAGCAAGCGGCTGTAATGGGACTTCTAGTGAAGGGTCCTTTTGCTTATCTCTGAGGATTGGACCTTCAAAAAGATACCAGGAGGTAGTATTCCCAGAGGGAAAGAGGATACAGAAACCTGTGCTGGACCTAATGGAAAGCCAGATAGGGAAGCGAGGGGGCTGGAATAGACTGGGGCACCTTTCCTTGGATACATTCCAGGACCCCTTCCATCCTCCCCATCTTGTGATAGTGGCAGTTGGTGGTAGTGAGAAAGTGACCTTATGGTGAACTGAGTGGTGTGCAGAAGGAAAAAGATCTTTGGTTAGTTTTACATCCCTAAAGTTCGTTCTAGGACCAAGGTACACTTCTGATGGACATTGTTCTTCTGTCAGGGATCCTACAGGCCTACCAGGTTTCTGATGTCTCTTTATACACAGGGAAGGTGACCCTATGAGTTCCACACCTGTGGCTATTGGGCCAGCAATAGGGAGGCGGCTTTTTCCCAGCCGTTGGAATGCCTTATAAAAATCTCCTTGTATCGGAGATACTGGTGCTTTGTTTCTACTATCTTTTTCAAGGACTATTGTAGCCTTTGTCCTAGCCCAGAGATCTTGCTCAGCTGGGACAGCATGATAAGATGAAGGACTAGCAGATAAACACAACCAGCAGTTTTGACCTAGGGTAGGGTCATACTGATTAACAAGGTTTTGACCCAATTCCAGTATCCTTGATATGTAGTCCCCTCTTCTCAATTGTTGCAGGGGCCCGTTCTCCTTTTCTATTCCTCCCTTTACCGGGATTGTCAAACTCTTAACCTCAGGTCTAGGGGTTGGTTTAGGACTAAGGTACCCACTCCACCTTCTGATGCCACGTTGTTGGTGGGAGTGGACTTGACCCAAAGTGTCCCCATTCAGTGTCCTGATGCTGCTAGGTCCCCTGGGATTCCTGACATCTTCAAATCCTTCCGCAGGGACAAGGGGGTTTTCTTGGACACTGACGCAACATTGGGAACTACTGTTCAAGATAGTATCACTCACTAGGCCTTTAGCTAATAGTACCCAAAGCCATAAATAAATCATAATGACCTAATTCCTACACCCACAAGGCCTTAAGAGCGCAAGACCTGTAGTTTACAAATTCACCATGTCAGGAAGAGGGTTAGGGGTATGTGTAACTTGGGGTAGGGCAATATCAATCGTATTCCTAGGTTTCCCACAGAGCCGGTCCTTATATATATATATAACAATACCACCAGAAGGGCTAAAATAGTTGTTGCCCAGAGTCCCCACACCCAATCTTCCTCAAACATGAGTGTCTTTAAGAATTGCTCATGGGATTCTATCACAGTTAATGAGTTTTACATTACAAATTACAGTCATGGAATGTTGTCTTCCTCCGTTCCAAGCTTCGGCCGTGTGCAGGGAACCAGCTTCCCGGGTGGTTCAGCAAGGCTGACGATCACCACCGTGCGTTGAGAGTCCGTTGCTGGTAGGACTCAGCAGGGTGTATTCTTCTTGAACTCCAGCACCAATGGCCTGTCAGTTTTTGTTACCTGGTATGTGACCGGATCACTCTGGTCTGCGGGCTTCAGTCTCGTCCAGTGGATCCAGGATCTTCCTTCTAAGGTCTTAAAAGCACAATTACAAAACCAATACATCTGGGAGAGCGCGCAAAGGAATCTGATCAGTTGTAGTCCTCTTCAGTTGGGGAAACAGCATAGGCAACCACTCAGTCCTAAGAAAGAAAAATACAAAAATAGTCCAGATGATGAAGAACGCTATTCCCACTGGTTACTGCCCACCAGTCCATTGGATTCTTTGGATCGTCCACTTCAATGGATCTCCTTGGTGAGATTCCACCTTCCACTCCTTTGGGGCTGGCACGGGCCCTTTCACTTGGGGTTTAACTTCCTTCCAGCTCTGGATCAACACCCAATCATCGTGGTGGAATTTGTGGACTGGAAACTTCAAAGGTGGTGTTTGGGCTAATAGTCCTTGTTCCCTAAGAACTTCAAAATATCTGGACAGTTTATACACATATTGTTTCAATACTTTGTCTCTGGTTTCCGGTCGGCACCGCAGGCTTTGTGGATGGTCTTTTTAGACCGCCAGCCCTGCGTCTTCGTAAAAGCCGCTTTGACAGCGCAAACCGGCTGTCTGGCGGCTGAAAAACCTCCCCTTCGGGAAAAGAAGGAGAGGAGAGCCAGTGGGTGAGAGTAGAGCTCCCCGAAAGCCCTCTGGAATATTTCCAGAGGCTTGGAGGGTGATAGCTCCCCAGCCAGCCCGCCAAGAAGCTCCGAAGCCAGGACGACTCTGCGAAAGCAGAGCGAGAAGCCGCGATCCGATCCTGCTTTCAAAAGTGAGTTTGACTGATTACAAGCGCAGGCAGAGCGGAAACAGGAGAACAAGCTTTAAAAGTACAGAGCTTAACTCCGAAGTTACTTTGTTTCAAACTGAATTTCATTGAGCTGGAGGCTGAAGATGGCGTCTTTGTTATGGTTTTGAAAGTGAAAGCCAGAAACGAAAGTACTTATTGAGAACTTTGCGCTGGGAGAGTGGATTAGCTGCTTATTAACTGCTGGGAAGTGAGAGCTTGTGGAGAAAAAAAAAAAACTATCCTGCCTGATAAATTAGAGACTATAAATTACAAACATTTTAAAGCTGTTTAAGGGACTTTGTGGCTTTGGGAAAAAAAAAAGAAGAAGATCTCTTTAGAAGGGGAAAAAAATGGCTTCTAAACAAGTGAAACCAGGAGTTGTTAAAGGAGGGGGAGGTTCTCCAGTTGTGTCAGTGGTGACACAGAAAGCACAACTTCCGGCTGATTCACCGAGTCAGAGTCAGAGTCAGGAGGCAGCACTTAATGATTTTAAAGAATTTATGAAAGAAGCCATGAATAATCAAGCAACAGCAATGAAAGAAGCTATGAATAATCAAGCCACAGCAATGAATAACTTAACATTACTTGTGGAAGGGAAATTAAAGAAAGTTGAGGAGGACATAAGATCAATTAAGGAAGTGGTTGCAGAGAAACACAATGAAATAAGAGATGATATTGTTTATGCTGTATCAGGATTGTCAAACCTTGTTATCCAGCTTGATGGGAAAGTTGAAGAAATTAATGAAGCCAATTTAAATTTGGAAAGCAAAATGGGAGATGTTATGACCAGAACAGAGAAAGTGGATGATGAATTGGTAATGTTACAATACAGGTCCATGGAGTTTGCTTTGAGATTGAGAGGCCTGAAAGAAAATAGCAAAGAAAATTTAAAAGATATTTGTGCTGATGCTATTGCAGAGATAATTAAAGAAAGACCAGAAGAAGTGGCAAGCCAAATTGATAAAATTTACAGGGTTAATTCCTGGCTGGCAAAACAAAGACAGCTGCCAAGAGATGTGGTGATTTACTTTACAACCAGGAGGATCAGAAACGATATTTTACAAGCTTCCTACAAGAATAAAGTTCAGGTGGCTGGGCAAGAGGTGGTGGTTTTGAAAGAGATTCCTCCAAAGATGCTGACAAGTAGAAAAGACTTTGGCTTTTTGGTAAATGAGCTGAGAAATCAACAAGTGGCATACAGATGGGACGTTCCAATTGGTCTAATAGTGACTTATAATGGAGAAAGATACCGGTTAAACACAGTCTGGAAGGCAAAAGACTTTTATGTAAATGTTTTATAAAGGCTGGATACCCACCCTCACCGGGGGGGGGGGGGGGAAGGAAGAAAATGGAGATGTTACAACAAGAAAAAGATGGAAAACAGATACAAACTTATGCTGAAGTTGCAGCTGGAGGAATTATCATGGAAGAAGATTTGGATCTTGGGGGTTTACCCCCAACTTTGGAACCACCTAAGAAGGGAGAGCCGAAAGTACAACGACTGACCCGATCAACTTATAAACTTCAAGAACAACAATCAAAAAGGCAACAATCTCAAGATTTATCTCAAGAAGTTCAAAAAACAGAAGCAGTGGGGGGGGGCTAGGCCGAAGAGTAAGGTGGAGGAGGAGCTTCAGCTGATGCTCATACGGCTTCGAAAGGCTAAAGATGGCAACTAAATTCCTATCTTGGAATGTCAATGGCCTAAATTCACCACAAAAAAGAAAGAAAGTATTTCACTACTTGAAACATTTTAACAATGATGTTATTTGCTTGCAAGAAACACATATTAGATTATTAGACCAAAAATATTTGATAAATTCAAGATTAGGAACACATTTTGTGGCATCAGTGCCAGAGAAGAAAAATGGGCTAGTCATATATGTAAGGAAAGGACTATCAGCTAATTTAATTGAGGCAGATGTTCAAGGAAGATATATTGCAATTGAATTATCAACACAGACTGGAAAAATGCTTTTTATTGGAATATATGCCCCTAATCAGCAACAAGACAAGTTTTATAAATTTTTACACACTAAAATAATACAATGGGATTATAAATCTCTTATATTAATGGGTGACTGGAATGGAGTAATAGACACACAGAAAGATAAAAAAAGTTTATCAAAGATAAACGTGCAAAATTACCTAAATCTTTTTTTGATATGATGGAAGATATAGAACTGAGAGATATTTGGAGAGAACGTAATGTGGAGGAAAGAGACTTTACTTTCTTTTCTGATAGACATCAATCCTTCTCCAGGATTGATTTTATACTAACCACAAATGATTTTATTTCCAGGGTGATGAAGACGAAGATATGTCCAAGAACTTTAACTGATCACAGTCCGGTTTGGGTGGAATTTGAACAGGAGAGGGGAGAAAGGAGGTCTTGGAGGTTAAATGAAAATTTATTTAGATATGAAGAAAATGTGAAAGAGCTTAAAAAACAAATGAAAGAATTTTTTGTAATTAATATGAATAAGGGTACTTCTATGGAAATGGTCTGGGATGCTAGTAAGGCTTATATGAGGGGTATGTTAATACATATGAATAATAAATATAGACTAAAACAACAAAAGAAGTGGAAAGAGATAGAGGAAGAAATAAAAAAGAAAGAACAACTACTTATATTTAATCCAGGAGACAAGAAAGTAAAAGAAACAATAAATATACTACGAGGGCAATTTAATATGTTAATGGCTGATCAGGTGGCAACTAGCTTACAATATGCTAAACATAATACATTTTGTAATGCCAATAAACCAGGTAGGTGGTTGGCCTACATGTTGAGGAAAAAACAGAAATCACAAGTCATTGGTAAGATAGAATTTAGAGGTAAGCAAGTTTACCAACAGAATATGATCAAAAAGGCTTTTTTAGAATTTTATACAAAGTTATATGCTAGTGAGTCAATACAAGGTATAGACATAGATAGATACTTAAAGGAAGGGAATACTCCTGAATTAACGTTGGAACAGAGGGAAGGATTGAATCAACCAATAACTTCTGAGGAGATTACTGATGCAATTAAGCAATTAAAAATAGGGAAAGCTCCGGGAACAGATGGATTAACAGTTGTTTATTATAAGAATTTACAGCTTGAAATGGTAGAACCGCTTAGAGTTCTATTTTGTAAAATTCAATTGGGGGAGGAGTCCCACCCTCTTGGCGAACAGCTTTTGTTTCACTGATCCCGAAGGAAGATCAAAATTGTACTAAACCTGAAAATTTTGGGCCAATTTCACTTCTGAACACGGATTATAAAATTTTTGCTAAGATATTAGCGAATAGACTAATGCCAATTATGCAACAAACAATTCATAATGATCAATCAGGCTTTATAAAAGGCAGGCAAATGAAATATAATGTTAAACAAATTATAAACTTATTGGAATATCTGGAAAAAAACAACCAGGTCCCTGCAGCATTCATATTTTTGGATGCAGAGAAAGCATTTGATCGATTGAATTGGCAATTTCTGTTTAAGATAATAGAAGAAATGCATTTTGGGGAGTATTTTATACATTCAATTAGAGCAATATATCAGGAACAAACAGCACAAATAATAGTTAATGGAGGTTTAACAGAAGTGTTTAAAATTGAGAAAGGTACGAGGCAGGGTTGTCCTTTGTCGCCATTGTTGTTTATTTTAACTTTAGAAGTTTTGTTGAATAAGTTACATGACTCTGATAAAATAAAAGGAATTGTAATTAGACAGCAGGATTATAGATTAAGAGCGTTTGCAGATGACCTGGTTGTTACTTTATCTCAACCTATAGAAGCGGCTCCCTATATGTTGGACATAGTAGCTCAATATGGCAAAGTATCTGGATTTAAAGTAAATCTACATAAGACAAAGATGATAACTAAAAATATGTCCATAACTCAAAGAGAAGACTTAGGGAGAATAACGGGGTTTGAAATAGTTAAAAAGGTTAAGTATCTAGGAGTATATATTGCAGCCTCAAACACAAAATTGTTTAAAAATAATTATGAAACTCTTTGGCAAAAAGTACAGAAAGAAATGGAAAATTGGAAAAAGTTACAACTATCATTACTGGGAAGGATAGCAGCAATAAAAATGAATGTACTACCTAGGTTTTTATTTTTGTTTCAAATGATACCAGTGCTTAAGAAAGATGGAAATTTGATGGAATGGCAGAAAGGGGTTAATACTTTCATTTGGGCTGGGAAGAAACCAAGAGTGAAACTGAAAATTATACAGGATATACGTGAGAGAGGAGGTCTTAAAATGCCTAATTTAAGATTGTATTATGAAGCAGCTGCTTTATCACAAATTAGTGATTGGTTTAACTTAACTGAAGAAAGAATGTTAAACATAGAAGGTTATGATTTGTTATATGGATGGCATGCTTATTTGTTATATGAAAAAAAAGTGGATAAAGTGTTTAAGGGTCATATACTTAGAAATGCATTGTTGAGGGTTTGGAAAAAGTACCAATATAAGCTAAATTATAAGATACCCATATGGGCAAATCCCAGACATGCAATAGAAAATATAAGTATAGAGCAAAAAACAGAGGTGATTACTTATAAAGAGCTTCTTTTTTTGGAAAGGGGTAAGTTGCAACTGAAATCTTTAGATGAATTAGAAGAAGAAGGGATAATTTATACTTGGTTTCAGTATGGTCAGCTTCAAGCTAGATGGAGGGAAGATCAAAAATTTGGTGTTATGCAAAATGAGGAAAATCTGGTGAAACAGATTAGAGATCAAAGTCAGATGCATATTAAAAGGTTGTATAATGCATTATTGGAAATAGATTCAGAAACGGAATTGGTTAAGGATTGTATGATAAAATGGGCACAAAACTTTCAGGAACCAGTGATGATGGAAACGTGGGAAAAGATTTGGGTCAGAAATGTTAAATTTACACAAGCACAAAATTTGAGAGAGAATTTTTATAAAATGTTTTATAGATGGCACTTAGATCCTAAAAAATTATCATGTATGTACTCGAATTTGCAAGCTAAATGTTGGAGATGTGAATGTAATGATGCAACCTATTATCATATATGGTGGACCTGTAAGAAAATCAAGGCATTTTGGATAAAAATTTGGTGGGTGATGCAGAATATTCTGAAAAGAAGGTTGAAATTTACTCCTCAATTGTTCCTATTGGGTATAACTACGGACTGTACAGTATCAGAGACTAAATTGATTTTGAATTTAATATCAGCAGCTAGGCTGTTGGTAGTGCAATATTGGAAGAAGGACTCTTTGCCTACTATTGAAGAGTGGATACTGAAAGTAACGAACCTAGCAGAAATGGCGAAAATCTCAGCGTACTTGAAGGACTATACACAAGAAAGATACGTATTGGAATGGAGAAGATGGATTGATTATATTCAAAATAAGTATCAGACAAGAAAATATGAAATAGCTTATGAATGAACGTTAAGTATTAGAAGTATTATGTTATCTATAGTGGAGTTAAGGTTTCAGGGGGGGGAGTTAGTAGTCTGAGGACAAGTAGGTTAATCTAGCTTATGATTGTTAAATGAAATACCTTGTATTTTGCTCTGGGAAGTCTGGGGGGGGAGGGTGGGATGAGGGGAGGGAAAGGGTGAGGGGAACATGGGGAAAATTTTTTTTGTTTTTTTTGTAAAACTTTTCAATATATATATATATATATATATATATATATATATATATATATATATGGACAGTTTATACACATATTGTTTCAATACTTTTTCTTTGGTTTCCAGGGAATCAATGCATATGCTTCCTGTAGTGAAAACTACTCCAAACAACAGTTCATATGATAATCTTTCTAGGTTGGGTATAATAAAACTCTTGACACCACTGTTGCTGTAGCATTACTGCAGGGAAAAAGCTATTGGTCCACTATGACCAATAAATATTTTACTCTCCCCACTTTTGGTAATTCTGTAAAATCCACTTGAATACATTGAAATGGTCTTAAAGCTAGTGGCCTCCCACCCATCTGTTGTTTCCTTTATTCACCTTTTTACAAACATTTGTTTATAATTGATTTTGCTAAAGGATATATCCCAATACAACCATAGCATTTTAAAAGTTCATCTACAATAGCTTGAATTCCCCAATGACTCCACCCATATTTTGCCAAATGTATGCACTATCCCAAATGCCTACTTGGAATCTGCCATTTTTCCTTCCAAGATGCATAGAGCCTTTTTTTTTTTTTTTTAAAAAAATGATTTATATGCCGCCCTTCTCTGGAGACTCAGGGTTACAATGCGTTAAGCAATAGCCTTCATACTTTTGTATATTTTACAAAGTCATCTTATTGCCCCCACAAACTGGGTCCTCAATTTACCTATCTTAGAAAGGATGGAAGGCTGAGTCAACCTTGAGCCTGGTGAGATTCGAACTTACTAATTACAGACAGCTGGAGTTAAATTACAATGCATTTGTCTACTGAGCTATCCAGGCTCCCTATCCATAGAGCTTAATTTAGTGCATACAATCCACAGGTTTGAGCAGACCAATTTCGAGGCAAACCCCTTGCTTCCAGGATCTCTTTAGTGTGTCCTTTTATAATAGCATATCCGTTTTTCTGTACTCCCTCCTCCACCCTAGAGGAACCATTTATAAAAATTGCTTCTCCTTTCTCCAGGGGGTGTTCCTCCAAATCAGGTCTTATTTTTGTTTGTAAATCAATTACTTCAGCACCATAATGTTCTAATCCAAACTGATCCATTGATCTGGTGTTGGCTAAGAACTGTGCTTGATTCAAATTGTGATCTGTAGTTAAAATCAAGTCTGTCTGCTGCATTAAAATTGTTTCATTTTTTAGAATTCTGGAATCAGTTAACCACCGCCCCGCTTTTTGCTGAAGGATGGTTCTGACTTGATGTGGGGTGCTTACAATAAGGGCTTCCCCAAAGGTCAATTTCCTACTTTCTGAGCCAACACCCCTTGTGCAATTCAATTTTCTGTGTTTACAAAGAGATGGAATGGCTTTTCCAAATTTGGTAAACTTAATACAGGAGCCTTGGTTAAAGCTTGTTTCAAATTTTCAAGGCTTCCTCTTTCGTGTCCCTCCCATTTCAAACTCCAAGGTCCAGATTCAATTAATTTTGCATACAGGGGTTTGGTAAAATCAGCATACCCATCAATCCAGAGTCTGCAATATCCAACCAAACCTAAGAATTACCTTAATTCTTGCTTGTTTATAGATAGAGGCTGAGACGCCACCCCTTCTATTCTATCAGGAGTGATTTTCCTACTCCCTTCACTAATTAAGTGTATTCTAATGCTTTGTCCACTTAATCTGATCTCTGTCAATTAAAAACACCACTTCCTCTTCCCATTATCACTTGGTTCCACCCTCACATTCCTTTCTTCCTTCCCCATCCAAAGGTTATGCAATCCACAACATCCATAACCTTCCAAAAACAAATCACATACCTTCTCCCTTCCGTCAATTCTACTTTCTCTAACTCCTTCTTCTTATAAAACATTCAATTCCTCCTACCACTGTTATCCTGACTTCCAAGTCAGCACAAGTCTGTGCAGACCAACTTAAAGGCAACTTTCTGGCTTCCACTAAAACTTCCTCTCTCCCGTCTACTATTGTATATCCCTCTATAAACAAATTAGTTCCTTCTTCGAAAGGAACAACAACTTATGCTGCTAACAAACAAACAAACAAGCAAACAAACAAATAAATAAACTGCATTCCCAGCCAAAAACAGCGAAACTACAAAGGCAGGTATCAGATATCACCCTTTACCCCGCCTTTCTCAGGCTGGTTCAGCAGAGAGAAAAAAATGGTGAAAAGAACAAAAGCCCGCAGCCCACCCTTTTCCGGCTTCTCTCCTCCAAAGGGGGGGGGGGTCCGGAATACAGGGAGAGGAAAAAAAAATGTTTAAACTACATAGAATTCTCATCTCCTTTCGCCTCTCAGCATCCTTTCAACAACACAACCCTCTGCATTTCTCTCTAGTCGCAACAACTCATAGACATTTTTCCACAAATTTATCTCCCACATCCTCAACACACAGGCATTCACAGGGCTCAAGATCACTTCACTTTATCACTCCTTATGAGCTTCAGGACACCTCACACGCACACACACATTCACATTTGTACTGCAATCAGACTTTTTGTATAAACCAATTTCACATACAAAAATTTCATTTAATGCTTCCTCCATGCAAACCAAATTATTTCAGGGAGCTTTTTCACAAGCCACTATTATTAGAGGATTTCATCTTCCCTGCAGGTTTGGAAATGATTACATACATACACATGCACACATATCATCAAACATTTCCAGACCTGTGGAGGTTGGTTTTTTTTTTTTTTAATTTTATTTTCTTGGGCAACCTATAGCTTATTCTTAAAGGAGTGGGAAAACTCAGAGAGCAGTTTTAATCACAAATGTGATTTTGGGCCCTAACCACTGCCTGTTTCCCACAGCTTCAAGCCCAAGCTTACTTAATTTGCTGGCCGGCCATACATATCACAATCAATTCAATCCCATTCAATTTTACACACTATCATTATAGATGCACATCCAGGAATTTTTTTAACAGAAATCACACCAAATTGATCAAGTCAAATTATCTGAGTCTTCCCATTTAGACAGGCTTTACCTTTTTACTACCTGCTAAACCCCGGGTGGGAAGAACAGTAAACAATTTCTTCTTTATTCTTAGTTCTTTCAGAGTTCTCTGGCTTTTTAAGAATGGTAATTTATCAGAATGTTTATAACACTGCAGTAGTTCTTTTCTCTTACCACACATAAGACCACACACATTTTATTTTATAAGGTTTTCTTTCTCCCCTCTCTTTTAGATTTCATCAAACAGACCCTAGCAAAATCTGCCTGACACTTGATTAATCAAGGGGGTCTCTCTTTTAGTCTTCCACTGATCAATACTACTACCACCCATCCTAACAACACTACCCTTGGCTCACGACGCTGGACGTTCTGACAGTCGTCAATGAGAACCGCAAGGGTTTAACCACCCACACAATCCTAACAGAGAGACTTGAACTCTCAACAGGAGTTACTTGAACTCCTCACTATAGACTTTAGGATGCCGCCTTGTCTCCTAGGAGGGTGATCAGGCCCCCTTTTTCCACCCTTTATATTGGTGGTTACCCCTAAACAGAGAGACTTGAACTCCCTGACTTATACTTACCTGCAGGCGTCCTTCCCTCTTGGACTTTTGTTGAGGTCTCTGTGTCTGGCTGACCTTGTGGATCCTTGACTAGTCTGCTTCTCCAGCGGGTTTTACGGCACCTCCTCACTGAAAGATTCCGTAGACTTCAATGGAGTCTTTGTGGCCGGCCAGTGAACTTTCCTTGGGGAGGCGTCGGTTCCCGCTGGGGCAGCTGTCAGGCAGAACAAAAGGTCTTTGTTCCTCAGTCCCATCTGGGGTGCCATAAATGTTGTGGAATGATGAGACCAAACAACATTCCTGGGTCAGCCAGAGACAGTTTCATAAGACACTTTTCTATCTTATAATAATGTGAATAGAGAGGGTTTCCTAGAGTTCATGTATCTGACTTTGTATGATTCCTTCTTTTATCCACATTAATTTGATGTGATTTCTGTTAAAAATTATTTTTTTAATTATTTTGTTAAGATCTGTGCCTTCCCTAATTCAACTGAAATCTAAGGTGGGAATGACTGGTGTGTATGTCTAAGTCATTGTGTACCTTCAAGGTAACTGCAATTGTTAAATACCTGATCTCTAGAGATATTAATTTTAACTTGTTAGAAAAGAATTGAGGGTGTTGAGAGGAAGGAAAATGACTCACCCAGTTTGGTCTGGCCATCTAGACAGGGTGAAGAACAGAGTTCAACTTTTCCTTCTTCTCTGTACTTTTAAGATAAGCTCAAGTTTATGAGGAAACGTTTTAAGTTCACTTAACTACAATACTGATTTGTTGTTGTCTTTCAAACTTGCCTACAAGCTATCTACCCCCCCTTTTTTCTTTTTTTCTAATCCTGCAATGCCTTTCCTCACCCGGAAAGGGGGAAGGGGACCTCATTCTCATGTCTTTTAGCCCTGCACGGATGACTCAGATCTGTGAAAGCAGAGCACATGGTTCCAGATACTTCCTCCAGTGGAGATAGGAGAAAGGGCTCTTAACAGTCTCAGGAAAATAAATTAAACATCCCTTTCTAATCAAGAGACTCATAGCCACCGTCAAGATGCCAAAGACAGAAGCGGTGATGCATTGCAAGGGACATCAGAAGGGGAAAGATGAAATAGCCAGAGGGAGTCACCTATATTGGAAAGGGCTAGGAAAAACAGAGATTGGACTATAAAACAATTATTTATTTGCCAGATCCAGGACAGAAGAACCCAATCACACACACAAAAAAAGCAGGATTTAAACACCATAAAACAATCACACACACAAATCAAAGGATTCACACGCCAAATCAAAAGAATTTCAAAAGACTTTAAAGGGTCACATAGAAAAATCAAAAGACCTTTTAGGATATAAAAAGGGTTTTTCTTACAGCTCAAACAGGCTAGCCTCGAAACACTGTGCTTGTATTAGTTTCTTGCCTGCCTTCCTATAAACAATAAACTAATTCTGCTCTCAAGCAGCTGACCTCCAATCATTTTGAAGTAATCTCCCAGCCGGGAGTTTTGAATTCAAGAAAAAAGGAAGCTCTGCCTTCCAACAATCCTTAAAGGGAAAGGCTTCTTTTTTCCTTCCAGCAAGTCATTATAAAGACCCAAAATCCTACCTGGCAGGACTTGGAACAGCTGATGACCACTCTCCTTAATGGTGAAGAGAGAGATTAAGTAATGCCATTAGTAAGATTTTAAAACCCACTGATGGTGGAAACCTCCAGGCTATATTAGACCAACAGTTTCCAAGACGGGACCCACAGTGGGATCCCTATAATGATATGGTCAACCTTCAAGTTTATCAGGCATTGCTCCTTCAAGGTTTAGAGCAGGCTGCTAAACCTCCAGTAAACATGTCCAAGCCTTCCTTGGTAATACAAAAGACTGAGGAAAGCCCCAAGGCTTTCTCAAGAAGGCTTGTTGAGACTTATAAGATAAGGTGACCAGACGTCCTGCTTTTGGCGGGACAGTCCCGATTTTGAACAATTTGTCCTGCGTCCCGTGGCGTTTTAAAAAAGTCCCGATTTTTGGACTGCGGACCTACCCTGTCCTGTAGGGACAGGGGAAGACTCAAATCAGAAGTGGGGTGAGAGGATATTGAATGGAGAGCCCCCTTCTTTCCTTACTTTCCTCCCTCCGTGGGAAACCTGAAGCCACCCTCTCCCTGGCCCAAAGTGAGCAAAGTAAATGAAAAGTTTCACCCTTAGCAACCCTGCACAAGGATATTTTCTTCCACACCCATGGTGATGCGACTTGCAAAGGACAAGGAAGGGGAGGAGAGGGGAGGGCGGGCCGGAACTACTTCCCCAACGTCGGTTTCTATTTAACTCGCGATGTGCCGTGGCGTGTGCTTCGCTCTTGTTGCAAATGTTTGTAAGTCGATCGCTCTATCGCTAACAGCAATTTTTTTTGTACTATGTTATTGAATTAACCCCTTCATACTGTAATTCTAGTAATTTTTTTGCATTAATTAGTATAAATATAAAACCAATCATTTAATATAGATTAGATCTCATTACTACGGTACCAATAACTTAGTAAAATAGTTGGACCACCTGTAAGGTCTCAACCCTTTACCTAAGTTAATTCATCAGAAGTAACCATAGCTGCTGATTCTGTATTAGAGTCTCAAATGAAAACAAAGACTTTACCATTCACCTTTAATGAAGACACATTAGCATCACAAAAATTCTTTAATTTTCCATTTTTCTCTAATGAAACAAATAGACAGTTTGTATGTTAAAATTTAGGAAATGTGAGAACAGTAGAGTTTACTCCTGATGGGATAGAATCGTTCAAAAACAACCCAGCATTAGACACACAAATACTATAAATGGGTTTATGGTAACTTCCCACTGCCTTGCATATAAAATGCAATCTTCTGAAGGCTGATCTTAATACACAAATGCATTTGAATGAAAACTTTGCAGAAGCCTGCCTCATTAATAAACTGCAGTCTTAAATACAAAACATTCTTTCAGCTACTCGTTATCCATTCATATTTAGATCCTTAAATGATGTCTCAGAAATATAAGCAACAATGCTAAAAGATGGAATGCTATTGCCCTAAATATATGCAAGATAGATTACAATGATGTACATACTAGAATTTATTCAAGTTCCTTGAAGAGGTTATTCCTAAATGTTTAAAGTTTATTCAAGTTCCTTGAAGAGGTAAATTTCTAAATTTACTCATGCTACTGTAACTTCCAAAAATATTTCTCTAATATATTAGTATTAAGATTATTTTAAATGGTAAAATAAGACTATGCAAGCAGAAGCAAGTGGCTTAATTCAGTCATAAGAAAGGCTCCTTGGTGCTGTGTGAGCTTGGTTGTTTTCTTGCAGATGATACATTACCCAATGAAATATGGGTCATATGATGTTACCTAGTTGAGGTAATGAACAGTCTACAAAAAAAAAAACACCCCAAATTCATAGAGCACCAAGGACCCCTCATTTCAAACCTGAGCTACAAATATTCTTTATCAGTCATAATGATCAGTGTTCTTCTCATGTACTTCTTTAGGTACCACTGCCTATTTCTGTTACAGTTACCTGTCTAAAGGAAAATTACCTACACGTATGGTTTTGAAACAATCTTATGCTTTTTAATAAAAGGTAAAAGTCAGAGTTTTTGTTACTATAAACTATATATAACTCTCCTCCTACAATGTAGCCAATATTGTGTAGAATTTCAAGCTTTTCCAAAACCTTCCTCAGTTTCTGATATCTGCATATGACAAACACCTATAAGCAAACCCTACTTTTACCCTATTTCTGAGAAAGTTCTGCACAAAAGGACACCTGTTTGAACAATATATATGCAGATATACAAAGGTAATCCTGGACTTGCAACCATAATTGAGCCCAAAATTTCCATTGCTAAGCAGTTAAGTGAGTTTTGTCCCATTTTACGATCTTTCTTGCCATAATTGTTAAAGAGTCAGTGCAGCTGTTAAGTTAGTAACACAGTTGTTGAGTGAATCTAGCTTCCACATTGACTTTGTCAGGTCACAAAAGGTGATCACATAACCCCAGGACATGTCCAACGTCTGAATTTTGACGACTTGATCATGGGGATGCTGCAACCCTCATGAATGTGAAAAATGGTCCCAAGTCATTGTTTTCACTATGTTGGAAAAAATAAAAAATATTTTGCAAAAAAAAAAAAAAAAAAAGGAACCCCCCCCCCCCCCCCCCCCCGTCAATGGTGTCCCTCTTTACCAATGTTAAAATCTGGTCTCCTTATTATAAGACATACACTCCAATCAATCCCCTGGATCCCGAGAATGCCCACGTTAGCCCTGGCCTTCATATCCCAGAGTGCCCCGGACATAAAGCGGAAACTCCAGAGGAAGAGGCTGTGGTCAATTGACTCGGGAGGTCAAGATCTATGATTTTCAGAGAGGAGTGCGTCCCTGTGGTTTCCAAGGCAGAGGGCAAAGTTGCTTCCAAAAACGGACCCTCCCTTTCTTTCTCTTGGAGCATTGATGGACATTCTGTTTGAGTGAAAATGCATATCTTCTCTGCGCACAACTTATAAAAAGACTGTCAGATGTAAATGCCTTATTCTCCAATGTGTAAATAGTATATGAACGGGGTATCAGGGGTTAATTTATTCTTCACTCCTTAATGTATTCATAATTCACCACTCCCACATCTAGCTCCTCCCATTGTATATATAAGGAGCTGTCTACATCTTTTTCCTTGCTTCTATCTGAGAATATTCAGTGAATATAGAATGCCTGCTGTAAATAAAAGAAAATATATTCAAACCTCTAACTCTCACTAATCTTATTGAGTCTGATCCTGAAAATATTGCAACAAGCTGGTAGCAGAGGATGGTTAATTGACTCAATAAAAACTTAAAAATGTCTAAGAAAGATAGGCCCAACACCAGGGCATACAGCAAAGAAATGGAAACAGAACAAGAAATATTCAACGAATCCACAAACGCAATTTCGAGAGAATCCGAAGAATACACCACTGAAGACGAAGAAATTATAGATGAAAATGATGACCAGGAGGAAATCGAAATAGAGAATAATGAACTCAGGTCAGAAATATTAAAACTATTAAAGAGCCAGAAGAATGATGAAAGCCTCATCGCGAACCTCCAAGATATGCTGAAGAACAGCGGAGCAGCGAGAGAGAAAAACATCACTAATGAAAAGTCTAAAGACCCAAAAACAGTGAGTGATATGACTGCAGAAAAAAATATTGTGAAGAAGAAAAACGGTGATCCAGCGCGAAATTTTGAATGGCAGCCATCTTGGTTTCAACAAGCCTCCAAGGTGAGCGAAGCAGAGCCAATCAAAAAGCTCAATTCAAAATTTCTGGCGCGAAAAACGTTATCAGACAACGAAAATGAAAAAGAAGATTCAAACTCCTCAGAAGAATCAGAATCAGAAAGTGAAGGTGATTCAACAAACTACCAAATAAAATCAGCAATGAAAACGCTTTTTGCTGCATTTGGGCCAAAACTAAAAATTACTAAAAAGCTAACGAAGAAACGAGCGAGCAAGCCAATGCCTCAAGACCTGCCCGCTCCCATCCTGACTACGAGAGCGCCGACGCCCGAACCCAGAGAGCCCTGCCGATACCGCCCCACGCCACAGACCGAAGCAAGCACCAACGCCCTCAGAAGAAAAGGAAGAACAGCCGCCGCCGTCAGGACTCCCAAAATCGAACCAGAGACCGATTCATCTGAGGAGGAGCAGAACGAGCGAGCCGCGGTGAGGAGAACCTTTCATGACGACTTCAAGGAAGAAATGGACAACGCGCATGCGCAAGACTACGCAGACGGCCCGGGAAGACATGAACTGGCGAGGAGACCGTGCAGGCTCGTTGCGAGCATCCCCATGCCGTTTTGTAACTTTCTGCATTTACGAGACCACGGACTGCCTCAGGTTGTAAGTAATGGACCTAATAATGTCGGAAATTTACCCAGTGACTTCCCAAAGCTAAGGGTAGATGGCATTAATTTGCAAGAATGGTATCAACAGCTCCAGGTTGTCTTTATGAAGGAAAACTTACTATTTTTTATCACTAGTCCCCCAAAAAGACCTTGGACTCTAAAAATAGATTGTTTACACCATAGAGCATTTTTCTTATTAATATCTAGTGTGTCTCCTGCAATGTATCACAGCATTAAGCCAAATCTGACTGTTTCAGAAATTATTCAATGCATGTTTAATTTGTTTCACAGTGACAGTGTAGCTACCACCACAAGGATGTCTAAAGATTTCTTTTCATCTAGGATAAAACCAGGGGTTTCCATAAGTGAGCACTTAATATCTTTAAACAAAATAAGAGCTGAGCTGCATTTAAGGGGGGAGGTGATTTCAGACCAAACAATGAAAAGTGTTATTATCAACTCACTTGATCCATCATGGGACAATTATATAACACATTTAGACACAATCAATCTAGGATACTTATCCATAGAAAGTCTATCCAATAAATTAATAGCAGAAGACAATTCAAGAAGGAATCGTTCTAACAATCACATAGAACACAAACCATATAGGAAAGTAGCTTTCCAAGAAAAATATAATGAAACATTTAAATGTCATAACTGTGGATCCAGGGAACACAATAGGAGAGATTGCCCCAAAATTTCAAAAGAAAGACATAGGTCAGAATATAGAAACAAATACAATTATAGACAGTCTTCCATAGATAGACATAGATATAGAAGCCCACCAAATTACAAAGAGAATAGAGGGGGCAGAGATAATTCAAAGGATAGAAAATCTGGTTCACTAAATGGATTAAATAAACAAGACAACACTAACATACAGCAAAATGAGAACAACAATTGGCTTATTGATTCTGGAGCAACTAATCACACCACTAATAACAAAAATATATTGTCTTCATTTATAGAAGATAAATTTGTAATAAAGGTAGCTAACCAAGAAAAGGTTCAAGTATTAGGTAGAGGGAATGTAACCCTGCCTGGTCTAGGAAAAATAGAGGGGGTATTGTTAATACCTGAAATACCTCATAACATCCTAAGTGCCATAAAACTAAGTAGAGATTCTGACATTAACATTGTTTTTTCTAAAGGAAAAGCGACTTTGGAGAAGAATAAAATAAATATAGGCACTGTGATGATTAAAGGAGGCCTACCTTATCTGATAACAAAGGAAAAATGGTTGCATAACATTGATTCAAATATGGAAGATTGTATTGAAGTAGATAATGAAAATATTAGCAACAGTGACAATGATGAATGTAAAATATCTCATGATCACGTAGATACACACAATGAAAAAAAACCAAAAATAGGTAAGCCAATTCATGATGAGTGTGCTCACATCTTACATAGGAAGTTAGGACATGCCAGTTTTCCTGTAGTACAAAAAATGACTGAACACGCAGAAGGTGTTAAAATAAAAAATTGTGAAAACTATTTGGAATGCTCAGTATGTAAATCTACAAAATTAAAAACTAGTCCCAGACCAAGAAAATCTACTAGATCAACCAACAAAATTTTTGATTTAGTACACATGGACTTAGTTGGTCCATTAACTCCATCAATCACTTATAGAAAACGTTACTTCTTGATAATAGTAGACGATTATAGTCGCTATGGATTTGTTTATACATTAAAACACAAAGATGAAACCTTTCAAAAATTTAAAGAATTTTATAAACGCATAGAAACACAACACAATATCAAAATAAAACAAATTATGACAGATAGGGGATGTGAATTCATGTCTAAAGAATTCTCCCAATGGTTAAAAGACAAAGGAATGTTACATTACACATCTAGCCCATTTTCTGCGTTTCAGAACGGGATTGCGGAGAGGAAGAACTCAACATTACAAACCATGATTAGATGCACATTGGAAGATGCTGGCTTAAGCAAACAATTCTGGTCAGAAGCCTTACATTATTCAAATTACACACAAAATAGAACCTGGTCCAGCATTGTAAATAAGACACCATATGAAATGATGTATAATAGGAAACCAAAATTAGCACACATGCACATATTTGGAGTCACTGCAGACGTACACATACCTAAGCAATTAAGAAGAAAGGGAGAAAACGTATCCAGAAGACTCAGATTTATGGGTTACGAGACAGGCACTAAAGGATACAGATTCATTGATAATAATAACAAATTTATAGTCTCCAGAACAGCTGTATTCCACGAACAGGCCAACTGGTCTAAAATACATCTTAATGAAATATTTCCAAATAACAACAAAGATACAAAATCTCATGAGAAAGAGACTATAGAAAAGCAAGATATCAACAAATATAAAAACAAAACCAAAACATGGACAATAGCCAACACAAAATAAAAACAGATACACTAACAAAAAAGGAAGCAAGATATTTGCATGATAACGATAGTAAACCTAAAAGAACTATTAGAAACACCAGAAATCAAATACCAAATAAATACAAGGATTATATAATGCATATGGATGGTGAGCCAACAACACCTAATACATATGAGGAAGTGTTAAAACTCCCTAGTAAAGAAAAAGAAAAATGGGAATTAGCGATGAAAAAAGAGATGGAAAGTTTACAGGGACTAAATGTATTTACACCTGCAGTTGCACCTAAAGATAAAACAATTATTGGTACCAGGTGGATATATAAAATTAAGAACTTAGAGGGAGGCAATACCCTATACAAAGCTAGACTAGTTGCACAAGGTTATGCACAGAAATATCCGGAGGACTATACTGACACGTATTCCCCCACAGTAAGAACAGAGAGTGTCAAAACAGCTCTAGTGGTAGCATCAGCACTCAATCTTGATGTATTCCAATATGACATACAGACTGCGTATCTACACGCAAAACTAGATAAGGAAATATATGTAAGAGCACCTCACAGTCAATACACAAACAAAAATGAGATTTGGTTGTTAAACAAGAGTTTATACGGGTTAAAACAATCTGGTAAACAATGGTATGATTGTTTAGTAAAAGTACTTAAAACCATGGACTTCAATGCTACCACTGCTGATAACTGTTTCTTTGTAAAAAAGGGTGATGATTACATAGAATTTGTATTGATTTATGTGGATGACATTTTATACATAGGAAAACATAAAGAGAGAAGAGAAACTTTTGTAACTAAGCTAAATGAACATTTCTCGTTAAAATCTCTAGGCAAAGTAAACAAATATCTTGGTGTTCAAATTAATAAGACTAAAAGAGGATTCAAACTTACTCAGAGAGATAAGATCATAGAACTTTTAAATAAATGCAATCTAAATAATGCCAAACCTTGTGATACTCCTATGCAAACTGACTTTCTAAGAAATACTGATGAATCTTCTCCCGAATTCAAAGATAACACATTTTATAGATCAATCATAGGTTCACTTCTTTATATATCTAATTGGACAAGACCAGATATCGCTTTACCACTCAATTTATTATCCAGACATGTCAGCAAGCCAACAATGTATCACTGGGAAGCTGTTAAAAGAATTTTAAGATATCTGAAAAGTACACTAGACTTTTGTTTAATGTTAGAACCTAACGATAATAAAGAACCAAAGCTTACATGCTACGCAGATGCGGACTGGGCTGGAGACACCTCATGTAGAAAAAGCACATCTGGCTATATATTCCTCTTAAATGACTGTCCAGTTTACTGGTACACTGGTAAACAAGAACTAGTGGCCACTTCAACGACAGAAGCAGAATATGTTTGTTTATCCAAAGCTGCAAATAACCTTGTATGGTTTAATGATTTAATTTCAGATGTTTGGAAAAAACCTGCTTTGCCTTTTGTTATGCATGAAGACAACAAAGCAGCCATTGAAATATCTAGATCTGACGCCATTGGACAAAGGTCCAGACACATAGATATAAAATTTAAACATGTGAGACAATTATCTCAGGATGGATTTATTAAAGCAGTGCATTGTGATACTTCAGAACAATTAGCTGACATATTGACAAAGCCTTTACCTTCTAAGCAGCACAAATATTTAACTTCTAAATTGTATGTTTTGTATTGTCCTGAATCTGAATGTAATTGGTGTTGCATAACGAATCAGCATTTAGAGGGGGATTTGTCAGATGTAAATGCCTTATTCTCCAATGTGTAAATAGTATATGAACGGGGTATCAGGGGTTAATTTATTCTTCACTCCTTAATGTATTCATAATTCACCACTCCCACATCTAGCTCCTCCCATTGTATATATAAGGAGCTGTCTACATCTTTTTCCTTGCTTCTATCTGAGAATATTCAGTGAATATAGAATGCCTGCTGTAAATAAAAGAAAATATATTCAAACCTCTAACTCTCACTAATCTTATTGAGTCTGATCCTGAAAATATTGCAACAAAGACGTTGTTTGCATCTAATTGAGACCTTTGCTTAGCCACAAAAGTGACAAAACTCGCTTTCCTTCTCTTTGCATCCCAAATTCCATTTGGATTTAACTGAGTAAAGTATTCTGCTCAGCAGTAAAAGGACAGAAAGAGGAAAGACAGTTCTTGTGTTAGCTAAGAAGATTGCCCTGCAATAAAGGGGCCCAGGGCTGCATGTTTGAATCACCCTTGCAAAGTTGTGCGTATGTTGTTTTAGAAGTTTACCTCAGCAGTAAAACGAGAAAGGCCTTGTTTTAGCACAAAGCAAGCAGAGCCACATGGCCTCCGTGGAAATTGAAATTGCATGATACAAGTTGCTTTTTCAGCCTAGTGAGCTCAATCTGCATTTGAAGAAAAGTTGCAAAGGCATTCTGTAAAAAAGGAAGCCATAGGCCTGGCCGCAGTAGATGAGAGGCCTGAAGACTGAAGGTGACCAGGGTTCAGTCAAGCCCCCCTGAACCCTTGGTCCGAATGAAAATAGGGGGCAATAATGTAACCTTCTTAATAGACACAGGGGCATCTAGATCTGTAATTACAAAGCTGCTGGCTCCCTTTTCTAATGATGTAGTAAATATCCAAGGGGTTAATGGCTTCATAAATTGTCGCCCCATGCTGAAACCCCTGAAATGTTCCCTAGATGGAAGAAATATAGAACATCAGTTTCTCTATATGCCTGAGTGTCCAGTTTCCCTCCTGGGTCGTGACATCCTATGTGAGATGGGAGCTATTCTGTCCTTTGAAGAAGACAAGATGTCAACTAATAGGAGAGAGTTGCAAGGATTTTAGGAGCAGCGAAGCTAATAAATTAACCTTTGGGCAGCCAACTACCATTAATAATGAGGCACCCCCCCCAGATGAAATATGGTGAGTAATGTTGGCTCAAGAGGGTCAAATCCCCAATACCTGGCAGGAGTTTGAAGTACCGGAGTTATGGGCAGAAGATAGTGAGGTAAATAGCAAATAAAGAATAATGTAGATAAAAGAAATAATGTGAATAAAATAGGAATCATACAGAGTCAGATATAGGGGCTCTGGGGGACCCTCTCTATTCATATTATTATAAAGGGAAGACGTGCTTGGATACATGAACTCTGAGAGACCCTATCTATTCACATTATTATAAGAGAGGAAAGTGCTTGTTGGAAATTACATTAACAAACAGTTAAACCCTTTTAAGTGGTAATATATCTTCTGAGACCTAGATGTCACGGAAAGGACTGCTATATGGAAAAACATCTGAGTGACCTGACTGTGAATGACACAAAGACCTATATGTTACAAAGAGTTACTTAATCCAATGAATTTACCCAAGGACAGTAGTAACTCTCCCATTAGCGACTCTGAGCACTTAAGAAAAGTTGTGTGGCTAAGATAATTTTGTAAACTAAGATTAATGCTTTAAGTAATTAGATGAACTTATTAACAGTATATGTAACCATAGAACAGCGGTTCTCAACCTGGGGGTCACGACCCCTTTGGGGGTCGAACGGCCATTTCCCAGGGGTCGCCAAAGCCCTCTCCCCCCCGCCTTCACTCCCCCTCTGCCTCTGCTGGATCGCCCGGTGGCCGTTCGCTTACCCCGCCCACTCCCAATCTATTGCTGCCTCCGGAGTCCCAGCTGGTGGCTAGAGGGAAAAAAAACTTTAAATTCTTGCCGCGGGGCTTCAAAGAGCTACCTGCAAAGAGGTAAATTCCTGGAGCAGATTTTTTTCCCCCTAGCTATACTGAAAAGAGAAAGCGAAAGCAGGGTCTTAGCTGCAACGTGACAAAATGAGGCAGAGAGGTTTCTTTTTCTTTTTCCTCACCAAAAAAGGTAGGTACAAAACTGCAAACAATGGGAAATTTAGGGCAAGAGGAGGTTCAAGATTTTAAAACACAAAAGAAAAAAAGCTCTATTTAACTAGGGAATTGTAATAATTGAGATACTATTAATTGTATATTGTGTTGAAAGCAGAAATGGTTAAGTTGTGGTTTGGAGGAATATATGGGGGAAATTATTTGGTTTATTATTATTGGTAAATATAATTAATTGATTTGTAAGAAATTGGATTGCATGGAAATAATTGGAATATTCATGTTCATATTGATAAATATACAAAAAAGATAGTTATATAACTAATTGATTTATATTAAAATGTTGAATTTGTATTAAACAACTGTATTACATAATTAACCAATGTGAGGATGGATATAAAAATAGATGACAATGCGAAGGGGTATAATATAGAATGGAAGGGAAAAATTGAATTTGATTAAGATTAGAGATGAGGATGAAGGGTAATATTGGTTTTTTTAAAAAATAGTTGAGGAATAAATATGGTAAAAAGGAAATATAGAAATTGTAAATTTAATTGAAATGACTAAATACTGTGTTGGAAGAAATATCCTTCTGGGTTCTGCTCCAAGTGGGGAAAAAGACACTGGAAACATGGGGACTGTTTGGAAAGATGTTTTAATAGTGGACAGGATCACATGGCTTGATGGGGCCCATTGTGTTAGTTTCTGTTGCTATTGTGTTGCAAATGTCCTTTCACAAAGGATTGACTTTCTGCCTCTGGCCCATTAACAAAGGGTGGGGGGCAGGAAGGTGGGAGCTGCTTTGTCTGTAAAATATGCTTCTCCATTTCTCATCCAGGGAAATATAATATTCTGCCTTTTTAATATTTCCCAAAATATTTCATTCTTCTAGGAAAGGGGTGGCTGCTAACCTCCTACAACTGTTTAAATTTGTGGACCGGCCAAATACTCTGTTCAAAGAAAATATGTTGTATGTTTGTATGTGTGTTTCTAATTATTGCTATTTATTCCTATTTGTTCTCTTTTATTCTTTAAAGTTTAACAATTCATTCTTTATCTTAATATCTTAATATTTGTTTGGGGTTGTCTTTCTTCCCTTTCATCTTTTTTATTGTACAGCAATCTTTCTCCTCAAACCTACCACCTCTGTCTTTTCTTTCTTAGTTACTTTCTCTTCCCCCCACTCTTCTTCTTCTCCCTACTTCCTCTTTCTCCTTCTCCTCCTCTCTTCCTCCCTCTCTTACCTTCACTCCTATTCTAATTTCCCTTCCCTTCCTTCATCCCTCTCTATTGCTGTATCCTTTTATGCATATGGACTACTCAGAGGGCTGAAAAAGTTATTTTTGACTGGTCCTCGCACTTTTGACCAGTCCTCGAATTTACGACTGTCCTCACATTTTACGTTTTTTGCCCTATCTTATACCATGTTGAAGAGAAGCAGTTGTGAAATGAGTGACATGGTTGTTAAGAATGCTGCACAGGCATAAATGTGAGGATGGTCATAAGTGTGAGGACCAGTCAAAAGTGCGAGGACCTGTCAGAAATGACTTTTTTTCAGCCCTCTGAGTAGTCCCTATACACATAGCCACGCCCACCCGGTCACATGACCTCCAAGCCACGCCCACAAAATAAGCCACGCCCACAGAACCGGTAGTAAAAGAAATTTAGAACCCACCCCTGGTTGGGGGTCACCACAACATGAGGAACTGTATTAAAGGGTCGCGGCATTAGGAAGGTTGAGAACCACTGGCCTAATGAGTAATAACACCCTGAACAGTAGTTTCCAATGTTGTGAGAATGCCCGAGTGACCCCCCTTGCCCTTGAGGAAGGATCCGGGGAAGTTGAGAACCCCAAAGAACAGGGCAGGAACAGGTCACAAGGTGTGGACACTTTGGAACAGGTCCACTCCTGCTAACGACATATCATCAATAGGTGGGGTCGGTACCCTGGACCTAAGCCAACCCCAAGACCTAAAGACAAGCATCTGACAATCCCAGAACAGAGTGGGGTAGAACAAAGGGAGAATGGACCCCTGCAACAACTGAGAAAAGGGAACTACATCTTAAGAATACTGGAATTGAGTCAAAGCCTAGTTAATCAGTCTGACCCTACCCTAGGTCAAAAATGCTGGTTGTGTTTGTCTGCTGGTCCTTCATTTTACAATGCTGTTCCAGATGAGCCAGATCTTTGGGTCAGGACCAGGGCCACAATAGTCCTTGAGAAAGATATTAGATGGAGAACCAAAGTGGCAGTGGCCAAATTGCAAGGAGACTTTTATAACGTCTTCAAAAGGCTGGGGATGAGCTGCCTCCCCATTGCTGGTCCTATAGCTGTTGGTGTGGAAATCCTAGGGTCACCCTCCTCGTGTGTAAAGCGACATCAGGAACTAGGTATTCCTGTAGGATCCCTGAAGGGAGAAAAATGTCCATCAGAAATACACCTTGGCCCTAGAGAGACGCTTATGGATGTAAAACTGACTAGTGGTATTTCTCCTTATGCCCACTATTTATTTCAACAGAAGGTCACTTTCTCAATACCACCACGTCTCCATTAAAAAATGGGGAGGATGGAATATGTCTCAGGAAAAGTGCCCAAGGTCATTTCAGCCACCCCAATTTCCAGTCTGGCTCTCCCTTAGGTCCAGCACAGGCTTATGTGTCCTATTTCCCCCTGGAAATGCAAGCTCCCATTCTCTTTTTGAAGGCCCAATTCTCAGAGATAAGCAAAAGGACCCTACATTAGAAGTCCCATTGCAGCCGCTGACTGGCATGCTAGTGGCAGGGACTTTGGGGGTCTGGACTAATGAGAAAAACCAACGAGCCCATGCCTTTTCCATGAACATAGGTGTGTGTGTGTAAGGAAAAATGGAGTTTTCTTCTTATGTGGGAAAAATGTGTATTTGTGTTTAACTACAAACTGGACTGGAACATGCACTCTGGTACATCTTTTCCCCAAAATAGGTGTTGTCAGTGGAGAGCACACTATCCCTGTCCCCCTCATGGGGCATGTTCAAAAAAGAGTGCCACTCTTAGTCCCACCATTAGCAATTCTGGGGAAAGGAACAGCAGTCAGAACAGGTGTAGGAGGAATGACACACTCCATAATACAATTTAGGCAATTGTACCAAATTGCTGGAACCTTGGTCAAAGTACAAGACCAAATAGATTCTTTGGCAGCAGTGGTCTTACAAAACTGGCATGCCATAGACCTTTTAACAGCTGAAAGGTGGTTTGTGTGTATTCCTGTTGTGCCGTGACAGGCCTGGCTTTTATTTGAAGGGAAACAATAATAAGGATATAATAAATAATGCTAGGATATGATATACTGGTATACTAGATTCTGTAACCATTAGGTTCTTGTAATACACATATGCCTTTGTATTTGTTTCACATATACAGTCAGGTCCAAAAATATTGGGACATCGACACAATTCTAACATCTTTGGCTCTATACACCACCACAATGGAGTTGGAATGAAACAAACACAATGTGCGTTAACTGCAGACTGTCAGCTTTAATTTGAGGGTATGTACATCCAACTCAGGTGAACGGTGTAGGATTTACAGCAGTTTGTATATGTATACCCCATCACTCCCATAGCCACTCCTTACCTTCTGGCCCCTCCTCCTGGGTATAATAGCTCTCACCACGAGGTACTCCAGTTGTTCCAGATGTATACCTGAAAGAGAAAGGTCTAAGGTCAGTGACCTCTGGTGCCATAGGGCCTAGGATTCACCTAGGCCTGCAATAAAGGAATCCAATTGAGAAAGAGAATTTGTCTGTGAGTTATTGGGCTAGATCCATCATTGAACATAGAAGACAACATGTGAAATTGTTACGATATCCAAAGCTAGGAGTTTTATTTACACCATTGATACAACAGAGTAAAAGAGGTGTGGTACTGTATATTAAAGAAAAATTAGAACCAAAATTATGTTTTGAAGATGATGAAGGTAGGATTTTGATGGTGGAAATAAAAATGAACTTAAAACAAATATTACTCATTGCAGTATATGCACCAAATGAAAAACAAGAATAATTTTATTGAAGATTACACAAAAAAATACTAGAACTGGATTATGAATATGTACAGTCAGGTCCAGAAATATTGGGACATCGACACAATTCTAACATCTTTGGCTCTATACACCACCACAATGGAGTTGGATTGAAACAAACACAATGTGCGTTAACTGCAGACTGTCAGCTTTAATTTGAGGGTATGTACATCCAACTCAGGTGAACGGTGTAGGGCTTACAGCAGTTTGTATATGTGCCTCCCACTTGTTAAGGGACCAAAAGTAATGGGACAATTGGCTTCTCAGCTGTTCCATGGCCAGGTGTGTGATATTCCCTCATTACCCCAATTACAATGTGCAGATAAAAGGCCCAGAGTTCATTTCAAGTGTGCTATTTGCATTTGGAATCTGTTGCTGTCAACTCTCAAGATGAGATCCAAAGAGCTGTCACTATCAGTGAAGCAAGCCATCATTAGGCTGAAGAAACAAAACAAACCCATCAGAGAGATAGCAAGAACATTAGGCATGGCCAAAACAACTGTTTGAAACATTCTCAAAAAGAAGGAATGCACCGGTGAGCTCAGCAACACCAAAAGACCTGGAAGACCATGGAAAACAAGTGTGGTGGATGACCAAAGAATTCTTTCCCTGGTGAAGAAAACACCCTTCACAACAGTTGGCCAGATCAAGAACGCTCTCCAGGAGGTAGGTGTATGTGTGTCAAAGTCAACAATCAAGAGAAGACTTCACCAGGGTGAATACAGAGGGTTCACCACAAGATGTAAACCATTGGTGAGTTTCAAAAACAGGAAGGCCAGATTAGAGTTTGCCAAAACATCTAACAAAGCCTTCACAGTTCTGGAACAAGATCCTATGGACAGATGAGACCAAGATCAACTTGTACCAGAGTGATGGGAATAGAAGAGTATGGAGAAGGAAAGGAATTGCTCATGATCCTAAGCATACCACCTCATCAGTGAAGCATGGTGGTGGTAGTGTCATGGCGTGGGCATGTATGGCTGCCAATGGAACTGGTTCTCTTGTATTTATTGATGATGTGACTGCTGACAAAAGCAGCAGGATGAATTCTGAAGTGTTTTGGGCAATATTATCTGCTCACATTCAGCCAAATGCTGCAGAACTCATTGGACGGCACTTCACAGTGTAGATGGACAATGACCCAAAGCATACTGCAAAAGCAACCAAAGAGTTTTTGAAGGGACAGAAGTGGAATGTTATGCAATGGCCAAGTCAATCACCTGACCTGAATCCCATTGAGCATGCATTTCACTTTCTGAAGACAAAACTGAAGGGAAAATGCCCCAAGAACAAGCAGGAACTGAAGACAGTTGCAGTAGAGACCTGGCAGAGCATCACCAGGGATGAAACCCAGCTTCTGGTGATGTCTATGCGTTCCAGACTTCAGACTGTGATTGACTGCAAAGGATTTGCAACCAAGTATTAAGAAGGGAAAGTTTGATTTATGATTATTATTCTGTCCCATTACTTTTGGTCCCTTAACAAGTGGGAGGCACATATGCAAACTGCTGTAAGTCCTACACCATTCACCTGAGTTGGATGTACATACCCTCAAATTAAAGCTGACAGTCTGCAGTTAACACACATTGTGTTTGTTTCATTCCAACTCCATTGTGGTGGTGTATAGAGCCAAAGATGTTAGAATTGTGTCGATGTCCCAATATTTCTGGACCTGACTGTATTATGCCTTTATATTTGTATCTCCTGTAACAAACATATTCTGTTATTAGGCCTGTAATGTATCTGGTATTTGTCAAACATATGTCCCTGCCATTTGACCTGAACCCATATTAATCTTCTCCCTGTTTCTTTCTTGTGCCATCTAAGAGCATGGTACTATCTCAGTCTTAATTTATGTTGATCTGGATAGACTCCTACTTTCCAGGGCCAGGGGGCCTAAGTGGCCAATTGAGTAAACAAAGAAATGCTCAAGATGACTAATTGGGAAGTTTCTATTCCCCCTTGCAGGGCAACAAGGAATGCACGGGCCTGGATTGGGAGGCCAGAGTTGGGTACTAAGCTGACGTCTCTGAGGGTATAAAAGGACGCCATACCTTCCCCAAGGTGTGGCTATCTCCTTGCATGCATTGTATCTGTATGTTCTGGATATAATTCCACCCAGTATTTTGTTTTTGGCCATAAATAAAATCTGGTTTTTTTGCAAGCCTCGTCTTGAGTCTCTCTCTTTGGCATTCTGGTGACTCAAGTGTATTTTGGGACCTTACATTTCTGGCGCCCGAAGTGTGTGACGAAATGGGGTTGAGGGGTACCCCGGACCGTGAACCAGCTCATGAGTAAACACACTGAGACTGAAATGATTCTGACAGAGGCGTCTTGTGTAAAAATATAATTTACTTTAAAACATTTAAAAGGCACTATGTCTTTAAGAAAACACATTAAAAACAAAGTCTTATCTGGGTATGTGAAGCAAGGCTATCTCCCTAGATCCCTCTCCACAATACCGAAACAGTTCACAAAAGAATAAAGCTAGCATGAAGGTAAGCAGCTTCGGCGTCGATACATCATCAAGGCCATCATGGTGGGAGCAGCACGAGCTTCACAGCTGAAAGTCACCTGAAATAAAATCAGTTCAAACAGCAAACATTGCTTGAAGCTTGTGGGAGGAAGAAGATCCAGCAACAGCAGTCCCGATGATAGCTTGCGTGCTATAAAACAGCAAAAGGCAAGCATCCGTGGGAGTCTCTCTGTAACATCTGGAGTCCTTATCTGCATTCTTCTCCCATCTGCGGCATGGCACCAAGCTTCCTGCAGGAGCTGTGCTTTTAGGCCTAGAAGACTAGGCCCGAGTAGCAAGCAAAAGGTCCTTGCTTATATAGGGAGTTAACCTGCAATTAACTAGGGCGGGGAAGGCTTGCAGGTAATTGCCAACAGCAGATGGCTTGATTAAAACCATACTGTTTGTGAGTAGGCAGATAGCCACAGCAATCCTGGAAACACTCGTGACAAAGTGGGACTTGAAGGCAAAGTTTCTTCAAGGTGGCTGCATTCAGCTTCCCACAAACTGAGCCGCTTTGAGGCTTGGTGGCCTTCATTAAAGGCAGACGGAAGAAACCAGCTTGGACCAGTACCGAAGTCAAGAGCGCTCCTGGAAAAATTTATCCAGTGACTTTGATCTGGTCATTTGCTGGCAGGCTCCGATCCTGCCTGTCCTGAACGCCTAACAAAGAGGCTTGCACTGTGGGGGGGTATGGAACTGAGCTCTTCTGGGTGAGTATATATATATATATATATTTTCTTGGGAAGGGGAGTGTTGCTTTGTGAGTGTGTGAATGAGACGAGGGAAATTCCTCAGAGGTTTGCCCTCGAAGCGATGTGCGGAGATCCAATCTGCGTTTCTGATTATCCGAGAGGAGATCAGCCAGAGACGATCGCTTTGAAAGGAGTGTGACTGTTGGAATAAGAATCTGTAGTGCAGGAGAGGACTCTGACCAAACTTCGGACCCGCAGGGGAGGTCTGGGAAATCTCTTAGGGAAAAAGAGAGGGTTTGGTTAGGCTTCGCACCGACGGAAAGGTGTGGGAAATCTCCTCAGGAAGAAAGAGAGTCTAGTCAGGCTTCGAGCTGACAGAAAGGAATCCCCTGGGAAAAATGGGCAACCGTGCTGGTAGCCTGTTTGGAACAAATAACTAGTAACAAGAATTGGGCCGTGTTCTCCATTTGGCTATGTTAGCCCACTGGAACACGTTACAAACAAGTTGTGAAAAAACAAAACAAAAAAAAGAGTATAAAAAAAAATGAATGAAAAATGTTGTGGCAGTAAAAGTTGTCTGTAAAAAAGAAAAATGGAGTTCAAACTTGCTCATGAGAGCCCTGGCTAAATGCAAACGATGTGTATACCTCTTATACATCTTGATCTTTAAAATGGGCCAGCGATTGCTGAGAGGTCCAAGTTAGAATGAGAACACACAGAACACCCCCAGGGCAGAGGCACGTAGTAACAATCCAGTGTCTAAAGAGAGATCTATGGGTGGCAAAGAAATATTGCAATGTTATAAAGATCTTGATAATTTACCATTCTCAAAAGAGCCAGAGAAGTCTGAAAGAACTAAGAATAAAGAAGAAATTGTTTATTGTTCTTCCCACCTGGGTTTTAGCAGGTAATAAAAATGTAAAACCTGCCTAAATGGGGAGACTCATATAATTTGACTTGATCAATCTGGTGTGATTTCTGTTACAAAATTCTTGGATATGCATCTATAATAATAGTATGTAGAATTGATTGTGATATGTCTGCCCAGCCTGCAAATTAAGTAAACATCTCGGCTTGGAGCTGTGGGAAATGGAAAGTAGTTAGGGCCCTCAATCATATTTATGATTTAAACTGCTCTCTGAGTTTTCCCACTGCTTTAAGAATAAGCTATAGGTTGCCCAAGGAAATAAAATTAAAACAAAAAACAAAAAACAACCTCCACAGGTCTGGAAATGTTTGATGGTATGTGTGTGTGTGTGTGTGTATGTATGTAATCATTTCCAAACCTGCAGGAGACCCTCTAACAACAGTACACAAAAAGCTATTTAGAAAATGGAGCGCATTGGCTTGTGAAAAGCTCCCTGAAATAATTTGGTTTGCATGGAGGAAGCATTAAATGAAATTTTTGTATGTGAAATTGATGTATACAAAAAGTCTGATTGCAGTACAAATGTGAATGTGTGTGTGTGAGATATCCCGAAGCTCATAAAGTAAAGTGATCCTGAGACCTGTGAATGCCTGTGTGTTGAGGTTACAGAGAAATGCAGAGGGTTGTTTTGTTGAAAGGATGCTGAGAGATGAAAGGAGGAGAGAAGCAGGAAAAAGGGGGGCTGCGGGCTGGTTCTCTGCTGAACCAGCCTGAAAAAGGCAGGATAAAGGGTGATATCTGATACCTGCCTTTGCAGTTTCACTGTTTTTGGCTCGGAATGCAATTTTGACAAGGTGCTCTATCCTATCCGTTTGTTTGTTTGTTTGTTTGTTTGTTTGCTTGCTTGTTTGTTAGCAGCACAAGTTGCTGCCTTTTTAGGAATTGTTACAGAGATGAGTTAGAAATTACAATATGTAGTAAGAGAGAGTCAGTGGCATTTTTGTCTAAAATGTTAGATCCTGCCTGTTAAGGATTTCCAGTTTGTGTTCAAGCAGTGGCAGCTATGGCAGTGTTAATGAAGGAAAGCAGAAAGTTGACTTTTGGAGGAGCCCTAGTGCCCCTCCTCAAGTGAGGATGATCTTGATTGAGAGTATGCTTGTTTTTGTTTGAATCCAGCTCAGTTTACAAGGAGATTTAGAAGGACGATCAGATATTGGTGCTGAGAAGGGGTTAATTTGTTTATAGATGGGAAGAGAAAGTGGTAGCAGGTAAGAGAAGACATTTAGGTAAGTTGGTTTGCACAGGCTTGTGAAATCAAGCTTTGAATTTCTTTGAAGCTTGAGGTGCTACTTGGAAGCCAGGATGGCAGCGGCAGAAAGAACTGAATGTTTAAGTGTTAGGTGAGAAGTACTAGTTAAAGAAAATGTGAGCAGTAGAAAAAGAAGGTAGGGCTACTTTAGTGTGAGACCATTTCAATGCATTTGAGTTGATTTCATTAGACTAACTTAAGTGGGGAGACTTAGATATTTATTGGTGATAGTGGGTCACTTGACTGGATGGGTTGAGGCTTATCCAGCCATGAGAGCCACTCAGCAGTAGTCACCAAAATTAACAGATAATACCTATATTATACCTATACCTATATATACCTATATAGTAGAAGTAGAAGCTATAGACAGCAACCAAGAGACTCATTTTATTGCAAAAGTGCTTCAATTAATAATGGAGGCAGTGGGAATGTCATATTCCATGGAATGCAAAATCATCTCTGCTGTGAACCAAATCTTTACCCTTGCCTTGCCTTGCCTTGCCTTGCCAAATGATGTTTGGATAGAATGGGGGAAATTCCACAATATGAAACTAAAGACTGTATATCGGCCTCTATTCTTCTTTATCTTACCTCAGAATCAAAGGACTCCTAGCTCAAACCCTACCTCTCGATTTTGCTGTTCATAAGTTCCAGCCTGGTGATTGGGTCCTGATAAAACCTGATGTGAGGACAAACTTAGCCAAGCCTGGGACAGGTCCTACCAAGTCCTGCTGACTACTGAAACAGCAGTCCAACCTAAAGACAAAGGGTGGACCGTGTAAAAGGACCAGTGGAAGAACTTAAAGAGTGGCAAGTGATTCCTGAAGAAGACCTGCTGAGAATAAACTTTTCCAAAAACTGGTGTGGTCATTGTGGTATGAATGGGTTTTGTTTGTGATTTTTCTTGTTGCAGGAGTAGCAACTTTTTGGACTTTCCAGCCTGAGTGGTGGCCTCTCTTATTCCGTCTGAAGATCCCAACAGCAGCTGTGCAACTTCACACTCTCCAGATTGTGTTGGTCCCATGATTGTAACTGTATCACTGAATGTTATTGTTACTCTTGTTGTAATTGTGAACTTATACACACCTGTGGGGAATAATGGGACACTGTGCTTGTGTAAATGTGCAAGGGATTGCTCCCCATAGAAACTCTATTCCTATGTATATATCTATCCTACACTGGAGAATTGAGACATTGAATCAGGTCAATCTGACTTGAACACAGTAGTCCTAGGAGATAGTGATATCATGATCCCTGAAGATATAGATATCAATTCTATATTTGATTTAATGCAATGGTTCAATATTTGGGACTAATTTTCTTATGCATAGGACTAATATGAGAATATAATGCAATGATCAGTGTGAAAAATCATTTTACACGTAAAGGTATTTTCTTTGCTTATTGTTACTTTTTAGTCTGGAATTAACCTGACACAACCTAGTAACCCATTTGAAAATATACCTAGACTGAGTGGGTTATGGACGGATGTGGTAACTCTTAATTGGCATGCTCCAGATGGCTTATATTGGATAAATGGAAAATTTGCCTATGTGCAATTGCCTAGCCAATGGTAGGAAGCATGTGTATTAGGAACTGTGAAATCTATTTTTCTTCCTTTTTCTACTGCCCATACAACAAGGTGAAAAACTGGGTATACCTATTTATGTGGAAGTAGGCCACAGAAAGATGAGTGGCCTCCAGAAATAATAGTTCAGGTATACGGACCAGCCACCTGGGCAAAAGATGGTACAGAACTCCCTTTATATGCTGAATAGAATTGTAAGGTTACAGCCAATGATTGCAATGATACCTAATACAACTGCTAGTGTTCTAAATTTCTTAGTTAAACAGCACTCTCTGTTTAAAACAACACTCTCTGTTGAAAACAGCAATATCCCAGAATAGACTTGCTGTACACTATTTCTTAGCAAAAGTAGGTGTGTATGGAAAAATTATTTCCACAAATTTTGTTTGCAAAATTGATGATTGTTAACCCTTGGAGGTCTCCTTCTTCTCCCTTGTCTCATTCCTTTAATCCAAAGAATAGTCACATGATTCCCGCGATGGAAAGCATTCCATCATTTAAATAAAAAGTGTGGAATGAAGGGAAACAATAATAAGGATATAATAAATAATGCTAGGATATGATATACTGGTATACTAGATTCTGTAACCATTAGGTTCTTGTAATACACATATGCCTTTGTATTTGTATCATATATTATGCCTTTATATTTGTATCTCCTGTAACAAACATATTCTGTTATTAGGCCTGTAATGTATCTGGTATTTGTCAAACATATGTCCCTGCCATTTGACCTGAACCCATATTAATCTTCTCCCTGTTTCTTTCTTGTGCCATCTAAGAGCATGGTACTATCTCAGTCTTAATTTATGTTGATCTGGATAGACTCCTACTTTCCAGGGCCAGGGGGCCTAAGTGGCCAATTGAGTAAACAAAGAAATGCTCAAGATGACTAATTGGGAAGTTTCTATTCCCCCTTGCAGGGCAACAAGGAATGCACGGGCCTGGATTGGGAGGCCAGAGTTGGGTACTAAGCTGACGTCTCTGAGGGTATAAAAGGACGCCATACCTTCCCCAAGGTGTGGCTATCTCCTCGCATGCATTGTATCTGTATGTTCTGGATATAATTCCACCCAGTATTTTGTTTTTGGCCATAAATAAAATCTGTTTTTTTTGCAAGCCTCGTCTTGAGTCTCTCTCTTTGGCATTCTGGTGACTCAAGTGTATTTTGGGACCTTACATATTCCTTGTCCAGACAACTAGCTACGAGAGCAGTGAAAGAGATGAGAGTTGAAAGAGTTGATTTTGCTGGAAAGCCTTATTGACCATAAAATTGACTCCGATCTCTTTGATGAAAATGAAGTTTCTGATGCAGGAACATATGTACAACTCTCAACCAGGTGACTAGAGAAAATGCCTTCAGAGAATAAGATTTGACAGTCATATGTATTACTTGTCTTTTCCTTTGCATTACTATATATCTTATCCTGAATTGATTGTTATGCCAAATGTTATATGCTTGCATTGCTGATTTAAGCTCTGTAATAGGTAAGACTCAATTGTAACCAAATAAAATAGAGTCTTAAAGGGGGGAATAAAGTAGGACGTAAAGTGAAATTTGGATATATGAGTGAAATAATACGGGGTCAGCCTGGATGATCTCTGAAGGGCCCCTTTGACTTGAGACAGTTGCTGGGTTCAAAAAGTCAAACCACAAGAATTAGCTAACTTCCTGGTACTATGTTAAAATGCAGAACTAAACCACATGGATCAGCGTGAAGGGAAGGGGGTGAGCCTAGCACGTAGGTGGTTTATTTCACAAATTTCCTGTTTTGCTACTATTGAAGGGTATAAAAATGTGTGTCTTAATCAGAACTTTGTTCAGAATGTAACAGATTAATTAATCTGTCTGAACCTATTTTGGCCAAAATAAAGTTTCTCTTGATTTCAAAATTCATCTCCTTTATTTTTCTGCAACATTTTTGGTGAGCCAGCCAGGTGAAGCGAGATTTCGCTAAGGGACGGAACGGAACACCTGGTGGCCGGATGGGACCGTCTTGCCCACCCTTCAGGCGCCACTGAGAGTTTTTCTCTTGAGTGATCCACCCCTCTTGGTATATGATCGTTACAGAACGTTTCGCCTTTCAGAAAACGTTCCCCGCAGCCTTTCGCGGAGTCTCAGCCAGTCCTCAATACGCTCTGTAGGAATCAACTTCCGGTTGAATCCTTTCCCACCCCCGTACCGCTCGTCTCCTCCTCGCGTAGGTCGAATTCTCGCGACACTTCAATGCCGAGGCCGGCGGTCGGAGGCAAGCAGTGGGAGGAGAGAGCGGGTTGGCCCTGGCGCCTGGTGGTGGCGGTCGCCATTTTCCCACGGCGGCTCGGGTCTACCTCGGCGGGGCCTGGTTAGGGATTCACAGCCGAGTGGAAGGGGTTAGCGACGTGTCGAGCAATACCGGCGGGGGCCACGCACAGGAAAAAGCCGACCGGGAGCTGCTTAGGAGCCACAGATGGCAGCAGATTCTATCCGACCGAGGCGGCGGCGCTGGGGCTGAGGTGGCGGCAGGAGGAGGCGGGGCAGGAGGCACCTCCCCTCTCTCCTCCCCCCTCCCACCGAGGTAAGATGGCGGACCGGCCGGGTCTGTACTCCTCTTGCTCACACCCACCTCTGTGGAGCGGTGCGAGACTGCGTCGAGTCGGGAGGGAAAAGTGAGGAAACAAATAAGAGCGTCCCCGTGCCCCCTTTCTCCCCCCTACCTCTAGAGGGCACGCTAGCGGAAGGAGCGGGAGGCCAATGAGAGCGCACGCGCTTCTTTAGCCAACGGCCGCTGCCGGCCTATTATTACTTCAGCCGTCGCCGTTCTCTCTTTCGCTTCCCCCGCCCGTTTCCCGGCAGCTCGTCTTTGCGGGCGCCGCGAATCCGGCCGACGGACCAGCCAACCAACGGCCGCAGCTTCCTTTGTGCGTGGGGGAGAGGGGCAGGTGGGGAATCTTGAGGGGACGGGGCTCGGGAGGGTCGGGGGCGCGTGGGTGGGAGGGTTTGAGGCGTCGGGAGGGGGTGAGGGGGAAGTGGGCGGGGATGGGGGGGACAAAGGGTTAAAGAGAGGGGGAGGGAGCGAACGGCGGCGAATTTAGGTTGAAAGAAAAAAAGTAAAGTGTCCTCGGGCCATGTTAAAAAAACGCGAGTACAATCTTGGGTGTTCAGGGAATCGGGTCAGAGAGGATAGGGGGTGCAAGTTTGGAGAGATTTAGGGTTTTTTCCAGGCCAGAGTGATTGCAAAGGTCTCAAGGCGTTGGGGGGGAGGGTTTATAGACACTGAAGTGTGAGGTAGCTTGGGCTGGAGTGGAGAAACTCTTATTTACTGCATGTCATCACTCGAGTGGAAAGGCTTGCGAGAAGGGGGAAGAGTCGTATGAACATGGAGCCTGAGGAGGGACATAAAGAAGATCAAGCTGATAGTACTGGAAATGAGGGGCTAAATCAAGAGTCCACGGTGGGAAAAAATAACAGTGAAGTGAACGAGGGGGCAGCAACATCATTTCCAGAGGCAGTTCAGTTAGAGGGGCAGGATCAGGAAATTTTGGGGGATGAGGGTGAATTAAATCAAGGAAGAGTTGATGTGTCTGAAGAAGAAGTAATGTCAGGCGAGGACAGAAATTATACTGAGGGTATGGCAGACCCAGATCCCGAGAAAGTAAAAACCGGGGGGGGGGGGCAAGTGTTGGGGAGCTGAAAAGTAATGCAATCGAAGAGGAATCTTGAGGAATTGGGAGGAGCAGGTCAGAAAGAGACTGGTTTATTTGTGAGTCCGTTAGCAGGAGAAGCAAAAGAAAAAACTCCAAAGGGGATAGATCAGTGGAAGAGAAAGGAGCATGATGAAAGGGATTGTTGAAGAGAGAATTCTAGAAATGAATGAAAAAGTTGATCCGGCAAATCAGGGTCAGAGAGAGAAAGAGGTTCATGCAGACACTGAAGGAAAGGCTGATTATTCACACAACTTGGATGAGAAGAGCATTAAAGAGGCAGCTGATAGGGAAGGCATGGCATTGAAGAAGGCTGAAGTATTAGCTTTAGACCAGAAGGATTCAGAGGGAGACACTGAAAAAGAGATTGTTGAAACCACCGAGATTCAGAAGGAGGATAAAGATTTATCAAGATTGGGTCAGAGAGGTAATTTAGAGATAACTAAAGAGGGAAAGGATGTAGCAGCAGATGCAACATCCATCAGAGACAGACTGAAGAATCTGTAGGATTAGGTATGGAGCAAAATAAGGTGTATACCAGGGGTGTCAAACTCAAGGCCTGTGAGGTGGTTTGATCTGGCCCACAATGAGGCAGAATCTGGCCCGTGTGGCAATCCTGGAAACTCTAAGGGCCCAGCCCGCGTCACTTCAGCCCAGCCTATGCCATCCCGGCATGTGTGCACAGGCCCAGTTCTCCATCACCACGTGCAGAGCAACTAAAGTAGTCTGGGACTATGGTAAAAAAAAAATAGTTCGGACCTTCCAACCTCGCGAGATCTTTTTTTTTCTGTGAGAAGTTGGAAGGTCTGAACTATTTTTTTTTACCGTAGTCCCACAGACTAGTTGCTCGAAAGGAGCTAGAAATGTTAGTAAAGGGATGTGGGTGGCAGGGGTGAGGGTTTGGCCTGGCTGAAGGGCCCTCAGGTAAGCCAGGGCGGGTGGAGCAGCTCTGCACCCCCTGCCTTGCTATGCCCCCCCCCCGCCTTGCTTCATTCTTTGTTCTTTGCAACTTCTCAAGCTGACAGCGGGGGGGGGGGGGGGGGACAGGAGCCACCTGAGCAGTCCTCCCCACTCAAGCAGTGGCGGGCTCTGCGGGACAGCAGGGCCTCTCATATCTCCGCCACTTGAGGGTGGTGGTGGTGGGGAGAAGTGTGGTGAGGGTTTGTGCCAGCCAGCCAGGCAAGGAGTAGGTCCGGTGGGGGTGGCTGTCTGGGGAGGGGGAATCATGGCTGCTCAGGTGGCTTCTGCTGCCAGCAGCTTGGGTGCCCGGCTCCATCCAAGCTGAAGAAAGCGGAAGCACAGCAGTGGGATTGCCCTCAAAGATCACTCCTTTTCCAAGCATCTCATTTGCATGCAAACTCCCCACTTGCACCCAGACAGGCTCCACAGGACAACAGGGTTTCATTCCTCCCCTGGTGCAGTGAGCTCTGGCAAGCTGGACGTGGATGCGAGGGTTTCGTTCAGTTGAAGGTTTGTTCCTGCCCTCAAACAGTAAGGCCCGCGGATACGAAGCCCTCTTGCCCAGTGCAAAAGTCCTCCAGCGGCTGCACTTGCAATTGGCTTGCAACACCTGAGTTCCACGTCCTCCCTCCTCCTCCTCCTGCTATGCCTGCTTCTGCCTCCTCTTCCTGATCCTTCCTGGCTTCCTCTTCGTCCTGCTACCTCTTCTTCCTTCCTTCGCTTCTTCCCCAGTTTCCTCCTCTCCCAGCACCACAACTGGGCTCGTGTTCCCTTCGCGCACCTCTCCAAGTTTGCAAGACAAACATGCAGCAGCCCAATTTGCAACCAGGTGCTGCCCCAAAGCCTTATTGGAGGGGGACCCTTCCAAGGTATGTGTGCGTGGGGATGTGTCTTTCTCAGAGTGCAAATAGGGGCAGGGAAAAGCTACCTTTCACCTTAAGCTCTGGGTCTCCAAGGGAATCCCTCTCTCCTTTTCCAAGACTGTTCGGCTCAGTTGCACTTCAACTGGAGTTTTTTGCTTTTGTTTTGATGCTCGAGGATGCCTCATGTGTTTTGGCAACATCGTGCTTGCTTTTCGTTGTTTGGTTTGGTGTGTGTGCTTAAAGGGCTTTCACTGCTTGCTCCAAGCCTTTGCAAGCTGAGGTGACTGCATGCTTTGGGTTTCTTTGCAAAGCGGCATTGTGCTATGCCAAGTTGGTTTGATCTCTTGGTTTCTTTTGAATGGTTTTCTCAGCACTTCCTCAACGTTCTGGATTTTCGGTTTGTTTTTCTGGAAGGGTGAGTTAGAAGTTGCTTAAAGTGAGTTAGAGTTGCTTAAAGCATTGTAAGCTGCCCTGAGTCTCCGGAGAAGGGCGGCATATAAATCGAACTAATAAAATAAATTGTCTCTTCTCCCCTGCCTTACTTCCCACTGTTGGAAGAAAAACTCCTGTGTTCCTTTCCCAGCTGGGACACACCACAGACACTGAGAAGAAATGGATTCAGAAGCCAGCTGCCAGAAAGTGGAATTCTTTTAATGTAGGAAGGCAAGAAGCAAAAAAGTGGCACAGCTCCAGCATTCCTGGCTTGCAAGAACCTTGGGAGTGTGAATCTGAGCCTTTTATGCTTAATTCCCCTTTGAAGCTCCTGCAGCTTGATGGGTTTTGATGTGTTTCTGATTGCCCTGGGTTTTGTTTTCCTGTTTTACTGGGTTAAACTTGGTCCCAGGTCTTTTGTTTTTTCTGTCCTTGGGGTTTAATCCTGTCAGGGGCAGGAAAAAGGGAGTTTCGGTTTAGCTTGGAGAGTTTATTTTTTAGCCTGATTCCCCTTATCTTAATGGCTCTACTTAAGTGTTTCTGTGGTCAGCTTTGTTATTTTTGTATGAAAGCCAAATCTGGCTCTAGGTTCTGCCTCAGTTCACCTTTCCAATAAACAACTGAGTCAGAAGATCATTTAAAAGCAGTTTATTAGGGTACCCTGATAAAGTGGGTCTCTCTATGAAAAAGGGAGAGAGAACCTCGAGCCCTATGTTTCCCTTCTTTTTATAGTTAACAAAATGCAAGAGGAAAGTTGATTGGACAGAATAAAAGTAACCTCCCCTTTGCATAGGAAATCAGTTACATGTAGTCAAGCATGTTACATATTTGTATCCCATAATATCACACATGTTCATTAAAATGAGGTCTGATGTCAGAAGGTGGGCTGCTGCTGGTTCGGACTGGTTCGGGAGAACCAGTAGTTCCGACGATCAGCTGACCCTGCCCCCGCCGTATCCTGTCCTATATTTCCTTCTTTCTGGCTCAGCTGATTTCCGCACCTGTGTTCTACTTACCGGGGCTGCTTTTTTTTTTTTTTTATAATTTGATTTATATGCCGCCCTTCTCCGGAGACTCAGGGCGGCTTACAATGCGTTAAGCAATATCCTTCATACTTTTGTATATTTATACAAAGTCAGCTTATTGCCCCCACAAACTGGGTCCTCAATTTACCTACCTTAGAAAGGATGGAAGGCTGAGTCAACCTTGAGCCTGGTGAGATTCAAACTTACAGTAATTGCAGACAGCTGGTGTTAATCACAATGCTATCAGTCTGCTGAGCCACCAGGTAAGCAGCTGAGCTTCAAATTGCTGTATTTTGAAAGCTGCGCACAAGTGTGTTAGGTGCGCATGCAAAGTGCGCGCTCACAGAACTGGTTGTTAAACCGGTTTCAGCCCACCACTGGGTGTAATTGTAAGGAAAAAGATTGTTTAGAGTTCACGAAAGAGATAAGCCAGACCCCAAGTTGTACTAACCAACTTTTCTTATCTGGAGGTAGTCTCCAGCTTGTTTATCAGTTTAGGAATGTTAAAAGCTAATAAATCTGAACATCATTTTAAAAAAGAGAAAATCAAATTAAAATACAAGGTAACTATGTTAGTTAACAAATAACAAAATCCATGTTATTTGCCCCTCATGTAACAGCCCAGGCTGCTCTGAGTTTTCCTTTCAGCTGGTGCTTCTTGGTTTTCTTAAAGGGGAAGGGCTGGCTTAAGTCTTTTGGCACTGCTTTAGTGGTTCCTGGCACTGTCCTTCCCACACCACTTTCTTAGAAGCAGAAAGTCACATGTCTAATCTGGAAGGAAATCACTGCTGAACCATCTCTCTCTCTCTCCCTCCCTCTCTCTCTGTCTCTCTCTCTCACACACACACACAGGTCCATGGAAAAATTGTCATCCATGAAACCGATCCCTGGTGCCAAAAAGGTTGTGAACCTCTGAATTACATAATGCAGGGTCCCTACAGGAGGGCCCTTTTAAGGATTAAGTATTAATAGAAAAGCAACTAACTTAGCTCTGTTCCTAAACGCTAAAGCTGTTGCACATAAAAAACAGAGGAGCTCTGATCAACTATCACAGCCACCATTTTGACAGTTTTGCTGTACTGTTGTCTGTGGACACCCCCAATAAATGCAAGCATGGGATAAACTGACCCTGGTTTGTTCTTTGTCTTTTAAGTGGCCACAAACTACTAGCAAAAGTGGCATTTGATTCCAGCAAGGAGGCATCAACAAATGTTTCCCCTTTTGCATTTGAGCATCAAGAAGGGACAGGAAAGGAGAAAAGGAAAGAGGAAAGACAAAAGAGGGGAAGAGAGCAAAGAAGGAAAGAGGGAAAGGAAGAAGAAAGAAGGAAGAGGAAAGGAAAAAGAAGGAAGTTATAATGAGTGGGAGGGAGGATCTGCCTTAGCACTTGGCCATCAGCTGCCCTGGTGGTCTCCCATCCTATCGCTGAGGATGCTTTGGTTACAAAGCCGTGTCTCCTCGTATGGAGAGGGAGTGGGCCTCCCTCTGACCCACACACTTTACCCACCCACGATGAGCAACCTGGCCAAGGACAGCAAGCACAGCAGCAGCCGCCTTGAGGAGGAGGTAAGCTCATCCGGGCGGCCCTTGGGGAAGGCTGGGCAGGGCTGGGCATTTGCCCTCCACTGCCCAGGGCTCCAGGCAGCCTGCACCGCTGTCCGGGAGTCCTGCGTGTGGCCTGAGAGGGATGGCAAGGCTCCTCTGGTGCAGGGGTCACCAACCTTTCGAACCCCAGGGACCACTAAATTCATAATTTAAAATCCCGTGGACCACTAATATGATATGCCTAATGACCAGATAGGTAGGTGTGGCTAGGTGGTCATGTGACTGGGTGGGCGTGGTCAACTTGATGTCACTCATGTTGTGGGGTGCCTCAACGGCCTCTACTTGCCTCACCACCCAGGCTCCCTAGGGCCCCAACAGGAAGCAGTTGTTGGAGCTAAGCAGCCACCACGAGAAAGAGTTGGCAAAACAGCTCAGTTCAAATTGGATCTGACCGAGAAGGAGGCTCAGCAGAAGCACCTCGCTCAGGACTATGAGCATAGGCTTTCCAAGCAGAGGGAAGACCTGCGGGAGTGCAAGGCCAGGTACCGGCACTTGGAGGCTCAGCGGGCTGAGATGGTCAGTCAGTTCCAGGCCATCATGCAGTTCCACTGGAACAAGGCCCTCCGGCTCTTCGCCACCAGCAGCACTTCCCTCCAGCCTTCGCCCAAAGCTCTGCACCAGGAGGCTGAAGCAGACCCCAAGTCGGAATTTCTTCCCCCCTCCAACCCACACAAGAAGACCCTGAAGGGGGAGACTCTCTGCAGCAACACAAATGTTCATTGCATGTATCCAGCCGAGGAGGCGTAGTTTGAGGACACCTGATTTAGTGCAATATAAAAAATGCAAACAATTTTTCTGCGGACCACCAAAATATTCTCACGGACCACCAGTTGGTGACCACTGCTCTGGTGGACAAGGGTTTGGCGCTCGCCCTGGTCTCGCCTTCCTTTGCTGTAGACAATAGATCCCACCAGGGCCACCACAGGCACACCCAGCCATGAGTGATGATGAGCTGGTCACACCCACCCTGGCCACCCCTATACCTCCACCCCAAGGTCAACCATAAGCCTGATGCAACCCTCAACGAAATCAAGTTTGACACCCCTGGTGTACACCAATGCTGAGGATGAGGAAATAGCTGGAGTAGAGCAGAGTTTAATTGCATGTGAAACAGAGACATCAGTAGAAACCCAGGAAAAACCTGAGGAGGCATTAGAAAATCTCAGGGAACCTGGAGAAATGACTGGAAAAAGATGCAACAATGGCTGAGGAGGAAGCCAGGCTGTTAGAAGCAAATTAAGTACAGGTTGAAGAGGCTAGGAAAGCACCAGAGGCAGAGGCTGGTCAGGTGGAGGCAGAGATTGGAACTGAAAAGAAAGATGCAGCAACAACACTGCATCAAACAAAGACTGAGAAGTTAGTTGAGGGAAGTCAGGAAGAAAGTGGGCAACCAGTGGGAGAACAGCTGGCTCCACTTGGGTACGTGCCGACATGTTGCTCCTAATAAATAACTGGATTTCTTTTGAAACTTGGCTCAAGGCTCATGAATTAATTAGGGTATCCGTCGGAACCCTGACAGCAAATGTAGTGACATTAACAGTGGTTGATGCCAAAGCGAAATATTTGCAAGAATCAAGTGATTCTTTTGAGGCGAGAATTGGGAAAGTGACTGAAGAAGTTGTGATGATACCAGTTGAAGATAAAATTGAGGATTTGCTGGAGATAAGGGAAGTAGTAATGGGCAAAAGATTTAGCTGCCATGGAAGCAGAGAAGGGGGCTGTTGAGAAGGTGAGAGCAGAAGATGTATCATTAGCAGTAGTTGAAGTTAAGGTTGAAAATTTGGTTGACATTAATGAAATACAGATGGGAGAGGACATGGCACTAAATGTAGAATCAAAGGGAGAGACTGTAGAGTTGATTGCAGAGAAAGATGTAGGAGAAGCAACAGAAGCACCAGAGAGTATAAGTAGAATACAAGAAGAAATGCCTCTTGATAGTAATGGAAGAAATACCCATGCAAATTCAGGATAAGAGAAGTAAAGAAAAGACTGAATCAGAGATGATTTTTTTTTAAAATTTGATTTATATGCCGCCCTTCTCTGGAGACTCAGGGCGGCTTACAATGTGTTAAGCAATAGCCTTCATACTTTTGTATATTTATACAAAGTCAGCTTATTGCCCCCACAAACTGGGTCCTCATTTCACCTACCTTAGAAAGGATGGAAGGCTGAGTCAACCTTGAGCCTTGGAGATATTCGAACCAGCAGTAAATTGCAGGCAGCTGTGTTAATAGGGTGCTTAGACCACTGTACTATCAAGGCTCTTGATTGAAGAGAAAGTTGAAGATTTGAAACAACCAGAACAAAGGCCAGAAGAACAAGTAGAAGAGAGGGAAGGCGAACAGCTGGCATGATTGATAAAGTGGAAACTGGAGAATTAGAGATGGCATTAGCAATTAATCAGAATGAAATAATGAAAAGCCTGAGGCCATCTCAGGAAAAGGCAGAGATTGCTGTCATAGATGCTGTGGGGGAAAAATTACCATCTCAGGAAAAGGTTTTAGTCTGGAGTCCAGAATTGGAAAGACCAACTCAAGAGATAGCAGGGGTGGGCTCCAGAGAAGGGACATCCAGATCATATAAGCAAGAGGATAAACTAAGCCGAGAACCTATTGCAGAATTGGTGAGAATTGGCCAGGAAAGGAGAGATTTGGGCTTAGGTCAAGTAGAATTATTAGAAACTAGCATAAAGCTCACTGAAGAATTAGGTAAATTGGGTAGTGAAGAACAAAGTCACAAAGTGAAAGGTAAAATAATTCTAGGCGTGGCAGGGCTAATAAGACAAGGACCAATTCAAGTAACACCACATAGGACCGTTTAGGTTAGCAGGAGGCTATAAGAGTGTTGGCACATGTAGCTCCAGGATTAATTGTAACTGGTTTGAGGAAGCCTGAAGGAAAGAAACTAACAAAATAAGATCATATGCAGTTGGACACGAGGACATTAGAACAAAGATGCGATTAGCTGAACGGGGGCATTTCGGAGTAAGCATGAGGTCAAATGAAGCAATGGTCTTCATGGGTTACCGAATTGGGCGGGAAATAATGTCTTGCTTGTCAGAGGCAGAGAAGAGGATGGTGAAAATTCAGCTGCCTGAGTTAGAGGAGATTGGGAAAAAGCCTGCAATAAAACAGGTAGAGGTACCCAGGCAGGAACAGGAAGTGAGGAAGAAAGAGATACAAGAAATTAATGCCAATGAAGTAGCAAGGCATCATCTAGAGGAACTGCCAACAGCATGGCTTGGTAGACCGTTGACACGAGATTATACAGCACAAGAAAGTTCTGGGTGGACTACAGGCATAGGGCCAGGACATGGGTGTATTTCAAGGTCACTTCCCGCAGGAATAAAAGAAAGAATTAACTTGATGGTGATGGGTGAGAGTGCAACAAAACCAGCAGCACAGAGTCTTGACCCATTAAATTTTCGAATGAGAAGAAGGATACTTGACCTTGCAAGCAAGTCTGCCAATGTGCATTTGTTAAATTTATTTATTTATTAGTTTGATTTATATGCCGCCCTTTTGTATATACCTGCTTAGTAGGGCTTTTTGCCCCCCCCCCCCGTGGTGTTCTATTTTATACAAAGTCAGCTTATTGCCCCCACAAACCGAGTCCTCATTTTACCTACCTCGGAAGGATGGAAGGCTGAGTCAACCTTGTGCCTGGTGAGAATTGAACTTGCAGTAATTGCAGGCAGCTGGCAGCTAAATACTACTTCCACTGCACCACCATGAGATATTGAGGCCAAGACCACCAGGTTCTCGACTTGGTGTTGCAGATCAGAAGGTTCATGAGGAAGGAAGTCCTAGCCTGATGACTGAAAGGCAAAGTCCTGGTTTGTTTACAAGGAAAAAAGAACTAAAAGATTGGAGGGATGGGGTGATGGGACTAGCAATCAGGAGATACAATGCAATGAGACTCACTGTGGGGCGAAGGCCCAATTGGTTTGCACATAAAGGGGAGGAAGTTAGCTGAGGATTCATATGGACCTGCAAGTAGCTCCCATAAGGTGAGTTCCATTTTGGGACATGTTGAAAGAAGAGTGTTAACAATGGCACAGCAGGTAACAAATGAGAGAGTACCAGGTTTGGAACTGGGTGGACAAAGTCTGGCTGAGGTACTGAAGGAGGATATGGAGTTAGCAAGGTCAAAGAAAGGTGAGAAATTTTCAAGGTAACTGGTGAAAGAAATTATGCAATGAGTTTAGGGATATTGGATTGTTTTAAGAATTAGTGGAAAAGCAGAGAATGTATAGAGAATAGTGCAGTTTAAGAGCAAAGTTTCAGGTTGAGAGGATTTACCAGTATATATTTGTCAAAGGAATAGAGAAAGATGAAAGGCCAAGACGATATAAGTAACAGTGTATTGACACTTCAGGAACAAAGGGAATGAAATGAAACAAGGATAAAAATTGACCTTGAGAAAATTGGTGATTTGGATCATCTGGGATTTGTGGCTGTGAGTGAAAGGTAACTAAAATCTTTCAGAAAGGAAGAAAAATTGTCTCTGGAACATTTAGTAGCATCTCAAACAGGTTCTTGCCTTTTCTCATAGGCTTGGATTTGGTAGCTGGTGTTTACATTAAATGTCTCCATCATGACCTGTAGTCAAGCTATTCCTGTGCTGTCTGCATTACAATTATGGAGAAACAGCCTTTTGCTAGTGCTTCGAAGAGAATTAAAAAAAAAATAGAGCAAGGCTCAAGCAAAAAGAATAAATGTTTGTAAAACATGGCATTCTCTGCCCTGGATTGACCTTTTCTTTTCAGGAGTAGTCTTTCTCTGGAAAGCGAAACCCTGGAAGTACAGTCTGAAAAGCAAGTGGAATTCTCAGCTCAAACAGGTACAGCTGAAATTTTTAAAAAATAGTGAACATGGAAACAGAGCATTTGTATAAGCATGCTAAGGAAGTACTTGATTACCATATCTTCCTAAAAATAAAGTTAGATGCAGTTTGTTTCTGTATCTCATACAGGATAAGTCCTCAACTTACAACTGATCACTTAGTGACCATTCAAAGTTATGACAGATCCCCCCCAAAAAAGTACGACTCAGATTCAAATTTCTGATGGCCACCCTCCCTCTTCCTATTGTCACATGATTTCATTTTGGGTGCCTGCCTGGTAACCGGCCCACATTTACAACCGTTTGCAATGTCCCGCAGTTATGTGACTGCAGGGTGGATTAAATCACAATTTAAATCACTAGTAAAAAGGATTGATTTAAATCAACTCGATTTAAATCATAATTTTTAAAGAGCAACTGTCATCTCTGTCCCACAGCAGCTCCTCTGACCCACTATTGACTCACCCGACAGTCTCAATATTGCAGAATACACAGCCTCATGCTACATAACTAAGCTCCATTTCATGCTGAATAAACTAAATTATTAATGTATCTTAAATAGAAAATTATCTTTAGATAGATTTTTACTCCAAAAGCATTTTATTAAAATAAATTTGATTAAAAAAAAATCCAATTTAAAATTTAAAAATCCTCTTTTTTATTTAAAAAAAAATCATCAACTTTTATCCACCCTGTGTGGATAAACAAAGTTCCAACATTTTTGCGGGAAAGCAGTATTTACTTCTAATTTCTGACAAAATGCCCTTTGCAGACAATGGGATTGCTTTACGACCACTGAGTTTGTTTAATAAACCTTGCAAAAAATGTTATGAAATCAAGTTGCTCATATGGGTGCCTCACAACCATCATGACATACAACAGAAATTTGGAGTTCCATTACAGTCGTAAATTGAGGGCTATGTATATTAGATTTTGCTTGCTGTGATATGCAGGAGAGTATACTAGGAACTATTGCAGTCAAAAGGCAGGAAATGTATTTGATAAATCTTAACTAACGCACACATTGATGTATTGCGAACACTCTCAAGTTTGAAGCTGCACATTTCCTCATAATGGGAAAACACATTTTCTTGGGAAATTTCTGTTGGAAAAAGATGGTGTGGTATCAAAATTCTCTTTTTGTGTTTCGTTACATTGCGGTTACGTTTTAAATCATAACATATAGGTCTGTGATGGACAACCTATGGCACGCATGCCACAGGTGGCACACAGAGCCCTCTGGGCACGCGAGCTGTCGCCCAGCTCAGCTGCACCACACATACGCGCGCGCCTCCCGCCAGCCAGCTGATTTTTGGGTCTCTGCCATGCGTGCGCGGGGGGGACCATGCAGGAGACACATGCATATGCGTGGGGGGTCATGCACGCTTGCATGGGGTGGGGGGAGTGGGGGGGGTGCGGTCCCCCCAGCCCGTTTTTGGTCCCAGGAGGCTGCAGGGAGGCCTACTAGGCCCAAAACGGGGCATGGGGAGGCCACACGGACATGCATGTGGGGTGGGGGGCACGGGGGAGCATCTAGTGCACATTGCATTATGGGTGTCAGCACGCACGTGTTCGAGCTGTCGCACGTGTGCTTGCTTTTGGCACACAATGACAAAAAGGTTAGCCATCACTGATGTAGTTCTCAACTGATGACCATTTAACAACTATTCGAAGTTATGGCAGTGGTGAAAAAAGTGACTATGACCGGTCCTCATACTTACAACCAGGTCATATGATTGTCATTTACAACCATCTTCCCAGGGGGCTTCCAATAGGCAAAGTCAATGAGGAAAGCCGGATTTGCTTAACAACTGCATGATTTGCTTAACAACTGTGGCAAAAAAACCTTGTAAAATCAGGTGGAGTTCACTTAATGACTATATCGCAGTGATGGCGAAACTTTTTGGCACCGAGTGCCCAAACTGGAATGTGTGCACATGCGCATGCCAGAGTGCTGGAAACCCGAAGACCAGCCGGCCAGTGCGCATGCACACGCTGGCTGGCTGGTCTTTGGGTTTCCGGCGCACGCATGCGCGCCAGCCAGCTGGTCTTCATGCGCGCCGGAAACCTGAAGACCAGATGGCCGGCGTGCACATGTGCACTGGCCAGCTGGTCGTCGGGTTTCCGGTGCTCCGGCATGCATGCGCCGGAAACCAGAAGAGCAGCTGGCGACGCCATGCGTGCCCACAGAGAGGGCTCTGCGTGTCACCTCTGGCATGCGTGCCATAGGTTTGCCATCGTGGCTATATTGCTTAGCAACAGGAGTTCTGGTCCCAGTTTTGGTCATAAGTCAAGGACTACATATATTCAGCTATTTTTTGCAAAGGTACAGAGATGAGAAAGCGGTGAGCTATGAACAAAATTGTTATTACAATTTTCAGAGCTATGGAACAGCACAGTAATAATAAACATTGATTTTTAAAGCACTCATATGTTCAGAGAGCTATGCAAGCAGCTAAATTAAAGAAACAAATACAGATGATTTAAAGGTGCATCTATAAAAACTGAAAGAGAAGTAACAATGTATTTTGGGAGAGAAACTTTCTCAAATTTTAAAATAATCCCCAAAGAATTAAGTTGGCCTTACAGAGAGTGCATTCACTTTTCAAGACCTTTTCCTACACTTTTTTCCAATTACATTAAATGCTATTGGCAGAAGTCAAATTGTTTTGTCTTAACTGGTTAATTGTACTTTTTTTTTTTTTTATTAAAAAAAAAGCTCTTTGATATGTGCATCAGTTTTGAAAGATTTTCAGTTTGGCTGCAATCGTTAAATGCTGATTTCTGTTCATGAATTTCTTCAGCTAATTCTGAGTCAGGCAGACCCGAGCGCAGGCTGGGCTGCCCAGGAACCCAGGAGCTGGACGGCTTGTCCCAGTGGCTGACTGACCAGAATGAGGCCGGTTTGCAGCATGCACTGGAACTGGACGCCAGCACTACAACCTCAACTGAAACTATTGGGACAAGAGGCAAAGAGCAAGAGCGAATTAAAATGCAGAGCAGTCTTCCCCGACAACACCACATGCTGCACGCACAGGTAGAGTTGGAGGTGAGAAGCACCCATGTGCAAATCCCTCTGGATTAGCCAAGTCTGTCTGTGGATTTTCAGTGATATATTAAGATAATGTGAGTCGCATTGTAGGGAGCAGCTTTTTGGCAAACCAAAGGAAGTTCTTCTCTGAGACCTCACCTAGACTTATTTCTGGAGTTACTATATTTTAATGATTGAGGGCACTGTGATAATCCTTGCTGTTGATTTCTCCTTCCATGCTTTTCATATTACATTGCGTGCTTCAGACTACATCAGACAAAATGACAGGCAGCAATCCAGTGTCACCAGCCTCTTCAGGCTCTCCTGCCTCAAGTGGGAGCATCTCACCATCACATCTCACCCACGACTCTTCTTTGGACAGTTACCTAAGTTTTGATGGTCCCAAGTCGCAGAACAGAGCCCTGGTATCATCTGGGATATACATCTCCCCTGATCCTGCGAGCATGTGGGACAAGACACAAGCAGAGATTGCTGAGCAGGCAAAGCATGTAAGCTCTTGTCCAAACCATTGGACTATTTTAGCCATCTTTCTGTTGGGCATAAGCATCTGCAATCTAAGATAGTAGGGTAACCCTGAAGATAGTAGGGTAGCCCTGAGCCTTTCAGGAAGCATGTGAATGAACTACCTGACTTGGTTACTCTGTTTTAGGAAGCAGAAATTGAGAATCGCATTGCAGAAATGAAGAAGGAAGGATTCTGGTCTTTGAAAAGGCTTTCAAAGGTGCCTGAGCCAATTCGGCCCAAAGTGCACTGGGATTATCTTTGTGAGGAAATGCAGTGGCTCTCTGCTGACTTCGCTCAAGAACGTCGCTGGAAGAGGGGTGTTGCCAGGAAGGTGGGTTCTGGCATCTTTAAACTGTCCCTTCTCCAGATTTTTTCAGCTGGTTTCCATCCATCCATCCATTCCTATCTTTATACTTTTTAGAAACAAGTACCATGTAATGGAATGCTTCTTAACTGTTTCATGGCTCTTACGGGATTTCTGGCGTTTTGTATAACCTAGCAGCTAAGTGATGTAATTGGTGCTATTTCAACTGGCTAGTGCACAGTATGGCTATAAGATTTCCCTCCAGAAAACCTCCAGCGAACTAATGTTTCCTAAAATATGGTCCAGGATAAGGTGGAAAACATGGCCACATGTGATGGATTTTGGTCACTTGGACCTGCTGTCTTTCTCCTCTGTGGCATACAGGTTGTGCGCATGGTGATCAGGCACCACGAGGAACAGAAGCAGAAAGAAGAACGAGCCAAACGCGAGGAGCAAGCCAAGTTGCGCCGTATTGCTTCTTCCATTGCCAAAGAGGTCAAGCAGTTCTGGAGCAACGTTGAGAAGGTGTGTGAAACCCTTGTACAGAGTCAGGAAAAGTGTGTGTACATCTTGATAGCCTAAATCAGGGGTGTCAAACTCTATTTCATTGAGGGCCACATCAGGGTTGTTTGACTGTGTGGGGGCGTGGCAAGGGTGGACATGGCCAGCTTGACGTCACTCGTGTTGGGGGCACCTGTGGTGGCCAAGTGCTAAGGCTTGGGGACTTCAACCTGCCTACCCTGGGCGGGGTGTCGGGGGTGGCTTGGGAGTTCATGGCTTCCTTTTTTTTTTTTTAATTTGATTTTTATTATAACATAGTGATACATTCAATACATTTTCGGTTCATTGGTGCAATTATATACATATATACATCTACATGCATTATTACTTGTCTTTTATTTGATATTGTTTCTTAAAGCTAGATTTAATTTCAAAACACTTAAAGATAATAGTGCTCAAATCTCTAAGACTAAATGTAATACTGTTCATATGGATTTTGTTAATTAATTAATATTTAATCTCTATTTCCTTCTTTATTTCTTTTCCCCATCCATTCGTACCACATGTCCCACACGCTATAAAATTCCGAATCTTCTCTGTCATTAATTTCTGAAGTCAGTTTGTTCATTTCGGCGCACTCCAATATTTTTCCGGGAGTTCATGGCTTCCATGGCAGCCATGGACCTGACTCAGATTATTCAAGGCCCGACCCATGAGGGGGGTCACACACCCAATCTTGTTTTTATCTCGGAACAGTGGCGGGTTGAGTTCGGTGGGGGAGAACCTACTATTTACCCCCGTCATGGACCGATCACTATCTCCTTCGGCTAGGCTTCCAGTATGCCACCCCTCCTCACTGGGATGCGGGACCGACCACCTGGTTCCGCCCCTGGCGCCTGATGGACCCAGAGAGGTTCCAGGTGGAACTGGGGACGATACCTCTCTCTCTCCCACGCCCCGGCTGCGACCCGGTGGATGCCTGGGATAAGGCGGCTGCCGGGGCTCTCGACCGGGTCGTGCCTTTGCGGCCTCTGACTTGGCACAGATCCCGGTTGGCTCCGTGGTTTACGGGGGAGCTCCGGGAGATGAAGCCGTAGGAGAGGCCTAGAGAGCTGTTGGAGAGCCAGCTGTTCCGAATCTGACCATGTCCGGTTAAGGTCGTTTACACGATCTTACCTAGTGGAGATGGCAGCGGCGAAGCATCGTTACTTCTCCGCCCTCATCGAGTCCGCAGATAATCACCCGGCTGCCCTGTTTAGGGTGTCCCGCTCCCTCTTGAATCAGAGGGAGGGGGAAGACCCTCTGCAGGGACGAGCCGAGGAGTTTAGTCAGCATCTGCTGGACAAGATCGCTCAGATTCGGGATGGCTTGGACCCCGACTGGACAGGGTCAGACGGTGGGGAGGCGGCGGGTCTTGTCATTTGGGAGGAGTTCAATCCTGTCACCCCGGAGGAAGTGGACAGGATCATGGGTAAACTGAGTGCGACCACGTGTATATTGGACCCGTGCCCCTCCTGGCTGGTTTATTCGGCTCAGGAGGTGTCATGTGACTGGATCCAGGCAGTGATAACTGCTTCATTGGGTGAGGGAAACTTTCCTGCCGCCTTGAAGGAGGCGGTGGTTAGGCCCCTCCTCAAGAAACCTGCCTTGGATCCAGCTGTCTTGAATAACTTCCGTCCGGTCTCCAACCTTCGCTTTCTTGCGAAGGTTGTTGAGAGCGTGGTGGCGCGTCAGTTCCCGGTGGCCCTGGATGAAGCGAAATACCTCAATCCGTACCAATCGGGTTTCAGGCCCCACTACAGCACGGAGACAGCATAGGTGAGATCATCCGTGGCTTCGGGGTGAGGTATCATCAGTACGCTGATGATACCCAGCTTTTTATATCCACCCCGAACCAACCCAGTGATGCTCTCGACGTGATGTCCCGTTGCCTGGAGGCGGTACGGGTCTGGATGGGGAGGAACAGGCTTCGGCTCAACCCTGCCAAGACCGAGTGGCTGTGGGTACCGGCATCCCGGTCCGATCTCGAGGTTCCATCTTTGTCTATAGGGGGTGAGGTGTTACCCCCGGTAGACAGGGCACGCAACTTGGGTGTCCTCCTGGATTCACGGTTGAGTTTAGAAGATCATATAACGGCTGTGACCAGGGGGGCGTTTGCCCAGGTTCGCCTGGTGCGCCAGTTGCACCCTTATTTGGACCGGGATGCCCTACGCACAGTTACTCATGCGCTAGTCACCTCCCGTATTGACTACTGTAACACTCTCTACCTAGGGCTGCCCTTGAGGACCATCTGGAGACTCCAGCTGGTACAGAATGCAGCCGCGCGGGTCGTGATGGGTGGTTCCTGATACGCCCATGTTACACCTCTCCTGCGTGACTTGCATTGGTTGCCGGTTGCCCTCCGGGTGAGATTTAAGGTACTGGTGATGACCTATAAAGCCCTTAATGGCTTAGGCCCAGGATATTTGTCGGACCATCTGCAACCAGCAACAGCTCCCCATCGCCCGGTGCGTTCTCACAGGGAGGGCCTACTTAGGGTGCCGTCGGCTAGACAGTGTCGACTGGCGACCCCTAGAGGTAGAGCTTTCTCTGTGGGTGCTCCCACCCTCTGGAACCAACGTCCTCTGGGGCTCCGGTTGGCCCCTGACCTCTGCACCTTCCGCCGCGATTTAAAGACATGGTGGTTCAACCTGGACTGGGGGGGTTAACATGTATTTTAATATGTTTTATTGGATATTTTATTGTTGTGAGCCGCCCTGAGTCCTATGGAGATAGGGCGGCATATAAATAAAATAATAAATAAATAAATAAATAAATAAGGCAGGACTTCTCCCTCCCTCCCTCCCTCCCTTGCTATCTTCCCATCTTTTGCTTTGTCTTTCCTCTTTCCCTTTCTACTTTCCTGTCCTTTCTTGCATGCTCAAATGCAAAAGGGGAAACATTTCTTCTTTTGTTTTGTTTTTAGTTTGTTTTGTTAGCCCTCTGCCAGTGAAAACTGAGCCCGGGAGGGCCGCATGCGCCCCCCCCCCCCCCGGGAGCTCTGTTTTTGCTGGCAAAGTCACTGCGGGATGGTCCTTTACTGTTTCCAGGGTGGCCCCACGGGCCAGATCTAAGCACCCCATGGGCCAGATGCAGCCTACGGGCCTTGAGTTTGACACCCCTGGCCTAAATATATAGGCAAGTACATGCCAACCCATTTTCCATGTCATATTGAATTTATTCTTATTTTATGTGTCTAATCAAAAATGTTAAAAATGTATGCATGAAATATCTGGTCCTTTACACCATAGTGTTACTTTTGCCTATTATTATAGCTATATCCCACCATCCCTCCAAAAACTCAAGGCAGTGCATGTAGGGATTTCTCCTCATTTTTATCCCCTGACCAATTCCATGAGACGGGCTGAATTGGGGGATAGCCACTCAGTAAGTTCCCATTTTCAGATAGGTTTATAGTCTCAGTCCAAGTTCAAAACCACACTGGCCTACTCTTAAAATTTGCACTGGAGATATTGTCCTAAGGTAATTGGATTCGTTTTTTTTTTTTTTAAATCTGATGAACAGAATAACAGAATTGGAAAGGACCTTGGAGGTCTTCTAGTCCAACCCCCTGCTCAAGCAGGACCCTATAACATTCCAGACAAATGACTATCTCTTCTTATTAGCAAAATTGCTTTTGAACTGTGAGAAGAAATCAAGCCTGTTTTTCTATTCTCATGGTTGCAGAGGAAAAGATGGCTGCAATTATGCCTAATAATATTCTGCTGAAGATGCAGTTTGGTATTTCTTAACTCAAGCCACTCAGTCGTTTCAAACCATGAGATGGGAAGCATATAAACTTAAATAAATAAATAAACAAATTTCAGGTTGTGCAATTCAAGCAGCAGTCACGTCTGGAGGAAAAACGGAAAAAAGCACTGGATCTGCAGCTGGATTTTATAGTGGGCCAGACAGAGAAATATTCCGACTTGCTAACCCAAAGCCTCAATGAGACTCTTCCAGTTCCCAGCAAGACCAGTGGCTCCCATGCTGGCTCTACTGCTTCTAGTCCACCTCCCCCTGCTCAGCTCATGGAAGATGAAGGTTAGTTTCCTCAACTCTGTTCTTTGAACTTGCCAATTCCTGACCCACTTAGTATGGCTTCTGTCTCAAGCCACACCTTGCCACTTAAAGACATTTGCTTTGTTAGAAATGGTATTCACTTCCCAGGGATGGGGTGTGGGATTTCAATGTCCATTCCCGACCCCCAAATCTAGCGTTGGTTTTGTGATTTGAAAGGCGTTGCAGCTGATCCTTTTTCTCTGGCAGACAGGGATTTTCAACCCCATGAAGAGTCAGATGACGAGGAGACAATTGAAGTTGAGGAACAACAGGAAGGGAATGATTCAGAAACACAGCTGCGGGAGATTGAGCTGCTAAAGCAGGAAAGTGAGCTGCCCTTAGAGGAGCTTCTCCAGACATTGCCACCCCAAATCTTAGAAAATTCCTTCAGTGTATGTCCTTGTGCCTCCAGCTCTGACAATGATGATGAAGAGGGTGAGAGTGAAGAGGAAGCTGAGCACGAGGAAAGTCAGACCTCTGAGACACTAAAGGTATCCTTCAAGTCAAATCTTGAGCTGGGAAAGTAGGGTGCTATGTATTTATAGGCTGGGATTAAAAGAATCCAATCGCTCATTTTTAAAAGTTATACTGTGCTGTGGTGGCACAGTGGTTAGAATGCAGTAGTGCAGGCTAATTCTGCCGACTGCCAGCAGTTTGATTCTCACAGGTTCAAGGCTGACTCAGCCTTCCATCCTTCCAAGGTTGGTGAAATAAGGACCCAGATTGTTGGGGGCAGTATGCTGACTCTGTAAACCCCTTAGGGCTGTGAAGCGGTATATAAGTCTAAGTGCTATTGCTATTTCACTGGTACCCACAATTGCTGTTTGCCAAGAAGCATCAATTACATATGCGGCTTAAAATAGAAGTTTTTTAAAAAACGAGATCTCTTTTTAAATTTCAATGTTCTGATCTACTGTCATATGCCCATGTGCAACAGAGAGCTTTCTGCCTCTTGAAGCCTTTTCCCTCCTTCTACTCAGCAGGAGAAACTCAAAGCTGTCACTCAGAGGAATAAGAAACCTTGGAAACCTGATGAAGAAGATGAGGAGTTTACGGCCAATGAAGAAGAAGGTAAGCATGCTATTTGGGGTCATGGGTTGACTGAATGTAATGAGAATCGGGATGAGGTTAGGATTGCAATCCAGTAATATAGGAAATCTTTTCTCTCCCAGCCGAAGATGAAGAGGAAACGATAGATGCTGAAGAAAAGCTGGAAGGAAATGTGGATCACAGCAAAGAACTGGATGATCTGGCCAAGGAAGGTTCGAATAGAGATTGTAGATTGGGATAGCAAATGGGGATTAGGAGTTGGATTCCATGATCCTTCAGAACAATAATTACTGAATTGTGCTTCTGAATGTTTGCTGGCTCTATGAACCATAATTCCTAGAATTTGGTGAAGCAGGGAGGGTCAGATTAAGCACCAACACAGTACTGTATGTCTTGGAGTACTTCTTCCACAAAAAAAGTGTTGTCACAAACCTTTTTATTAACTTTATTGAGCTGGCTCTTTTTTTCCCTTTAATCTCTTTTTGGAAGCATTAAAATCATCCATTATACATACATATTCATAATCCAATTCTAAAATGTTTCTGTGTAATCTCTGATAAAATTCTTCTTGTTTTTCATTTGGTGCATATATTGCTATCAAAAGTATGTTTAAAGTTCATTTTTATTTCCACCATCAGAATCCTGCCCTCTTCATCCTCAAAAAGTAATTTAGGTTCTAATTTTTCTTTAATATACAACACCACTTCTCTTTGGCTTTCTTGTATCAATGATGTAAATAGAACTCCTAACTTTGGATATTGTAATAATTTTAAATGTTGTTTTCTAATATGTACTTCTTGTAGGCATATAATGTCCATCTTCAAGCTATTTAATTTAGATAAAGTTCTGTTTCTTTTTATCGCCACATTCAGTCTGTTTACATTTAAAGATATTGCTTTAATTTCTTCTACCATGTTTTACTTGTTACTAAATTTTGACTTCATCACCCTTGTCTCTCTTTGTTCCATTGGATATTTAGATCTCGCTCCTTCTTTTAGGGCTCTTTCTTCCTTTGCTTTTTCATCTTTATCTTTCTCTTCATCTTTTTGCTTTGTCTCTCCTATTGCTCCCAAGTCGTCTTCTAGTGGTCCACAAAATTGTTGATAAAATAGTTTTGCTTTTTCAATGGAGTCAAGTCTTTGTCTTTGTTCTTGCCATGTCACCAAAATTTCTTCTGGTGTTAACCATCTAAAATTCACTCCTTTGAATATTAGGAACTTTGTTAGAAACTGATATTCTCTCCTCAATTCTCTAACTCTTCTGGGTATTTGTCTTAATACCACAATTTCTTTATCTTTGTGTTTCAGTGCTGTATTTCTTGCTGCTTGTAATAACTCTGTTTTCACTGCCTTCTTCGTAAATCTTACATGTAGTTTATTCCTCACTGCATATCTTGTGTATACTCTGAAGGCATCGTCAATCATGTTTAAGATCTTTTCCTTGGATTGTTCCAAAATTTCTGATAATATCTCAGCAATCATCTCAGGTAAATTTTCTCCTTTTTCTTCCTCTATATTTTGGAATCTTAAGTAAAGCTCAGAACGCTCCATCTCCAACAGGATAATTGACTTTTCAGTTGGTGCCAATTTTTCTTCTAATTTCTCAACTTTCTTTTTTGTCATTTCTGCTTTTTCTTCTACTTTCTGGATTCTCTCTTCATTTTTCCCAATCATGGCTTTCATTTCTTTTATTTCCTGTTTTAAGTCATCATGAAGCGATTGTATAAAATTTCTTAATTCCATCATCTCCGAAGTTTTCTGTGTTTCTGTCGACGAGGGATTTGCTGTTGGGTGTGGATGTGATGTAAATTTCTTCATATTTATAATCCAGGTGCCTAATCCTCCCCAATGGTTGGATTAGGGGGAAAAAAGAATAATAAAAATGAAAGATAAAATACAAAAATTAAAAAACAAAAATTCCAATCAACCACCTCCCTCAAAAATCAAATTTCCAAATACCCCAACAGAGAGAAAAAAAAGAGAGAAAGAGAAAAAAAATTCAACTGCCAAAAGTAAAAAATACAAATACAAATACAAACAACCAAAAAGGAAAAATTTTCTTCTGACTCTTCCAGTCTTAATCCCATTTCATGTCAATGTATTTTTTTTTAAAAAAAAAAAAGCATAGGAAAAAAAAGGTCCCTAAAAGAAAAAAAAGTAAAAATAAAAAACACAAAACACGAAATAGAGTGCCTTTCATCCACCAGCAAAAATCAAAACACGGAACTTCAAAGCAATCAGTCAGTGAGTAATAATAATAAAAGGTTAAAAGCGAAAAGGAAAGTTCAAAATCCAGTCTTCTCTCTTGTACATCTGTTTTCTTTATCAGTCTACCGAAATGCCAAGGTCAACTATAGTCAGAGTTTCTTCCAAGTCAAAATCTTTTCCCTTCTGCCACTAGATGGCACTGCAGACTAGCTTTCAAGAACACAGCAAACTTTTTAAAGTAATCTTCAGTTTCGTTTTATCTTTTAAGAACACAATAGGCTTTTTTTAAAACAATCAAAGTTTCGTTTTCTCAGTTATCATCATTCCAACTTTTCAATAGAAATGGGATTCAATCATTAATTCATTTAGTCCCAATTTCTTATTTTTAAGAAATTACTTTTCTCAACACAAAGAAAAATATAAGGAAAAAAGAGGCCTTTGTCTCTTCTCCGCCGCCAGATTACTGGATGTGAGAGTGGATACACACTCGCTCTCACTCCTCACTCTCAGCCCATCTATTCTTATTTAATTTCCAGTTGGATTCAAAGGGAAAAGTCTTGTAAAAATCAGAGTCTCTCTCACCTCGATGTCTCACGTTGCTTTCCTGTCATCCTCTTTCATTACTGCCGCCACAGCTTCCTAGCGACTTCTAAGTTCGCTTTCTCAGCAGTCTGGTTTGAGGAGCTTCTTCTGGTTCAGCCAGGGAGTTTGCGATCCCCCTATGCTGACCAGTCCGTGCTCCCCTTGTTTATCATCCCTTCAGGATGACTTAGGTCACTTAGGACCCCTGGACTGCAGAGATATCGACGGGTCTTCAAGAGATCTTAAAGAACCCAACTTGCCGCTGCAACATTGGCCACGCCTCCTAGATTGACTGATGATTAAAGAAAGAGAAGATTCAGAATACTTTTAAGATATGGAATCAATTTTACTATTGGTTAGAAAAGAGATACAAATAAGTAAATTAATAGTTATGTATAAAAATGCCATAATCAGAATATTTTGTTAGTGATGAATTGTTGTAATTGATTTGATGAGAATGAAGACAGAAGAAATAACAAAAAGAAGAACGATTGGAGACAACACCGAGATGTCACACGGAAGGAATGACTGATGTATTAAATGTTTAAAAAAATAAACTTTTTTAAAAAATCTCTTTGGAAGCAAGGGGAAAACAAACTCCTTTAGGTTCCATTGGCCCTAACACAAGGTTTCTTTCGGATTTAATAGGTGAACTGCCCATGGAGGAGTTGTTGCAGAAATACGCTGGTGCTTATGCTTCAGACTTTGAAGTGGAAACATCAGACACTTCATCGGAGGCATTGGAGCCTACTACTTCAGAGTACGAGGAGGAATCAGAGGAGAATAGCACTAGTCACTCAGGTATAGAAGAAAGAGGGAGCGGCCCCTGTAAATGTACAGCTATAGTTATTCCTGTATTTCGGGGTTGAACAATTGAAGATGCGGATTGCACCTTATTATAATTGATGCTGGTTAGAACTGTTGAGAGTTGACGTTTTACAATGTTTTGGGGTGAAAAAACACTTCGCCATCCCTAATATAAATGAATGTTTTTGCATGATATCAAAGCTGAATGGATTTTTGAACTGTTCAGACATTTCACCCTAGTTCTCCAAATTGATAGCTTGCAGAACTGCTGGTCTAAAACAATGTGTTGGATTTGTCTTAATGAAAACGGGGGCCTGCGATGAGTGATTTCTTAGGTAGAAAAGCAATATATAGTTCTAAGCCATTGTAAATCATTGATTGAAAGCAGCCAGCTGCTTGGTTTGGGGTCTGGAGCACATTTGGTCCAATAGTTAATGGTCTTATGTAGTACGGCTTTGTCCTGATGTTGCTGATTTTGCCTCCAGATTCCACAGAAGAGATCGAAGAAAGTGAGCAAGAGGAAAGTGAAGTAGAGGATGCCCTTGAGGAGGAAAGGAGGGAAGCTTCAGTAATCCAGGAGGAAGATTTTGGCGTTGAGTACCTGTTGAAGCAGGATGATGATAATGGCGGTGAGGGAGACAATGATTCAGCTCCAGCCCCAGGGCCAAAAAAAGAGATCACAGACATTGCAGCAGCAGCCGAGAGCCTGCAGCCAAAAGGCTATACCTTGGCAACCACACAGGTGAGTCATTTCTGGGGTCAGCCAATTAGGGAGGGAATAAAATAAAGTAGACAAATTGTATTACCATTCTCCCTTGCAGGTTAAGACACCAATCCCCTATTTGTTGCGTGGAATGCTACGAGAATACCAGCACATTGGCCTCGATTGGCTGGTTACCATGTATGAGAAGAAGCTCAACGGTATCCTGGCTGATGAGATGGGTCTTGGTAAAACCATCCAGACAATTTCCTTGCTGGCGCATCTGGCCTGTGAAAAAGGTGGGCAAATAGCTTGGAGAGAGCCCTAATTATTTGGGTAGGAAGGAGATCAGGGAGTGGAGATGGATTCCACATAAGAAAAAAGCCACAGCTGATGTTGTGCTAAGTTCATATTGGGTACTAATGTTCACTGGCACCCTCGGTAGAGTAGCTAAGCTAGTTGCTCTGTACCTGCAATTGAACCTTCCCAGTGGCTCATAATATATTAAATAACACCATTACAAGGACAGATCTGTAGAATTTAGTGCACGGGTGTCATACTTGCGGCGTCACGTTGCTGTCAAGTGATGTTTTGCGATGTTTTTCCCATTCGCTGAGCTGGGGTGGGTGTGGCCTGCACGTGACGCAGGCCGCCAGTTTAACACCCCTGATCTAGTGGGACAATTACTGTAGGTCAAGTAGAAGCATCCCAGTATCACTTGGTGGTAGTACTTGGTGAAATATAAGCAGAACCACTGCAAGGCAGTAAAAGGAAATCAGACTACAGCTCCCTCAGCTACTACAACAAAATACTATTTTGATGGTACCAAAAGCTGCCAAGAGATACGAGATACTAATAGAGTTGCGCATAGACACCCCCCCCCCCCCCCCAATCTTTCTCAGTATACATCAGGGTAATCAGAGTGGTTCACCATGCCAAATCCAAATTGAAAAAGTCAAGACATTTAGTTTAATCCAATAACTCTTGGAGCAACTAGGCATGTGTAATTGGGAGGCCTGCAGGTCTCACGAATCCAGTGAGATCTTGAGATGGCTCTCTTGCTGATCTCTTGAGTGTGGTATTCTTTTTAAAAATGTTTTACTATGACTTGTTTTGATATATTTATGGTATACAGATAGTCTTCAACTTTACAACAGTTACTTAGTGACTGTTTGAAGTTAGAGCAACACTGAAAAAGTGACTTACGGCCATTTCTCACATGTCCGCTACAGCATCCCCATGTTCACGTAATCAAAATTCAGACACTTGGCAACTGACTCTTATTTATGATGGTTGCAGTGTCCCAGGATCATTTAATAACCTTTTGCGACCTTTTGACAACAAAAGTCAATTGGGAAGCCAGATTCACTTAACAACCGTGTTACTAAATTTACAACTGCAGTGATTCTAACTTCACAACTGTGGCAAAACTCAATTGTCTCACTGAGCAACAGAAATTTTGAGCTCAATAATGGCTGTGAGTTGAGGACTGTGTGTGTGTGTGTGTTTTGCTGTATACCACCTAGGGTCATTTCTTGTGAGATGGATGGCCATATAACTTTAATAAATAAATAAATTGTTGAATTGATCCAGCCCAAATGTGTTTTCTTAGGTAGGCCTTCCTCACTGGCTCTTTTTTTAGTGGATGGGGAATTCCCTCTGTAAAAAAGTATTAATGACCCCAGTGATAAATTAGCATGCCAGAGTCTTTAGTGGTCCTTAAAATTAAGGGTGGGGAATGAGCCTGTGTTGAAATAGTTCCCAAAACCTTATTGGCTTCTTTAGGAGACAATACATGGGATTAATTCAAAAGAACGTTGCTAGGTGGTGTTATGGTCATCCCAAGTATGGTATGCTTTGAACTGACTCAAAGCCCAGCATGAGTTAAAGTGACCTTAAAATGCCACAAAATTGCTCATAAGGTTCTGAAATGGAACCTGGCACTGATCAGACCCACTGTAGGATTATTCATCCGGCAGCCTGAAAGAGCCCACTTGGACAACCCTTGATAAATACAGCTGGGAAGAAGATTTGATTTTTTTTTTCATATGATCTGCTTGTGATCGTATTGCCATCTTTGTGGTAGAACTGCATGTATCCAGGGGACATGTATGGCTGGGGAATAAGGTGAAGAAGTGACCTTTGTCTTTAGAGACATAAACATTTCTGGGTATAATGTTTGTTTGCTCCTGCAGGCAGTTGGGGTCCTCACTTGATCATCGTTCCTACCAGTGTGATGCTCAACTGGGAGATGGAAATCAAGCGCTGGTGCCCCAGTTTCAAGATTTTAACATATTATGGGGCACAGAAGGAGCGTAAGCTAAAGCGACAGGTGAGAGTTTTCAAGCACTCTCAACTGGTTTTGAACTTTCCTATTCTTCAGTTATACATAAGAAGATTGCCTTTTGCTTTATCTTCTTGTGTGTCTAGTATCTGGTATTCGTAGATATACTAAATGTAGGGTAAGTAGGAAATGTTCACATTAATGCTGTTTCCTAGTTAAAGCTGAAAAAAAATTACTTGCAAGGGATTGGACACTGACATCAGTGCCATCTCAGAACCATGTATCACAGTTTTAGAAACCGCAAGCACGCTTGACCTTGTGGGTAAGGCATGCAGAGAAAGTTGTATTACGGTGGTAGACTTAGGAACGCAAATCCTACTTTTAGATCATTGACATGAGGAGCAATTTTATTTAAATGTTTCTACTAGAAAAATGGTAGCAAGCAGTTAATAAGGGATCTCTCTTACTAGCCCTGTTGTAATTCCTTCACTGCCTCCATTTAGGGTTGGACCAAGCCCAATGCCTTCCATATCTGCATCACCTCCTACAAGTTGGTGTTGCAGGATCACCAGGCCTTTCGACGCAAGAATTGGAAATATCTGATCTTGGATGAGGCTCAGAACATCAAGAACTTCAAATCCCAACGCTGGCAGTCTTTGCTCAACTTCAACAGGTGAGGAGAGATACAGTGTTTTCCTCAGCATTGAATAGACGCCTTTTGTTTCAGAAGTTTTCAAATTTGTGTCTTGCTTGTGTTCTAGCCAGAGGCGGCTACTGCTGACTGGGACGCCTCTCCAGAACAGCTTAATGGAGTTGTGGTCCCTCATGCACTTTCTGATGCCACACGTCTTCCAGTCACACCGTGAGTTCAAGGAGTGGTTTTCCAACCCCCTGACGGGCATGATCGAAGGCAGCCAGGAGTACAATGAGAATTTAGTCAAAAGACTGCACAAGGTGAGCATTGTAGAAAGAGAGGAGGGCCCTTTGCAAGGGACTGTTGAAAGTGGACAGAGATTGACTTAACCGGATAGGAAAAGATCCGGAACAGAACATGTTCTTCTTTGTCATCGTCCCAACAGGTGCTGCGTCCCTTCCTCTTGCGAAGGGTAAAAGTGGATGTAGAGAAGCAAATGCCAAAGAAATATGAGCATGTCATCAAGTGCCGTCTTTCCAAGCGCCAGCGTTATCTTTACGATGACTTCATGGCCCAGGCTACGTGAGTATACAAAGCTAGTTGAGAAGTGACAGAGGAAATACTTTTTTATACTGGGCTTCTTGGATTTTGTGAGGAAGTGTGGGCCTCGCAGAACAGTTGGCTAGTCATTGAAGGACTATAGACCGTGGTGTTTCTCTAGCTTTTGTTTTTCCAGCTCCACACCACAGCAGTGTTTACGACTTTTGAAACTGATTATTTTGTTCCTTGGCATCAATGGGCATAGCTGATTATATGTGGCTGTCACCCTTTCAGCACCAAGGAGACGTTGGCCACAGGGCACTTCATGAGTGTCATCAACATCCTGATGCAACTTCGCAAAGTCTGCAATCACCCCAATCTTTTCGACCCGCGGCCGATCCACTCGCCATTTATCACGGAGGGCATCTGCTTCAACACCGCCTCCCTCGTCTTGCATGCTCTTGATTATGACCCTTTCAAGGCAGGTGCCGCCTCCTCTGATTTTTGGGAAGGATGGAATTGCTCCATTTGGGGGTGTATCTGGGTGGACGGAACAGCTGCTTTTGAGGCAAGGGGTGGATGCAAAACTAGTAGAATAAAGCATCCTGATTTTATTGCGTGTGAATCTTAACCTCTTATAGAATGTGGACTTGGGCATTTTTGATCTGATCAACTTGGAGGGTTCTGTGTCCCGTTATGAAACAGACACATTCCTGCCCAAATGGAAGGTGACAAGGAAAATGATTGAAGAGATTGCTGAGTCCCCAGACCCTCCTCCCAGACCCAAGCCATTCAAAATGAAAGTGAACAGGTACTTGCAATTCTCTCTTCTCAAGAGGCTTCATTGCATCATAGCCAGACTTTTCCCTTCAGACACAAGCTTGCCAGCTCTGAAGGATTTGGGTTTTCTGACCTAAATGAAATGTTAATATTGGGATTATTCTAGTGGAAATTATGCAGCAGAATATGTGCTATTAGTTATGGTGCTCTGCATTCGTTATCCTGACTTTGAATTCTGAGTATTACCTTGGCTAGAATATATATGCAATAATCTTGGCTTGAGAACTGTCTGGTGGGGACTATTACATCTCTCCATCTCTGGAACTGTCCCCATCAGACAGTTCTTAGCCAAGATTTTTTTTTTAATTGCATAGCGGAAAAAAAGGGAATATCCATTGCTCTATGTCATCTCTTTCAGGATGTTGCAGCCAATGCCCAAGCCAGAAAACAGAACAGTAGTTCTAGTGAACAGCCCTCGGCCCACAACCCCTCTACAGAGACCAATAACTCCTGTGCTTCCAGAACCACTGACACCTGCTCTAGCTCCTGTACCACACACAGGCTCAGTATTGCCAGGGCCTTTGCAGCCCACCATGCTCCCTGCCTCAGTGTCTCTCCCTGTGCCTATCCCGATGCCTCCTTCACCTGTTGCCATGTCTGTACCAGTGCCGCCTCCTACCAGACCACAGACCCCAACTCTAGTGCCTACTTCAAACCAGAACAACCCAGCTGCTGCTCTGCTGCAGAGCAAGGCCTCTGTTCCTCAGGGTGAGGTTCGGAATTTTTGGGAGAATGAAGAAAGGGGATGGTGTGGGAGGTTGAGCTCTGCTGCTTCTTACCTTCACGTTTACTTTTAAAGTTGTTTGCATAAAATGTATCTGCACCTCTTGAGCTTATTTTGAAGTAGAAATAATAGTTTTCTTGTTTGACTTTTAAACAAGTAGCCCTTTTGGTTGCAAAACTATTTTGGTATTGGGGTCACTTATGGTAGTATCTTAATATTTTAAAAGGATAGAGCTGCAGGTCTCTAACCTTGTTCTCTTTTTTCCCCCACAGTGCTGCCCATGGCAATGACTGCAGCTCAGTTGGTCCCAAATACTCCCCTGCCTCTCCTCTCACCATCTCCTTTTTCTCCTACCACAACCACCGCCTCCTCCCTTAAGGCTGCACCAGTCCCAGTCCCAGTGGGGCATCAGCCCCCAGTTAACAGCTTGAGTGCCACCCCAGTGCGACAGCAACCACCCATTAATACTTTGAGTATCACTGTCCAACAGCAGCCTCCCATCAGCACCCTGGGCATTAGTCCTATGGCTCAGCAACCACCCACCAATACCCAGTCCATTAATACACTTAGCATATCCCCCATTAACACTCTGGGGGTGTCCCTTGTAGCGGGGCAGCAGCCTCCACCGACCAACATTTTGGGCCCAGGACCTGTAGGGGCTACCGCTCAACAATCCACCAGCTCCATTGGGGGCATGGTTAAGCCCATGAACATCCATTCTGCTATACCTACCTTGCCTGGATACAACTTGGCAGCACCAGCCGGAGGTGTGCAGCAAAGGCTTTTGCTGTCCCCGGATATGCAGGCACGATTGCCTTGTAAGTATTAAGAAGCCAGCAAAACACAGGCAGCCGCCATGATGGTTTGAAAATCTAATTTTTTTTTTCCCCCACTGCAGCAGGTGAAGTAGTTAGCATTGGGCAACTTACCTCGTTGGCTAATCGGCCTCTCCAAGGTGCCCCAGGCAATAAACCCCTCACATTCCAGATCCAAGGCAACAAGCTTACCTTGACGGGTACCCAAGTTCGCCAGGTCACTATGCCTCAGCCAGCCCGACAGCTGCCAAGTAGGTAAACTCCAGTCCTTAGCAGCCCCAATGACTCCCTTGTCCTCTGTCTTGAATAAGACAGATTTGGGTAACCTTTGCTTATGGTAGAGCAGAGTAGAATAATAGGGAATGGGAATAGAATTCTTGATTGGACAAGTGTGATTGGACACAGAAGGAATTTGTCTCTGGTGCATAGGTTCTCAAGTCGGGGTGAAATGCTACCGGTTCGCTCGGACCGGTAATAATAAATGCTACTGGTTCGGGCGAACCAGTATTTCCGATGATCAGCTGTGCCGTGTGATTTATATTCGCTAGAAAGCAGGAAATCCTGCTTCTAGCGAATCTAAATCACACGGTACAGCTGTTTCCCCCCCTTGCTGTTCTACTTACCTTTGAAGACTCAGAAAAGGCTTCTTAATCGTCCTCTTTCAGCGCTGCGCGGTAGCACCTGTGGTGCTCATGCGCGTTTGGCACGCACCACACATGTGCACACAAAGCGAACCGGTAGCAAAACGAACCAGTAGCAGACTTCAGAGCATTTCACCCCTGTTCTCGGTGTACAGACAAGCAATAAGTGATAAATCATGATCATAACCATAAAATACAATCATATAAGATACAACACTCAGTGATAGTCATAGGATACTAAATATGCAATCAACCTAACTCATGGGATACTGAATAAAAACAACGTAAACCATAGGATACAAAGAAACAAAATTATAATCATAAGAAGCTAGGGAAATAGGTAAGTGGAAAGATGAGAAGGTTAATAGTAATACTATTCTTCTCATCTTGTTAAGCTAAACATTAAGATGAGAAGGATAGTATTACTACTATCCTCTTTCCAATGTTTTCTTATTAAGCTAAACATAATTATTTAGCTCAATAATGTTTTATTAGACTGAGATCCAGCAACCTGAGCCCTAATACAAAATAGTGGCCTGGGAACCAGGTACTTCTGAGCACTCAGTTCAGGGATTTGTTTGTGCTTTAATACATCGGCCATACATATCAGAATTTTAGCTGGGGGGAGGGGGGTTATTTGTTCCTTGAAATCGGAAGGCTTGTTTTGTTCAAAATTAGCAAAAGGATGTTAGGTCCTCATGTACACTCTAGTCATCCTTGGTTTAGGATCTTTTCAGCATAAGAAACAGTCCTGCATGATGTGTGTCTTATACATCCCATGAGACAGCATTAAACTTTGCACTTGCCATTTAAAATGAATTGCTCTACGCAGGAATACAGGTAGTCCTCGATTTAGAAGTTCATTTAGTGACAGAAGTTACAACAGCACTGAAAATAGTGACTTATGACCGTTTTTCATGTTTATGACCGCTGCAACATCCCCATGGTCACGTGATTTACATTTGGAAGCTTGACAACTGGTTCATATTTATGATGGTTGCAGTGTCCCGGTGTCATGTGATCACCTTTTGCGACCTCCTGACAAGCAAAGTCAATGGTGAAGCCAGATTCACTTAACAACCATGTTACTGATTTAATAACTGCGGTGGTTCACTTAACAAATGTGGCAAGAAAAGTCGTAAAATGAGGCAAAACTAACTTAACAAATTTCTCAGCAATATAATTTAATTTATAATATATTTTGGGCTCAATTGTGGTCGTAAGTTGGGGACTACCTATACTTTCTTCCTATTACTTAACACCATTTATGGAAGAGAATGGAATCATCTGAATTAATAGATCCACAGACAAGATAAAATGCTTACAAGATTAAATGCCTCCTGTTAAGGGAAAATAATAGTGGCAGGCTGTCCTGGAGATAATGTTGAAAAGGAAATTAAGGGGTAGATAGGTTTTCTAATTGGAGCACTCCTGGTGTCTCTTTGTGAGTCATCCGGTGACCGGAGGGATAGAACAAAACTAGAGCCTTGACTCAAGAGGACCACTGCTTCTTAGTGGGATCTCTTGAGGTGGACTTAAAGTGGATGTATTTAAAATGTTACTACACATTGCAGACAGAAAAGACAAGAGAACAGGCAAGAATTCTCCTTCCCTTCTCTCTCTCCAGGGAATGTGGTTCACTTGGTGTCCGCTGGGGGGCAGCACCACATAATCAGCCAGCCAGCTCAAGTGGCTTTGATCCAGGCTATGGCCCAGCAGGCAGGGCAGAACCCAGTTGGTGTGCAGACTGTTCCAGGCCAGCAGCCTCCCACCATCCTGCCGGTCCCAGCTACCAGCACAACTGTTCCACCTGTTGCTTCCACAGCAACAATCAGCGTCCCTATTGCCGTTACTCAAGGTCAGTACAGCTCTGCATCCTAGATTTTTCCTTCTGGCTTGTGAGGGAAAAGTCATTTAGGAAATGGGTTTGGGGACATTAAGCCCCTTTCTGCAACTGTGGTTGCCCTCCACCAGCTTTCCTTTCTGGTGACTGTTTGAGGCATGCTTTGTCTTGAATTACATCCCCAATCGTCTTTCTTGTCTTTTGGCGGTCGTCATCTTTCTATACCTTCTTTATGTTTCAGTTTTCTCCGTATTCCAACAAATACAGGTAGTCCTCAACTTATGACCACAATTGAGCCCATAATTTAGGTTGCTAAGTGAGAAATTTATTAAGTGAGTTTTGCCCCATTTCGCGACTTCTTGCCACGTTGGTTAACTGAATGGCTGCAATTGTTAAATTAGTAACATGGTTGTTAAGTGAATCTGGTTTCCCCATTGACTTTGCTTGTCAGAAGGTCGCAAAAGAGGATCACATGACCCCGGGACACTGCGACCATCATAAATGTGAATCAGTTGCCAAGCATCTGAATTTTGATCACGTGACCATGGGAATGCTGCACTGGTCGTCAGTCACTTTTTTTCAGTGTTGTAACTTCAAATGGTCACTAAATGAACTGTTTGTAAGTTGATGACTACCTGTAGTAAACAGTAATAACCACAAATAATTATGCTTCACAATCGAGCCACAACCCAGCCTCTCTTCTCTGTCTTTGTTTCTCACAGTGCCATCCTCAGCAGTGAACAGTTCTGGTGTAGTGAAGATTGTCGTACGACAGGCTCCTCGAGATGGCTTAGTATCCCCATCACCTGGGCCACAGCATCCGCCCATGCGTCCTGTGACATCAACAACTGCCAGTACTTTACCTGGCCTTCCAACAGCCCTCTTGGCCCAGCGAGCCCCACTTCCTATGAACCCAGCCTCATCAGTTAGGTTGCCCAACCAGCCACTGGGCCCAGGGAGGCCACCTGCACCAGCTCCCCTCCAGACCCTGGTGAGACCCTTGTTGCGAAAGATACAAGACTCAAACCCCAACCTGGAGCAACAGCTGGGTAAGCATGTCTTAAAATCACCGGGTGGGATTGTGGGTATCTAAGAAAATTTGGGAGTTTGATCCCAGTGCCAGCTTCACATTGATTTTTTTTAAATGATGTTCTGTCGAAAAGAAAAATTAAGGAATATGTTTATCTGCTAAAACAAAGACTATCTTTAGATAGATTCTTCTATTTTTATGCAGATAAATGACTGATAGTAGTTCATGTAATAAAAAAAGTTAACCAGATAAATTAGTATATTATAGAAGATGCAAGTGAAATATGGTTAGGAATGGAACATTTTGGCTGATCTATGAAACACACCATCTGCATATAGCAAAAACGTACACTTTTACCTCTCCTAATGTGACTACTGATTTCAGAATTTCTAATAGCACATTGAAACAGTTCTAAAGCTAAATTGAAACGAAACAATGAAAGAGGGCATCCTTGATGAGGTGCATAACATAATATTACCCTCTGAAAATACCCCAAATTAATTAATGTAAACTCTTATTTAAATCAGTGTAGGCTATAAACTAGGGAATCCAAAATAAATCGGTGCATGTTTCAAAAACTTCCAGGAAATCGTATCAAAAGCATTCTCACTATTCAGAATAATAATTGCTAAATTCTACCTGTTTTGAATTACAGCAGTTACACCAAAAATAAATTCTCCAAATGTTGACAGTCCTGCATAAATTCCAGGTTTCCTCGTAGCCCTCTAAACATTGGTAAAATGATAGTTCGAACATAGCAAAAATATGGATTCTTTAAATCATTTTGTAGTTGATGGAGAACTGGTAACTTTCCGGCTATGATACAACATTTTGAAGTCATTAAAGGTGTGTGGTATTCATTTTTGTTGTCATCTTTTCAAAATGTATTTCCAAAGAATACAAGCACCTACAGAAGCCAACTAGTCTTCTAAACAACATTTAACATGTGCAGTAACTCCAATCCAAAGAGGGAGCCAAGTGACACGTTGCCATACTCTAGAAAACATGAGATTGTAGATTTGTCGGCAATCCTCATGATTGCTCTTCTGTTTCCTTCACAGTTCCTCCTTCCCCACCTCCCACAGTTGCTTCATTTGCTATCAGCCCAGCTGCCACTGTTACTGTTACTGCCAACACTTCTCCTACAATGGTGTCCCAAATTGCCTCAAGCCCCATGCCCAAGGAGGAACCGGAGATGTTAACTCTGCGTTCTACTACACCTACACCACCACCACCCCTTTCCATCCTGGCCCCAAGGCCGAGACGGCAACCTCCTCCCCCACCCCGCTCCCCTTTCTTTCTGGTGAGTTCCTTGGCTCGGACATGGTTTTCGATGGTGGTGGTGGGAGGGCTGGAACAGGATAGTTGACAGGTTGTGGCAGGGAGGTGGTAAGAAGTTGAATACAATTCTATCTGCTTGCTCTGGCCTCCAGGAAGCACTTGAAGAGAAGAGGAAGAAGCAGAAGGAGGAGCGCCTCGACCGGCTTTTCCGTCTCAATGAACAGCATTGCATCCTTGCGCCCATCTACGGTACTGAAGTGCTCCGCTTTTGCACCCTCTTTCCTCCTGTTCCGTCACCTGCGCAGGAAAAGGAGGAGGAGGAAGAGGAGGTGGTGGTGGAGGCGAGTGAAAAACGAGCCATGGTAACCCAGAAAGTGGAACCAAAGGGCTCGAGAGGATCTGGATACACCCATTGCTACACAGCACAAGTCCAAAGGGACGCTCAGCATCTTGAGGCCTATTGGCAGAAGTCAGAAACCTTGGCCCAAGCAGTCCTGACACCCCAGCAAAGGATTGAGGAGCTGACAGACATTATAGAGAGGTAACATTTTCCTGCAGACATTTGGCTGTTTTTGAAATGGTGGTGCTAAAGGGGAGAAGCATGAAGAAATCCTTGAGGTTTTTCAAAATATTTCTGTGAGTTCCAGTTTTAGTCAAATCTTCCTCTCTATTTTCTTGAGGTATTTATATATTTATTAGAGTTTTAACCCACATTGATTACTTTATAAGTAATTCAAGGTGGCAGACATACCTAGAGTCTCCTCCTCCCTATTTTCCCCACAACAGCAACTCTGTGAGTTGGGCTGAGAGAGAGGGACTGGCTCAAAGTCACCCAGACGGCTTTCATGCCTAAGGTGGGACTAGAACTCACGGTCTCCTGCTTTCTAGGCCAGCACCTTAACCACTACACCAAACTGGCTATTGAATATGTGTTCTTACATCTCCTTTACTGTCTGTTCATCTTTGCAGGTTCATTTTCATTATGCCTCCTGTGGAGGCTCCGGCTATCACCATGCACACCTCTCATCCTCCCCCAACACTCCTGCTCCAGCAGTCAGTCTTCAAGGAGACCTTGCGGCAAGAGCTCTCACCCCATGCAAGTTGTCTGCATCGTATCATTTGCAACATGAGGACCCAGTTCCCAGACCTTCGCCTCATCCAATACGACTGTGGTAGGTGGTGAAGAGTTTAGGGTCCACTTGATGCCAATCGGAAATAAGGGCCACGCGTCAGTCTGCTTGTAAGATCAAGCAAATTATTTCTGGGTTGGCAGATATATAATTGCCTATTGTCCAGTTACTCACTCTCTCTCTCTCTGTGTTCTTTTTGTTTGTCTTCAGGGAAATTGCAGACTTTGGATGTTCTACTACGGCAGCTTAAGGCCGGAGCCCACCGGGTCCTGATTTTCACCCAGATGACCCGCATGTTGGATGTGTTGGAACAATTCCTCAATTATCACGGGCACATCTATCTGCGATTGGATGGTAGCACTCGGGTAGAGCAGCGGCAGGTAAATGATAGCAGCTTGTGCCCTTCCTGAAATGCTAAGTAAATCCCTGCCCATCTCCCAGAAGTTATTCATGCTGCTTTCTTCCTACCTCATGTATTCATATAAACAATGTATAAACCCCATCCGTCTCACAGAAGTGTTTGACTTGCATACAAAGATTAAGAACAAGCACAGTTTAACAAAAACCAAATGTCCAAAGCCATAAGCAGAGTCCAATTCACACTGAGTAACATTAACCAGCAGAGCTTGATTAATAACCACACAGCCCAAACACCTGGGGGAACAGCAAGAGGCTCAAAGGATCGAGGCCATCCTAATCTCTGGAGTGATGCAGATTCGTAGGGCAGACACTGCCATAGAGAATAAATTACTCTGGGATCCAACCATGTGACGTTTAATTGAAGGGACCAGGAGCTGTCATCTCTGTTAGATAGATAGGCAGTCATGGGAAATCGGCAGTCATGGGAAATCGGTGTGAATATTTGAAAAAAATAGCTTTCATTCAGAATAATTTTTTAAAGACCTGGCTTTTTCTTTGGTGGAAGTATGCTGCATAGGTAAGGGAATAACTGTGACAGTCCAAGACTGCGAGAAGGGGCTTTCAGAATGAAACTATTGCAAATTATGGAGATTATGTCCTGTAATGGAAGGGATTTTTTAAAAAAACATACAGTGTATAGGTAGTCCTCGATTTACGACCACAATTGACCCCAAAATTTCTGTTAAGTGAGACATTTGTTAACTGAGTTTTGCCCCATTTTACGACCTTTCTCATCGCAGTTAAGTGAATCACTGCAGTTGATAAATTAGTAAGCCGGTTGTTAAGTGAATCTGGCTTCCCCATTGACTTTGCTTGTCAGAAGATCGCAAAAGGAGATCGCATGACCCCGGGACACCGCAGCTGTCATAAATATGAGCCAGTTTCCAAGCATCTGAAACTTGATCACGTGATCATGGGGACGCTGCAAAGGTCGTAGCTGAAAACGGTCATAAATCACATTTTTCAGTGCCGTTATAACTTTGAACGGTCACTAAGCAAACTTGTAAGTCAAGGACTATCTGTAGTTCTGGAAGAAAATTGATTTTCTAGGTTGTCAAATTAAGATAATTGTATCATCTGTTTTTAATCATGTAATTCATACATGATGACAATTCATAAACTTGCCTTCCCCTCCTGAAGCTAGGAGGTAAAGGCAGAATCCCGGTCCAGGATTTTCTTTCTTTCTTTGATTTTGGCAGGCACTGATGGAGCGTTTCAATGCAGACAAGCGCATCTTCTGTTTCATCTTGTCAACGCGCAGCGGTGGGGTGGGAGTGAACCTGACCGGTGCTGACACTGTGGTGTTCTATGACAGTGACTGGAACCCCACCATGGATGCCCAGGCCCAAGATCGCTGCCACCGTATCGGACAGACACGGGATGTCCACATCTACAGGTTAACTAAGCTTTCTACTCCATGTGTAACAGAACATTGGTTATGATGATGATGATGTTATCTAGTCTGGTAACAAAACAAAACGTTCAGAAACTAAATTGAAACAAGCTTGGAGAGCAAACCACTGCCAAAATTTAAAACCCGAGCTACAAGTATTTTCTATTATTTCAGAGCATCGGTTAGTTTAATTTAGCCATGTTTACACTGACTGGCAGTTACTCTCCAGGGTTTCAGTCTGCACACTTGGCAAATGAGGTTGGAGAAGAGGTACAAAGCATGGGATCTAATTGGTTATGTGTCTGTCAAACTGTGGAGAAATCAGAAGATTCAGGCAGTTCAAATGAATACAGGTAGTCCTTGACTTACATCAGTTCATTTAGTGACCGAAGTTACAACGGCCCTGAAAAAAGCGATTGACTATTTTTCACACTTGCAACCATTGCAGCATCGCCGTGGCCGCATGATCAAAATTCAGATGCTTGGCAACTGACTCATAATTATGATGTTTGCAGTGCCGGGGGGGTCATGTATCAGCTTCTGCAATCTTCTGACAAAGTCAGTGGGGAAACCAGATTCATTTAACAATTGTGTTACTAACTTAACTGCAGTGATTCACTTAACAAGTGTGGCAAGAAAGGTCCTAAAATGGGGCAAAATTCACTTAACAAATGTTTCACTTAGCAACAGAAATCTTGGGCTCAGTTGTGGTCATGAATCGAGGATTTCTATATAAAGCTTTATTGCAAGCTTAATCTCTACAAGAATCTGACCATCTGCCAGCTAAGGGAAATGAGCGGGAGATAAGATAGGCATTCAAGGTGGGCTGGACTTAGATCTCTTGCTGCGTAAGGACTCGTGATTTATGATTCATTTGACCCCTCACTTGGGCTCAGCCTGGTCATCTCCTACAGTGTCATTTTAACAGCCACACTCCCATTTTTCAGCACCAGCAATTAGAAGGAGCTCTGGTAGTTGCAGAAAATGATTTAGATGGTTAATAATTGTATTAGCACTATCTTTTTTTAAAAAAAAAAACTGTTCATAAGTTTTTCCAGATGTAGACATGGTTGCTAGCAGTAATTTACAGATTAATTCTCTGATGCCTTCTTTAGGTTGATCAGCGAAAGGACTGTGGAGGAAAATATTCTGAAGAAAGCTAATCAGAAAAGGATGCTAGGAGATATGGCTATTGAGGGGGGCAACTTCACTACAGCCTACTTCAAGCAGGTAACCATAAACATCTGTAATTGATCCTGGACCTTGGTGCTGAATTGTGATGTGCTTGGTGTAATGGCATATGGAACCCGCAGTTTCGATCGTAAAGAGCTTCTTAACTCTGCCATGTTACTTTGAGACATCCTTAGTTATGTTAATCTGCTACAAACAAAGGCAACAAAAGAATCATCAGATGTGTAGGCCAGCAGTTCCTATCTTAAGGTTATTTTGTAATTTAATTTCTCTGCCCTCAGCAAACGATCCGTGAGCTGTTTGACATGCCAGTAGATGAACCCTCTAAGAAAGAAGGAGAGGCCGCAGTTCCAGTGCAGGAGGAAGAAGAGGATCCCATGGCCACCAAGACACAGATTCTGGAACAAGTAGGCTACTTTGTTCATTATGCTGAATATAAGGGAGCTGCCCCCCTTTGACCAGGACTATTGTGATTTCTGTCTGGAAATGTCTTCCCTCACAGGCACTGTGCAAGGCCGAGGACCCGGAAGACATCCGGGCAGCTACTCAGGCCAAGGCAGAGCAAGTGGCTGAGCTGGCAGAATTCAACGAGAACATTCCTTTGGATGCAGAAGACCGGTCCAGCAAAGAGGAAGAGGAAGAATTTTCTAAAGCAGAGCAGGAAATTGCTTTGCTTGTAGAACAGGTACATAAAATCCTTCCTTTTAACCTGAGATGGAAGTGGAAGGCTGCCCCTTTGTTCCATGACATAGACTGCAGTCATACAAAAATACTGTTTCCCTTAGATCAGGAGTGTCCAACCTTGACAGCTTCAAGATTTGTGGACTTCAACTCCTAGAATTCCCCAGCCGGCTGGCTGGGGAATTCTAGGAGTTGAAATCCACAGGTCTTAACAGTTGCCAAGGTCGGACACCCCTGCTTTAGATTCAGGCAGAGGATTTTTTCTTTAGCTTGTTTGTTTAAGTGTATATGGCTGCCCATCTCATCATGACTCTGGGAGGCCAACCATAACTAAAAGAATACAACCGAACAGCAGCATAACAGTGAATCCGTAATTGGCAGTAGGAAAAAATCATAAACAAACACTCAAAATTCAACACAAATAGAAACATCTCACAAGCACTGCCTTGCATTCCAACCCCCGTGTCCAAAATAATTTTAAAACACGTGATCTGTTCTTTTCAAAAATCCCTTGTGAATCCCCCCCCCCCCCAATTTTCTAGCTCACTCCTATTGAACGCTATGCCATGAACTTTTTGGAGGCATCCCTGGAGGACATCAGTCGGGAGGAGTTGAAGCAAGCAGAGGTAAATTTCCACTCCCTGGTTGGTGAAATTCTTTTAGATAATACTGGTCAGAAAAATAGGAATCAAGGGTCATTTCTTTTCTTCTTTTTTTTAAAAAGCCGGCTAAATCTTACGTTAAATGTTGGTCAGCTCCTCAGTCTGATTCAACTTCTTTAAAATAGCCGCAAAGCAACCATCTTCCAGGCTGTTGAGAGTCCCATTTTTCTGGTCTCAACCTTTCATGGAGAGGACAATCATCACATCATGTATATTAAGGACCTTCTGCAATTTTGAAATATGGGGATGTTTAGCATTTGGTCCTATTGAGAAGAAAAAAAAGATTATGTCTCTGTAGTCTTATTTTTCCTGATGCCTTTGAGTAGCTCACAGGGCTAAAATCCTTGCCAACCTAGTGGTGATTCCTCCTTACCTGATTTCTCTGTTGTTCCAGGAACAGGTGGAAGCTGCCCGCAAAGATATTGACCAGGCTAAGGATGAGGTGGTCTTTAAACTACCAGAGGATGAAAATGAGAGTTATCTCCTTGAGGAAGGCTCCAGCAAGAAAAGCAAGAAGGCCAAGATGTCTAGCCGGACACTGTCAGAAAGGACCGGCACCCGCATGAGCAAACGGCTCCGTAGCACTCGTCTTCCACCAAAGGATGGGGATAGCGGACATGTGGAATCCACCCAGATGAGGCTGCCCAATCTCCAGCATTCCCAAATGGTGACAGATGAGGAAGATGACAACCTGCCCCAAGTAGCACAGCACACCAGAAGTGCTTTGGTACGTAGAGAGCTGGTGCGGGAAGAAAAGCGGGCTCAGATTGTCCCGAATACTCGAAGAACTTTGACCTGTCGGGAAGAGCTATGGAATAAAGGCCCAACTAGTGGGGAGAAGGTGCAGAAAATGCCCCTCTACAGAAGTGAAGCTTCTGGTGACAGGGTTTTGAGAACTAATCGCCATAGAACAGACACCCCATCTGCTGGGGATAAGATGCTACAAGCTACTCCACAGAAATCAGATCCTGGAGCTGCTGGGGACAGAATTCTAAGAGGTACCACATCAAAGACTGAGACCCTGCTTGTTGATGAAAGATTACCAGGAAGTGCCCCACAGGCATCAGATACCAACTTGGATAAAGGGCCGAGGCCAGGCCTACAGAACCCTGAAAAACCTTCCGGGCCAGATAAACTTAAATGTAGCTCACCTAAGCCTGAGGTGTCAAGGACAGAGGTAAATGCTCCCAAATTTTACTTGCAAGGACTTGATGGAGAGGCATTTAAATTGAAAGCGGATGTAGAAGAGCAGAAAACAGAAACAGAAATTTCCCAGTTCAGTCCACCAACCCTGGATTTCCATCCTGCTGAGTCTGCTGCAGATAAGGAAGTTCCAGCATTCCAAGAACAAGACACTCTGCTCACTGGGAAATTATTGGGTACACAGGAATTACCTGATGCTGGGAAGCTGAATATCCCAGGTAGTAAAATAAAAGCAACAACTCCAGTGTCACTTGACACTGTGGAACTAACTTCTGAGAGCAAACCTGAGGTTACAGGTGAAATAAATTTACCTGTGATTGAGCAAAAGATTAGTGTGCAGAAGCCAACGGAAGGAGCAGATGTGAGCACCAGCTGTAATGCTGCAGAAGGAGAACCAGTCAATTCTGCGGATGAAGGAACCAGGCAGATCTCTACTCGAGAGACCACAGCACCTCCTGATGACACTGCTAAGGTAGTAACCAAGCCTCTTTCTTCTAAAAACACAAAAGACGCCACTTGGGAAGCTGCAGACAGTGTAGCATCATTTGTGTTGGACAGCAAAGTCCCCAAGATGGACACCCCTGTGTTTCCTTCCTTGGATCACTCTCCAGCTACCAGCTCTCTCCTTCAACTGGAAACTTTGGCCTGTATCAAGGAACAAAATGGCATGAAGGAATCTCTGAGAAGTGGAGACTTCCCTTCTCTTTCCAGTTTGCTAACTGAGCCCCAGCTTGAAATCTTACCCTTGGGGGATACATTGCCCAAATCAGAGACAGCTGACAACAAAGTCAATAGTCTGGGTGAAACAACAGCTCAGAATCAAGGAACGATAGGGAAAAACAATCACGGGGAGGGGCCCCAGGAGGCTAGGCTTGCAGCAGTCTGCCCTAGCTCTGCCTCTTTGCAGGAGAGTTCATCGCTTCCAGGAAATTTGTTTTTGGATGACAGCCTTTCACCGAACAAATTTCCCCGTCGCCGAACCAGCGCTGATGTACAAATCCAGCAAAGCTGTCAAACGCCAGATGGCCCTGCCGCCAAAGTCTTACGCAAGTTGCCAGGGCGCCTGGTGACGGTGGTGAAAGAGAAAGAGCTCATTCGTCGACGACGCAATCGCCTGTGCAAGCTGGATTTGGGCCCCAGCGCTATGATGAACCTGGGCAGCAGCCTGGCACAAAGCCTGTCGGAGCCAGAAATTCTGCCTTCTACAAAAGCCTTGCCTCTGCTGCGGGATTTGCCTGCCCGGCGAAGAATTGAACTGGAGAGCTGGGCAGCAGCCAAAGAAAAGGACGATGGTTCGAAAGGGGAGCTGCTAGGTAATATGTCCTCTGAGCCTGTCAAGCGCAAACGAGGACGTCCCCCCAAGAACAAGTCACCGGATCAGCAGAGTCCAGGGTTGCTCCAGCCCTTCCCTGAGCCAGCTCTGGAGATCAGCCCCCAAAGAAAAGCACCAGTGAGGAAAACACCCGAGGGCCATCCACGGACTCAGTCCCCAGAGCAGAAGGGGCCTGAGAGCTCCTATTCCAAGAGTGAATCTCCCAAGAGCAAGACAGACAGCAGTGAGAATGGTGACTCCCCTGTGGAAAAGCGAAGGCGTGGCCGGCCCCCTAAGACTCGGCAGTCCCCTGTCATGCCTCCCAAGTCTCCTGCTTCGGAAGCGCTGCTATCCCCATCCACAAAACCTCAGACACTAGAGCTCCCCACTAAGGTACAAAAGAAGCTGCCGAAATCTGAGGCAGTCTCTGTAACAGAGGCCACCTTGATGCTTCACGAGCCTCTAGACTTACATCCCAAAACAGCCGTCTCAAAAACCTCCCCTAAAGCATGGAATCGAATTTCACTGCATTCTCAATCCAGGTCAGATTCTAAATCCACCTTGAAGGCACGAGAATTGTTGACCATTTCCCCTAAAGCGCTTCCCAAACCTTCCACTGAAGTATGTGAACCCCGAGCGTCTTCCCCTCAAGGGGTCTCTGCCACAGAAACTTCACCGGAGATGCAAGATCCACCTTATCTGTCCCCCGTGTCACGCTCGCTACCCAAAGGTGCCCCCAGCTCCCCAGCAGCAAATTCTCCACCTAAGCGGAAAAGAGGTCGTCCCCCAAAGAACCCATCTTCGCCTCGGGTGGAGGTGGCACAACCTTCCATTTTCAACTCTGACCAGGAGACCTCTTTGGAGAAGCACACCCCAGCTCCTCCTGGCCACAAACAACGAAGGCATAGGAGAAAGGATGACGTTGGCCCATCATTGCCCAGTGCCAACCAGAGCTCTTCGGACGGTGAGGAGACCCGACTGCTTACCAGACTCGCCCTGCTGAAGCGGGAAGAAAAGCCGGAGTCTTACAGCGGGGCATTAATTCAGCTCTCTCCAAAGCACACAGGAACTGAGAGGGCTTCATCGGCAGAGAGTAGTACTTGGGAACAGCCTTCCGGTGACACCCCTGCCCGCTCGACTCGCCTGCGGCCTGGCTGCCTTGTTCCACCGCTGGAGCGGGAAACCCAGCGAAGGAAACGGCGCTGCTCCATGGAGGGCAAGCAGGTGAGGAACAGCAGTAAGTCACCTGCTTCCCAAGGCATCTCTGAACAGGAGGGTGAAGAGTCGGAAGCTTTTCTAAAATCCTCCTTGGAATCCAACAGTTATAAGTGTATCTGGCAACCAAAGCGCCAGTGTTATGACTCAGCCAGGGGGCACGGTCGAAAAAGGGGCCAGGGTCACCAGAGTGGGACGGCCAACCGCATCCTCCGTAGCGCAGTGAAGCCTGCCAACAATACCCGATTGGGGTCATCCCCGATTCCCCCCAGGAAAACGGGCCCTGCTTTTGCTTCTTTGGCTGTGGGGGTCACTGGAGCCCTCTCTTCCCCAACAACCCCTTCCTCCACCGCCCCAGTTACCTCTTCACAAAGTAACAGAGGCCGCAAGCCCAAGACGTGACCACAGAGCGACAGATCCTGCCGGTCTTTCTCTGCGAGGATGGCTCAATCACCACCTCTTTTCCCGCACATAACAGTAAACCGATCTAGTCCCTCCCCTCCCTTTGCTCTTATTCCTCCCGTTAATGTGGGGATGGCTACTGGAGCTCCCTGCATTCCAGTCTTGACTGTTGGAGTACTACTTGAAAGGAGGAGGAGGGGGACGGTGAGTGTGGCTCTTCATTCCCAGGTGCTTTTTCTGGGAGCAGGCAAGGGGCACGCTTGCTGGGGCTGGGGAGCTCAGTTGCCCCTCCATAGGTTGTAGTGGCAGGGCCAGCACTTTGCAATGAATTCTACTTCCTAACCATGAGCGGGGAGGGGGGGGAGGAGTAGCTTCAGAGTTGTTGCCCCTAGAATAACACTACAGGGCACCTGCTATCCTTAAATGCCCCCCAGCGCTTTGGGAAGTCCAGCCTAGGCTTTGATAGGCACGTGTCACGTTTTTGGTCCAGATGTTCCTCTGTCCTCTTTCTTCTCACCCACACCAGAGTCCTGCAGAGGATGCCCTCCTGATTTATAAACACGATTAGCTCTTTCTTTATTAATGGCTTTGGGTTGGTTTTTAAATGACAGTGACCAAATGCTAGGTCCCCTTTTCTGGCTACCCCTTTTCATTGTCTCCCTGCTTATTCCGTTCACCACGTCGGGCCCTTTTGAGGCATGAAGAGGGGGCCAGTTATTTCCCCAACCAACCTGGAGGGCAAGGGAGAGGAGATACACCACCCAACCCAGTAAGATTATGTGCTCCTTTTCTGCATCACCACCCAGAGAAAAATGTCTTCTTTTAATGATGTCAATCACAGCCTCACTGCTCCAAGGACTTTTTTTGTGGGTTCATGAGTTGGGTCAACTACTTCTCCCCTTCCACTCCCCTTGTGTACAGCTCTCATTGTAAAATAGGTTCTTTTGAACATAAACTATGCAAAGGTTATTTTGTATAGGGGAGCACAATTTTCCCTCCCCTCCCTCACTGCAGTGGTTTTTAGGGGGCGGTAGTGGTTCTCTGGATTTGGGGATGGGCTGCAGTTGGGGTGGAGCGGGAGGTGTTCCCATAGAGCTGTCTTTCCTACTGAAGCATATTCAGAACTTGTACAGAAGACCGATGTAATCTTTCTTCAGAATGCTTATGAATAAAGTGTTAAAAGGGGAAAAAACGCACACCACACGGATTTGTGAAATTTTTTCTTAAAAGTCGTTTTTATTTCTGTGTTTCCATCTTTGAAAACAGCTTGCTTGGGCACAGTGGGTTGGGTTGTATAAGGGAGCTGGGTATTGATGTTTCTCCACACGCTGTCGTGCTCAAATTCAGCAAATTTACTTGGTCTTACCACAAGGTGTCATTTGCTGTCATATTCAGTTGGACAAACTGGAATCTATATTTGCCCTGGTTCCTTGCCCATTTCAAACCATAGCTTAAGCAAAAATAGGCAGTTTGCTTTGGTGACCAAGTCTATTATTTTAGCATACCTGCAGTTTAAAAGTAAAGATTGTGCTAAGAATGGTAGCAAATTATATTGAGTTTATTAGGAAATAGCCAAACTTAAAAGTACAGGTAATCCTTGACTTAACAACAGTTTGTTTAGTGACCATTCAAGGTTACAATAGCACTGAAAAAAGGGACTTATGACAATTTTTCACACTTATGACAGTTGCAGTGTCCCTGTGGTCACATGATTTATACTTGGATGCTTGACAAGTGGTTCATACTTACGATAGTTGCAGTATCCCGGGGTCATGTGATCCCCTTTTACGACCTGACAAGCAAAGTTGATGGGGAAGCCAGATTCATTTAACAACTGTGTTATTAATTTAACAACTGCAGTGATTCACTTAACAAACACAGCAAGAAAAGTCGTAAAATGGGGTAAAACTCACAAATTTTTCATAGCAACATAAATTTTGGGGTCAATTGTGGTCGTACGTTGAGGACTACCTGTATCATTTGGGAATAGAAGTGGATAATGGTTTCATATTCAGATACAACATTTCGTATGACAGCATTTTCATTGTAACCTAACTTATTTAGTGCATTTATATCCTGCTACCAAGATTACGTAAAAGATCGTGATGGGATATAAATATACTAAATAAATAACTGGGAGACAGAAAAGCCAGACGCAAGACCAACTGATCTGCTTGTTGCAGTTGTACATTCACATCCTTTGTCCACATAATTCATTTAGAAACATTCTCAGGAAGATGCTATTTTTAAGTAAAACATTCTTCCTTGCACTGGATTAGTTCTTGTGGGGAGGCAGGAAACTGTTCAGAGAAGAAAAGTTCTCGAGGTTGCCCCGCCCACCCTTCAGCAGAGCACAGGACTAGCTTTCGGGAGCCCTGTGGGCTGGAACCAAAAGGTAAGCTCAACAATTTTGGCCTGCAAAATGCTTGGGGGGGGGGGGGTGAAATGAGGCAAAAAAAAAAATCAGCAAAAATGGCCCATTTTTGGTCAAAAACCCATCTGGTTTTAGCCTGCAGAATGTGTGTGGTGGGGGAAGGCAAAAACGCCCCGTTTTTCACCTTCCCCGCCTCCAGAAGATATAGAGAGAAAAGGAAGGGGAGAGAGGGAGAGACCAAATTAAAGTTTAATTTGTGTGCATTGTTAAATGGACTGTTAAATTGGCCACGCCCACCTAGCCACGTGACCACCTAGCCACGCTCACCCAGCCGATCCAGCCCCCCAACAGTCTGAGGGACTGAATTGGCCCACTATTTAAAATGTTTGAGGACCCCTGGTCTAGGTAAAAGGGTATTGGTGCTAAATCGGGCAGGAAGTCTCTGCCTCGCCTGCAGAAGAGACAACCGCGGGGAGAGATGATCGCAGTCTTGATCTGCCAAAATTTGGCACGTAGGAGAACAGATTTCCACTGTAGTCCCACAAGTTGAGATCAACCCAGTTGAGTTAAAATCACATGAAGTCCTCTCAAGGTAGATGTTGGGAAGAATTTCCTGACCTCACAAACTGCCACAAAGAGTGAATTCTTTATTGAGGTCTTTAAACAGCCTGGATGGTCGTTTCTCAGAGATGCTCTAGTGCAGTGGTTCTCAACCTGTGGGTCATGACCCCTTTGGGGGTCGAATGACCCTTTCACGGGTCGCCTAAGATCATCAGAAAACATTTTCAATGGTTTTAGGAATATTATGGTTGGGGGTCACCACAACATGAGGAACTGTATTAAAAGGTCGCGGCATTAGGAAGGTTGAGAACCACTGCTCTAGTGAGTCTTCTGAGCAGGAGCCTGCCTCCAGCCTTGTGATTCTGTGATCGTAGCAGGACGAAGGGTGGTGATCATGGGAGTGGTCCATTATTTGAACGCTGCCGGTTTGCTGTTCCCATTACTATATACCAAAACGGGAAATATTTAGGTATCGATCAAGAAAACTGATTGGAGGGGACTGTAGTTCCAGCCCACATGAGGGCAACACATTGGAAAAGGCTGGCTTACACTGTAAGGAATTGGGGGGGGGGGGGACACCACCTTTGCGTTAGCAACCAAGTCTGCCAGGAACAAATAAAACCAAACAACTAAAACTTGTAATATGCCCAAAAAGGAAGCAATAAATTATTTGGCACATAGCTTTGTTGCAAACTTTGTAGTTGCTAGCTGTTCTGCCCCAGCTCCGGATTCCCAAGGATTGTGACACTCACCAACGGTCCTTATCAAAGTTATAACGTACCAAGAATAAACAAAGTCTGGCAAAAGTTGGCAACCAGCCCAGAAAACAAGATACATAAGACACTAACTATCCAAACTGCTCTTTAATAATTACACGTTGTTTCCAGCAAGAAATTACTAACTGCCTGTGACTTAAATAGGCTAAGGGAGTGGCCAATTATCCTCAAACCTTACTCTCAAGGAGACCTCCTCCTGAGTAGCCACTCCTGCCTTTTGGCAGCCCTGCGTGCTCGAGCATTGAGGAGAGGCTCCTCCACTTTGCTCTCTCCACTTGAAGGAGCCTCTGGAGGTTCTGAAGGCCCTGGCTGAGTCTCTGCCTCTGGCACCACATCCTCTTCAGCCTCCTCGCTGTCCGACGCGAGTGCCGGCTGCGCAGGCTGCTGGCGCGACCCCACACCAGCCTCGTCATCGGGATCAGCCACAATCCGAGCAGACTGCTGGTGGGCCACAACACTAGCTTAGGAATGTACAGGTGAAACTCGAAAAATTAGAATATCGTGCAAAAGTTCATTTATTTCAGTAATGCAACTTAAAAGGTGAAACTAATATATGAGATAGACTCATTACATGCAAAGCGAGATAGTTCAAGCCTTGATTTGTCATACTTTTGATGATTATGGCTTACAGCTCATGAAAACCCCAAATTCACAATCTCAGAAAATTAGAATATTACATGAAATCAATAAAACAAGGATTGTACATAGAACAATATCGGACCTCTGAAAAGTATAAGCATGAATATGTACTCAGTACTTGGTTTGGGCCCCTTTTGCATCAATTACTGCCTCAATGCGGCGTGGCATGGATGCTATCAGCCTGTGGCACTGCTGAGGTGTTATGGAAGACCAGGATGCTTCAATAGCAGCCTTCAGCTCTTCTGCATTGTTCGGTCTCATGTCTCTCATCTTTCTCTTGGCAATGTCCCATAGATTCTCTATGGGGTTCAGGTCAGGCAAGTTTGCTGGCCAATCAAGCACAGTAGTCCCATGGTCATTGAACCAGGTTTTGGTACTTTTGGCAGTGTGGGCAGGTGCCAAGTCCTGCTGGAAAATGAAGTCAGCATCCCCATAAAGCTCGTCTGCGGAAGGAAGCATGGAGTGCTCCAAAATCTCCTGGTAGACGGCTGCATTGACCCTGGACTTAATGAAGCACAATGGACCAACACCAGCAGATGACATGGCTCCCCAAATCAACACAGACTGTGGAAACTTCACACTGGACTTCAAGCATCTTGCAGTGTGTGCCTCTCCATTCTTCCTCCAGACTCTGGGTCCTTGGTTTCCAAATGAGATGCAAAAGCTGCTCTCATCAGAAAAGAGGACTTTGGACCACTGAGCAACAGACCAGTTCTTTTTTTCTTTAGCCCAGGTAAGACGCTTCTGACGTTGTTTGTTGTTCAGGAGTGGCTTGATGAAGAATACAACATTTGAAGCCCATGTCCAGGATCCGTCTGTGTGTGGTGGCTCTTGATGCACTGACTCCAGTCTCTGTTCACTTTTTGTGAAAGTCCCCAACACTTTTGAATGGCCTTTTCCTGACAATCCTCGCCAGGCTGCAGTCATCCCTGCTGCTTGTGCACCTTTTTCTTCCACACTTTTCCCTTCCACATAACTTTCTATTGTGCTTTGATACAGCACTTTGGGAATATCCAACTTCTTTTGCAATTACCTTTTGAGGCTTTCCCTCCTTATGGAGGGTGTCAATGATGGTTTTCTGCACAACTGTCAGGTCAGCAGTCTTTCCCATGATTGTGATTCCTACTGAACCAGACTGAGAGACCATTTAAAGGCTCAGGAACCCTTTGCAGGTGTTATGGCTTAATTAGCTGATTAGAGTGGGACACTTTGAGCCTAGAATATGGAACCTTTTCACAATATTCTAATTTTCTGAGATTGTGAATGTGGGGTTTTCATGAGCTGTAAGCCATAATCATCAAAAGTATGACAAATTAAGGCTTGAACTATCTCGCTTTGCATGTAATGAGTCTATCTCATATATTAGTTTCACCTTTTATGTTGCATTACTGAAATAAATGAACTTTTGCACAATATTCTAATTTTTCGAGTTTCACCTGTAGGCAAACCTGTTCCTCAGTCTGCGGGCATTACTTGACAGAAACTGGTGTGATTCTGCAGGGTTGCAGTTGAGTGTCTTTGATGGAGCTCTTTCTAAGCTGCAGCTAGTTTCCTGTTTCATCTCATTGACCTTGCTACTTGCCTGAAAAGAAGGGTCTAACAAGGGGTTGTTGATCAGAATTGAATATGCTTGTGGCACTGTCCAAAGAGGAGAAAGTCCCAGGCTAAGAAGAAAGCTAGAAAAAAAAAGTATCCTGCCTCAGTTTTCTCTGTTCTTCAACCTGAACTTGAATTTGAGCATATCTGCAGTAGGGTAAGTACTTCATGAAGCAAATCAAACAATCGATAAACACTGAAATATGAGAAATAATAAAGGGAACATCCATTAATAGCACTTTGACTCATATACCGCCCCATATAGTGCTTTATAACACTGGGCAGTTTACAATATTGGTACTGGTATATTGTCCCCCGCCCAACAATCTGGTTCCTCATTTTACCTTTCCATTTGGAAGGATGGAAGGCTCAGTCAACCTTGAGCCCCTTCAGGATTGAACTCCAGGCTGTGGGACAGAGTTAGCCTGCAATATTGCATTCTTACCACTGGTGCAGTGCTTAGAATGTAGTATCGAAGGCTAACTGCCCACAGCCAGGAGTTCGATCCTCACCGGCTTAAGGTTGACTCAGCCTTCCATTTTTCCAAGGATGGTAAAATGAGAACCCAGATTGTTGGGGGCAATATGCTGACTCTAAACCACTTAGAGAGGGCCATAAAGCAGTGTGAAGTATATAAGTGCTATTGCTTTGCTAAACTTACTTGGCTAGGCAAGTAAGTCACCTGATTTCATTGTCCCACCCTGCCTAGGAGGTATTGCTCAGAATATTCCCTATCTTATCTGCCAGGCTCCATCAATCATCTTCATCAGTTGAAGGCAGCCTAGAAGTCTTTCTCACTCAGCTTTCTGCATAACCTAGCAGAGATTTCCAGTTGGACCATTTCCTATCAAAACGGCAGCACTCAGAAGGCAGACTGGAAAAAGGAAAGAAAGGGGAGGCCACGAGCTCAACCAGAACGATTCAAACATGACTTTATGGAGAAAGCAGTAGGAACCCAACCCAAGATAAGCGAACTGGTGGGCATGTGATGTCATAATAAATGCCTAACTACTACATCTCCCTGACCACCCGGACCTTCAAGGGTTAACTAACCACATATCCCATAATCCCTGTAACCACTCCTTACCTCTTAGCCCCTCCTCCTGGGTACAAAAGGTCCAACCACATGTTCCACAGTTGATTCCAGATGTATACCTGAAAGAGAAAGGTACAAGGTCAGTGACCTCCAGTACCAACAGATCAACAATAAAACTACAGAAAAGAATTGGAGTCTGTCTTTGAGTTATTGGGCTAGATCCAGTTTCTAACAAAATGGTAGCAGAGGTCGGTTGCCCATAACTCCAGACAATGACTGAACCCAACACCTACCCTGAAGAAGCAAACAGAGCACAGACCAGAGCTCTTACCAAGAAGATGGCTGAGAAGCTTGCAACCAAAGCCACAGCCATGGAGGAGACAGAAGCTGGAAGCGAACAGGACTCCAGCCTGGACTCACAATCAGATGAAGAGGGGCCATCCAAGGAAATCACCGCCCCGGAAGAAGAAACAGCACAGAAAATGAAAAAATTCAAACTCTCCATCCTGAAACTGATGGAGGGAAACAGCGACAAAGAAAACCTCATCGCGGACCTTCAAAGCCTCTTCGAGCAACAAGAAGCAGCGATCGAGGCCCCAAAGACTACCGAGAAAGAAAAGCCAGCAAAAAAGGGTAAGCCACCCCAACCCGATGATCCTGAGCCGGCAGAATCCATTTCCGCGCCCCCTTCCCGGCGGCCATCTTGGGACGAGCACCAGCCAATGGGAAGCCAGGATTTGAATCCCTTGGCGCGAAAATGCCCGAACCCCGAAACAGACGAGGGGGGCTCAGAAAGTGACTACGAAGAGCCCAGCTCTGAAAGCGACCACGAAGAGATCGCAATAACAAAAAGAAAAACGCCTACCGATCTCGAATTGCAAAAGGCAATCGAGACCATTACCGCTGCCCTAGGCTCCGCTTTCGAGCCCCCTGCGGCACTCAATAAACCAAAGAAAAATCCTGGAGGGCACAAGAAGGCCAGGACAACCAACAGAGACCAGGCAACCGAGTCACAACCTACAAAAAACACCGTGCGCGCCAACAACCGGCACAAAAGACCGCCCACCTGCAGGAAAAATCAACCGCAGAACTCGAACTCACCACCCGCTACACCGGCAACGCGAGGCCCGAGGCAGAAGAGAAGAACCGGCTACTCACCAACGCCACGACACCCATCGGGCCAGTCCACGCGACCAGGGACCAGCGACCACGAGGGAGGATCAGCCGCCGCCGCCGCCATTACCGCCGAGCCGCTGGGTGCAGGGAATCCTCAACCTACGACCTCCGCTGCTTCCGCGTCGCCGACCCGCGAAAGTCCTCGACTTGCGACCGCGTCGCCCCCTCACCTTCTGCCCTTCTTCGCCGGGGATCCGGCCATCCAGCAGTGGTGTCCACCTTCAGGAGGAATCTTCGGACCCACCGGGGGCGGGTCCAGCCTCCCACCGACAGGCCTAGGCCTAGGCCTGGGAGCTCCAGCAACAGGAACCTCACCCGATGGACTCCAGCGCGGAATGAGCTTCGCGCATGCCCAGTACCTGCCTGTAATAAGAGAAGCAAGTTACATAGATCCAAGCAAGTACAGAATGGCCACAGACATCCCAAAGCCTTATTGTGAGTTTAATCACAACTTGGACCATGGACAGCTCCCCCCAGTAAGTAACCTTACTAACATTTCTGGGGCAAATTATGCCAATTTGCCAAAACTGCAGTTAGATGGGGGTAATATTATAGAATGGAGCCAACAATTAAGGGTTGCTCTCATGAGAGAGAATGCACTGTTCCTAGCTAACAAACCTCCCCAAAAGCCCTGGTCACTGGAAATTGACTGCATTCATCACAGGGCATTTTGCATCATGTTAACCTCCATTCCATCTGCTATGTATCCATCTATTGAGGACAATCTAACTGTTTATGATATTATGCAAAAACTATGTAACCTGTTTTATAGCCAAAGCAGAGCCACCACCACTAGACTATCTAGGGAGTTCCACTCCACCAAGCATAAGGCAGGGGTCCCCATGAGTGAGCACATCTTAAAGATGAATGCTGCAAGGACAGAACTCATGCAGAGGGGGGAAATCATCACTGAAGAGAGCATGATAAGCATAATCATAAACTCTCTTGATAGCAGCTGGGACATCTTTATGACCCAACTAAATAGCCTCAACTTGCAATACCTCACACTAGGCTCACTGACCAGTCAGCTCGTTGCAGAGGACACTCTGAGGAGGGAACGCCAACTAGCCAAAGGGGACCCCAGACCCACAAAGAGGGTGGATTTCCAGGATAGGGCCAGGGATACCTCAGAATGTTATTCTTGTGGATCGAGGAACCACTTAAAGAAGGATTGCCCCAGGAACCATAGGGATAGGGGACAGCAAGACAGTAGAGGGGGAAGGTCACCTGAACGCAGGTACCCAAAGGAAAGGGGGCGAGGGTGGTCACCCAACCCCAGGAAACACCACGAGCGCAGAGACCACTCCAGGGAGAGTAGCTCTGGCTCCATGTACGGGATCAGGCACGATGACCCAAATGACAAACATAAGATAGAGAGAAACTCATGGCTTCTAGATTCAGGGGCCACAAGTCACACTACCTGTAACCCAGAGCTGCTAGACTCACTCACAGAAATAGACTCAGAAATAAAGGTGGCAAACCAAAGCAAGGTCAGAGTAGTGGGGAAAGGAAACGTACACATCACACAGGTAGGGGACTTAAAAGAAGTACTGTACATACCAGAGATTCCCCACAATGTGCTAGCCATCACAAGGCTAACACGAGACACAAATATAGAAATAAAATTTAAAGATGGAAAGGCACACTTGATCAAGCAAGGGAAAGAGATAGGAAAGGTAACCATACACGAGGGACTTCCCTACTTCACACCCAACGCAAGGGAGGAAGAAGGCATTGATACCAGCACAAACCACAGGGTAGATAAGTATCCAGAAACAGAGGGGGTGCAGCAGGAGGCAGGATGTAGCCATGAGAAGACAAACAAGTCTGTATCTATCGGCAAGCCATTACATGATAACTGCGCCCACCTCCTCCACAGGAGACTGGGACACATAAGCTTCCCCATTGTAAAGAAAATGACGGAATGTACCGAGGGTCTCAAAGTAAAGAACTGCGAAAACTACTTGGAGTGTTCAGTTTGTAAGCGTTCTAAGATCAAGGTTAAGGCCATCCCCAGGGGATCCAAACGAACCACGGAATACCCCTTCCAATTGGTGCATATGGACTTGGTAGGGCCAATGAAACCCTCTGTAGGACATAGGAAGCGATTCTTCCTCACGATTGTAGATGACTACACCAGATACGGGTACGTCTACTCCCTCAGACACAAAAATGAAGTATTCCAAAGGTTTAAAGAATTCCACAGGAGAGTAGATATGCAACACAACATGAGAATAAGGCAGATAATGACTGATAGGGGCTCAGAGTTCATGGCCAAAGAATTCACAAGGTGGCTGAGGGAGCAGGGCATAGCGCATTACACCTCTTCACCTTTCTCCCCATTCCAAAATGGAGTCTCAGAGAGAAAAAACGGGGTGTTGCAAACCATGATGAGGTGCGCCCTGGAGGATGCTGGGATGGGGCAGCATTTCTGGTCAGAGGCATTACACTACGCCAATTACACCCTGAATAGACTGTGGTCAAGCTCTATCAATAAGACGCCATACGAGATGCTATACAACAGAAAGCCCAACATTGCTCACTTACACATATTTGGCGCCCCAGCTGATGTCCACATTCCCAGGCAGCTAAGAAGAAAGGGGGAGAAATTATCAAAAAGGTTAAGGTTCGTGGGTTACGAACCGGGCACAAAGGGCTACAGATTTGTCGACAACAATAACCGTTTTGTGGTTTCCAGATCAGCCAGTTTCCACGAAAACGCAAACTGGTCGAGGGTACACTCCAATGACATCCCAAACAATAGGGTCACATTCGAGCATGACCAAGGGGAAAGGGAGGTCAGAGAGGTCACAGGGCACAAAGCCAACCATCGCAAGGCAAGCATCAAAGGTTGGAAAGAAGGACACCCCTCACTGAAGATAGATGACCTGACGGACAATGAGGCAGACAACATGCAGGAAACCGAGCCAACCCCCAGCAGGCCAGTCAGAGGAACCAGAAACAAGCTACCAAAGAAGTTAGAGGACTACGTCATGACCATCCACGACACCCATTTCACGCCCAGCTCATATGAAGACATCCTCGGGCTCCCCCAGGAAGAAAAAGAAAAATGGATGTCTGCCATGGAGAAGGAGATGGAAAGCCTAAGGAACCTCCAGGTATACTCACCTGCCCAAGTTCCAAAGGACAAAAAACCAATAGGAACCAAATGGGTATTCAGGGTTAAGACATTAGAGGACAACAAGGTCCTATACAAGGCAAGACTAGTCGCGCAGGGTTTCGCCCAAAGATACCCCGAAGACTATACAGACACCTACTCGCCAACCGTCAGGGCGGAAAGCGTCAAAAGCGCCCTGGTGGTGGCCACCATCCTGGGCTTGGAGGTCTTCCAGTTCGACGTACAAACAGCGTACTTACACGCCGAGCTGGATAAAGAAATATACGTCAAAGCGCCGCCTGGGTACAACAAAGGCGAGGACCAAACCTGGCTGCTGAACAAAAGCCTGTACGGGCTCAAGCAGTCAGGCAAAAGGTGGTATGACTGCCTGGCCAAGGCACTCAGATCCATGGGCTTCGAGGACATCTCAGCCGACAAATGCTTCTTTACGAGGAGAGAAAACAACACATTCGAGGGTGTGCTCGTTTACGTGGACGACATCTTGTACATCAGCAAACACAAGGACAGATGTGACAAGTTCGCCACTGACCTGGGTAGCCACTTCTCCCTAAAGTCACTTGGAAAGATTGACAGATACCTAGGGGTCCAAGTGATGAAAACCAACAAGGGCTTCCGCCTCTCCCAGAGAGAAAAGATCATCGAGCTGCTGTCCAAATGCAACATGTCCGAAGCAAAACCCAGCGAGACCCCCATGCAGCCTGAGTTCCTGAAGACCATGTATGAGGAATCTGAACCTTTCACAGACAACAAATTGTATAGATCAACGATAGGGTCACTGCTGTACATATCCAACTGGACCAGGCCCGACATCGCCTTAGCCGTCAATCTACTGTCCAGGCATGTAAGCAAGCCCACGTTAACACACTGGAACGCCATAAAAAGACTACTCAGATACCTAAAATTCAGTGCGGATGCCCTACTCTGCCTAGAACCAGAAACATCCGAGAAACCAAAGCTAACCTGCTATGCTGACGCTGACTGGGCTGGGGACATAGGGTGCAGAAAAAGCACCTCTGGCTACGTGCTACTACTCAACAATTGCCCCATCCATTGGTACACTGGAAAGCAAAAACTGGTGGCCACATCAACTACGGAAGCAGAATTTGTCTGCCTATCAAAGGCCGCAAACAATTTAGTATGGTTCGATGACCTGCTCTGCGACATCTGGGCTGAACCCTCATATCCAATAGTTATCCATGAAGACAACAAAGCGGCAATAGAGATCTCTAGGGCCGATGCCATAGGTCAGCGTTCTAGGCACATTGACATTAAATACAAACACGTCAGGCAGTTTTCAGAGATAGGCTTCATTAGAGCAGTACACTGTGACACAGAGGAGCAAACAGCAGATATTCTCACTAAACCCCTACCACATAAACAACATGCTTACCTAATGTCAAAAATGCGTGTTTGCTTGTAATTCATGCCTGTACTTGTGTATTTCCTGTATGTATGCAAACATTGCCCCAGGTACCCAGTTAGGCATTTAGAGGGGGTTTTGTCATAATAAATGCCTAACTACTACATCTCCCTGACCACCCGGACCTTCAAGGGTTAACTAACCACATATCCCATAATCCCTGTAACCACTCCTTACCTCTTAGCCCCTCCTCCTGGGTACAAAAGGTCCAACCACATGTTCCACAGTTGATTCCAGATGTATACCTGAAAGAGAAAGGTACAAGGTCAGTGACCTCCAGTACCAACAGATCAACAATAAAACTACAGAAAAGAATTGGAGTCTGTCTTTGAGTTATTGGGCTAGATCCAGTTTCTAACATGTGAGTACATAACAGTCGGAGAAAACCAGGAAAAAGGTGTTCAGAAGAACAGTAAACATCAAGAGAGGTGCAAGTCCTGCAGGATGTGAATCTTTTCTTAAGACTTGTTTTCTTCTGTTCCTTTCTTCCCTACCTTCACTGAAAGAGCCGAATGAAAGACCCAGTCAAAAAGCATTCTTAATCTTGATCTCGTACATTCCGTTTGTGAAAACGTCTGTCTGGCGGTATTCTGCTTTGTCTGGTTTTGTGACAATTTGGCCAGGCTCAACTCAAGACACAAGAGCTTGGCTCAAAGAAGACTGATGCCAAGATGATGTGGTTCTTCTCCATGCCACACCAAGACACAGAGTTGGAAATCGACTCTCCCAAATGAAATGAAGACAGTCACACTTCTGGCCTCTGTAATTAGACTCACAACCTTGGACTAGTATCCTGATGCCTCAGATAATTAATGTGAATCACTGAAACAGCAAGAGTCTAGCTTTTTGACTTTTACGAATGAAGGTGAATATATGCGTCCCAGGATAATGTTGCAGAATCCAACCTGGGTCGGTCACCGGGACCAGAGGTTTTGTCTTCTAAATTTTCAGACTCGTGCTGGAGCCCATCTTCAGGGAACTTCTCTCTAGCCTTTTTGTTTTTTCTTCAGCAACTTGGTGGTGTTCTTTAGTCATGGATGAAGAAATGGGGGTCAATGAAGGGGAGAGCAGAGGGATGGCAGGACCGGACACCTTGGAGAATGATATCCCTGGCAAGTCCCCTGCTTTGAATGGGCGCAGATTGTGCAACCTGGCCATAGCTAGCATCATCTGTGGCTGTGCATTGGGGTCCTGGCTCTGATCTATGCAGTCAAGGTGAGTGATTTCCCATATGGAAAAAGCTGGCTGGGAAGGTGGTGATAAAATTAATGTCTCTGTTCTGTGTTCCCTGAACGAGAAAGAAAACACATTGAATCCAATTTTCTTTGGGAAAATAATTCCTGGATATTAAGAAAAGCAATATATACCTCTCTTATTTAATAAGGGTATGATCTTTCCTTCCCAAATATATGTACTGATCCAAAAAAAGTATTTATAACCTACACCAATAAAATATTCTTTTCCTCATCATTTTTGCCCCTGGTTGTCGTCATTACCAGAGAGAAGAAAAGCCCACATGCCATAAAATCACCTATGTGTCGTCTCTAGTGGCACATAGAGAAAAGGGGTATTTTGTTTTTAAGGGCTTCTCACACAGCTGGCTAATCACACAGCTAATACCTTCATCTAGTAGACCTAATTACATCCAAAGGAGAAAGGAGTGAATTGTGTTCCATTTCTCCAAGTTGAAAAAACAGAGATTTTCACAAGATACCTACAGGTGAAACTCAAAAAATTAGAATATTGTGCAAAAGTTCATTTATTTCAGTAATGCAACTTAAAAGGTGAAACTAATATATGAGATAGACCCATTACATGCAAAGCGAGATAGTTCAAGCCTTGATTTGTCATACTTTTGATGATTATGGCTTATAGCTCATGAAAACCCCAAATTCACAATCTCAGAAAATTAGAATATTGTGAAAAGGTTCAATATTCTAGGCTCAAAGTGTCCCACTCTAATCAGCTAATTAAGCCATAACACCTGCAAAGGGTTCCTGAGCCTTTAAATGGTCTCTCAGTCTGGTTCAGTAGGAATCACAATCATGGGAAAGACTGCTGACCTGACAGTTGTGCAGAAAACCATCATTGACACCCTCCATAAGGAGGGAAAGCCTCAAAAGGTAATTGCAAAAGAAGTTGGATATTCCCAAAGTGCTGTATCAAAGCACATTAATAGAAAGTTATGTGGAAGGGAAAGGTGTGGAAGAAAAAGGTGCACAAGCAGCAGGGATGACCACAGCCTGGAGAGGATTGTCAGGAAAAGGCCATTCAAAAGTGTTGGGGACTTTCACAAGGAGCGGACAGAGGCTGGAGTCAGTGCATCAAGAGCCACCACACACAGATGGATCCTGGACATGGGCTTCAAATGTCGTATTCTTCGTCAAGCTGCTCCTGAACAACAAACGTCAGAAGCGTCTTACCTGGGCTAAAGAAAAAAAGAACTGGTCTGTTGCTCAGTGGTCCAAAGTCCTCTTTTCTGATGAGATCAACTTTTGCATCTCATTTGGAAACCAAGGACCCAGAGTCTGGAGGAAGAATGGAGAGGCACACACTGCAAGATGCTTGAAGTCCAGTGTGAAGTTTCCACAGTCTGTGTTGATTTGGGGAGCCATGTCATCTGCTGGTGTTGGTCCACTGTGCTTCATTAAGTCTAGGGTCAACGCAGCCGTCTACCAGGAGATTTTGGAGCACTTCATGCTTCCTTCCGCAGACGAGCTTTATGGGGATGCTGACTTCATTTTCCAGCAGAACTTGGCACCTGCCCACACTGCCAAAAGTACCAAAACCTGGTTCAATGACCATGGGATTACTGTGCTTGATTGGCCAGCAAACTCGCCTGACCTGAACCCCATAGAGAATCTATGGGGCATTGCCAAGAGAAAGATGAGAGACATGAGACTGAACAATGCAGAAGAGCTGAAGGCCGCTATTGAAGCATCCTGGTCTTCCATAACACCTCAGCAGTGCCACAGGCTGATAGCATCCATGCCATGCCGCATTGAGGCAGTAATTGATGCAAAAGGGGCCCAAACCAAGTACTGAGTACATATGCATGCTTATACTTTTCAGAGGTCTGATATTGTTCTATGTACAATCCTTGTTTTATTGATTTCATGTAATATTCTAATTTTCTGAGATTGTGAATTTGGGGTTTTCATGAGCTGTAAGCCATAATCAAAATTATGACAAATCAAGGCTTGAACTATCTCGCTTTGCATGTAACGAGTCTATCTCATATATTAGTTTCACCTTTTAAGTTGCATTACTGAAATAAATGACCTTTTGCACGATATTCTAATTTTTTGAGTTTCACCTGTAGTATGGCTTATAGAATTCTCGACAACTGAGAATAATAGAGTGGGGTTTGAATGGTGGGATAAGATATTCCTCAAGCAAATGTGGAAAATAACTATCCCAGAGCTGATGTCAATTAAAATTCCCAGGCTACCTTCAGGCAGCAAAGCCTGATCAATATTTTGCAAGTGTCAAATTCCAGAACTGAGGAAAGCTGTTGCATTCCATGGGCTGTAAAGTTTAAAAAAGCATGGATCCACATTCCTCTAAAGAAGGTACCTTGGGTCTCTCATGAAGTGAGCTGTAAAAAACTAATGCTAGAAGAAAGAAATGAATTTTTAAGACTCTTGTTTTTGTCCTAACATAGTGTTGGAAGAAATGTCCATCTGAGTTCAGTTCCAAGTGGGGAAGAAAGACACTGGAAACATGGAGACTGCTTGGAAAGATGGTTTTTAATGGTGGACAGGATTACATGCCTTGATGATGTTGGGTGAAGAAAAAATGGGAAGAGATGCTGAGAGTGCCTGAGTTTTATACCCTCTCTGAGCTTTTGAATTTGAGCTTGTATTCTGATTGGTTGTCAGACTCCCATGGGGCCATGCAGGGGCAACTCTGTAGGCTGTCCTGAGTCCCAGGTTTGGTTGAGCCTTGCTGGGTGATGTAATCTTCCCAGGTGAGTTCTGCTGCTAGATGGGTAGAGTGCTAATTCTTTTTTTTTATAGAAACTTTATTGAGATTTTTTACAGAACAAAAAGGAAATAAAAAGAAAACAAACAAACAAATAAACAATCATTCAAACAATAACGTAGAACACATAAATATAATAAACATTTTCAATTTGTATCGGATGTGCAGTGTTTTAACTATTTACATAAATGATACTTGTTGATATTTTGACTCACTTTTAACCAATATTTAACACACCTTAGATCTTTCTTCCATTTTATCATGCAACCACTTGTACCACCTTTCCCACACCATATAGTATACTGACTTTTCATCATTTAATTCATAAGTTAATTTAGTCATCTCTGTGCACTCGAGTATTTTCTTAATTGTAAGCTCTTCTGGTGGTTGAATTTTCTCTTTCCAGTACTGTGCGTATGCCAATCTAGCGGCTGTAATTATATGGATCATTAAATGTGTCATTTCCTTTCTATATGGCTCCTTTATTATTCCCAGGAGGAAAATCTCTGGTGTTAATTCAATATCTTCCCCAATTATTTCGTGTAACCATCTCCTGATCTTACTCCAATATCCTTTCGCTTCCGGGCATGTCCACCACATGTGAAAGAAGGTGCCTTGGCCATGGCCACATTTCCAACAATTGGGATGTATATTGGGATATATCTTCGCTAGTCTGGCCGGGGCTAGGTACCATCTATGAAACATTTTGTAATGATTTTCCTTATATGCCACCGCTCTAGTCAATTTAAGATTTCTGTTCCATGCCTCCTCCCATTCCCCAAAATTTATATTGCACCCTATATTTTTCTCCCATGCAATTATTTGATTCTTTGTAACATCTTCAAACTTCTCATCGCTTAACAAATAATTGTATAATTTTGCCAGAATCTTTTTATTTGTTTCCATCAGGACTTTATCCAATCCATTTGGTCCCGGTTCTAGACCGTATTGTTCTTTGTCCCTCTGATATCTGGATTTTACTTGTGAGTAGGTCCACCAATCTAAAGTTATTCCTTGCTCTCGTAAGGTATCATTTGGTTTAAGCCTCCCTCCTTCGTCTAGAATATCTTTGTATCTGGCCATTTTCTCCCTCTCCCGCCTATTTGGGTGAGTCAGGGCCTCCATCGTTGAGAGCCAATTTGGGATTTTCTTGTAGTGTTTTTGTCTGATCTGGATCCATGTTTGTATCAAGGAATCTCTAATTTTATGTCTATGGAAATATGTCTTCTTTTTCTTCTCCATTTCCCAGATGTGGGCAAATTATTGACTAACGAGGAAGAAAAACGAGATAGGGTGAGAGAATATTACGAATCTCTATATAAAGAAGGGGAGATATCGGATGACAAAATAGAAAAGTATTTGATAAAAGCAGAACTCCCACAAATAACTGATGAAGAGAAAGAAATGCTTAATAGAAAGATTACAATTGAAGAATTAAAAATAGCCCTCTCCAAATTGAAAAACAATAAAGCCCCAGGACCTGACGGATTTCCAGGGGAAATATATAAAAAATTAGAAGAAATACTCCAACCGAAATTAGTAGAAATTTTTAATGATGCACTGTTAGACCATAAAATTCCAGAGTCATGGAAAGAGGCGCATGTCACACTTGTGCCGAAAGAAGGTGCCGACCTAAAACAAATTCAAAATTACAGACCAATTTCGCTTCTAAATACGGACTACAAATTATTTATGGGCATAATTGCGGAAAGAATGAAAAAGATTTTAAATAATTGGATATATAAAGACCAGAACGGATTCTTACTGGGGAGACAAATTAGGGATAACATGAGAATCGTGCTAGATACGCTAGAGTACTATGAGGAACACCCCGGAAAACAGATGGCTCTGATTTTTGTCGATGCTCAAAAGGCATTTGACAATCTAAATTGGAAATTTATGATTAAACAAATTGAGATTATGAAATTCGGAACAAATTTTGAAATGATGATCAAATCCATCTATAACAACCAAAAGGCGAGTATCCTGGTGAATGGGGATAGGACTAAAACATTCCAAATTAGTAAGGGAGTAAGGCAAGGCTGTCCCCTATCCCCTCTATTGTTCATTCTGGCCCTAGAAGTCCTTCTACGGAAAATTAGAGCTAACGATGAAATAAAAGGATTGAAGATCAGGAAGGAGACTTATAAGACACAAGCATTTGCAGATGACGTAGCCCTAATCCTTGAAGACCCTATAGAGTCGGGACCTAAAGTATTGGAGGAATTAAGTAAATATGGAGAGGTGGCAGGCTTCATATTGAACAAAACTAAAACCAAAGTATTGATTAAGAACATAACTGAGAGTCAGCAAAACGAGATAGAAGAAGTATTAGGATTACAGGTTGCCAAAAAAATTAAATACTTAGGAATTTGGATTACATCAAGATGTTCGACCCTGAAAGACGATAACTATATTCCCCTAATTAGAAAAATAAAACAAGACCTAGATAACTGTAAAAAAATAAGATTATCACTTTTGGGCAAGATAGCCACAATTAAGATGAACATCCTCCCCAGAATATTATTTCTATTCCAAAATATACCGATAAATTTAGATAAAAAATTCTTTCTAGAATTAGACAAAATCATTAGAGAATTTATATGGGAGGGGAAAAAACCGAGATTTTCCATTAAAATTTTAAGAGGCAAAAGAGATATAGGTGGATTTGGACTCCCGGATTGGGAAACATACTATAGGTCAGCCAAGCTAGTTTGGATAAGAGATTGGATCACCCTGGAAAATGTGAGAATTCTTACTCTACAAGGCCATGACTTGCAAAAAGGGTAGAGTGCTAATTCTATCATGTCCTGAGGGCCATGTCTTAATCCCATCACGCTGGAGCTGAAGAGGGGGGCAGGGAGCTGCAGGAAGCTGCTTTTTCTTTAAAAACATGTTTCTCCTTTTCTCATCCAGGGAAATATAATATTCTGCCTCTTTAATATTTCCTAGAATATTTCATTCTTCTAGGAGAGGGGTGGGTGCTAACTTCCTACAATAGCTTAAAGGCTTATCCAGGATTAATCAATGGACAAACAGAACTAATTGTGGGGGACAAGATTTCCTATAAAACTAGAGGGAAGTTTATAATCCTTGTAAAAGATTTGGGCCACCACTGATCCTGCCCGGACAATGTGCAGCCTCAGGGATGTTTTTACAGGAGAGCATTCAACCACATTGTCATTTCACAAGAATTGACAATGGAGCCAACAGCTTCGCTTTTTTATGGCTGGAAGACAATGGCCAAAGTATTGCTTCAGGGCAGGAGGAAAGCAAAAATCAACCTTGCTTTTAGCAATTCACAAGTGGAACCCATGACAAAACATTATTTTGTCTGGCTGCTTCCTCTTTGAAGTTTATTTAAGTATTTATTAAATTTCTACACCACCCATCTGACCTAAGTGACTCTGTCTGGGTAGTTCCTTCAAAACAATTCTCTTTTCACCCAGTTTCCTATTATATCCTTCAATGATCAATTAATCAGAATTTGGTCAGCCCAAAAAAGACTCATCATTTCTTTCCCAGCATCTTTGGGTTTTTAATATTGTTTTTTTTTTTCTCTGCAATATTCGGTGGCCATTCAATCTGTTAACACCTCCCTGGAGTTCCAATCTTGCTAATTTTTATGCTCATCCATGATAAGAGAGAAAATTGTGTTTTGTTGTGTAGGAAGATAGCCCCCACCCCTCTCCTAGGAAAATGAGATATTTTACAAAATATTAAAAGGGCGGAATATGTCCCCTAAAAGGGAGGCAGAAATTCAGCCCCCCCCCCCACACACCTTTGTCAATAGGCCATTAAGGCCTGGGTCAGTCTATTCTACATAACAAAGATAGGATTAGCCCTCTACCCATCTAGCAATCTCACCACATGGCACCTGGGAAGATTACATCAGCCAGCAAGGCTCAACCAAGCCTGGGAGACAGCCTACAAAGTTAAGACCCCTGCCCCCTGGGAGTCTGACCACCAATCAGAGTGCATTTCTTACACAGGAACAGGAAGCTGTAGGGTGGGGCCCAGAGAGGGAATAATAATAATAATAATAATAATAATAATAATAATAATAATAATAATAATAATAATAATAATAATAATAATTTTATTTATATACCGCCCATTCTCCCAAAGGACTCAGGGCGGTGTACAGCCAGAATTAAAATACAAATATACAAATGTACAATATCTAGTTAAAAATAATTAAAATCATTAAATAGTTTGGCCGAATTTTAAAACCCAAAATTAAAACCCAATTTAAAATCATTCAATTTGACAGCCCCGCCTGTTGGAACAGTAGGGTCTTGAGGGCACAGCGAAAAACCCAGAGGTCAGAGATGTTACGAATATCCGGGGGCAATTCATTCCAGAGGGCAGGAGCTCCCACAGAGAAGGCTTTCCTCCTGGGTGTCACCAGCCGACATAACTTGGCTGACGGCACCCTGAGGAGTCCCTCTCTGTGGGAGCGAACTGGTCGGTGGGAGGCTGTTGGTGGCAGAAGGCGGTCCCATAGATATCCTGGTCCTATGCCATGGAGCGCTTTAAAGGTGGTGACCAACACCTTGAATTGCACTCGGAAGTCCACTGGGAGCCAGTGCAGCTCGCACAGGAGAGGTGTTACATGGGCGTAATGAGGTGCGCCCATAACCACCCACGTGGCCGCATTCTGGACCAGTTGGAGCCTCCGAGTGCTCTTCAAGGGGAGCCCCATAAAACCAAGGCACTCTCAGCATCTCGGCCCTTTTTCTGCTCAGGAACTCAAGCCATGTGATCCTGTTCAGGAACTCAAGCCATGTGATCCTGTATATCAATAAACCTTCTTTCCAAGCAACTTCCATGAATCCAATGTCTTTTTCCCCACTTGGAACTGAACCCAGAAGGATATTTCTTCCAACAGTTCTGTGGGAAGTACACCCCAAAAGGACAGTGCCAGAAACCTCCGAAAACAGTGCCAAGAAACTCAAGCCTGCCCTTCCCCCTTTAAGAAAACCAAGAAGCACTAGCTGAAAGAAAAACTCAGAGCAGCCCTGCTAACAGAGCTGACAATAGAAACACTTAAGTAGAGCCAGGAACGCTCCAGCTGTGTCACTACTTTTCTTGCCTTCCTGAATTAAAGGATCCCTTTTCTGGCAGCTGGCTTCCATGTCTATTTCTTCTCAGCATCGGTGACTGCTTCCCAGCTAGGAAACGAACACAGGAAATTTCTTCCAACAGTTGGAAGGTCAAGTTGACTTATTTATTAGTTCACAATGTGGGAAGGTTATAAACCAGTGTTTCTTAAAGTGAAACTTATCAAAGAGAGAACCAATCTAGGAGGAGAAATTTTCTGACAGTGAGAACCATTAATCAGTGGAAAAAACTGGACATGCATTTACCCAGGATGGTATAAGGCAGTGATGGCTAACCTTTTTGCCATCGCGTGCCAAAAGCGGGGGGAGCGCAGTGGGGTCACATGCACGCGTGCCCACATCCATAATTCTATGTGCCCCGCTCCCCTGTGCTCCCCCCGCTTTTGGCACGCGATGGCATGGTGGACCCAGGAGGCCTGTTTTTCGCTCTCCCCAGGCTCCAGAGCCTTTCTAGGAGCCTGGGGAGGATGAAAATGGCCTTCCCCACCCCCCAAGAGGCCCTCCGGAGGCCGCAAACAGTGTGTTTCCTGACTTCTGGTGGGCCCAGAAGGCCCGAAAATCAGCTGGCCAGCGCATGCATGCGTGCCAGAGCTGAGCTCACGTGCCCACCAATATGGCTTCACGTGCCACCTGTGGCACCCGTGCCATAGGTTCGCCATCATGGGTATAAGGTCTCCTGCTTTGGGTAGGGGGTTGGACTAGAAGACCTCAAAGGTCCCTTCCAACCCTATGATTCTATGTTTACATTTGACCTGTAATGTTATTTTCTTTAAAAATAATTTTAATTTTTTAATTAAAAGGTTTTTTTTGGCATGAAATATGTAATCTGTCTCACATTTAACCTGCACCTGGGTAACCAACCTATTTACCCACCCCTATTGAAATCCTTCATTAGTCTAGCCCCAAGCTGGATAAATTACCCCAAACTGGGCAAAACTGAATTTTCTTGGGGTAACAACATTGGAACACATTACCCAATCAAAATTCAACTTGACTTAAAATGTGTAACCTACATGTTTTATTTGAGCAGCTTGCAAAAGCTTAGGCCTTTTAATCAACTTTGTGAGTTGAAGAAGGTGCTACCTAGGTCTTTCTGACCCCCCCCCACCTTAGAACAACACTGTTCTTCTGCAACACCTGCAGGAAAAGAATGTCCTGGTTGAGCTCAGATGGTTGGAAAGTCCCCACCAACCTCTTTGCCAGCTGGAAGCAGATGGAAAGCCTTGGAGACATTGACTTTAAAGATATGGAGTGGGTAGAATGCAAATCTTTAGAGCTGGTCTTATAAACATTTTCAAGCAACTAAGAAGATAGGAACATATTTTGATGTCTTACCTGAGAAAAAAAGGAGGCCCAGCTCCTTCCTTGCCCTATCTAGGTTTGTCTGCCCATCTGGACTCTAGATTTAGGATCAATGTGCAGAAATAGACCAAGGACATTAGCATGACATGTTACCTATGGTTAACTGAGTGAAAATTCCCTGACTGAATTCAGTGTTTTGATTTTGATGATACAATGAGTCTTAAACTAAGCATAGGCTCTAACCCAGCATGCTCAGCTGACGTGTGAATGAACTATTTGTGATTCAGTGTGTTGTACAAACATGGCAATTCGCTAGGGAAGAAAAGGCAAGAATTTTGAGGCTTATATCAAGCATTTCAGCAGGTAATGTATACAATGTATGAAAAGTTAGGCTAAGAAGAATTTTTCCTTAAAATGAATGATTTCTGGTGTCTTTAATCTACATCCAGAGTGAATAACAAAGCTGTTTTTTGTTCCTTTAGGCTAATGAGAAGCAAAAGGCCCATTGTCAGAATGCAGCACTTCATTGGGCTCGGAAATCTTGGCTTATGTTTTGCCTGAGTATCATTGTCTGGGTTTCCCTTCTTATTCTGATCCCCATGTTACTAGTCCTCATGTCTTACCTCATATCTAAAGCAGAATGATGAGCCACATCATTTGGTGACTTTGGGCTTCCAGAATCCATGTTGACTATTGTGATTTCTTCGGCTGGATTAAGCCAAGCGAGCACTGAAGTATTTCTTTTCTTTTTTATTTAAAATATTTTTTATTTATTTTTAAACATCTTAAACATAAAATACATCTTTTAAGGGCAAAGGTTTGGTCCGGTATTAAATAAGTACAATTGCTCACACTTCTTTAACCAATTTGATTCCGAATTTCATCCATTTACATCTTTAAAGAAAAAGAAATCAAATCACCAATTTTTTATCATACATTCTAACATCTTATTCTAATCACTTGGCATTCTATTATATCACCATAAATCTTAAATCCCAAATAAACACAGCTCCTTTTTTTTTATACAATCTTTCATTTCCAAATAAACACCATCCTACATTTTTGTCATTTTATCAATCAAAGTTCCATATATATTCCTTAATCATAAGACCCATTTCATCAAATCTATATTTTTTTGATTCCGACTTCCGGTTTGGTGCCGCGGCGATCCAGTCGGGGAAATAGCGGGGCTCTGATGAGCCCCGCGAAAACCCCGACTGTCAAGCCGCCGCTGACAGGTCTGTGGACCGATCCTGTCCTGTAGGGACAGGGGAAAGAGAGGGACACCTTGGATGGCCGAGAGGAATAGGCAAGTTCTTCGGGGCCGGAGGAAACCCTCTGAATCGGCGGCGGGGGTGTGGCAGCCATGGCGGCTGCCTCAAAGCCGGGGCAAACCGGAGAAGCATCGTGCAGGAGGAAGAATGAAGAAAAGGAGCAAAGAGTTTGGAAGCCGGGTGAGTGATACCAACCCAGGCGGGAACAGCGCTCAAAATATGGACTTTAACAAGTGAGCCCCTAGCCTTAAACAGCAGCTACGACTATCCGGCCAAGGAGACTTAGTAAAGCAATCAGCAGGAGGAAAAGACCCATTAATGAGTTGCTTTTATTATTGACCGATTTGGAATGACTGACTGTTGGAAAGTTATAAAACTCTGAAACCTTTTGAAATTGGAATGGATTATCTCTGGAGAGAGGAAAAGGGAAGAGGCGATAGGCAGGAACCTTTAAAAGTTAAGGGGAAAAGAAAAGAAAAGACAAGCGGACAATTATATAATGGACAAACTAGACGGAAGTATCCAGAGACTATTTAATAGGAAGACAGCGAAACGGTGAGAGTGAGAGTGAAAGTGACGGAGGCCATTGAAGCCGGGAGAGCGAGAGAGAGCGGCGCAACAGACTGGCAAGTGGAAAGTAACTGAGAAGCTAATACAAAAACTAATTAACTGATAACGGCAAACAGGCTATTTTAAAGTGCTTTAAAGTGCTGAACTTTGGACAGTTGAACTTTTGGCTATTGGATACTTCTGGAGAGAAAGATATCAAAGACTATAATATATAACAACTTGGACACAAGAACTCCATATGTAAGAGTGAAAGAGAATTGTATATTAAGTGCAAAATAATCCTATATATATATATATATATATACACCTGATTAACCCTTGCAAAACAATATAATCATTTATTAATGCTTTTTGATTGTAAGACACTTGATTAATTGATCTCTAATCTACTATATGGATAATTAATTAAGAGCTAATTAGAAACAAATAGTTTAAGTGGATATCAATTTAAACAATATTTAATTTTCATATATCTACCTTAGTAAGATTGTACTTGACAGTTTTGATTTGATAGACTGATTACTATACTGATTACTATATTACTATATTGACATTAACCGATATTACTGATTATTATATTGTATTAACTATATTAAGATCTAATGAAGTGCTAGAATTCTAAGTTTTCCCCCCACCTCCTTCACCCTATTTTTCCTCTCCCTTACCTGAATATATATCTATATATCTAATTAATTATTAATTACTAGAGTGTTAAGGACATTTATAGAAGTAATTCATAATCCAATAAGATTAACCTTTATTTTGAAGATCTACACCATATAGACCATAGACTCTAGACACTATTACTGATAAAATACTATCATAAACAACAATATTGAAACACAATAAGAGTAGTCCAGTGCATGAAATTTTGGGAGAACCTACAAAAAAGAGTTAAGATGACAAGTACCGGAACAACCACCATAACCAAAGCGAATAAGAAAATAATTTCAAACCAAGCCTCCCTTACAGCATCCCCTGCCCAACAGAGATCTATAGAAACCATGCTTGGAACAGAAAAAGAAAAGATGGGCTCTATCTCCAGCATACAAAATATTCAGTCAATCCTGGCAATGATACAGGAATCGATGAATAAGACCCAGGAAACGATTGCTAATAACCATGAGGAGACAAAAAGAAATCAAGATGATTTGAAATCCGATGTGGGAGAGATAAACGATAACATAAAGAAAATGGATGACAACATAGAAAGGATCCAGCAAAACATTGCCAAAAACGAACAAAGGATTCAAAAGACAGAACTCAAAATGGAACAGATGGTCAAGAAAGTAGAAATGCTGGAACAACAACAAATAGCAAGTAATCGAGAGCTCGAAGACTCACTTACCTACCTGGAAATGGAAAAGGCATCATTCTATTTAAGGTTTCAGAATATAACAGAAACCAAAGAGGAAGACTTGGGAGAGACTATGACGGAGATCTTCGCTGAAACAACACAGAGAGATAAAGATGACATACGAAGGGATATTGATGAAGTTTATAGGATGCATACCAACTACGCATGCAGGAACAAACTGCCAAAGGAAGTGCACGTCCGATTCACAAAGAAAACGATAAAAGAGGAGATATATAGAAAAATGAGAGAGGACGCGATCTTCTACAAAGGGAAAGAAATAATAACATTGAAACAAATCCCGAGACGTGTAAGGGACCAGAGGAAAAACTACAGCTTCCTCACAACACAACTAAATAAACACAAAGTGATGTTCCGTTGGCTGTTACCAGAGGGCATCTTAATCTCGTGGCAGGACAAGAAATTTAAGATAGATAGTCTGGAAGGAGCCCAGGAATTCTTTGACCAACACTTTGTCCTGGAAGAAGATCAAGAACCCAGAGAGGAACCGGAGAATAAGAGCCAAGACGAACAACCCATAGAAGAAATAGAAGAGGAACAAGAGGAGAAGAGAAGACTGGAGAGAGAAACAATGGAGAAAGAAGGAGCAAGGGGAAAAACGCAAAGAATAACAAGAAACACAAGGAAACTAAAGACAACAAATAAATAGGAAGAAAAATGGAACAGGAAATAAAAATGATTTTGATTAATATAAATGGGTTAAATGCCCCAACTAAAAGAACCCGGACATTTAATTTAATTTAATTTAATTTAATTTAATTTCGAATTTATATACCGCCCTTCTCCCTGAGGACTCAGGGCGGTGTACAGCCAAGATAAAAAAACATAGAATACAAATATTAAAACATTTAAAAATATATATAAAATTTGGCCCAAAAAATTAAAAATCACAGACTAATTAAAAGAATTTAAAAATTTTAAAAATTTCTTCTTAAACCAACCCGGCTTGCTGAAAAAGATAGGTTTTCAGGGAACGACGGAAGGCATTGAGGTCCTGGATTCTTCTTATCTCCGGGGGCAACTGATTCCAGAGGGTGGGAGCCCCCACAGAGAAAGCCCTCCCCCTGGGGGCCACCAGCCTACATTGTTTGGCTGATGGCACCCTGAGGAGGCCCTCTCTGTGGGAGCGCACGGGTCGATGGGAGGTCATCGGTAGCAGCAGGCGGTCTCGGAGATAGCTAGGCCCTATGCCATGGAGCGCTTTAAAGGTGATAACCAACACCTTGAAGCGCACCCGGAAGACCACCGGGAGCCAGTGCAGCTCGCGCAGGAGTGGTGTTACATGGGAGCGCCATGTTGCTCCCATCACTACCCGCGCTGCTGCATTCTGGACCAGCTGGAGCCTCCAGGTGCTCTTCAAGGGGAGCCCCATGTAGAGAGCGTTACAGTAGTCAAGGCGAGAGGTGACGAGGGCGTGAGTGACTGTGCACAGGGAATCCCGATCAAGAAAGGGCCGCAACTGGCGAATCAGGCGAACCTGATAAAAGGTCCCCCTGGTAACAGCCGTCAGATGTTCCTCCAAAGACAGCTGCCTATCCAGGAGGACTCCCAGATTGCGAGCCCTTTCAGTGGGGGCCAAAGACTCGCCCCCAATAGTCAGTGATGGAGTCAACTGACTATATCGGGATGCCGGGAGCCACAGCCACTCAGTCTTGGAAGGGTTGAGCCTGAGCCTGTTCCTCCCCATCCAGATCCGCACAGCCTCCAGGCACTGGGACATCACTTCAAGGGCATCGTTGGGGTGGCCTGGGGTGGAGATGTACAGCTGGGTGTCATCAGCGTACTGGTGGTATCTCACCCCAAAGCCACGGATGATCTCGCCCAGTGGCTTCACATAAATGTTGAACAGAAGGGGCGAGAGGACCGATCCCTGCGGCACTCCACAAATGAGAGGCCTCGAGGTCGACCTCTGCCCCCCTGCCAACACAAACTGCGACCGGTCGGAGAGAAAGGAGGAGAACCACCGTAACACGGTGCCTCCCACCCCCAACTCTTCCAGCCGGTGCAGCATGATACCATGGTCGATGGTATCAAAAGCCGCTGAGAGATCTAATAGGACCAGAACAGAGGAATAACCCCTGTCCCGAGCCCTCCAGAGATCATCAACCAACGCGACCAATGCCGTTTCCGTGCTGTGCCCAGACCTGAAACCCGACTGGAACGGATCCAGATAGGATGTTTCCTCCAGGAATTGTGGAAACTGTTGCGCGACCACACTCTCAACAACCTTCGCAATGAAGCGAAGGTTGGAGACAGGACGATAGTTAGCCAATATTGCTGGATCCAGGGACGGCTTCTTGAGGAGAGGCCTCACCACCGCCTCTTTCAGGGCAGCGGGGAAGTGACCCTCACTCAAGGAAGCATTAATGACGCCCTGGAGCCAGCCTCGTGTAACCTCCCGGGAAGCCAGTACCAACCAGGAGGGACACGGGTCCAGTAAACATGTGGCCGCACTAAGTCTCCCCAAAATCCTGTCCACATCATCGGGAGTCACAGCATCAAACTCCTCCCAGATAACATTCTCAAATGTTTACCAAATTACAAAAATTGGAGATGGATATAATAAACTTACAGGAAGTCCATATCAAAAAACAACACCAACAGATATTAGAAAATACAAGATTAGGAAATCTTTACACCTCACTAGCAGAACAAAAGAAAAGAGGCATTGCAGTTTACATTAGGAAACACCTAAAATCAAAACAGGTATATGCAGACGAGGAGGGAAGAGTTTTAATGATTGAATTATAAATGGAATTAAAAACAATATTATTGATTTAGATTTACGTGCCAAATGAGAATCAACGTGCCTTCTTCAAAAACATACACAACAAAGTAAAAGATCTGGACTACGAAAACATTTGCATTATAGGTGACTTCAATGCAATCTCAGACATGGAAAAAGACTATTGGAGTACCAAGAAAAATAAAACTAGGAAAAAGACCCTTCCAGATACTTTTAAGGAAATGGCGCAAGAACTATGCCTCCAGGACGCTTGGAGGGAAATAAATAAATAAAAAAAAACAGTATACCTTTTACTCCAATCCACACTCATCCTGGTCCAGAATAGATATGGCCTGGATGACTACAGATCTTAGGAAAGACTTAGAAGAAATAGAAATAATGACAAATATTTGGGCAGACCACAGTCCGGTAAAAATAATTTGGAAAGGCTATCAGAAGAAGAAGAGATGGATGATGAACACTGAGATCTTGAAAGATAAAGACTATGTACAAATGATAGAAAAAGAAATGAAAATATTTTTTGAGATCAATATTAAAGAGCAAACTTCCCTTCAGAACTTATGGGACACGGCGAAAGCCTATATAAGAGGCCTGACAATAGTATATTTGGCAAAGAAAAACAAGGAAAAACAACAGAAGAAAGACAATTTATTGAAAGATCTTAAAAAATATGAATCTGAGCTACAGAATGAACCTCAAAACAAAAGGATCAAAGAAAAAATAAACTTGACAAAACACAAAATAAATTTGATCACACAAACAGAAATAGCCAGGAAAATCAAATCAATAAAACAAAACCATTTCGAATACGCGAACAAGACAGGACAATGGTTGGCGTACAAATTGAAGAAAGAAAAAGAGAGAAGGACAATATATCAATTACAGGACGACACAGGAGAGATACATTATAGGAACAAGGATAAAAAGAACATAGCAAAAACATTTTTCCAAAAATTGTATGAACAGGAAGAGTCCTCAGAAGAGGACATCAAACAATATTTAAATGAAGCTGATATCAAAGAACTAGAAGAAACACATAGGGACCTATTGGACAGGCCAATTACGATGACAGAACTAACAGAGGCCAGGAAAAAAACAAAAAAACAAATAAAACTCCGGGACTGGATGGCATACCTGCAGAGTTTTACAAATCTTGCCAACACGTAATAGATGAAATTTTACTTGAAGTCCTGAATGATGCACTTCTGGAAGCTACAATTCCTAATTCCTGGACAGAGGCCATCATTACACTGATACCAAAAGAAGAGACAGACCATACGCATATTAAAAATTACAGACATATATCACTTTTAAATGTGGACTACAAATTATTTAAATTGATTATCACAGAATGACTCAAGAAAATAATTAACAAATACATTCATTCCGATCAAAATGGCTTTATCCCAAAGAGACAGATAAAAAACAATATGAGATTAATAATGGACATATTAGAATATTATGAAATAAACTCAGATAAACAAGCGGCCCTAATTTTTTTAGATGCACAGAAGGCAGTCGAGAACCTAAATTGGAAATTTCTTGTACTGCAATTGGAAGCTATGAAATTCGGCGACAAATTCATAAATATGATAAAGAAAATTTACTCCTCCCAAACGGCAAAAATAACAATAAATGGCGACTTGATGGAACAATTTCCAATATCAAAAGGAGTGAGACAGGGGTGCCCTCTGTCCCCCTGTTATTCATATTAGCCTTAGAAACTCTCTTAAAGGAGATCAGAAGAGATAAAGAAATAAAAGGTCTGAAAATCAAAGGGGAGGAATACAAACTCCAAGCCTTCGCTTGGAGTTATGATGACATGCAGTGGTGGGTTCCTCCCGGTTCGGTCCGGTTCGGCCGAACCAGTAGCAGTGACGATATGACGTCACCGAACCGGTTCTCCCCCCCCGCCCTCCCACCCCCCCCATGTTATTCTTACCTTTTATTTGGTCCCACCCCCAATCTATTGCTGCCTCCTGAGTCCCAGCTGATGACTAGAGGGAAAAAAACTGTTTAAACTCTTGCCGCGGGACTTCAAAGGGCCATCCTACAGCTGATCAGTGTTAAAAGCAAACAAATGAGTCGGGTCATAAGTGCGAGGACTGGTCGTAAGTGCAAGGACTTTCCAGAAATGACTCTGACCAGCTAGCCATGCCCACCTAGTCACATGACCTCCAAGCCACACCCACAAAATAAGCCACGCCCACAGAACCGGTAGTAAAAAAAATTAGAACCCACCCCTGATGACATGGTATTCATCATAGAACAACCGATAACAACTGGCACTAAATTATTAGATAAAATAGAAAAATATGGGAGTGTAGCCGGACTCAAAATCAATAAACAAAAAACAAAGATACTAACGAAAAATCTCACTAATCAACAAGAAAAAGAATTAGAAGACCAATTAGATATACAAACGACAAAGAAGGTAAAATACCTAGGAATATGGCTCACCAATAAAAGCTCATCAATTAGAGAGGATAATTATGATAAATTGGCAAGACAAATTAAAAAAGATTTAGAAATTTGGAAAAAACTACAACTATCTCTTTTGGGAAAAGTCTCCTCAATTAAAATGAATGTTCTACCTAGAATTTTATACTTATTCCAAGTGATTCCAATAAAACCGGGAAAGAACTTCTTTAAGGATTTTAATAAATTAATAGCAGACTACATATGGCAAGAATTAAAACAAAACATTTACAAGATACAAGAGAAAGAGGAGGACTGGCACTACCGGACTGGGAGACATATTATAAAGCATCAGCACTGATTTGGGTCAAGGAATGGATGGAACTCAAAAATAAAACATTATTGACTTTGGAAGGATTCAACCTACAACGAGGATGGCACGCATTTCTGTGGGAGGGCACCGATAAACAGCATGGATATTTTCAGAGGCACATAGTCAGACAAGCACTATATCAGACATGGCAGGGCATCAAAAAAACACACTACAATAAGATCCCGGAATGGTTATCAACCATGGAAGCCCAGATCTATCCAAATGCTATGGACATCACCAAAATGAGAACTTATAAAGATTTACTAAATAATCAAGGGGAATTAAGAACAAGAGAAGAATTGAAGGAGATGGGTATGGACATTGACTGGTGGCCATATCTACAAATAAAATCAAAATATAAGAAAGATTCGGCTCAATTTGGATTCCAAAAAGGCCAATAACGAATTAGACAAAATTTTACAAGGATCACAGGATAAATTGATAAAAAAAGTCTATAATTACTTACGAGGATACAAATTAGAAGAAGAGGTGGTCAAAGAAAACATGATAATTTGGGCAAAGAATTTAGGCTACAATATTCAATTAGACAATTGGGAAAAATTATGGACAATAAATTATAAATTAACAATGTCGGTACCATATAAGGAAAATCTGTACAAAATGTTCTATAGGTGGCACCTCCCACCGGCCAGACTGGCAAGAATGTTTCCCAACACCTCTCCAACATGCTGGAAATGTAAACTTCATAAAGGAACCTACTATCACATGTGGTGGACCTGCCCAAAAACAAAACAATACTGGCAAATGATCAGAACACAAGTAGAAGAAATCACACAACGAAGATTAGAAATGAGGCCGGAAACCTTTCTACTAGGTATAATAAATGGACAATATGAAAAGGAAATAAAATACTTAATCATTCATATAACAACAACAGCACAAATAATTTTTGCACAAAATTGGAAGAGTAGTGACTCACCAACAGAAGATAGAGTAATTAGTAAAATCATGGAATGTGCAGAAATGGACAGACTCACAAAGGAACTACAAGATAAAGAGGAACACGATTATTAACTAGTATGGGAAAAGTGGTACACTTGGTTGGAAAATAGAAAAAGAAAAAAAGAATAGGGAGCAATTCGAGTTACAGAAACAGGAACATAAATCACTAACATAAGCTAACAGTGAACCATAAAGATAGATATATGAGTAAGACCAAACAAGGAAGAGTCAAAACACAAATAAGAACATGCATTACAGTTGCGATACCTTTGACAAAATGTATATTCGAACTCTTTGTTTACATGTTTTGTATGTTTTGTTGTCACTCGTTTTGTCTTGTTTGTACTTTTAAACAAATAAAAATATTTATAAAAAAAAGTTAAAAAAAAGACAAGCGGACAATTATATAATGGACAAAATGGAGGATTGCCGTGACGAAGTGAAAGTGTAAATTGTGGATTCTTTTTGGCTTGAAAGAGAAACAATGTATTTAGCTACCTAAATTGGATTACTTTGAAAACAACCAAGGAAGTTTGACTCTGGGGATTCCTAACCTGTCTATTGGTGGTTTTATTGAGGGAAAGAAAGAAGAAATAAAATGGAACAATTAAAATTTAACTAGTGTTTTTGGCTTGAAAGAGAAACAATGTATTTAGCTACCTAAATTGGATTACTTTGAAAACAACCAAGGAAGTTTGACTCTGGGGATTCCTAACCTGTCTATTGGTGGTTTTATTGAGGGAAAGAAAGAAGAAATAAAATGGAACAATTAAAATTGAACTAGTGTTTTTGGCTCGAAAGAGAAACAATGTATCTAGCCACCTAAACTGGATTACTTTGAAAACAACCAAGGAGGTTTGATTCTGGGGATTCCTAATCTGTCTATTGGTGGTTTTATTGAGGGAAAGAAAGAAGAAATAAAATGGAACAATTAAAATTGAACTAGTAGGTGCAGCAACAAAAGAAAATGGTGTGGCAACAAAAAGAAGGGACGATGATACCATATATGGAATCGATGTTACAAAGAACTAAACTTTACAGCGTTTTTTTTTAATTTTGATAATATTGAATTTGAAAAGAAAAAGCTTTGGACAGATGGGAAAAGGAAGAAATAGAATATAGTTGGTTGTGAGATAAGAAAAATAAAATAGCTTGATTAAAAATGGAAATGTAATGTTTAAATGTTTAAATGAAGCTTGAATACTGATAGGAGGAGGTTTTTTTCTCTTTTTTATTCTTTCTTTTTTTCTCTTCTTTTTCTTTCCCTCTTTATTTCCTTTTCCTTTCTTCTCTTTTTCTCTGTTCTTTTTCTATTACTATTATCTTTTATTTCCATCCCTTTTAAATTTGACTATATAAATACACATATATTAATCTGGTCATGAAACAAGAATATAAATGACTAAATGAGAATATGATGTTTTAAATGTTTAAATGAATTTTGAATATTAACAGGAGTTTATATGATTTAATAATTAGAGAAAATTGATTTTAAGGCGGATAAAAATGTTGTTTTTATAGAAAAATAAGAACAAATATGAAATGTGATGAATTTAAGGAAAATTTATAATTTAGGAGAGAATATGTGAGAAGATATTTGTTGTAACACGTTTCTATTCTAAATTGGCGGGAGATATGGAGGAGAATATATTGGAAAAGCAACTTATGTAATATGCTGTGAATTAGTTAAAATAAAACAGCTAAAATAATAGATGTAGGAGTGGAGGAAAGCATGCTGGTAATCAGCGACAATAGACCTTGGAGTGGAGTAGACTATGCTGGTAATCAGTGGAAGGAGTGGAGGAGATTATGCTGGAGAACAGTTAAAACAAAATGCTGGGAACCAGCCAAAGCATGCTGGTAATCAGCGATAAATAGATTTAAGAGTGGAGGAGATTATGCTGGCAATCAGCGGGAGGAATGGAGGAGATTATGCTGGAAAACAGCTTGCTGTGAACCAGCTAAATAACAGACTTAGGAGTGGAGGAGAACATGCTGGTAATCAGCGAGAGGAGTGGAGGAGAATATGCTGGAAAACAGCTAACTTAGTTGTGATCCAGCTAAATAATAGATTTAGTAGTAATGGAGAATACGCTGGAAACCAGCTAAAATAAAGTAGACTGGGAACTAGATAAAATCATGGATGGAAACGTGGAATGAATGATAATGTGAACTGATCTTTAAGTGATTTTATGTAAAATGAGAAGTGTATTTCATGACAGGATTAAAGAAATTAGATGTAATTCAATAGAGGTTAAAATATAGATTCACTGAAGTATTTCTTGTGGTGGCACTTTCTTCGTTGAGTTGGCTCCATGGAGGATAAAGATGGCAGACGTCAAGTTTGTTCTCCTGCAGACGATGTAGAAGGATTCGTTCTGCTCGAAGTAAGACATCTAGCTGATTCCATCTGTTATCATCCTTCTCCATTTGATGTACTATATAAGCATATATTTACATATATAAACTGGGTGAAACCAGGCTTAATAGCAGTGATTGTGAGAGGGATCTTGGAGTCTTGGTAGACAACCAGCTAAATATAAGCCAGCAGTGTGCAGTGGCAGCCAAAAAAGCCAATGCAATCCTAATGTCAGCGTTCCAGCGCTGACATATGAAAAGAGAGGAGAAGCTTGAACTTTTGCCTACTTAATTCCTTTGAAGATTCTGTTTCCTCGGAGATGGGAGGAGGGGGGACATTCCTGTGATCTGACGGAGATGGGATGAGGAGAGTGGCTTGGAAGATAGCCAATGAGACGCAGAGAATTGGGGATCGGAAAGGGAGGGATTGGGGGGCAAAGGTCAGTGCTGACCGCGAAAGAGCCAGGGACAGATCACTATGCTCAATAAAGAGAAAATTTCCTCAAAGATCGGCAGTTTGGAAATTCATTTATTTTGAGATAGCATTGAAACCTAACACCTAAATTGCATTAACAGAGGGATACAATCAAGATCAAGTGAAATACTAATACCACTCTATAAAGCCCTAGTAAGACCACACCTAGAGTACTGCATCCAGTTTTGGTCACCACACTATAAAAAAGATGTTGAGACTCTAGAAAGAGTGCAGAGGAGAGCAACAAAGATGATGAGGCGGCTGGAGGCTAAAACATATGAAGAACGGTTACAGGAACTGGGCATGGCTAGTCTAGTGAAGGACCAGGGGAGACTTGATAGCAGTCTTCCAATATTTGAGGGTCTGCCACAGAGAGGAGGGGGTCAAGCTATTTTCCAAAGTACCTGAAGGCCAGACAAGGAATAATGGATGGAAACTAACCAAAGAGAGATTCAACCTAGAAATGAGGAGGAACTTTCTGACAGTGAGAACAATCAACCAATGGAACAGCTTGCCTTTGGAAGTTGTGGGAGCTTCATCACTTGAGACTTTCAAGAAAAGATTGGACTGCCATTTGTCAGAAATGGTTTAGGCAGGGTCTCTTGCTTGAACGGTGGGATGGACTAGATGACCTATAAGGTCCCTTCCAACTCTGCTAATCTGTAAATCTACTCTAGATGTTGGACTACACCTCCCATCATTCCTAGCCAGGATTGCTATATGATGCAGATTCTCAGAAGCACCTGTACTTGATTGAAATATTTATATTTCTGTTTCATGACATGTTCTTTCCTGGTGGAAAAATATACACCTACTGTAGAAATCCTGACAGTGAAAGTGGTTGAGTTTGGAAAAAAAGAAGTCTAATTTATTTGGCATACAGATGATTTGAATTATTGTGTGCTTCAGGCCAAACCATCTCATTTGGGCACAAGGAAACCCTCCCTTTCTACCAAAAGTAGTTTGCTTTTGAGGGAGGGGGCAGAAAGCTCTGTATCTTCAATAAGGGGTTTGTGAGGGATCTCACGAAGAATGATGGTTCGTTGAGGGCGCTTCCAAAAAAAGGTCAGCACGCAAGGATGCAATCAAATTAAGTCTTTATTTAGAAGTAAAAGTCGAGTAAAATAAGGTCCCAGGCATGGAGGCATCCATGCCTGGATTGAGCCCATGGGTCAGTCCCATAGGAGACTAGAACAAGAGCAGGCAAAAGGGAAAGGGTAAAAAGGGGCAAAAAAAGGGGAGAGCAGCCCCTGTGCAGGGGTTCTTATAGGGGCCCCTGGCCCCTCCCTTACAAGGTGTGTGAGGGGGCCGGAGGGCCATTAACTTTCCCCAATGGGGCTGCAGGGGCTGGAGCCCCTTGACCCACCAGTGGGATCAAAGGTGCCTCTTTGCCCCCATCTGGTGGCCTTTGAAGAGACTGCCATGGCTGGCACAAAACACCTAACAATTCCCCTTCTTGCCAGCCAATGACAGGTGACGGTGAATATGTCTGAGAGGGTGAGCAGGTGTCCTGCCACCTCTCCTGTTCTTTAATGGGCAGCTCTTGGATTGCAGAGAAAGTCTTTGGGGTGACCATGATGCTGTTGACGGATGCAATGTGCCCAATGTCAATTCTCTTAGGTGGGACCCCCTTGTTGGACCGCTTTGACCTTCTGACCTCCTGCCACTCACCACCCTTTTCCTCTGCGGGTTCCTCGCCAACTGGCTGTTCATGACCGGGATGTGGAGGCCCTCGGTCCCAGGCGTTGGGCATCATGGGCCTCTGGAGCGTCGCTGGAGGCGAAGAGTCAGGTGAAGATGGCGTGTCTTCCCCCTCAGGACTGGACGGCTCATCCTCCTCATCTGGACCAGGTAGGCTGACCTCTTCATCCTGTTCCTCGCTCTCGTCGGTGGCAGGGTCTGTGGTTGTCTCAGGCAGTGTCATGGTTGGTGCAGCTTTGCTGGGCTGGTTAATGTATGGACCCAGATCATTTGAGTGGATCTGGGTCCAATTGGAGTCCTCTTCGAAGGAGGCAGATTGGGAGGTCACAATCCTGCCCCCTTCTCCCAGGAATCGGTAGGCCTTGGAGCCAGGGGCATAGCCCAAGAACCTCAGTCTCTGGGAGATGGATCTCCCCTTCTTTCGCAGCTGCTTGGGGTTGTGCACCCAAGCGTAGGAGCCAAACACATGCAAGTGTCCCAAATTTGGCTTCCTACCGTGGACCAGAAAATATGGGGTCTGGTTCACAACGCTGCTCCAGGTGCGGTTCAGGGTGTAGTTGGCGTAGTGTACCGCCTCCGCCCAGTACGATTCCGCAACCCCAGCATCCGCAATCAGGCTGCGCACCATGGTCTGCAGAATGCCGTTGCATTTTTCTGACACACCGTTCTGCGCAGGTGTAAAAGGCGCTGTACGAAAATGGTGTATGCCCTTGTGCCTTATCCAGTCCTAGAATTTTCGGGACATGAACTCAGCCCCACGGTCGCTCTGCAGCTGCGCGATCTTTGTCTTGTACTGAGTTTCCACATAATTGTACAATGATTTTATGGCATCAAAGGCTTCAGACTTTTCTGTGAGGGTATACACATGGCCATACATTGAGAAATCATCAACGGCAGTGAGGAAATACTGCCTTTTTCCTAGGGACAGTGTAAATGGCCCAACCAAATCAACATGTATTAATTGATATGGGTATTGAGTTTTACGCAGTGACACCTTAGGTATTGGGGCGGCCTTCCTCTTTGCCCTCTTACAGATGGCACAGTCCAGAAACACCTCACAATCCTGGAGATGAATCCCCTCAGCGAATTCCCCCATCTTTTTGACCACTGGGAAGCTCGCATGGCCTAACCTCCGATGTAAGAGGTGGGCACATTTAGTATGCAGCGGCTTTCCCACTGACACCCCCTTGGCTCTGGTTGCCTTGGGCGGTGCTGGCACCTTAGGCCCTTCTTTGGGCTTACCTGCCTTAGGTGCCTGCTGAGGCTCGGGTTTCTTGCCCGCATTGGCCTTGGAGGGCCGTGGTACTGGTTGAGGCGGCATGGGCACAACTGCCTCAGTCTTGTGCATCTTTGACAGCCTGGGAGCTGGCTGTGGAGCCTTTCTCTCTCTCTGCGCGCAGGCCCCTTCTGGGGTGGCACCCTGTGAGCTGTCTCCTGTGGCTGGGTACTCGGGGGAGAAATATGGCAAACCATTTATAATGGTAACATTCCCAATGACCCTTTTGTCTCAAGTGACATGACCTCCCCCTTTGCGAAACAATACCTCCACCCTGCCATCATCACATAGCTTGGTTATGCTTAACAGGTTATTGGCTATAGAGGGAGCGTGTAATACACCTTCGACATTGCCCAGCCCTGGTACAGAGACAGTGCCCTCCCCAACAACCAAAGCATTGTTACCATTTGCAACCTTAACAGAGGAGTTAATTCTCCTTAACCTCTTAAAGCCTTGCCTCAAGTTAGCAATGTGAGATGAAGCCCCAGAGTCCAGTAACCAGAGGCCAGTAGGGCCATCAGCCTTTGTGGCGGGGGTGAAATAGCTAGTATTCACAAAATTGCCCTTAGCACCACCTTTGCCCCCGCCAGGCCCCCTTCTCTGCCCCCTGCCCCTTCCTTGATTGGAACCACGCTTAGGTCCTTGCTGGTAATGGGGGCAGTCCTTCTTCAGATGCTCCTCAGAGCCACAGATGAAACACTTGGGTAGAGCATTAACCTGCTCTGAACTCTGGTGCCTTCTGTTGATGCGATGAGTTGTGGCCCTGGTGTACTCTCCCGCATCTCTACACCTCCTGTCTTCCTCATTGAGCCTCCCTGTGAGGTAGGACAGAGTCATGGCTTCCTTTCTGGTTCCCTCTAGTGAGACAATAAAATTGCCCCAACTTTTGTCCAGGGATGCCAGAATGACAGCGATCATGTTGGCCTCAGTCACGGGGTAGTCCCTGAGCACCAGCTCTGCCCTGAGTGCCTTCAACTTTCCCAGGTGCTCAGCCATGCTAGCCCCAAATTTTAGCTTGGTGTTATAGAACTCTGTTGTGAGTCTTGTAGTGGAGCCCAAGCTATCACTATTAAATAGGCTATATAACAACCCCCAAATTTCACCAGCTGTGAGCCCATCTGGAATGCTAGGGTACAATCTAGCATCCAGTGAGCTCAGTAGAGTGGTATAGGCTCTCCTGTGGTACCACTCTTCTTGAGGTCCCCAAGGGAAAGGTGGGGGGTCTAAAACCATTTCTAGGGTCCCCTCTTTTAAGAGACATACCTGAATCTCTTTGTTCCATATATTATAATTTTCCCCTGCCAGATGTAATTTCTGGAAATTATTTGGGAGAACAGACACAGCTGGGGCAGAAAATGCTGATATATTTTGCTGTCCAAGGTATCTTTGCTTTGGTTCCATTGAAGTAAATGGGAGAGGGATCCCTCTGCTGGCCGGTGTAGGTATTTTTCTCTGATTATTCTTTTCTTTTTCAGGTGGACCGAACTGAGCATGTGCGAACTGCTGGGCATGCTCAGATCTCATTCCAGCCCAGGAGCCGACTGGGACGGACCTCTCCCTCTGTGCTTCAGAGCCAGGCCTGGGCCCAGGCCTGTGGGGCTCTGAAGAGTCTTCTGGAAGCCCCCCTGGTACTGGAACACTTACCAGGGGGCGAAGGCTGCAGGATGGGGCCGGAAAAGCCCGAAAATGATGAGGATCGCCTGGAGGGGCCCACTGCTGGCCCTGAAGACTCCGGAGGAGGCATCCATCTTGGGAGGCGGGAGTCTTGGCTGGAGGCCCCCTGAAGTCATCCAGGTGAGTCCTCCGTTGCCTCGGTGGGGGTGTTGGAAAGGCTGGAGCCCCCAGGGGTTCTTCTGGGGCTCTCTGGAGGCCTGGGTCCTGGCTGGGGGGCTCCGGACTGGACACCCCCCTCTCGCTGGTCCCCTGGGGGTGTTGAGGGAGGCTGGCTGCCCCCGAGGTTGAGGCCTCGGTCATCGTGGCCTCCAGGGCTGCGACCAGGACTTGGATTGCAGCCCTGATGCCCGCTGCAGCAGGAGCGGCTGGGCAGACTTCGAGGCTTGCCTGTGGGGGGGGGGCGAGCAGTTTGCATGCTGCTTTGGCTGGCTGCCATCCGTTGCTGGGCCTCGTGGCCTAGCTGACGCCTACCAAGCCTCATTGGAGTAGGTGGCCTGGGGGCCGCCATGTTGCTTCCGGTTGGCCTCGGAAGCTGCAGGTCACGATTTGGCGGGAATTTTCCCACCAAAGGCTCCGGGTCCCCGGGGTCCCCCAGGGTGGCCGGTGCCATGTTGGGGAGCCTCCTGGGCGCTGGGGAAGGACTTACCCGGTGTCCAGAGGCCCCCTGCACTGGTTTCCCATGTGGCTGGGCTCCTGGCATCCCTCAGGTTGCTAGGAGTGATCGTAGCAGCTCTCTGCATTCCTCACCAGTGAGCTGGTCTACGCTGGGGGTGGCCTGGTCCCTGGCCGCATCCCCGGTGTCCTGGCAGTCCTGGGTGGACTGCTGGTCTTCCATGCCTTCCTCTTTGGCTTGCAGCTGCAAGGAAGCATGCGAAGGGGTCCCTTGCGTTCCGCTGGGTCCTCTGGGGGCATAGAGATCATCTGTACCCTCCTCTGGATCGAAGCTCGCATCACAGACTGGATGCAGGGCTGCCAACCTTGCTTGGAGACTCCTGGTCATGACCGGGGAAGTCCTACCATCCATCTCTTGGGGGTTCTTGCTGGAACCTCCTGGCATCTTGCTTCTGCTGGCTTGGAAGTGTTGCCTCAAACCATCCTCGGCTACCACTTTGTGAGGGATCTCACGAAGAATGATGGTTCGTTGAGGGCGCTTCCAAGAAAAGGTCAGCACACAAGGATGCAATCAAATTAAGTCTTTATTTAGAAGTAAAAGTGGAGTAAAATAAGGTCCCAAGCATGGAGGCATCCATGCCTGGATTGAGCCCATGGGTCAGTCCCATAGGAGACTAGAACAAGAGCAGGCAAAAGGGAAAGGGTAAAAAGGGGCAAAAAAAGGGGAGAGCAGCCCCTGTGCAGGGGTTCTTATAGGGGCCCCTGGCCCCTCCCTTACAAGGTGTGTGAGGGGGCCGGAGGGCCATTAACTTTCCCCAATGGGGCTGCAGGGGCTGGAGCCCCTTGACCCACCAGTGGGATCAAAGGTGCCTCTTTGCCCCCATCTGGTGGCCTTTGAAGAGACTGCCATGGCTGGCACAAAAAACTTAACAGGGTTATTTCAGCAATCTCCTTTTTACCTCTTGTGGATGGCACAGATAATTTAGGCTTAAAATAACTTTATTGTCACTTGGAATGTACACTAATTGGAATACATTAAAATGAAATTTCATTGCATACAGCGTTCAAAGGGTCACCACCTACAATATACACTACATAAACATGACAAAATAAGTAAATAAATACAAAATTATGCATGTACCCACATATATTATATGACACAGAGAAACAACACAGTCTAGTTCGGATGTATACATGTACATGGTGAGAGAAACGAATCTTGCGAGTTTACCAGATGGATGGCATAGGGAAAGGATGTTGGTTTAACCTGACACGACTCTTCTCAGTGCGCTGCAGGAGTATCCAAGAAAGGGTTAACTTCAATCCTATTGCCAGAGACTAAGTTCCTAGAATTTTCTTGGCCACGCCTCCCTTTGCCTGGCTGAACTCCAGTTTTTCGACAAAGGCATGGCTGTGCAGTGCACGTGGACCTGTAGAAAATGGAAATTCACCCAGACCCCTGGACCCGGATGGTCGGCAGGGTGGGTCTTGGATTCTCCCGCAGCGCACTGAGAAGAGACGCGTCCGGTAAGACCAACATCCTTTCTCCAGTGCGCTGCTTGGAGAATCCAAGCAAGGGATGTACCCAAGCTTAAGATCTAGGGGAGGGAGACCGGCCGGTCCCTGGTCCCCACGGTGGTATGTACTCTGAAGAACTCTTCAGCCAAAAGACGCCTCAGCCGAGGCATACACATCCAGTTTATAATGTCTAATAATAGGAGATGGAGATGACCAGGTCACCGCCCTGCAAATGTCTTCAATGGGAGCTTGTGTGGCCCATGCTGCAGTAGTGGCTGCACTCCTGGTGGAGTGAGCCATAATCTGTCTTGGAACGGGTCGAGCCTGCATCTCATAAGCCTTAGCTATACAGGCTTTTAACCAGCGGCCAATAGTAGACGACGTCACCTTCCTGCCCATGGCTGCAGGCTGAAAGGAGACGAAGAGAGATTCTGTCTTCCGAAAGGAAGAAGTCCATTTGATGTATCTGCGAAGAGCCCGCCTGACGTCCAGTGTATGCCATTGTTCCTCCATGGGATAATGAGCTCCTGGGCCCTGTGAAACCAGGAGTTCACCTTGGGCAGAAACGATGGATCCAAACAAAGAATCACCCTATCTACATGGAAAATACAAAGATCTTCACACACTGATAATGCTGCTAATTCAGAGATCCTCCTGGCTGATGTTATTGCCACGAGGAACGCCACCTTAAGGGTCAAGTACCTGAGGCTAGAGGTCTTCAACAGCTCAAATAGAGCTGAAGTAAGAGCCTGGAGCACTAAGGCCAGGTCCCAGGTGGGATAACGATGTACCACCGGAGGCCTCAAATTAGCAGCTCCTTTCAGAAAACTGCATATTCTGGGATGGTGAGTAAGAGGTTGCCTGTTTTCACAGGTCAACACTGTGGCTAAAGCTGTGACCTGTCTCCTAAGGGTGTTGGGAGACAGTCCCCTGTCCAATCCGCTTTGTAGAAAGTCCAGTACCTCTGGAACCGAAGCTCCTAAAGGGTCAATGTGTCCCAAAGAACACCATTGGCAAAAGGCCGACCAAGTGGCATCGTATATTTGATTTGTAGAAGGCCGTCTGGAAGCCTGGATGGTCTGAATCACTTTTCTAGAAAGCTTGTCTTTCCTCAGGAGGATCCTCTCAAGTGCCAGATGGTCATCTGGAGCCACTGAGGCTCCGGATGGACCACGGTGCCCTGGCTGAGGGAAATCCTGTCCCAGGAAATCCACCAGGGGCGGGACACTGAGAGGTTGACCAGGTCCCCATACCAGGGGCGCCTGGGACAATGCAGGGCAAGAAGAAGGACCTCCGCCCTTTCCTCCAACACCTTTCTGATGACCCTTGGAATGAGGGGAATTGGAGGAAAGGCATAGAGCAGACCCTGAGGCCAGGGACTGCAGAGAGCATTGACCCCTTCCGCTCCCAGGGTTGTGAACCTGGAGAAGAACCTTAGCAACTGGGCATTCAAAAGATAAGCAAATAGATCTACTGTCGGGCGACCAAATCTCTCGCACAGCTCTTTGAAGAGATCCGGATGCAGGCACCACTCTGAGTGGTCTAGGGTCCTCCTGCTCAGCCAATCTGCCTGCACGTTCGCAATCCCTGAAATATGCTCTGCTCTGATGGATAGAACGTGTCTCTCCTCCTAGAGCTCCAGTTTCTCCGCCTCTGTCATGAGGGATTTGGAGCGAGTGCCCCTTTCCTGATTTATGTGACCCTTGGTGGCCACATTGTCTGTCAGTATGAGGACATGCTGACCTGTCACTGCTTCTTGGAAATGACGTAGGGCAAGGTGGACCGCCCTTAGCTCCAGCCAATTGATATTGTTCTGGAGATCGGTCAGAGACCACCTTCCCTGGACCACCTGGGAATGGAGGTGGGCGCCCCAACCAAAGAGGATCACGTCCAATGTGATTGTGATGTGGTGGGCCTCCTTGAAGGCGCATCTCTGTCGTATGGCTGGTCTCAGCGATCCAGGAACCATCTGTCCGAAGCTGGGTAAAGCACAACACACACACAGAATTGGCCAATACAACCCAGGGTTTAATCTCGGTTAACACGATGGTCTTACAGAAAACGCTGGCACCGTGACTTCAGCTCAAAGACGGAGTTAGCTGGCTGCTCAGTTGCTGCGGTTTTATAGGCATTGTAAATGAGTTACAGCTGTAGCATCTTTGAATATACCGCCAGCTCCCGCCCCTCCCATTCGAAGGGTTGCCTGGGTTTCCACCCCCCTTGGTTTCCTCTTTCCTATACCGTCCGTCACCTATCACCATCAATGTCTTTCCTATACGCGCACCCCCCTCCACCGTGCTCCGTTGCTGAATCTGGATGTATTCTTGAACACCCCTTCCCTGCATGGGTAAGGTTCTTGCCATCAGGTTCATCATGTGTGTGTCGAGGAGATTTGCTACTCGACATGCTGCCCCCCCCTACCAGGTTTCCTCCTGCAGGGGTGAGAAAAAAGACATTGATTATCTGTTACCTGCTGCATTTCCTGGTTTGTCTGGGCGCTTTCTATGAAATTGTTTTAACAATCGTGGAGCGTTTAGGTCCTCGCTACGTACCCATGACGCATCTGTATCAGGATATCCTTTCCATCTCACTAAATATCTAAGTGTTCCATGCCTTATTTTTGAATCAAGTATTGTTTCCACCTCATACGTGTTACCTGTTATAGGTCCTGGACAATTAGCTGTTATCCGTATGTTATTTGCTGGTTTAAGGAGGCTACTATGGAATACGGGGTGTATTCGACTTAACAAAGGTGGTAGTTTTAACTGTACTGTTACTGGGTTTATTATTTTAATAATAGTGAAAGGGCCTATATACTTCGGACCCAGTTTCCTACTTGGTATTTGCAGTTTAATATATTTGGTGGACAAAAATACTGTCAGCACTTCAAACTGCATTTACTCTAGTGCTGACATAAGAAGGAGAAGAGGCATCTGGAAAGGGACGTTTGACTTTTCACCTACTTATTTTCCCTGGAGATAATATCCCCTAGGAGATGGGATGGGAGGGGGGAAATTCCTTTGAGCTGGAGCAGTAGATTAGGGGTAGAGTGACTTGGAAGAAGGCCAATGAGTGCAGAGGAGTGGGGAACGGAAAGGGAGGGTTTTGGGTCTGGAAGTCAGTGTTGGCTGCGATGGAGTCGGAGTTAGAATGTTGTGCTTAATAAATGGGAGTTTTTCATCAAAGACTTTGTTTGAAATGCAATTTATTTGAGACGACCTCGAAACCTGACATATACTCTATCTCCCACCCGGAAGGGTGGGGTATCACGTCTCCTTTTATCAGCATATTTTTTATATTCTTTGGATGCCTTGGTTAAAGCAATTTTTATGTGTGGCCAGTTTCTATTTATTTTTTCTATCCAATCAGGGGGTTTGTATTGGTTCGGTACTTGGCTATCTAGTTCGGGAATGGCAGGAAATTCTTTACCCAATACTACTTGGAAAGGTGTGTACCCTATACTACTGTGTATAGTGTTATTATATGCTGCTTCCGCAAACGGAAGAAGGTCGACCCAATCCTTTTGCTGGTATGAGACGTATGATCATAAATATCTTTCTATCATAGCATTGGCCCGTTCGACTGCCCCATTAGTGCTCTGGTGAAAGGCGAAACTAAGTCCCTGATTGGTACCTATCCGTTGCAAAAATGCTCTCCAAAAGCGAGCAGTAAATTGGGGTCCCCTATCTGATATGATTCTTTTGGGTGCACCATGTATGCGGTACACATGTTGTACAAATAGTTTTGCTAGACGCCTCGCTGAAGGTAAGCCTTTACATGGTACAAAATGCGCCTGTTTTGAAAACAGATCAAGTATGGTCCATATAACCGTACACCCATCACTCTTTGGTAGTTCAACGATAAAGTCCATTGCTACCTCATCCCATGGACGCTGTGGATCTGCTACCTCTTGGAGAAGACCGAAGGGTTTACCTGGGGCCAGTTTAGTTTGTGCACAAATGGGACAACCCCGTACATAGGCTTCTATTTGAGACTGCATCTTTGGCCACCAAAACTGCTGATGTGCCAGATGCAATGTTTTTACAAAGCCAAAGTGCCCTGCAGTTTTCACATCGTGACACTGCTTTAGCACTTTATCCCTTAGAGCGGAAGGGATATATAATTAATCTCCTCTGCAAGCGAGTCCTCCCCTATGTGTTATTAATGTTTGATGATTCGTAAGCCAGTTATCAGTTGACAATTCTTGCTTTAATTCATCTATCCATGGAGACCTCCCAAGACCACGATCTCTTAACTGATGTCCAATTTGTGGGGGGTGGGGTATTAGAGCTTGTGTTGTATTATCTCTTTTACTCTCGTATTGAGGCATACGGGATAGGGCGTCAGCCAAATAATTCTTTCCCCCTGGCACTACCTTCAACCTAAAAGTAAAACGACGAAAATACTGTGCCCATCTGATTTGTTTTGGTGACAATCTACAGGGAGTATGGAGGGCTTCCAAGTTTTTATGATCGGTCCAGACTTCGGACTGTATGTTAGTGCCCTCTAGAAGATGTCTCCAGGTCTGGAGTGCCCATTTGATGGCGTAAGCCTCCTTTTCCCATACAGTCCAATTCCGTTCTGTGGTTGTTAATTTTCGGGAGGTATACGCACAGGGGTGAAGCACCCCATGGTTATCTTTCTGTAATAATACTGCTCCTACCGCTATGTCACTGGCATCGGCCTGCAACACGAATGGCTGTGACGTGTCAGGATGTTTCAGGATAGGTTCTCGGGCGAAAAAGGACTTTAACTGTTCGAATGCTATTTGACAGGCCTGTGTCCATTCTATGATCTGCTTTGGGTTTGGTTTTCCTGGTTTAGAATGTTTGGTTCGCAAAAGATCAGTCAGAGGTAAAGCTATTTGGGCAAAAGATGGAATAAATTGCCTGTAAAAATTGGCAAAGCCCAGAAAGCTTTGTAACTGCTTCCGGGTTCTCGGTGCCTGCCACTCCAACACTGCTCTAACCTTGTTGGGATCCATTTCTATACCTTTACCTGTAATCCTAAAGCCCAAATAATCAATTTCTGTTTTGTGAAACTTGCATTTTGACACTTTCACAAACAGTCGAGCCCTCAATAATTTAGTCAGGACTTGTCTTACTAGGTGTACATGTTCCTCCATCGTATTAGAATAAATTAAGATATCATCTAAATAAACAAGAACGCCCCAATACAAATGGTCATGTAGCACTTCGTTGATAAGCTGCATAAAAACAGCAGGGGCGCCCTGCAGACCGAACGGCATCACCTGAAACATATAACTGCCGAGAGGACAGTTAAAGGTGGTCTTCCACTCATCACCTTCACGGATACGGACCCTGTAATATGCCTCTCTTAGGTCTAGTTTGGTAAAAATCTTACCAGTTGCTAAGGCCGCCATCAAATCGGTCATGAGTGGTAACGGATATAGCGGCTCCATGCAAACAGCATTCAAGTCTCTAAAACCAACGCATAATCGCAACCCACCATCTTTCTTTTCCTTGAATAATACTGGTGCCGCCATATGAGACCTACTAGGTTTAATAAACCTTCTGGCGAGGTTTTTATCAATATAGCTTCTTAACTCTTTCAGTTCATGAGGGGCCATCAAATACATCCGTGGCTTTGGAAGCCTGGCACCCGGTCTTAATTCTATGGCACAGTCACTGTTGCGATGAGGTGGAAGGGACTCACACTCCTTCTCACTGAATACTCGCACCAAATCCCTGTATATATCTGGAACCCCTACTGGAAGTGGCAAAGGCATTTCCTTCCCAACCGCTCTGTGAGTACTCTCCAAGGGTTCAGGACCCACTGGAATCCTTACTTTACGATACCCATCCTCCCACCAAATAGTGGGTTTCCATTTATCCAGCCAGGAGAATCCCAAAATGAGGGGCTCAATCATGGCCCCAACCACTACAAACTGTATTAATTCCCAATGTTGTCCGAATTCAAGTCGTACTGGTTCAGTGACATGGGTGGCTGGCTGTCCTCCTAGTACTGAGCTGTCCATTTGTTCAAACACTATGGGCTTTCGCAACTGAACAATACGAAGACCCAGGTTATCCGCTATCGACCGCCTTAACAAATGTGTACTCCCGGTGTCTATTAATGCTCTCCGTTGTACCTCCTTACCCGTTTGGGTATTTTTTAACGTCATCGGAATTATGAAAGGACATATGGGAGCACATACCATAGGGTCTTGTGCCTCCTCTTCTTCTTCTGCAGCTTCCATCTGGGTTGGTAATCGAGCTGGTCTGGAATGGTAACCGCCTCCCTCACGTACCTCCGGCTCAATGCCCGGCGATTGGGCCACTATTCGAGACCTCTCCTGGGTCACTTGTGCTTGTGGCTTTGGTCGTCTCCCTGGCACTGCTGCTTGCGGGGTTGACACCCGAATGGGGGGAAGGGGACAGTCCACTGCTCGATGACCCTCCTGGTCACATTGAAAACAGCGAAACGTGCGTTGTTGATTGATTGCTGGCCTGATATTCATCGGTATGTAGGGTCTACCCACCCCGTGCCCTGCTGGTGGCCTCTCCGGCAGTCTATGGGGTTGACTTGGCTTTTCCACGTTGGGACGAAACTCTTTCAAGCCGACGTCAAGCTCTACTGCAGACCTATACCATTCCGCTAAACTGGTCCCCAATCCTCGGTACACACAGGCATGCCGTAATTCCCTATCGAGGCCCATGTGGAACTGATGTACTAACATGCATTCGGGCCAGCCTCTCAATCGTCCAGCTATTTTGCGGAACTCCTGTACATAGTCCTTCGCTGCACGGCCTCTTTGTCTCAACGACATCAACTCCCCCTCAGTAGCAGCCTGGGCACAGGTGTCATCTTCAAACTGTCTACGAAGGGCCTCCAAGAAAGGCCCAAGGTCAGCTAACTCCCTAGCGTGTTTATTATGCAAGCCAGCCACCCAGTCTGCTGCTTCACCCGTCAAGACCATAGTAACAGCTACTATTATTGCCCATTGAGAGGGGTAAAAATGCCCATAGGTGTCCATATGACTTATCACCTGACTGAGAAAAAGGGCTACACGTTCAGAGTTCCCATCAAAAGTAACTTGCAACCGGGGTGGGGCCCATGGTAGCTGCGGCGGCCACATGCCTGGCACCCACATTGGTCCTTGATCTCTGCCTCGAACGGTTCCATCACCATCATGGGCTCTCCTACCCGTTCCGGTCCGGGACCTACCTGTTGGGTCCCCCTCCCTCTCACGTTGGATTTGTCCCTGAGGGTGAGCCCCACTTCTCATTGCTCCCCCCAGCGAAGAAGTTGATTCAGGGTTTACAGACTCCTCTTCCCTGGTGCGATATCTTGCCTGGTCTAATCTCAGTTTGGGGCTAGTGAGATGGAATCTGGTTTCGGAAGGGCCTCCCATCGATGAACCACTTCCCACTCCTTGCCATGCCCCTGTGTCTGCTCCAGGTGCCCATGGTTGCCAGGAGGGAGCGTCTCTAAAACTAGCTTCTCCGAATCTATCCCTTAATATATCCATCGTGGTAGCTCCAGGACCAGCAGAATAGCTCCAATCTCCCTCCTCTTCATCTCCCCACTGTCTCTCCCTCCAGCCTTGACACTGCACCCACAAGGGGGGTAGGGGTTGGTGCTTGTAAACCCTGCTTTCCAAGTAAGGAGGAGCTGTGCCGCCAATGTCCAGAGGAGGTGGGAGCGTTTTCCCCTCCCAAAGAGTCCTGGGCCCCTTTCTTCTCTTCTGTTTGAGCCACTCGCTGTTTAGGGCGAACTACCGGCAATTCACACTCCACCGTCCCTTCTGCACCTTCCTCTCTCTTCTCAGCCCCCTCCAGCACCTCCAAATCCGGCATAGATGCTCCATCCGTGGCCCCTTCTGCCATCGCTCCTATCAGCTGCCTGCCGTCGTTCTGCCCCAATGGAGAGCAAAGAAATCACGAGGAACTCCGTCTTTCTCTCAGTGATCCAGGAACCATCTGTCTGAAGCTGGGTAAAGCACAACACACACACAGAATTGGCCAATACAACCCAGGGTTTAATCTTGGTTAACACGACGTTCTTACAGAAAACGCTGGCGCCGTGACGTCAGCTCAAAGACGGAGTTAGCTGGCTGCTCAGTTGCTGTGGTTTTATAGGCGTTGTAAATGAGTTACAGCTGTAGCATCTTTGAATATACCGCCAGCTCCCACCCCTCCCATTCGAAGGCTGAGAATGCTGGTGGACGATGTCATCAGCTGTTGTTGCCTGGGTTCCCCCCCCCCCTTGGTTTCCTCTTTCCAATACCGTCCGTCACCTATCACCATCAATGTGTTTCCTATATGCGCACCCCCCTCCACCGTGCTCTGTTGCTGAATCCGGATGTATTCTTGAACACCCCTTCCCTGCATGGGTAAGGTTCTTGCCATCAGGTTCATCACATGTGTATCGAGGAGATTTGCTACTCAACAGCTGGAGAGGTCCACCAGTGGAGGGACCGTATGACCTTCAGTGGAAGTCTCACTTTGGTCTTTGAGTCACTTTTTCTGGCTCTCTGATGTGGTAACAGAAACCATTGTAGTGTCCTGGCATGCAGCCGTGCCCACGGCACTATCGCTAAGCACAATATCATCTTCCCCAGGAGCTGTGAGAGGAGATTTAAAGGCTCTGACCGCAGAGCAACGATCTTGTCCACTAAGGACAGCAGACTTTCCTGGCGGTCCGGTGAAAGGAATACTTGGCAAGATGTGGAGTCTATCACCGCGCCCAGATGAAGAAGGCGGGTGGAAGGGACCAGATGGCTCTTTTCGAAGTTGACCATGAAGTCATGGTCCTGAAGAGTCCGTATTATGGTCTGGAGATCCTGTTCTGCTTGCAAGGCTGAGCTCGACTGGATTAAGATGTCATCCAGGTAGCACTGTAATCTTATGGGGATTGCCCTGATGTTTGCTGCCACCACTGCCAACACCTTTGTGAAGGTCCTGGGGGCCGACGACAGACCAAATGGCAGGGCCCGGTACTGAAAGTGGTGCCCTGCATACGAAAACCTCAGGAACTTGTGATGGAAAGGTCGTATGGGCACATGAAGATAGGCCTCTTTGAGGTCTATTGATGTTAACATGTCTCCTTCCCTGATGCAGCCCAAGATGGATTGTAGGTACTGCATCTTGAAGCGTCTGTAGACCGCATGGGCGTTGAGCTTCTTTAAATCCGGGGTGGAGTACCATCAGTACGCTGCCGACACCCAGCTGTACATCTCCACCCCGGATCACCCCAACGATGCCCTTGAAGTGATGTCCCGGTGCCTGGAGGCCATACGGATCTGGATGGGGAGGAACAGGCTCAGGCTCAACCCATCCAAGACTGAGTGGCTGTGGTTTCCGACGTCCCGATATAGTCAGTTGACGCCATCACTGACTATTGGGGGCGAATCATTGGCCCCCACGGAGAGGGCTCGCAACTTGGGCGTCCTCCTGGATTCACGGCTGTCTTTAGAAGAGCACTTGACGGCCGTGACCGGGAGGATTTTTCATCAGGTTCGCCTGATTCGCCAGTTGCGTCCCTTTCTGGATCGGGACTCGTTACGCACGGTCACTCATGCCCTTGTCACCTCCCGCCTGGACTATTGCAACGCTCTCTACATGGGGCTCCCCTTGAGGAGCACCCGGAGGCTCCAACTGGCGCAGAGTGCGGCCGCACGGGTGGTAATGGGAGCGACATGGCGTTCCCATGTAACACCCCTCCTGCGCGAGCTGCACTGGCTCCCGGTGGTCTTCCGGGTGCGCTTCAAGGTTTTGGTTACCACCTTTAAAGCGCTCCATGGCTTAGGACCCGGGTACTTGCGGGACCGCCTACTACCACCAATGGCCTCCCACCGGCCGGTACACTCCCATAGAGAGGGGCTCCTCCGGGTGCCGTCAGCCAAACAATGCCGACTGGCAGCCCCCAGGGGGAGAGCCTTCTCTGTGGGGGCACCTACTATCTGGAACGAGCTCCCCCCAGAGATACGGAGGATCCCGGATCTGCGCACCTTCTGCCGCGCCTTAAAGACCTTACTATTTCACCAGGCCGGCCTGGCCTAATTTTCCCCCTCTTTTATAAAGATTTTTAAAATTTTAAATATCTTTTACTATTTATATATTCAATTTTAAATTGGTTTTAAAAGTTTGGGGTTTTAAATTTGTCGGGGCCAAAATTATTTAATTTGATTTTATTCTATTTTTTAAATTTTGTATTGTATGTGTTTTTATGGTTTGGCTGTGCACCGCCCTGAGTCCTTCGGGAGTAGGGCGGTATAGAAATCTAATTAAAAAAAAAAATCCAGAATTCCCCTCCAGCCCCCCAAACTTTTTGTTACCAAGAAGAGGATTGAATAAAACCCTTGTCCCTCCTGACCTTCTGGAACCGGCTCGATGGCGTTGATCTCCAACAGATGTTGGATCTTGGCTTCCATCAGGTTTCTTTTCTCGATGTTTACTGGGACTGGACAATTAATAAATCGGTTTTGGGGGTTGGAGAGGAATTCCAGTGCGAGGCCCAGTCGCACTGTCTGCAGGACCCATGCATCTGTTGTGGTCCTTTCCCATTGGCTCGCAAATTGTTGTAGTCGGCTGCCAATGGGAGATGTGGTGCTGTAGTCATTTGCCTCGATGAAAGGATTGACTGCCTGACCCATGAAAGGGCCACTTGACCCTATTGGGCCATGCCCCTATTGCTGCAGAATAGCCCCTTGTTGGCAGATTATCAGGGCTTTTGGCAACATCTGAGGGTGATGTACGAGGACCCCCTGAAGACTCAGATGGCAGCCAGGCGCCTCAAGGACCTCCGTCAAGGGAAGCGCCGCCTGCAGGAATATGTGGCTGAATTTCGGCTTCTGGGCCAGGACTCTGACTGGAACGATGCAGCGTTAAGGGATGCTTTCCAGGATGGCCTCTCCGACGACTTGCAGGATGAGCTGGTTTGGGTGGAGGTGCCTCAGACCCTCAACGCCCTCATAATGCAGTGTCTGCATATCGACACCCGCTTCCAACGGCGCAAGACCCGCTGGCCCGTCCAGGAACCCCCAACCCGTTCTGCACCCCCACGTCCCGCACCGACAGCATCCCGGGTCACCCAGCATTTCGTGGCGACTGCGGAGGAGCCCATGGAGCTGGGAGCGGCTCGACCTTGCCTGACAGCCCAGGAGCGAATGCGGAGATGCCAAGGGGAATTGTGCCTCTATTGCGGGGAGGCTGGACATTTTGCCGCCTCCTGCCCCAGGAAGCACAGTGGGGCGCTCACAGGCGTTCCTGAATCTCGGCGGGATCAGCCGGGAAATGGGGCAGGCCCAGCCTGCAGGAAACCTTAGGCCGGGCACGTATTAATGCCCCGCCTGATTCAGCGGATGTGAACTCTGGGCCCCCTCGACACCTGATCCTGGACACCCGGGTGTTGTTGGCCAACCAGTCAGAGGGGCTTCAGGCACATGCGCTGGTGGACTCAGGGGCCACCACGAACTTTATGGACCAGGCCTTTGTGGCCCATTTTGTGGTCCCCTTGGTTCCAGTGGACCCTCCATTGAGGGTCGAGACTATTGATGGGCGGGAACTTGTAGCGGGGCCCATTAAGTTTGCGACTCAGCCTTTGCACCTCACCATTGGGGCCCACGAGGAAGTGATCCAATTTTATGTGATGGTGGACCTGCATTTCCCGCTGGTCTTGGGGATGGCCTGGCTTCGGGTCCACGATCCGCAGGTGGCCTGGTCGAGGAATGCCATCTCCTTCCCGAGCCTGCAGTGCGTCGACCACATCCGCCACACCTGTGCCGGCCAGGACGTCTCCACCCCTGCCGTCTCCTTGCCTCTTGCGCTGACGCCCTTCGCCGACGTGTTCAGCGAAAAGGAGGTGGACCGTTTACCCCCGCATCGACCCTATGACTGCTTGGTGGACCTGATCCCCAACGCGCCACTGCCCGCGGGACGCCTGTATTCCATGTCGGAGCCCGAGTTGGCCGCCCTACGGGACTTTCTAGACAAAAACTTGGCCCGAGGGTTCATCTGGCCTTCGTCCTCCCCTCTCTCGGCCCCAGTCCTCTTCATGCAGAAGAAGACGGGGGACTTACGCCTGTGCTGCGACTACCGGCATTTAAACGCAATCACCGTGCGGAATTGCTACCCCCTGCCGCTCATCCCGGAGCTGATGGAGAGGTTGCGGGAGGCCTCGATCTTCATTAAGCTCGATCTCCGAGGGGCCTACAATCTGGTGCATGTGCGAGAGGGGGACAAGTGGAAGACGGCGTTTGGCACCCGATACGGCCACTTCGAGTACACCGTCATGCCATTCGGGCTGACCAACGCCCCCGCAGTCTTCCAGCATCTAATGAACGACATTTTCTGGGACATGTTGGACCGGTTTGTGGTTATATACCTGGATGACATTTTGATCTATTCCTGGACCCAGGAAAGCCACCTCCAGCATGTCCGCCAGGTCCTACAGCGCCTGCGGGAGCACCAACTCTATGCGAAGTTGGAGAAATGTTTCTTCTTCCAGACTTCCATAGAGTTTCTTGGGCACATCATCTCCCCCGAAGGCATCGCCATGGACCCACGCAAGGTAGAGGCCTTGCGTAGTTGGGAACCCCCTCGTCGGGTGAAGGACATCCAGCGTCTGCTGGGGTTCGCCAACTACTACTGAACCTTCATCCCGGGCTTCGCCACCCTGACCTTGCCGCTGACCCAACTCCTTCGGAAGAAGGTTCTGTTCCAGTGGGGGCCCCCGCAGCAGCAGGCATTCGAGATTCTGAAACAGGCCTTCGTCACGGAACTTGTCCTGAGGCACCCCAATCCACATCGTCCGTTCGTGGTCGAGACGGATGCGTCCAATGTGGCAATTGGGGCGGTGCTGTTACAGGCCCCGGCGGATGGCGGCACTCTTTTTCCCTGCGCTTATTACTCCTGGAAACTCAATCCTTCCGAGCGCAATTACACCATCTGGGAGAAAGAGTTGCTGGCTATCAAGACCGCATTCGAGGCTTGGCGGCATCACCTCGAGGGGGCCCGACACCAGGTGGAGGTGAGGACGGACCATCGGAACCTCGAGCACCTCACGACGGCCAGGAAGTTGAACCAGCGGCAGATCCGGTGGTCGTTGTTTTTCGCCCGGTTCAACTTCCATGTGACTTATATCCCAAGCGGCCACAACCAGAGCGCAGATGCTCTATCCCGCAAGCCAGAGTACTTTTGCCCTAAGGACTCCCTTCCCCCATGGACGGTGCTGCCAGCGGAATCCTTGGCCGCGGTCCAGGAACCGACGGACTTGCGGGCTCAGGTGCTGGAAGCACAGCATCGGGATGACTGGTCGCAGCAGCGGAAAGCGGAAGTTGGCCCCGCGTCCCCATGGACTTTGGAGGAGGGCTTGTTGAAGCACCGGGGCCGGTTGTACGTGCCCATGAGTCCGCTCCGAGCCCTCATCATGAACCAGTGCCATGACAACCCCGTGGTGGGACATTTCGGGTTCTTTAAGACGCTGAATCTGGTGACGTGGACCTTTTGGTGGCCTCGGGTATGGCACGATGTGCACGCGTACGTGACGTCCTGTATGACGTGCTGACAGGCCAAAGCTGCGTCTGGCCCACCTCCTGGACTCCTCCAGCCGCTGCTGACACCGGAGAGACCGTGGGGGAGCCATCTCCATGGACTTCCTGACGGACCTGCCACCGTCCACTACGTTCACGACCGTCCTCGTGGTGGTGGATGCGCTCACGAAGATGGCACATTTTATCCCGTGCTGTGGACTGCCATCGGCCCGCACCACAGCCCGCCTGTTCCTGCAACACATCTTCCGCCTCCACGGCCTGCCGGACCGGGTGGTTTCGGACCGCGGGGCCCAATTCACGGCCCACTTCTGGAAAAGCCTGATGGCCGTGTTGGAGGTGCAGGTGTGCCTGTTGTCGGCGCACCATCCAGAGACTGATGGGGGAACGGAGAAGGTCATCGGCATCCTCGAACAGTACCTCCGCTGTTTTGTCAACCAGCAGCAGGACAACTGGGCCAAGTACCTTCCCCTGGCGGAGTTCGCCTTTAACAACTCCCAACACACCTCCACCCAGGTGACCCCGTTCCAGGCCAACGTGGGATACCACCCACGGCTTTTCCCGCTGTCCATCTCGGACTCCCCTGTTCCCGAGACCCAGGACTTCCTCTTGGAACTGCAAGCAGTGCAGCAGCTGGTGTGGCAGCAGCTGATCCGGGCAAAGGAGGACTACAAGCAGGTCACGGACCACTCTCGACGGGCGACGCCACCGCTGGAAGTGGGAGACCGGGTATGGCTGTCCACGAAACACCTCCCCACGGACCGGCCGGTAAAGAATCTCGACCACCGTTTTATTGGTCCCTTCCCGGTCGAGGCGGTCATCAACCCGGTGGCCTACCGGTTGACTCTGCCACGCTCCATGCGACTCCACCCTGTTTTCCATCGGTCCCTTCTGGTCCCTGAGGCCCCGCCGTGCCACCTCCAGCGTCCGATGACTCCTGCTCCCCTGCCCACTCTCGCCGAGGATGGCTCCACGACGTACGAGGTGGACAGCATCCGGGACTCTCGTTGGCTGAAGGGGCGTTTCCAGTACCTGATTGCTTGGAAGGGGTATGGGCCCGAGGATTTCTCTTGGGAGGATGCTTCCTCCATTTATGCCCCTGACCTGGTACAGGCCTTCCATGACCAGTTCCTGTCCCGACCGCATCCCGACCGTCAGCTGTGGGGGAAGGTCCCTGCGGTGGGGGATAGTGTTGTGGCTCCGTTGCCTGAGCCTGGGCTATCGACAGATGCAGACTCTGAGAGTGAGGGAGAGGAGTTGGCAAGGCCTCCCTCTCCAGGACCCTCGTCTCTGGCAATGCCTCCGGAGGACACCGAAGGCCAAAAGATAGGCTCAGAGCCAAGCACGTCCCTGCAGCCACAGGTGGACAGTGACGAAGGAGAAAAGTGCTGGCTGGACCCTCGCCAGAGGCGCAGGGAGAAGCGTGCGCAGCAGAGGGGAAGGCGTGCCAGAGATTAGCTGAGTCACTGGACCACACCCCACAGGGTATAAATGTGGGTGTGGTGGCCGGTTCAGTTTGTGACGAGCAAAAACTGGAAATACTCCATGATATCTGCTTTACTGGACTTAGCCTGCTTTATCGGACTGCATTTGGATTAATCTTTGTTTTGTGTGAGTAAAGTCTGAATTGGCAACTAGCCACTGGGTTGCTGCCAGCTTTATCATCAAAGAGTTTTGTCGTGTGGCTTATTAACTCCGGGCCATCTGTGGGGGTGTGTGCGTGGTATGGGGACAGAACACTGCCAGTGGCATAGCCACAGAAGGCAACATGATGTTACAGTGGAAGCTAATGCCCTGGATGCAAATTTTGCTGCGTTCAAAGTTGCATCTGCTGAAAACTCTGTGGACGCCATAAGTTTGCTCAGGTCCTGATGCAGCCTGGCCTCGTCAGGAGGCAGCCTGGCCTGCATCTGGCATAACCAGATTAAAGAGGCTTGATTCAAGAAGGAAGCCGCAGTTGCTGACCTGATTGCCCAAGCAGCTGCCTGGTGCATCTTGCGAAGAGCCATTTCTGCCTTCTTGTCCTCCACCTTCAAGCCTTCCACAATGTCAGCCGGAACAATGGTTGAAGATGTCAGCGTTGCCACTGGAGCATCCACTTTTGGTAATTGGAGTAGCTCCTCTAGATCAGGGCCAGCACAATAAAGCTTCCTGTCATTCCCACTAGGCTGCAATTGCACCAGGTTGGATCCATTGATGCTGAATAACGTCTAAGAACAGCTTAGGCGAAGGAATGACCTCCTGTTTCGGAATGGGCTCTGAAAACAAACCCTCATGTGGATCTGGGGGATCCTGGGAGTGACCAGGAGATGGTTCCACTACTCCCATGTTTGTAGTTGTCTTAGCGTTAAATAACAAGGACTTAAACAAAGCAGAATGAAACAGACCTGAGAAGGAAGGTTTATCAGGAGTCATTCCTTCATCATCAGAGAATTCCTGCTCACCCTGATCGTCCTCTCCCATCATTGAATCTGCACTATGCATAAATGGCTGTGGAGAAGATGGCTCAAACAGCGTAGGCATATTTGTTGGTAGCTGGGTCTGTAGACTGGGTGGAAGGGACTGAGAATGGCCTTTCTGCTGCAAACCTGCTGCTATACCTTGTGAAATGGCTTCAGCAATTAAATTCCTCATATCTATGGATAGCCCATATCCCTGGGCCTCCTCTGCGCGGAGCCCCCACCACAGTAGGAGTAAATGTAGCTTCTGGAACAGGGGCCCTAGAAGAAGAAGCTCCCTGTTGCAAACTAGTAGTAGCTATGCTTGAAAATGGCAGAAATTCCTCTTCCTGCCCTGTTGCAAAGACAGAGGAAAGCTCACCAGCTCCCTCTGGTGACCGCTCTTGTTGCTGCACCTCACTGAGCTGAGGGGACAAATCAGGTTGCAATGATGTAGGAAATACATCTTCTGCAAAGGAAACAATGGGCTGTTTGGGATCCTGAGCCTGCTGCTGGGCTTTGGAAAATTGCTTTTCTATAGCCTTGTGGTGCCTCTTGGCATCTTTTTCCAAGGCAGCAGAATCTTTCTTAGATAGATGCCTTTTGGAACTTTCCTTTTGAGATGCCCCTTTAGTGGAAGCCCTGGTATGCCTGGGGCTGTAATCCCCAGCTCTATGGAGTCTGGGAGGATCTGTCTGGCCCTTGTTAGGGGACAAAGCTCATTCCGCCATCTTGTTACCACCCACGCTATACAGACCACCCTGCACCAGATCTGGTCTTCCTGTAGGTTCAAGGAAGGTGGTGGAACCACTTGGGAGACCAGGGAAGTCCAGCACCCCCACAAAACACTGGCCTCGAAGTGCGCTCTCCCTGCAATGCTGCTGTGCCAAATAGCCAGCCACGCCTCTCAGCTGGAACCAAATAGGCGTGAGAGTGGAAATTTTCCACTCTCCCAGTGCCTCGCGGCGAAAAACACAAGCCCAAAGGCTGACTGCTTCCTGGGGTGAGTGCGCATGCCTCACAGCTGATCAGGAAATTGGCGTGAGAACGAATTCATCCTCTCCAAGTGCCACGCGGGTCAATTTGAAATTGCAAGTCTCCCAGCAAGAAAACCGAGCGTGGAGTCCGGCAATACCGCTGCTCCAAGCGCTTCTCCGCATGTCATCTGATTTTAAATGGCGCAAGAGCGTAATCTCCTGCTATCCCAGCACCACGCAGACCGGGCAAGCTGTTAAACACGGAGTATTCCCTAAAGACGTACAGTGACTCGAGCCGCCTTCCCAATCGGGAAGAAGAAAAATGGCAGTGGTTATGCCGGCTGACCAGGCAAACCAAAGCACTCACCAGTGGCTGTTGGGCAAAGCAACAGGAGCCTGCACTCACAGAAGATTCCCACATGTGGGTTGGCCCCAGATAAGCTGCCTCCTATTTGTCCTCTTCTGGGTGGTGGCAGTCGTGACAGACTTGCTGGGGTAGACCAGCACATGCACACGCAGCGTACAGGCTCCCACAGTGAGCTAAAAGCCCCGAGGCGGCCAAAACGCCTCGTTTATCCTGCTCCACCCTAATTGGCTTAAATATTGAAGAATCCAAGCAAGATCTATTGTCCTGAGACTTGAGTTGTTGGAGCAAATTTTTCCACTTCTCTCGCTCTGGATTGAGTTGAAAAACTGGAGCTCAGCTGGGCAAAGGGGGCGTGGCCAAGAAAATTCTAGCAACTCAGTCTCTGGCAATAGGATTGAAGTTAACCCTTGCTTGGATTCTCCAAGCAGCGCACTGGAGAACAAAGCTGTTACAGAATAGGGTAGTCCTGCTAGAAATACTTCAAAACCTCCTCCCAGAGGGGAGCAACAGAACTGTGAATGCTTTGAGCTCTAAGCACATAGCACTTATAAGCAGTATCCTGAATAACAGGAAGCGGACTTCCTATAATCTTCTCGGCTGTCCTTACCACTCTCTGTAGGGACTTTCTATCTGAGGCACTGCTGCCACCAAACCAAACAGTGATGCAGTTTGTTAAAACACTCTCAATTGCGTCTCTGTAAAAAGTGGCCAGGACAGGAGGAGAAGGAATGTTGTACTCACCTGAACGTTCGTTCAATGTGCGCTGCGTGAGAGTCCAAGCAATGGGTGATAACCTTGTCTGATTGGCCAGAGACTGAGTTGTAATTTGTTTAGTCACGCCTTCTCCTTCCTGTTTATTTATTTATTATTTATTTATTTATTTCAATTTGTATACTGCCCTTCTCCTAGTGGACTCAGGGCGGTGAACAGCCAGAGCTAAAACACATGCAGATACAAAATTTAAAATTGTTAAAAGAATTATATAACAGGCCCAATTTAAAACAGTTCAATTTAAAACCCCATGACAATTTAAAACTAAAAAACTAAAAAGACTAAAAAAGGGGGAGGGGGTTCACGCCAGCCCTGCTTGATGGAAAAGAAAAGTTTTCAGGGCACGGCGAAAGACCCAGAGATCCGATATCCTTCGTATCTCCGGGGGCAAATCGTTCCAGAGGGCAGGAGCTGCCATAGAGAAGGCCCTCCCCCTGGGGGTCGCCAGCCGACATTGCCTGGCTGACGGCACCCTGAGAAGTCCCTCTCTGTGGGAGCGTACTGGTCGGTGGGAGGCTATCGGCGGCAGAAGGCGGTCCTGCAAATACCCAGGTCCTATGCCATGGAGCGCTTTAAAGGTGGTAACCAACACCTTGAAGCGCACCCGGAAGACAACTGGAAGCCAATGCAGCTCACGCAGGAGAGGTGTCACATGGGAGCGCACCCTGGCTCCCATAATCCCCCACGCGGCCGCATTCTGCACCAGTTGGAGCCTCCGGGTGCTCCTCAAGGGGAGCCCCATGTAGAGAGCATTGCAGTAGTCCAGGCAGGAAGTGACGAGTGCCTGAGTAACTGTGCGTAAGGAGTCCCGATCCAGAAAGGGACGCAACCCTGATGAAAAGCCCCCCTGGTCACGGCCGTCATATGCTCTTCTAAAGACAGCCGTGCATCCAGGAGGACGCCCAAGTTGCGAGCCCTATCCGTGGGGGCCAATAACTCACCCCCAATAGCCAGCGATGGCACCAGCTGGCTATATCGGGATGCCGGAAGCCACAGCCGCTCGGTCATGGAAGGGTTGAGACGAAGCCTGTTACTCCCCATCCAGATCCGCACGGCCTCCAGGCACCGGGACATCACTTCAAGGGCATCGTTGGGATGGCCTGGGGTGGAGATGTACAGCTGAGTGTCATCAGTGTACTGATGGAACTCCACCCCAAAGCCACGGATGATCTCACCTAGCGGCTTCACATAAATGTTGAACAGAAGGGGCAAGAGGACCGACCCCTGAGGCACCCCACAAACAAGGCGCCTCGGGGTCGACCTCTGCCCCCCTGCCAACACCGACTGCGACCGGTCGGAGAGATAGGAGGAGAACCACCGCAAGACGGTGCCCCCCACTCCCAACCCCTCCAACCGATGCATCAGGATACCATGGTCGATGGTATCAAAAGCTGCTGCGAGATCTAACAGGACCAGGATAGAGGAACAACCCCTATCCCGAGCCCTCCAGAAATCATCCACCAACACGACCAATGCCGTTTCCGTGCTGTGCCCAGGCCTAAAGCCGGACTGGAGCGGATCCAGATAGACAGCTTCATCCAGGTACCCAGGAAGCTGTCACGCCACCACACTCTCAACAACCTTCGCCAAGAAGGGAAGGTTGGAGACCGGACGATAGTTAGCCAAAACAGCCGGATCCAGAGCAGGCTTCTTGAGGAGGGGCCTCACCACCGCCTCTTTCAAGGCGGATGGCAAGACACCCTCACTCAAGGAAGCTCCAGTTTAGCTCCAGTTTGTTAACGATGGTCTGGATCTGGAGAAGATGTAACCTGTAATGAGAATAAAACATATTCTCCCAGACCCTGGACCCCCTTTGGAACTTTAGGGAGGGATTGGACTCTCATGCAGCGCACATAGAATGAACGTTCAAGTGAGTACAACGTTCCTTCTCCTGTGTGCTGATTAGAGAGTCCAAACAATGGGATATGCCCAAGCTAAGTATCTCTAGGGTGGGGAGTAGAAACGTCCAGGGTCCTGTCGACTGGAAGAACCTGCTGCAAGACTCATCTTCCAAAGGCCACCTCTGCTGAGGCAAACATGTTGAATTTGTAGTTTCTGATGAAGGGAGAGGGCGATGGCCAAGTGGCTGCCCTGCAGATCTCTAGTATAGAGGCCTGAGTGGCCCAAGCCGCCGTTGTGGCTGCACTTCTTGTGGAATGGGCTGTAATGCGGCTAGGAATAGGTTGAGCCTGATGATCGTAAACCAGAGATATACAGGCCTTGAGCCAGTGACCAATGGTAGATGGAGTCACCTTCGTGCCCTGGGACCTGGGCTGAAAAGAGACGAATGTCAGGTTTTGGTGTCGTCTTCAAATAAATTGCATTTCCAAACAAATAGTCTTTGATGAAATCTTTCATTTATTAAGCACGACAATCTGTCCCCGATTATGTCGTAGCCAACACTGACTTCCTGACCCCAAACCTTCCCTTTCCGTTCCCCAATTCTCTGCGTCTCATTGGCCATCTTCCAAATCACTCTCCCCATATCTACTACTTCAGCTCCCAGGAATGTCCCTCCTCCCATCTCATCTCCTAGGGGATATTATCTTCAGGGAAAATAAGTAGGTGAAAAGTCAAGCGTCCTCTTGCCAGCTGCCCCCTCTTCTCCTCCTTATGTTAGCAGTGGAACGAATGTAGTTTGGAGTGCTGACATCCGGCCCCTCCCCCTTCATTTTTCCAGGGAGGCCTGTTGCAAGACAAACAACAAGTTAAGTACCGTTACCCCGTCTGAGGGTGTGTCCCGCCCCCTCCCGCCTTGTCCGGGTGATCTGCATGGAATTTGGTTATAAGGCGGTCAGCTTGGATGTTTGTGCTCTTCACCCAGGAAGCCTCTGACAATGGGTAACCCTTCCACTTAATTAAATATTGGAGGCGCCCCCTGTGCCATCTTGAATCGAGAATTCGTTGTACCTCATAGTGAGTGTGCCCCCCAATGACCAGGGGCCCTGGGGGGTCACGTGGCACCGGCCTTAAAGTTGACCCCACCACAGGCTTCAGGAGGCTACTGTGGAAAACGGGATGTATCTTCCCTAGTAGTCGGGGCAACTGCAGTTGTACTGTAACAGGGTTGATTACTTTTACTATAGGGAATGGTCCTATAAATTTCAGACCCAATTTCCTGCTCGGGAGTCTAAGTCTCAAATACTTGGTGGTGAGGTAGACCTTCTCTCCCACTCGAAATGGTCTTTGGGGAGTTCGGTGCTTGTCTGCCTGTTTCTTATAGGATTGTGCCGCCTTGGCCAACGCTCTCTTAACGTTCTCCCAGGTTTCTCTCAACATTTCTATCCAATCGGTCAAGCTGACTGAGGAAGGGGGCTCCCTTGGGTACTCTGGCATGGGGATGAAATCCATACCACTCACTATTTTAAACGGGGTTAATCCCGTGCTACTGTGGACAGCATTATTATATGCAACCTCCGCAAAAGATAGGAGGTCTGCCCAATTGGACTGTTGGTAGTTGACGTAGCATCTTAGGTATTGCTCTATCATGGCATTCAGTCTCTCCGACCCCCATTGGTGCTCGGGTGAAACGCTGAGCTGAGGCCTTGGGATGACCCTATGGATCGTAGGAATTCCCTCCAGAATTTTGCTGTGAACTGGACCCCTCGGTCGGAGATGATTCTTCTGGGTACTCCATGCAGGCGGTAGATGTGTTTCAGGAACAGATTGGATAACTGGCGGGCTGAGGGTAGCCCGCTGCAGGGTATAAAGTGTGCCTGTTTGGAGAATAAGTCTATTACAGTCCAGATCACTGTGTTTCCACCACTCCTCGGCAGTTCTACTATGAAATCCATTGCAATCTCCTCCCATGGTCTTGTTGGTTCAGCTACTGGCTGCAGCAGCCCTGGTTGGGTTTTCATCGTGGCACAGATGGTACAACTTTTTACATAACTGTCTACGTTTTTTCTCATGTGGGGCCACCAAAACTGTCTTCGTACTAAGTGCAAAGTCTTTAGGAAGCCGAAATGCCCTGCTGGTTTAACGTCGTGGCTCCTCTTGAGGACCAGGGTGCGTAGAGTCTCTGGGACATAGAGTTTTGTTCCCTTCCATGCTAGGTCATCCCTTTTTGTCAAGAGATGTTGATTGTCTCGGAACCAGGGGTCCGCCGATGTTTCAGTTTTGAGTCTTGTCGTTAAGTCACTTGCAGGTTGGCCTTGCTGGTCGCAACGTTGCCGTCTGGTTACTACTTGACCTACTCCTTGGGCAGAGGGGATGATGGCATTCACTACCTGCTCCCGCTCACTGTTGTATTGAGGCATTTGGGAGAGGGCATCGGCCAGAAAGTTCTTCCCCCCGGGATGTGTTTCAGCTCGAAGTTGAAACGATTGAAGTATTGGGCCCACCGGACTTGCCTAGGCGACAATTTCCATGGGGTCCTGAGGGCCTCCAGATTCTTATGGTCAGTCCAAACTTCGAATGGTCTCTGGCCTCCTTCTAGCAGGTGTCGCCAGGTCAACAGCGCCCATCTCACTACGAACGCTTCCTTTTCCCACGCCGCCCATCGTCTTTCTGTGTTGGTGAGTTTGCGGGATGTGTAGGCACAAGGTTGTAGATTCCCTTGGCTGTTCCTTTGGAGTAGCACAGCCCTCACTGCCACATCGCTGGCATCTGCTTGGATGACGAAGGGTTGTTCGGGGTCAGGATGCTTTAAGACCGGTTCTTTTGCAAACATTTCTTTTAGTGTTTCAAATGCCTGTTGGCAGGCCAGGTCCCACTGTAGAGGTTGTCCTGGGCGGGGTTTTGTTGCTGGACTCCCTGTTTTTAGGAGGTCCATCAGAGGTTTGGCAATTCTTGCAAAAGAGGGGATGAATTGTCTGTAGAAGTTCGCGAACCCCAGGAAGCTTTGCAGTTGTCTGCGGGTGTGAGGGGGTTGCCAGTTTAGGACTGATTGTACTTTGGCTGGGTCCATTTCTATCCCCTCGTTTGACACTCGGTAGCCTAAGTAGTCTAGCCATAATTGGTGGAACTCGCATTTTGATAGCTTGACATATAGGTTCGCCCCCAGCAGTTTTTCCAGCACTTGGCGGACGAGGGGTATGTGTTCGTCTATGGTTTCCGTGTAAATGAGACTGTCATCTAGGTAGACGAGGACCCCCTTATAGAGGTGCTCATGCAGAACCTCATTTATCAATTGCATAAACACCGCCGGGGCTCCCTGCAGTCCAAATGGCATCATTTTAAATTGGAAACTCCCTAGGGGGCAGTTGAATGCTGTTTTCCACTCATCTCCTTCCCTGATGCGTATCCGGTAGTAGGCTTCGCGGAGGTCTAGTTTGGTGAAAACTTTCCCTTTGGCCAGGTGGGCTAGCATGTCTTTCATGAGGGGAAGGGGATATAAGTTGTGTACGCAGACAGTGTTGATAACTCTAAAATCAACCACCAGGCGCATAGAGCCGTCTTTCTTCTCTTTGAAGAGGACCGGTGCCGCGACCCGTGGTTTGGCTGGCTCAATGAAACCCCTTTGTAGGTTCTTGTCTATGTAGTTCCGCATTTCTTGCATTTCACGGGGCGTCATGGCATACAATTTGGGTTTAGGTAGTTTCGCTCCAGGGATGATCTCGATGGCGCAATCGGCCTCGTGGTGGGGGGGCAGAACATCACACTCGGCTTCGCTAAACACCTCTGCAAGGTCTTGGTACTCCTCTGGGATTTGATCTGTCTCATGGGAGCTGTCGGATGCGGCCGCCAGTTGCTCTGGTGTACCCTTAGGGAGGGACCCTTGTGTTGGTGGCATCTTCCCTTGCTGTGGCGGGAGGGATTGGGGCCCCTGCGTGGGGGGCGTCTCGCCTGGTTGGAGCGGCAGGGGCTGGGGGCCCTTTGCTATCCTCAGCCTGCGGGTTTCCTCTTGCCACCAGATGATGGGGCCCCATTTGTCTAGCCAAGAGAGTCTCAGTATGACTGGATCTGTCATTTTGGGGGCTATTATGAACTGAATCATTTCCCAGTGACCTGCTAGCTCCAGCTTCACTGGTTCGGTCAGGTGTGTGGCATAAGTTCCCCCCACTAGAGATCCATCAACTTGTTCAAATCGGATTGGGTGGTTGAGCTTTTTGACTTGGATCCCCAATTTTAGGACTGTGGGTAGGCTAATCAGGCACCTCATGCAGCCCGAATCTATTAGGGCTTGGAAAGTCCCTTGGGTCCCTGTTTTTGGGGCCGTTAGGCGTATAGGAAAGAGAAAAGGGTGGATGGGTCAACTCACCATTGGGTCATCTTCACCCTCGTCCTCGCTGTCATACAATTCGGGGGATTGATTTCCATCATCTGGGATCCCCCTTGTTTCGGTTATGTGGGCGAAGACCTCTGGACCCTGGGGGATTTTCCATGGCGTGTTGGTGGCGCACTTGGGCCCTCGTTCCGGTCGTGACTTGGGCGGTGGGTCTGATCTCGCCCTCGGGGTTCCACACACTGCGGCCAGGTGACCAATCCCCCCACACCTGTAGCACCTCAGCGGGCTCCGTGGGATGACAGGCCTCTGGGTAGGCTGTGGTGCTGTGGTTTCCTGTCTAATGGGTGGTCCCTGGTCCGGTTGGCCCCTCTGCTTGCCATCTGGTTGCTTTGACATGTCGTTGGCTCGCAACCGTCTGTCGACTTTTATCGCTACTCGGAACCATTCGGAGAGTCGGTTCGGGATGTCCCAATAAGCGGTCACTTGGGCGATTCGCTTGTCTAGGCTTGTTCTAAAGAAATACACCAGTAGTCGCTCTGGTAAGGGAGGTAAGGTGCTCTGATGGGCCTCCCCTTCTGCATTAGGTTCCTGAGCTCGTCCTCCACATAGGGGTCCTCCTCTGCCTTCTCGAACCGGGCTCGTAGTAGTTATAAGAACCCATCTGCCTCTTGCAGTTGGGGAGCCCTGTTCTTGTAGAGGGCTGCTGACCACCTCCTTGCTTCACCCTCCAACCCTTCTGAAATGGCACTCACTAGGGCTCTGGAAAATGGGTAGAGGTGTCCATAGCGCTCGATGTAGATCTCAGCTGTGTCGAGGAATTGGGCTAGCTGGTCTGGATCGCCATCAAACTTCCCTCTGAAACGGGGTGGGTCCTCCCTCGCTGCCCTCTCCTCCCAGTGTGGGGCTCTGTAAGCCTGGCCTCGGTGCCGCTGGTCCTCTTCCTCATCTCTCATTCTAGGGTAGGGAGGTGATGTCCTATCCAGGCTGCTCTGCTTGCTGTGTAAGGGAGGAACCCATGGATGCATCTTTGGGCTCCTTCTCCTTCTGCTGGGGGTTGGGGGGAAGGGCTGTGCTTCAGTCTACGGCCTCTTGGTTCATCAGCCCAAATTGGCTCCCTCTTCTCCTTTGGCCTGCATGATGGCCCCTCCTCCCGAAGGATGGCACGATCAAATTTCTCCTTCAATTCATCTATGGGGCTCTCGAGTGGCTTCCCTGAAGTTTTTTGGGGTCTGGCCTGCTGCCAGTCCCGTAGCCAGTCTGCCCTCCCCAATTCACTTAGGGGTTTTCCCTTCCCCTGAATGCTCGGGAAGGGAAACTCAGCCTCTGCGGATTTTGGCAAAACCCCCGAATACTCATCTTTTCTCTTCTTGGGTTGTAGCACGATCGTCTGATCTTGGCTGTCTGGCAGCTTCGATGGAGGAGGGGGGAGTTGAGGCTCCGTAGTATCCAAGCTGGCTGGGATCAGAACTGGGTCTTTTCCAGTTGCCTGAATTAAGCTCTCCTTGGACAGCTTAATTTCTGCCATGACTTCTGGGCTGCATCTCCATTCACTCCATACATCTGGAAGGGAGCTGGAGGTTTGGAGCTCAGCCAGCTTGGCTTGGAAAGGAGTGTTGGCTATCTGTCAGGTTTCAGTGTTGTCTTCAAATAAATTGCATTTCCAAACAAATAGTCTGATGAAATCTTTAATTTATTAAGCACGACAATCTGTCCCCGATTATGTCGTAGCCAACACTGACTTCCTGACCCCAAACCTTCCCTTTCCGTTCCCCAATTCTCTGTGTCTCATTGGCCATCTTCCAAATCACTCTCCCCATATCTACTACTTCAGCTCCCAGGAATGTCCCTCCTCCCATTTCATCTCCTAGGGGATATTATCTTCAGGGAAAATAAGTAGGTGAAAAGTCAAGCGTCCTCTTGCCAGCTGCCCCCTCTTCTCCTCATGTCAGCACTGGAACGAATGTAGTTTGGAGTGCTGACAACGAATAACATCTGTATCTTCCGGAACGGTGCTGTCAGGGCGATGTATATGTGCAGGGCTCTGCGTACGTCTAAGGTGTGCTACCGGTGTTCCCTGGGATGTTTGGTATTTGGACAAAAATCCGGTCGGATTACTTCCTGGGCCCAGTGGAACCAGGAGTTGATTTTTGGAACGAATGTCAGGTCCAGGCGGAGGATGACTGTCAGGATGCACAATATACAAATCCTTCCGTACTGAGAGAGCCGCCAGTTCCGAGATTCTTTGAGCAGAAGTGATGGCGATGAGAAAGGTGACCTTAAAGGTCAGAAGCCTGAGACTGGCGGAACTCAATGGCTCGAACAGAGAGGATGTGAGTGCCTGTAAGGCGAGGGACAGATCCCAAGAAGGGTATCTGTGAACAGGTGGAGGTTGTAGATTGGAAACCCCTTTTAGAAAGCTACAAACCCTCAGGTGTTGAGAGAGGGTTGAAGCTCCCTCGCAGGACAGAATAGTTGCCAAAGCGGCTACTTGTCTACAGAGGGTATTAACCCTTAATCCTGCCTCTAACCCTTCCTACAGGAAGTCCAATACCTGAGGTAGAGAGGCCGATGTTGGGGCTAGCACCTTTCTAGTGCACCAGCGGCAAAAGGAATTCCACGTGGCGTTGTATTTGTGGGTTGTCGACAAATGTTAGGAAGCAAGGATGGTAGAGATTACCTTCCTAGAGAATCAGTCCTTTTTCAGGATCTCCCTCTCAAGTGCCAGACGGCCAGCTGAAACCATTGAGGCTCCGGGTGTAGCACGGCCCCCTGGCTGAGGGAGATCCTGTCTGGAGGGATCCTCCAGGGAGGTGAGATTAATAGGGTCAATAGGTCCGCGAACCAGGTCCGTCTGGGCCAGTGAGGAGCTACGAGGAGAACCTCTGCGCCTTCCTGCAGGATCTTCCTGATGACCCTCATTATTAGAGGTATCGAGGGAAATGCGTACAATAGGCCCTGAGGCCACGGACAATGGAGGCCATCCATCCCTTTGGCTCCTGGGGATCGGAATCTGGTGTAGAACCATGGAAGTTGTGTATTCGCTGGGCTGGCAAAAAGGTCTACTTGGGGTGGGCCAAATTTGGTTAACAGTTGGAGGAACAGATCTGGATGAAGTTTCCATTCTGCCTGATCAATGGTCGTTCTGCTCAACCAATCCACTTGGATGTTGGAGATCCCAGAGATGTGTTCTGCCCGCAGGGAGAAAAAGTGTTTCTCCACCCACAGACCTATCAGCAGCCTCGTGCATCAGTGCCCTGGAGCGAGTGCCCCCCTGATGGTTCATGTGCACCTTGACTGTAACATTGTCCGTCAGTAACCGCACGTGGTGCCCTGACAGTTGAGCTTGGAAATGGCGGAGTGCCAGATGAGTGGCTCAGTTCCAGCCAGTTGATGTCTTTGAGGAGGTCATTTGGAGACCATCGACCCTGGGTCACTCAAGATTGTAGATGAGCGCCCCATCCAAAAAGGCTGGCGTCTGTGGTAAGGGTTAGGTGTGGGTGCTCTTTGAAGGAACACCCCTGCTCTATGGCTGCTGACGTCCACCATTCCAAGGATCTGATTACCTTGAAGGATCTGATCCATTTGGGGGAGTTGCTGAGGCCTGCCCGTTAACTTGGTAATAGAAACCACTGAAGAGGTCGGGAGTGCAACCTCACCCAAGGTACAATCTGTAGGCAGGAAATCATTTTGCCTAACAATTGGGAAAGAAGCATCAATGGTACCCTTCTGAGGGTTCTGACTTGCCTGATGGTGGTGTGGATGCTGGAGCGACGTTCCTGGGAGAGGAAGACGAGGCTGGCCTGAGTGTCGATCCTTGCTCCCAGATGGACCAGGCCGGTGGAGGGGTTCACGTGACTCTTCTCCCAATTCACGGTGAACCCGTGATCTTGGAGGGTTTGGACCGTGATCTGGAGATCTAGACTCGCCTGCTGAGGGGATGAGGACAGGACCAAAATGTCGTCCAGACAACAACACACGTATGGGTTTTGTCTGCAAGTGAGCAGCCACCACATCCAGAAGTTTGGTAAATACTCTGGGGGCGGACGATAGTCCGAAGGGCAGAGCTTTGTATTGGTAAAGTAGTCCCGCGTAGGAGAACCTGAGGAACCTCCTGTGAGACGGTCTAATGGGCATGTGCAGATAAGCCTCTCATAGATCTATTGATGTCAAAAGATCTCCCTGTCTTATACAACCCAGAATGGTGTGCAGGGATTGCATTTTGAAGCGTTTGTACTTGATTTGTACATTCAGCTTCTTCAGATCTAGGATGGCTCTGCTTCCACCCAATTTCTTTTGCACCAGAAAGAGTATCAAATAGAAGCCGAATCCCTGATGTTGAAGAGGTACAGGTTCTATGGCCTGAATGGCCAGCAGGTGCTGGATTTTGGCTTCCATCAGAGACCTCTTGGTGGTGTCCCGTGACACCAAGCATTGGATGAACCGTCGAGGTGGTTCGGAACTGAACTCTATGGTAAGGCCAAGAGTTATTGTTTGCAGTGCCCAGGCGTCAGTGGTTGTGTGCCGTCAGCAGTTTGCAAACCTGCCAAGGTGACCACCTATGGGGCTTTCATCTGGACAGTCACTTGGTCTGATGGTAAGGTCGGTAGCCAGCTCCTCGAAAGGGGCGTCTAATCTGTGGCTGTCTGGAGCGATCGGCTGAAGAGGTTGTAGAAAAAATGCTTTTAAAAGCTCTGACGATCCCAGCTGAGCCGCGCGATCATCAGAGGCTTTTTTTAAAACTTTTAAAAGCATTTTTTTGGCCGAAGAAAAAATGCTTTTAAAAGTAAAAAAAAAAAGCCTCTGATGATCGTGCGGCTCAGCTGGGCATGGGGGGTGGGCAGGGATTTTTGCTACCTCTTCTCCGAACCACCTGCCGTCATCACTACCGGATCGGGCGATCCGGTCCGAACCGAGAGCATTTCACCCCTGGTTGGTTCCCTGCTGCAGGCAGGGAAGGAGGATTCCTTGCCAGCCTCTGCCCTTTTTTGGGCCATATCAAATTGTTTTTCTAAGGCACGCTGATGCCTCATGGCATCCTTATCAGATGCAGATGAAGTAGAGGCTTGTACAGAGGGCTGGGATCTAGTGGAGGGTCCCTTAGACCTTGATTTCCCCGTTTTTGTGACTGGAGCCTCTGAGGCTTGATGCCTGAGGGAGGAATGGGCAGAGGTGTGAGAAGAAGAACGACTGCGAGATGCCATTTTGAAAACTATGGCTTTAGATCAGCAGAAAAAAACTCCTCGTTTGAAAACCTCTGATAATTACAGCCAATTGTATTTCAAATTACCTCCCTGGTGATTAAACACCAGTATAGAGGGCAATTTAGGGCTGTAGCCACGCTGAGCCGACACCACGGCTTGAAAGTGGGAATAAAATAGGCTGCGGTGGGGAGGGGAGGAGGAATCCAAAATGGCGCGAAGCCTACACCAAGGCTTCTCAGTGCTGATTACCGCAGCTAGCCCAGGGAAGCTGGAATCCGACACCACAGATCCGTGCCTAATGCCAACAGCGCAGAGCTGGCACTACGGCTCTCCATGCGCTAATCAACTCACATAAAATGCCTCCGGAGCAATCAAGAAGAAGCTGATGGTTCCATGCGCCCTGCAGGCCTTCCGAAAAGATTTGTTGCTGCCGCTGATCCCCGCGGCTCAGCGCGGTGCCAAAAACCACTTGTAAAGTGACTAGGAAGCTTTCCTAATAATTATCTTCTCCTAAACTCTGCTTAAACAAGTCCAAGTAATGGAGCTCAAATAACAGAAGTCTCTCTAGGCCGACTGAGTTAACAAACTGGAGCTAAATAGGAAGGAGGTGGCATGACTAAACAAATTACAACTCAGTCTCTGGCCAATCAGACAAGGTTATCACCCATTGCTTGGACTGTCTAAGCAGCGCACAGGAGAAAGATGTGCTCTCCTCATCCGATAGCAGGAAATGCAGATAACATAGTTGGGCACAGAAGGCAGCCTGAAGATCAAGGTGGAAACAAAGCATCTATGTGTGTGGGGGGGAGTTGGATTCAAATTCTTCCCCATCTATAAAGATCCCTCGGGTGACCTCAGACCAGTCCTTCATTCTCTTAGTTCTGGTCCACCTCGGAGGGTTGTGTAGATAAAATGAGAAAGCGGAAGCCCCTTTTGGATGAAAAATGATTAAAAATAGAAACATAACTTTCCTAAGGAATCAGGCTGCATCGAGGCGTTGTGGTTAGAGCACTCTCCCAAGCCTGATGCCCTCTCAGGACTCCAACTCCCATAATTCCCAGGCAGGGTCGCTCCCACACATTTGCATATCATAAGGTGGAGGAAAATCAGCCCGATCAATAGGAAGCCCACATTGAGATGGCTGCAGTGCAGATCCGAGGGGAACTCGGGTGACCTTGAGCTGCCCATCCTAATCTACTTCAGAAGATCGTGATGTTCGTGCATTGCGGGTGGAGGGTCCGGCCTCTTTGTGTGTGTGATAACACGGCCCTGTGTGATCACGTGACCAAGCCTTGCAGAAAGGCATCAGAGATCCCCCCCCCGCCACCAGACTGTCAATGGATGGATCTAGCCCAATGACTCACAAGACAAGTAAATCTAAGAATTATCTTTTCTTTATTTTAGGCCTGTATTAAAACCAGGCCTGGCCAGGTTATCAGTTACTGACCTCTAGTCTTTTCCTTTACAGGTACACATCTGGAACTGCAAGATCTCCACGTGGTGCAGTCTTATATACTGAGGAGGAGGAGCCAGGAGGTAAGGTGTGTTTATGGGGGTGTTGGGGTGTGTACTTAGTTAACCCTTGCAGGACTGTGGGGTCATGGAGTTGAGGAAGTTAGACATTTACTCTGACACAGACCTTTCCTTTGGCGATCGTGAAACCTAGAATAACCCTTTCGCCCAGCACCCGCTCCTTCCCTTTTGCGATTGGCTGAGCTTTACCTGAAGTTTGTTTACCGAGCCGCACGCCTCTCGCTCCCTTATCCAAATCCAGCAGACGATTGGTTCATCCTCCTGACACCTTACAACCTTCCATTCTGATTGGCTGAGCTTTCTCCTGTTGGTTACGGGTAGGAAAAAGCGCTTTTTAATACCCGGCTTTCCTCTTCCTCTTCCTTTGATTCGCTTCTGCCTTTAGACAGCCCACCTCCCTTCGCTTCCTGTTCATCTGGCCATTGGGCGCTGCTCTTGCCAGTCTGGATGGATCCCTTTTGTCGCTCTGGCATTAATCACTCACGGCATTGAAGGAGCGCGAACCAATCAGATTGAAGCGGCGGGGCCCGGAAGTCGCTGGCTGTCGTGGGGGGGGGGGGCGGGGGGAGACTCATTCACTCAAATGAAGCGGAGGCACCGCCGGGTGAGGATCTCGGCCCGTCCCTTTGTGCGGTAGGTGATTACATAACAGGAGATCCCACTTGCAGAGGAGAGACAAAGAGGAGGTGAGCGGGCCAGGTTTATGAGCTGGGAGAGGCGGGTAATGGTTGGTGGCATCGTGGGACTCAGAACCACTCAACCCCGGAATCTCTTGTCGCTGCTAGGCCACGGTCTTGAAATGTAAACTGATAGTTTCTGAGAATATGCAGAGTGCCTAAGCGAATCTGGGGGATGGAGGATGAAGCTTTCACCACAGATCAGCCTCTGCCCGTTTTGTAACATAATCAGCGCTTTCTATGTTATGTCTTAGGTGCTCCGATGGCTTCACGCATGATATCTTGATTTCTGTGTAATTTTTGCAACAACCTTGGAAGGTAGGCCGGTATTATAGATATGCTTAGAAAGCAAGAACCAAGTACAGGGAAAAGTGGCAGATCTCCATCTCTCTCTCTCCCTCCCCCCTTCTCCTCCCCCCTCTCTCCCTCTGTCTCTGTGATAAGGCATAGATAAAATAGAAATGATGCCATACTCTAGTCTAGATAAAATCCTGTAGATTTTGTATACTTTGATGTACCTTCATGTACCAAATCCAGATCCTAAAAGCAGGTTTCTTGCTATCATTTTTTTTGTCAAACACATCAATAGTGCTTAGAGATGGGAGATGCCCTTCTAATACCCTTTAATACTAAATTGTGGAGAATTTCAGCCTGTAGATTTAGCAGCACAACCAACAAATGCCTTGGGATTTCTTAGCAAATTTGACAAATGGATATTTGTATTCTGACAGTTATTGTCTTAACACTTCCAGAGGGCGTGAAGTTGAGAAAGCTATCCTAGTACGTGGAATGTTCTCAGCCAATTTGATTTACCATGCTATTAGAAATACCAATAAAAGAGAATATTTGTAACTCAGGGTTGAAATGAAGGGTTCTTGGTGGTCTCTGAACTTGGTTGTTTTCTTGCAGATGTTTCATTACCCAAACTACATAATATAAAGTGATGTTACCTAGTTTGGGTAATGGAAGCATCTGCAAGAACACATTCAAGTTCAGAGAGCACCAGGGATCTCTCATTGGACAATATTGTCAGGCTTATACATCTTTTCTTGGAAAAAAAACCCCATTGAACACTGGTTCAATGACATTTTTACTCCTAAGAAAACATCTGCAAGATTTACATCCTTATTGAGGGGAGATCTAGATTCCAATTCTAAGACTGATGAGGCTAAAACGAAGCTCTGAAATGAATTTTTAGAGGTTTAGAAGTAAAGAATTCCACTGGGATGGAAAAGCAGAGATTAAGAAGGTGTGACTCTGTGGGGAAAATGCAGAATTGTAGAGGCTGATATATATGTGGAATATTCTAATGTGATATTCCAAGGGGATATCTTTGCTTGGTCATGCTTCTAATCCCATTATTTCCTATACTGTATAATGGCCTGTGTGTCAAATCTTTGTGGCATTTTTGCTCCGGGGGGGGGGGGGGAATGCATCAGGCTTTTTATTTTGCCCTGATTTGTTCACAGGGATGGAGAATCTACCCCATTGTAGCCAAAGATGCAAAATGTTGATTGATTTATTGTTTATTTGTTCATAATTCCAAAGGCGGAATTGCAGCTCCTTTTGACTGTAGAGGAGAGCAGCTGAGTTCAGAAAGCATTCGGCGCTTTTGACAAATTTCCCTTTGCCTCTTTATTAGATTTAGAATTAGAATTAGAATTTTTTATTGGCCAAATATGATTGGACACACAAGGAATTTGTCTTGGTGCATATGCTCTCAGTGTACATAAAAGAAAAGATACATTCATCAAGAATCATAAGGTACAACATTTAATGATAGTCATAGGGTAAATAATAAGCAATCCGGAAACAATATCAATATAAATCGTAAGGATACAAGCAACAAAATTACAGTCATACAGTCATAAGTGGAAGGAGATGGGTGGTGGGAACAATGAGAATATTAATAGTACTGCAGATTTAGTAAATAGTTTGATCTGCATCATCTGTTGATCTATTTGCTCGGTATGCAAATTGCAAGGGGTCTAACAGCGGATCCGTGATGGTTTTCAAGTGGGACAGCACTAGCCTTTCAAAGGTTTTCATGACTACAGATGTTAGAGCAACTGGTCTGTAGTCATTCAGTTCCTTGATGGTGGGCTTCTTCGGCACTGGGATGATAGAGCATTTGAAGCAAGAAGGAACAGAAAGCTGCTCCTTAAAGAAACGTTGCTTAATTTTTAGCAGATGGTCTTGTGAGTAAGAAATCCGTAGTGAGTCGCAGAGAATAATTAAAAATGCATTTCATTATGCATTTCAGAAGCTGAATCAGTACTTGCGGTTTACTGGCCCTGCGGTAAAATGACACGAGACGTGGGCCTGGATGACGAACTTCCAGACTGGCCTGGAGCCAAGGAGTTCTACCAGAAATACGAGCCCAAGGATGTTATTGGCAGGTGAGGCTAGAAGAGAGAAGGGACGTGATGCAATGGAATAGCTTGGAGGGGTGGAAATATCTCAATTTATTTTTCCTCACTGAGACATTAGTGTGTCTGGAAAATTGATTTTTCTGCACATCATTTGCTCATCCCACTCACAGAGGAGTAAGCAGCGTGGTCCGACGATGTATACACAAGCAGACGGGACAGGAGTATGCAGTAAAGATTATTGAGGTAACCCCAGAGCGCATGACCCCCCAGCAGCTGGAAGAAGTCCGCTTGTCAACCAAAAAAAGGTTTTATTAGTAGAAATCTATGCTCCAAATGGAGGACAAGAGCAATTTTATAGGAAATTACATAACACCATCTGTGATATAACATATGATAATATTTGTATTTTAGGAGACTACAATGCAATAACTGATACAAAATTAGATTATAAAAGTAACAAGATGAAGAAAGGAATAAGAAGAATCTTACCCAAAACTTTCTTTAAAATGGTGGAGGAACTGAAAATAAAAGATATTTGGAGAGAGAGACATCAGGGCATAAACCAATATACGTATTATTCGAACAGACACAGATCATGGTCCAGAATTGATATGGTCTGGATGTCAATGGAATTACAATTGGATGTGAAAGAAGTTGAAATTGAGACGAATTTTTGGGCGGACCACAATCCTATGAAAATTAGCCTGTTAGGGAAAAAGAGGGAAGCAAGATGGACATTAAAAAGATTGATTTTAAAGGATGAAGAGTTCAAATTAACGATGACCAAACAACTAAGTCTCCTTTTTAAAGAAAACAAAAAAGAAGATACGTCCCTACAAAACTTATGGGATACGGCGAAGGCATACATGAGGGGAGTTGCCATATCTTATATGGCAAAGGAAAATAAAATAAAACAGCAAAGATGGAATTGCCTGGAAGAAGAATATAAAAGATTGGAGGAGAAATTACAAGATGAGCCGCAAAAGAGAAATATAAAACAAGAAATGGACTTAATTAAACATAAACTGAATCTACTTGAGAAAAAGGACTTGGCACAACAGTTAAAAAAGACTAACCAAATTTTTTTTGAGAATGCCAACAAACCGGGGAGATAGTTAGCATATAAACTGAAAAAACAGAGAAGAGATGGATCAACAAACTACAAGATAAAGAGGGGAATATATGCTACCAAAATGAGAAGAAAAACATAGTCCAGGAGTTTTATGAGAAATTATATAAAGAGACTGACTGCTATACAGAAGGGAAAATATTACAATGTTTTGAGAAAGCGGAACTACCAAAAATCCCGGAAGAAATTTAAAATATGTTAAATGAAGAAATAAGGATGTTGGAATTATTAGAGGCGATCAAAAGACAAAAAAATAATAAGACACCAGGCCCTGATGGTCTACTAATAGAATTATATAAAGAAATGCAAGATAGCCCTAGGACAAGACTTAGAAGAGGCGAAAATACCATCATCGTGGGTGGAGGCAAACATTGCACTGATACCAAAGGAGAACTCTGATAGGACGCTAATTAAAAACGATAGGCTTATATCTCTTCTAAATACAGACTATAAGATATTCACATCAATAATAGCCGATTGTCTAAAAAAGTTTTTAAATGAGTTTATTCACATCGACCAGAACGGTTTCCTACCAAAAAGACAAATGAAAAATAATACCCTGTTTCTCCCAAAATAAGACATCCCGTGATAATAAGCCCAATCGGGCTTTTGAGTGCATGGCAATAAGTCCAAGCGCTTATTTCAGGGTTCAAAAAAATATAAGACAGGGTCTTATTTTCAGGGAAACACGGTATAAGAATAATACTAGAAGTTTTAGAATATTATGAGATACATAGCGGTACACAGGTGGCACTGCTATTTTTAGATGCTCAAAAAGCATTCGATAACATTAACTGGGAATTTATGGCACAACAATTAAAGTATATGGAATTTGGCGACAAATTTTTAAATATGTTTTCGGCGATATATTCTAAGCAAGAAGCCAAAGTAATACTGAATGGAGAGGTGACAAAAAATTTTAAAATTCAGAAGGGTACTAGACAAAGGTGTCCACTATACCCATTATTGTTCATATTGTCCCTGGAAGTGTTAATGAGGATAGTATGGAAAGAAACACACATTAAAGGTCTGGAAATTAGGAAAGAAATTTACAAATTGCAAGCTTTCGCAGATGATTTGGTTTTTATCCTTAAGGAACCACTACAATCGAGTGTGAAGCTTATGGAAGTATTAGAAGAATACAGAGATGTAGCTGGACTGAAAATTAACAAGGACAAAACTAAAATGATAGTCAAAAATATGACGAACAAACAGAAGGAGGAGTTGACCAAGAGAACAAGCATACAGATAGTGAAGAAAATGAAATATTTAGGAATTTATATAACCACAAGATGCACTTCAATCAAAGAAGATAATTATGCCAAACTAATGAATCACATAAAAGAAGACTTGGAGAGATGGAGAAATTTGAGGCTTTCTTTAATGGGAAGAATAGTGGCGATCAAGATGAATATCCTACCAAAATTACTCTTCTTGTTTCAGTATATCCCTATAAAATTAGATAAAAAGTATTTTGGAAAATTGAATAAAATGACAGCAGAGTACATTTGGCAAGGGAAGAAACCAAGGATTAAATTTAAACTTTTACAAGAAACAAAAGAAAGAGAAGGGTTTGGCGTACCGGATTGGGAGTTATATCATCAAGCAGCAACGCTCACCTGGGTAATAGAATGGATAAATTTAAAAATAGAAGATTGTTAATGTTAGAGGGCCACGACCTACATCTAGGATGGCACACATTTTTGTGGTACGGGAAACAAGTAGCACACCAATATTTTCAAAGACATTTTATAAGACAGGCTTTATTAGACATATGGAATAAATTCAAGCAGCAGAATTACATGAAGGTTCCGGTTTGGTTATCCACATTAGAAGCATTAGTACACCCAAACTTCATCAATCAGGGAAAATATGTCACCTATAAGGAAATAATAAATTAAGAAGGGGGACTGAAGTCGAGGCAAGAATTAAAAGAACAAAGGGTAGATTTGGAGTGGTGGTCCTATTTACAGATCCAATCACGTTACTTGAAAGACATGAAAGTGGGGCATTAACAGGGAATCAATGATAATAGATAAGATCTTTCTGGGGACAAATGATAAATTGGTAAAGAAAATTTATAAATTCTTATTGGATTATAAAATGGAAGAAGAGCAGGTCAAAGAAACGATCGTGGCATGGCCAATAAATTTTGGGTACAATATACAACTGGAAAAATGGCAAGAATTATGGGGAAAAAATAGGAAAATAACATTGGCAATACCGTATAAAGAAAATTTATACAAAATGTTCGACAGGTGGCATCTTCCGCCAGCGAGATTGGCAAAAATGTTTAGAAATTTATCACCAAAATGTTGGAAATGCAACCACGAGTCAGGCACGTACCATGATATGTGGTAGTCATGTAAAAAACTGTGGCGTGTTTCCAAGGATCTTACCCAATAACTCCAACATGAAATGTTCTTGAATCAGAGTCCTTTATTAATCAGTTATTTCTATTACAGGTAAACGTCTGGAAGTGAATCTGGATCCCTGGACCACACCTTATATACCTGGGAGGCGGAGCTAAGGTAAGGAGGGATCAGGGGAAGGGCCAGGTGGGTGAATGGGGTTAACCTTTACTCTGCCATGGGGAAGCAATGTTAGGCATTTATATGTAACAAATCCCCCTCTAAATGCCTAACAGTTGGAGCTGTGTGTATGTGTTGTATGTGTACACCTAATCTTGAAGTTAGGTAGGCGTGCTGTTTGTTCTGCAAAGGTTTGGTCAGGATGTCAGCGATTTGTTCAACAGTCTCGCAGTGTATGGCTTTGATAAAACCAATGTTTGTTAACTGTCTGACGTGCTTATGTTTGATGTCTATGTGCCTTGATCTCTGGCCCACAGCGTCTGCCATGGATATGTCTATGGCTGCCTTGTTGTCCTCATGTATTATTATCGGGTAGGCTGGCTCAGTCCAGATGTTGGAGAGCAGGTCATCGAACCATGCCAGGTTGTTGGCTGCCTTGGAGAGGCAGATGTATTCTCCTTCTGCTGTAGATGTGGCCACTAGGTTTTGTTTCCCGGTGTACCAGTGCACTGGGCAACCGTTGATGAGGAATACATAGCCAGACGTGCTTTTCCTGCTCTTTGTGTCACCTGCCCAGTCAGCATCAGCATAACAGATTAATATGGGCTCTTTGGAGCTCACCGGCTCTAGACGTAGGTAGGCATCTATGCTGTACTTTAGGTATCTGAGCACGCGTTTTACACCTTCCCAGTGGTACGTTTTTGGTTCGCTGACGTGCCTAGACAAGAGGTTGACCGCTAGGATGATATCTGGCCTAGTCCAGTTGGCTATATATAGTAGGGACCCAACGACAGACCTATAGAGGGTATTGTCCTTAAATGTTTCACCTTCATTCATGTGTTTTAGAAAGTCAGCTTGCATGGGTGTTTTGCATGGCTTGGCATCCTTCATGTTGCACTTGTGTAGCAGTTCCAATATCTTCTCCTTTTGGGAGATTCTGAATCCTTTCTGTGTTCTGTCGATCTGGACACCCAGGTACTTGTTTACCTTTCCCAAAGTTTTTAGTGCGAAATGCTTCCCCAACTTATCAGCGAAATCATCACATTTCTGTTTGTGCTGGCCACAGTATAAAATATCGTCCACATAAACAAGCACGTATTCAATAGATGTGCCCTCCTTTTTGATGAAGAAGCATAGGTCAGCAGAGGTGGCTGTGAATGTCAGGGCGTTTATTAATCCCATGTTTGGCTCTGGGACTAATTACCCTGGTTTAGAGGAGATGTATCATGGCTTAATCCTTGTTGCAATAATCTGAAAATTTAATGTTCTAGAAAGGTTTCTAATAAAACTCATTTATTTGTTATAAAGAAAATAAAACACCTCACTAACTAAGAAAAGTTAATTGTTACATTTTTGAAAGTAATTCTTGCCGGCTATCTGAGCCGGACTTCTGGCAAGAGAACAAAGGAAAGAGTGTGAGAAGGAATGTGGGTGGATGGACATGCGTAGTAGCTCTTGATAACAATTCTTGGCAAGGTACGGAGAGTCAGATAGTCCAGAAATAATGAGCTCAGCTGGTAAATAAAATAACGCAGTGACATTCCCCTTCTTTGCCAGTTGAGCGAATATCAGTACATCATCAAATAAGGCACATCTTCTCACGCAGATACTCGTGTTGAGCTGCTGGAAGTGGTTTGTTGAGCATATCAGCAATTTGATCATGTGTAGATACATATTGCATTTTGACAAAACCTTTTTTCACTAAATGCTTTATGTTTTGATAACGAATGTCAATGTGTCTGGACCTAGAACCTGTAAAATGAGATTCAGAAATATAAACCACCGATTCATTGTCTTCCATCACGGTGATCGGTCGGATCGGGTGTGTCCAGATATCTGTGACTAAAGCATCAAACCAAGTTAGGGAATTACATGCATCTGAAACACAAGCATATTCAGCTTCAGTAGATGAACAAGAAACAAAATTCTGTTTACGTACTTGCCAATAAACAGGACATCCATTTAAGAACATCATATAACCTGAAGTACTTTTACGTGATTTCTTATCACTTGCCCAATCAGAATCTGCATAACAACATAATTCTGCATAATCAGTATGTGTTGGTTCTAACAATAACTTCATGTGTTTAGTGTATTTTAGGTATCTCAATAATTTCTTAATACATGTCCAATGAAACTGTTTTGCCTTACCTACGTGTCGAGATAAGAGATTAACACTAAGTGCAATGTCGGGTCTGGTCCAACTACTAATGTACAATAGTGACCCAATGACTGAACGATAAAGTGTTTGATCCTCGAACTCAGGACTTTCTTCTTGTGTCAAGTTGTGAAAATCTGTTTGCATGGGTGTCTTTGTTGTGTTAGCATCTTTCATGTTGCAATGATGCAAAATTTGTTCAATTTTATCTTCTTGTGAAAGACTAAACCCCTTCTGTGTCTTTTCAATCTGAACACCTAAATAAGTGCTAATATGACCTAATGATTTCAATGTGAAGTATCTCTGTAAAGCTTTGGCAAAAATTTCACTCATTTGCTTATTTGGACCAATATAAACAATATCATCAACATAAACAAGAACTATCTCATATGCATTGTTAGATCTTTTTGTGAACACGCACTCATCAGTTTCGGACTTAATAAAGCCCATTGAATTTAGTTTGTCAGTAAGACATAAATACCACATTAAACGAGATTGTTTCAGACCATAGAGACTTTTGTTTAGGAACCAGGTATCCCCTTCTTGCTGTCGGAATCCTGGAGGACTTCTAAACCAAGGATAGTTGCAGTTGCTAAAGCAATTTTTACACTCTCAGTTCTGACTGTCGGTGAGTAAGTATTTGTGTAGTCCTCAGGATAACGTTGAGCGAAACCCTGAGCTACAAGTCTGGCCTTGTACAATGACTCACCATTTGGCTTCTTTTTGATTCTGTAGACCCATCGAGTGCCAATGACCTTTTTGTTTGCTGGAGGTTTTGCAGGTGTAAATACTTTAAGTTTCTTTAGACTGTCCATTTCAGCCTGCATTGCCTCATACCATTTGTCTTGCTCTGAGTCAGGGAGCTGCTTGATTTGTGTGAAATTATCAGGTGGAAGCGTAACATTGCAAATCAAAGGCAAGGGTGCTTTTGTCAGTTGCCAAGAATATCGTTGTGGAGGGATCCCTTTTGTGGCCCTCTTGGAACGTCTCGGGACAACTGTCCAATCTTCTTCTGGTTCGTCCTCGTCCTCACTTTCGTCGCTAGCGTCAGCATCCGCGGCTTGCGAAGACGGAACATCGGGTTGAGAAGAATCAGTGGAATCTTGATCATCAATCTGCGTGACATCAGCAGTATCATCTCTAGGAAAATAAACTCCAGGATCATTGGAATGAATCCTGGACCAGTCAATATCTTCTTCAAAATTAGCAGATTGGGAAATCACAATTGCATGTTTAGAGTCAATAAATTTGCTCCATTTTGAGTTATCATCAATACCCATAAATCTCAGTCTCTTTGCTGCTGGACCTCCTTTTCTTCTTTGAGCTAAGGGAATGTTCACCATAGCATATGAACCAAAAATATGAATGTTTTTAAGATCGGGCTTGTAGCCATACAACATGAAGAAAGGAGTCTGATTTGTTACACTGCTCCAAGTACGGTTGACAATGTAATTTGCGTACTTGATAGCTTCACCCCAGTATATTATATCAAGGTTGGCGTCTTCTAGGAGACAACGCATCATGGTTTGCAGTACCCCTTGTCTTCGTTCTGCGACTCCATTATGAGCTGGTGTGTAAGGGGCCGAAGTCTGATGAATAATTCCATTCTTACGCATCCAGTCCTGGAAACGCTGAGACATGAACTCGGCACCACGATCACTCTGGATTCTGGCGATGCGAACTTGGTGTTGGGTAGAAACAAGGGTTGCAAAGTCTTTAAAGATCTGAAAAGTCTCTGATTTTTCTTTCATAGGATATACATATCCATATCTAGAGTAATTATCAACAATTGTTAGAAAATATTTTCTACCACCAAATGATGGCGGGAATGGACCAACTATGTCAATGTGAACCAAATCAAAAATGCGTGTTGACAGGCGTGTAGCGTGTTTGGGAATGGCTGCTGCTTTGGATTTGGCCTTCTTGCATACAGCACAATCCAAAAACACCTTACACCCCTTTAGATCCAAACCTTTTGTGAACTCCGGCATCTTCCTAAGAACACGGAAACTGGCATGCCCCAATCTTCTATGCCATTTGTGGATACACCTGGAATGCAAAGGTTTACCAGTTAGTGAATTCTCAACATTAACATTTTTATGCGGAACCTCAGGCTTGCTCTGAGCAACCTGTTTACCAACTCTCTTTTTGTTGGCTTTAGGAGCCTTTGGAATAGCAACAGGATCTCTCACTGGAGCATCTCTCTCTGGGCCTGTACTGTCCCCTTTTGGAGTTTGCATACTTGCCTGTGTTTGTGTTTTAGGCTTTGGCTTTAAGTAATAAACACCACCAATTAATATGGTTTCAGCAACAATATCTCCATCTTTAACTATGTAACTTGCTTTTTCAAGGTGGTGAACTTGGAACTTTAACATTCTAGACAAGTGATACTGACTAAGCAAATTACTGGTTGCTGTTGGTATGTAATAAACATCAGGAATGAATGCATCGAGCTCTTCAACATAAACAGTTCCTTTTCCTTTGACCTGGCAAGAATGATTTGAAAAAGAATAAAGTTCACGTAGCTAAGGTTCAGGCTCGTGCATCTCTGTGAAAAGTTCTTTTCTGTAGGTAACATGCAATGCTGCACCACTGTCCAAAGTCCACAGGAGTCGTCTGTCGTACTCTGGTTGAGGTTGTGGATCATTGGTTAAAGCCAATGTGGCAAGTGGAGTTTGTGGATCACGCCGGGGACCACGACGACCTTGTCTTCCGCCTCTGCCTCTGCCTCTGGAGTCTGTTCCTCTGGGCTGGTATGTGACGGGAGCTGGAACTCGTTGGGGACAATCCCGGGTGGCATGTCCCACACGATTGCAGGTGTTGCATCTTGGCATCCTTAGAGCGTAGGTCCTTCCTCGGAAGGGGCGTCTAGCTGGAGCTCTTGATGCGGGTGGTCCTCTCAAGTGTGGCGTGGCCAACATGAATGCCTCTTCTTCAATTAAAAGTCTACAGACATTGTCCACTGTGCGTTGAGCAATTGGGACTTGGTTAATTTTTGTAACAGCATCTTTCCATTCATAATTCAAAGAGTTAATAATGATGCTGATCATTTGAATATCTTCAATGTTATGGCCTCTTTCTCTCAATTCTGTTCTCAGACCTTTCAGTTTGGTCAAATGTCCTCCAATTTGTTCACCAGGTTTCAATCTCGAACCGTGGAGTTCAGACATGAGTAAACATGAAGATTCAATTGAGATAGGCCTGTAGCAATTTTCCAATTCAGCCCAAATTTGTCGGGCTGTTGTATTTGGTGGAAAAGTGACCTGCAGTTCAGTATCCATGGACATCAATAATGTTGTGCGAGCCCTTATCTGTAAATCTCTTATTGCATAAGTCCAAGGTGGAGCAGGTGGGTTAAATACCATACAGTGCGTGCCTTCTCTAAGAAGCAATAGTGTAATCTCACTGACCCAGGCTTTGTAATTGTGTCCTGACATTTTTAGTTTTGACTCACCAGTTAGTGGAGAGACAGAAAATGCCTGGTAAGGAGCCTGCACTTGGTATGCTGGCTGTGCTGGCAGAAATGCCTGTGGTATTTGCTGTGCCTGTTGTGGACCTAAAAATGGTCTTGGTTGTGCCATTGGAGGTGGGCCAGGAGGTGGCCCTATTTGCACTTGTGGCTGGGGCACATATGCAGGCATTTGTAGCTGCTGTGGCTGATGCACTGGAATCTGCTGTGATCCAGTTGCCATTTGTGCTTGAGCTGCAATATTGGCATGACCTGCTGGAGATGCAATCATTTGCCTTTGCTTTGTTCCATCTAAAAGGACACCAACACCGCCAGGGGGTGTTTGAGTTTGGGCCTGTGGAAACACTTGTGGCATTTCAGCTTCCTGTAGTAAATTACTTTCGCCAGCAGATGGCGCTGCACCTTTAGCTTCGGGCAGCTTTGCATACGGGGCATTGTATGCTTTTGAGTAGGAGTGGTTATGTAAGACATGTGTAACTTGATCAGGGAGATTTTCATGTGACGTATGCAGTGCTCTTTGCCTTAATTGGCCTGACACAGAATCCACCAGGGGGAGTGTCTTTGGCTCTGAGCAAGAAGACAATATGGCGCTTTTTGAAAAATTTAAGTTATCTCCCATATCTTGCTCAAGCATAGATATAGCCATTTTTGCCTGGGATAGCTGCTGTTCATAGAGTTTTATACGGTCACGATAGTGCTTTAGCCTTGCATCGAGCATTACAAATTCAGAAGGTTCTGGGAAGACTTTTTCAGAGCTTGGAAGATCAGAAGAAAATGTTACTGACCTCAGTCGTAAATCATCATCTTCAAAAACAGCTTCTGTCTTATCTGTCTCCATTTCTGTTCCCACGGCTTCTTCTCGTTCCAGGCGTGTGGCTGTAGTAAGGGGCTGGAAATCTGGAAACTTCCTTTCTGCCACCTTCTCAGCAAAATACATTTTGTATTTGTTTTACTTCTGTTTCGGCATCTCAGCAATATAATTAGCGTACCTCAGTAGCTAAAAACTAATTGCCTATGCGCTCTTATCAGAAATAACAAAACAAGGAAAAAAGCCATAAATCAAACCATCCTCTGCTACCAGAATGTCAGGGCGTTTATTAATCCCATGTTTGGCTCTGGGACTAATTACCCTGGTTTAGAGGAGATGTATCGTGGCTTAATCCTTGTTGCAATAATCTGAAAATTTAATGTTCTAGAAAGGTTTCTAATAAAACTCATTTATTTGTTATAAAGAAAATAAAACACCTCACTAACTAAGAAAAGTTAATTGTTACATTTTTGAAAGTAATTCTTGCCGGCTATCTGAGCCGGACTTCTGGCAAGAGAACAAAGGAAAGAGTGTGAGAAGGAATGTGGGTGGATGGACATGCGTAGTAGCTCTTGATAACAATTCTTGGCAAGGTACGGAGAGTCAGATAGTCCAGAAATAATGAGCTCAGCTGGTAAATAAAATAACGCAGTGACAGTGAACCCCATGTCCCTGAGAATTTTCGCTAGGCACTCATACCACCTCTTACTGGATTGCTTCAGCCCATACAAACTCTTGTTTAACAACCAGGTATCTCCCTTTTGTGTGTTTCTTCCCAGGGGTGCTCTGACAAAGATCTCTTTGTCTAGTTCCGCGTGGAGATAAGCTGTCTGCACGTCAAATTGGTAAACTTCTAGGCCTAGAATTGTTGCTATCACCAGGGTGCTCTTGACACTTTCGGCCCTGACCGTGGGTGAATATGTATCGGTGTAGTCCTCCGGGTATTTCTGCGCAAACCCCTGTGCTACTAACCTAGCCTTGTACAGCGTCTTATTGTCCTCAAGTTCCTTGATTTTAAAAACCTACTTTGTCCCAATGGGTACTTTGTTGTCTGGTACCTTGGATGGAGTATACACATTTAGCTCTCTTAGGCTGGCCATCTCTTTCTCCATGGCCTCTTCCCACCTAATCCTTTCTTCCCGTGGCAACCTAAGTATGTCTTCGTAAGAGTTGGGTGTCGTGGTGTTTGTGTGTATTGATAGTACGTAATCTTCAAACCTTTTTGGCATTTTGTTCCTGTTATGTCTAACGGGCCTGTTGGGTTGTGTTTCTGTGTCATGCATGTACCTGGCTTCCCTTTCTGTAAGTGCATCTACCTTTATGATGGGGTGGTCCTCTTTCCATCCCTTGGTGGTTACCCCTTGGTGTCTAGGTTTGTGTTTCTCATGTGCCTCCGTTTCAGATGTGTCTAGTCTACTCGTGACCCTTGTACTGTCTGTGACTTCCTGCCTGGGGAACACTTCGTTGAGGTGTATTTTTGACCAATTTGTGTTTTCATGGAATACTGCTGTTCTGGATATGATAAATTTATTGTCCTTGTCAATAAACCTGTACCCTTTTGTCCCGGACTCGTATCCCATAAATCTTAGTCTCCTTGATACCTTTTCCCCCTTGCGCCTTAATTGTTTTGGTATATGCACATCTGCTGTGACCCCGAATATGTGTAGGTGAGCTATTTGGGGTTTCCTGTTGTACATAACCTCATAAGGAGTTTTGCCTACCATGCTGGACCATAGTCTGTTCAGGGTGTAATTTGAATATGTGAGTGCCTCTGCCCAGAAGTGTTGCCCCATCCCTGCGTCTTCTAATACACATCTTACCATGGTTTGTAATACACAGTTCCTTCGTTCTAACACTCCGTTCTAGAATGCGGAAAAAGGTGGAGAAGTAAAATGTAATATTCCATGTTTCTTTATCCAATTGGAGAAGTCCCTTGATAGGAACTCTGACCCTCTGTCCATCATTATTTGTTTTATTTTGGTGTTGTGTTGTATTTCTACCCTCCTGTAAAATTCTTTGAACTTTTGAAACACCTCATTTTTGTGATTGAGTGTATATACGAACCCGTAACGACTGAAGTCATCAACTATAGTTAGAAAAAACCTCTTTTTATACTTTATAGAGGGTTTCATGGGGCCTACCAAATCCATGTGTACTAACTGGAAGGTCGTATTGGTGGTGCGAGAGGCTTTTTTTGGTTTAGGTTTTGTTTTAAGTTTAGAACATTTGCACACGGAACACTCTAGGTAATTGTTACAGTTCTTTACTTGCAAACCGTTTGAACATTCAGTCATTTTTTGTACAATTGGGAAACTGGCGTGGCCCAACTTTCTATGAAGCAGGTGGGCGCAGTCATCATGGATGGGTTTGCCAATAGAGGGCTTCCCCTTGTGTGCTGTGTCAGAAGTGTGTTTGTCTTCAGTGGTGTGTTCAACCTTAACCCCTTTTGTCTCCCCGGGAGTACCTGTCTTGTCTTTCCTACTTTCTAGTTGTACGTCTGTGCTTGGATAGTAATCTTCTTGGGGTTGTAGGTGTGTGAGCCCTCCGATGATGATCTTGCCTACGTCCTTATTACCCTTGGTCATGTATGCCTTTCCTCCTTTAAAGGTCATCTCGATACCCAAGTCTTTGCTGAGTTTGAGTGTGGCTAGTATATTGTGAGGTATCTCAGGTATGAGCAGTACCCCCTCTATTCTTCCTATCCCATTTATGTATGTGTTCCCTTCTCCTGTTACCAGGACCTTGTCCTGATTTGCTACCTTAATGTGATACTTTTTTGCTGTGAATGATGTAAGTATGTTCCTATTGTTGGTAGTGTGGTTGGTGGCTCCTGAATCGATGAGCCACGTGTTCCCTTTCCCTGGCTGCATGTGTGTGGGTTGATGGTCTCCAAGGCCATACAGTGACCCTGGTTGGCTTTCCCTGGAGCTGTCTCTCTGCCCCCTCCTGTCTCTGGGATTGGGGGAGTCTCTGCGTCTGAATCTGTTATCTGGTGAGTGCCTGTCTGGGAACCTTGACCTCCGGCCTTGCCTTTCCCTGCGGTGAGTGTAGTCTCTGTCCCTTGAGTTTCTGGGGCAGTCTCTCCTGGAGCCGCAGATAAAGCATTCGGGAGTGTTGTGATTCCTAGTTTGAAACTCTACCCTTTTTACTGGCCTACCCTCTCTGCGGCTCATGGAGCGGTCTCTTCTTAGGCTATCCTCAGCTATCAGCCTGTTGGTGAGTGTTTCTAGGGAGAGGTGCTCTATGTTGAGGCTATCCAGTTTATTTTATTTATTTTATTTTATTTCCAATTTATATACCGCCCTTCTCCCTGAGGACTCAGGGCGGTGTACAGCCAGAATTAAGAACATGAAATACAAATATTAAAAAACAATTAAAATATATATAAATTTGGCCCAAAAATTAAAAATCACAAACCAATTTAAAACATTTAAAAATTTCTTCTTAAGCCAGCCCGGCTTGCTGGAAAAAGTGGGTTTTAAGGGCACGGCGGAAGGCACTGAGGTCTTGGATTCTCCTTATCTCTGGGGGCAACTGATTCCAGAGGGTAGGTGCCCCCACAGAGAAGGCCCTCCCCCTGGGGGTCACCAGCCTACATTGTTTGGCTGATGGCACCCTGAGGAGGCCCTCTCTGTGGGAGCACACGGGTCGATGGGAGGTCGTCGGTAGCAGCAGGCGGTCTCGAAGATAGCTAGGCCCTATGCCATGGAGCGCTTTAAAGGTGATGACCAACACCTTGAAGCGCACCCGGAAGACCACCGGGAGCCAGTGCAGCTCACGCAGGAGCGGTGTTACATGGGAGCACCATGCTGCTCCCGTCACTACCTGCGCTGCTGTGTTCTGGACCAGTTGGAGCCTCCGGGTGCTCTTCAAGGGGAGCCCCATGTAGAGAGCATTGCAGTAGTCAAGGCGAGAGGTGACGAGGGCATGAGTGACTGAGCACAGGGAATCCTGATCAAGAAAGGGCCGCAACTGGCGAATCAGGCGAACCTGACAAAAGGTCCCCCTGGTTACAGCCGTTGCATTATAAAGTTTTCCCAACTAGAATCCAGGGAATTTATTATTATACTTTTCATGCTATCTTCAGAGATGGTCTCCCCCCTTTGTATAAGTTCTGCCCTGGTAGCATTCAGATTTAGGATATGCTCACCCATGGGAGTTCCAGCCTTGTGCCTGGCTGAGTAGAACTCTCTAGAGATCTTGGTGGTTGTGGCTGCACTCTTGCTATAGAATAAGTTGAATATTTTTTGTAATATTTCTGCCACAGTCAAGTAGTGGCCAAGGCTGGGATAGATGCTGGGTGATAAGCTTGCCATTAACAAATAATAAGCCCTGTGGTGCAGGCAATCTACATCAAAGGTCCAGGGTTTTCTAGGTGGGTCATTAAGTAAAAACAACATATTTTCCCGTAGAAAGATAATTTGGAGCTGATGATTCCACTCTAAGAAATTAGTCCCATCTAGTTTTAGCTTGTGGAAATCAGCTGGTAAAGTCATTGAGCTGTATGGTAAGTTACTCACAGTCTGGAGCTGTCCATGGTTTTGTAGGTGAGGGAACTCACAATATGCTGGGGGAATGCTTGTTGCTAGTCTGCATGGATTTATCTCTATGTTCCTCTCTCTTCTTACAGGCGGCGACTGAGCATGCATGAAGCTCATTTTGTGCCGGAGGTCGTTGGGTGAGGAACTCTCTGCTGCTGCCCTCAGGCCTAGGCCTAGGCCTGCCGGTGGGAGGCTGGACTCACCCCTGGCGGGTCCGTAACCCTCTCTGGACGACGGATGCCATGGCTGGACCCCTGGATCCCCGGCAAAGAACAGGAGGAGGTGAGGAGGTGAAGCGGTCATAGGTCGAGGATCTCCGAAGCTCGGCGGCGCAGCGGCGGCGATGGATGTAAGTTGAGGATCTCCTGGATTCGGCGATGTGGCGGCTGCGGCTGCAGCGGCGGCGGCGGTGGATCCTGGCCGGTGCTGGTTGGTCTCTGGGCGAGTAGAGAAGCCTGGCGGAGGTCATACAGTAGGTGAGTAGCTGTTTTGCCTTTCTATTCCCAGGTCTTGCGTTGTTGGTGCAGCGGGTGGCAAGTGCGAATCCTGCCGTTGGTCGATCCTGCAGGTGATCGGGTTCTGGTGCTCGCTTTCTGGGCACGTTGTTTCTCGGAGGGTTGGCTGGGCCGGTGCATGGTTTCCGGTGGCCACCTTGTAGTCCCTTTGGCTTTGAGGTGCCTCGGGGTGGTTTTTTGCAAGCGCGGGAGGCTTGAATGCAGAGCCGAGTACTGCCGCAAGAGTCTCGATCGCTTTTTCCACTTCGGGCCCAGTAGGTGGGCTCTTGCAGGCTTGCGTTGTTGTTTCTGTGCAGTTTTCGGGTTCTTCCCCACTTGTATTGGGGTCCTTGTTGTTTCCCGCCGTTTTGTTTAAATCTCGGCTCCCCATTGGTTGTCGGCCATTCCAAGATGGCCGCCGGGAGCATGGCGCGGAAATGAAATCGTCCATGTCCGGAGCTTCAGCTTGGGAATGCCTTTCCCTTTCCGGACTGGCGACTTCATTGTCTTGTTCCTGGGTGCTCATCGCTGCTCCATGGCTTTCTAGGAGGTCTTGGAGTTTCACGATGAGCTCCTCTTTGCTGGCGGGCGCTTCCAGCATCTTCAGTATTGTTGATCGGAAGTCGTCTCTGGTCGGTGGCTCTCTCCTTTCGCTGCTGCAGGTTTCCTCTCTTGGTTCCTTGTTCCAGAGTAGTGGGCTCGGGTCGTGGTCCTGCTCACACTCGGTCGTGGCGATTCTCGCTGTGGCGCCTTTGAGAGCCTGCAGCTCCTCCATCTGCTTGGTATAGGCTCTGGTGCACATCCTGCTTTCTGCTTCGGATTGGATTCCTGATTCTGCCATTTCTGTGAGTTGTGGGTTAACCATCCTCTGCTACCAATCTGTGGCATGCTTCCAAGGATCTTACCCAATAACTCCAACACGAAATGTTCTTGAATCAGAGTCCTTTATTAATCAGTTATTTCTATTACAGGTAAACGTCTGGAAGTGAATCTGGATCCCTGGACCACACCTTATATACCTGGGAGGCAGAGCTAAGGTAAGGAGGGATCAGGGGAAGGGCCAGGTGGGTGAATGGGGTTAACCCTTACTCTGTCATGGGGAAGCAATGTTAGGCATTTATATGTAACAAATACAAAGGAGTATTGGCGGAAAATTCATTTATGGCTGACAGAAGTAATTGGAGAAGAAATAGAATATAAACCAGAACTATTTCTATTGAGAATTATAAATGGGAAATATAGTAAAGGGGTAATTTACTTAATAATACATATTATAACAGCAGCAAGAATGATTTTTGCCCAAAATTGGAAAAATAAGGAAATCCCCCAGAAGATGAAGTGATCAAAAAAAATTTGACATGCACGAAAATGGACAGATTAACGTTGGAATTGAAAAATAAAGGTGAGTCAGATTACTATAATATATGGAACAAATTTTATCAATGGTTGGAACGGAAAGGAGGGATGAAAAATATGAACAGACTAGAATTTATAGAATGGAGAATTAAGGTTATGTATGTAATTACAATAGAATGAAAGAGGACAAGACAAATGTATAAGTAATATAGATAGAAAAATTATGTCTTTATATATGTAAATATTGAATAGACCAAATGTATATAAGTAGCAAGGTATATATGATACTTATTGTTTATTTTAGTATGTATGGCAAAGATAATGCCGGGACGGTTACACTGTGTCCAATGTTTTAATATGTGTTTAATAAAAAAAATTCAAAAAAAAAAAAAAGATTCTGCTTCCAGGCTCTAATTTATGTTTTCCCTGCAGGATGAGACGTGGTGAGCTTTTTGACTACCTTACAGAGAAGGTAACCCTCGGTGAAAAGGAGACCAGGTAAAACTGAAGGTCTACTGTTGGGCCTAGAGAAGTGGAAAGTTCTTACCACATAACTTAATGAGCCCTCCTCCTTGCTATTTTGTGGAGGGCTCCAAGACCTGGTCCTTGCAACAACCCCGGCCTCTATGTTGCCTTCTTTCAGATGCATCATGCAAGCCCTCCTGGAGGCCGTGAAGTATCTTCATGAGAACCACATCATCCATCGAGACCTCAAACCTGAGAACATCCTCATGAATGATGATCTCAGCATCAAACTCTCCGATTTCAGCTTCTCCTGCCATTTGGAGCCAGGAGAGAAACTGCGAGGTGAGGCGGGGGGTCCCATTCAGTGGCATATCTTTGGGGAGGTGGAGACAGTGGAGGCAGGCCTGCCCCATGGAGCAGCCCTCTGTTTAGCCACAGGGCAGGCAGGAAAGCTCAGCTCATTGCTTCTGTGGGTGTTTTTTTGTAGGCTATTCAGTCCACCTTTCTGAAAAGTTCTCCCAATTTGCATTTCTCTGAAGTTCTCTGAATCTGTGACTGTTCCTTGCATAGTTATGTGGTACCCCAGGCTATCTGGCACCAGAGATACTGAAATGTTCCATGGACGAGACTCATCCTGGTTATGGGAAGGAGGTGGACCTGTAAGTTATACTTAGGGAATGGGATGGGATCAGGGAACCTTCCCCAATTTGATGAGCATCAGATATCCTGGACTACGATTGTTCTCACCTGCCAGCCAAGGTGGGGTGTGGCATTCGAAAATAATTTCTTCCTTTGGGGTCCTTGGTGCTCTCTGAGCTTGGTTGTTTTCTTGGAGACGTCTCATTACCCAACAAACTGACATCATCAGTGCTAGAAGGGAATGGAGTTTGCTCTCTGTTTATATACCAGTGACTTACCCTGTCAGGGTTGTTGGGAGTGTTCTTGATGGTTCCTTGATTAGGCTGTTGTTTACTGTTTGATTGTATTGATGATTAGTTGGGTAATGAAACGTCTGCAATGTTACATGTAAATGCCCAACATTGTGTGCCCATGGCAGGGCAAGGGTTAATACCACCCAACCTACCCAGCACTTCCCTTGACCCTTCCTTACCTTGACCCCGCCTTCCAAGTATATAAGGTTTTGTCCAGGAGTCCATGTTGTATTCCAGAAGTGTATCTGCAAGAGATAAGTAACATGTATTAATAAACAAGTATTGATTCAAACTTAACCTTGTGCTGGAGTTATTGGGCTAGATCCTTAGAAAAACTTAACAGATTGGTAGCAGAGGATGGTTAGCCCATAACTCTGAAAAATGAATGGATCAACTGCTTGCTCTGGAAAGAAGAACAAGGAAAACGCAAGACCTTTCACCAGACAGATGGCTACACAACTAACACCCAGGGGTGCTGCAGCGAGAGATACAACGACAGAGAGTGAGCAGGGCATCAACCTGAACCCACTACCCAATGATGAGAGGCTACAAGAGAGAACAACCGAACCTGAAAAAGAAATGCCACAAGAGAGGAGCGAGCTCAGACTGTCCATCCTGAAGCTGATGGAGTCATGCAGCAACGAAGGAAACCTCATTGCGGACCTCCAGAGCCTTCTTGAGAAACATGGAGCAGCGATCGAGGCCCCAGAGATGACCCAAGGAAACGCAGCACCGGTAAGAGACAGGCCAGCCCAGTCGGACGACTCCGAGCTAGCCAAATCCATTTTTGCGCCCTTTTCCTGGCGGCCATCTTGGAATGGCCAGCAACCAATGGGAAGCCAGGATTTAAACCTAATGGCGCGAAACCGCCAAGACCCCAAAACAAATGGGGAGCACCCAGAAAACAACTATAATGGACAAATCCAAGTCAATCAGAACTCGCCTAGCGAGCTCGAGATAGAGAAAGCAATAGAGACTCTAGCGGCAGCCTTTGGCTCCGTATTCAAGCCTCCTGCACCAACCGCAAGCCGCAAAGAAAACCTCGAGGGCCAAGAAGGCACCAGAGTGACCACCGGCTATGAGACACCAACCCTATCACTACAAAAGGGGGCAACGTGCTTCCACGATGACCAAGAAACCCCGACCGCCTACGGAGCAGAACAAAGGCAGGACTCGAATTCACCACCCGCCTCACTAACTACGAGAGATCCAAGAGAAGAAAGACGCGCCAGCTACTTACCTGCTCCGCAACCTCCGCCAGGCTTCTCCAACCGAACAAGGGCCAGCACGTCTGGATCAGGACCAGCCATTGCCGCCGCCGCTGCCACCGCACCGCCGATCCTCGAGAGTCCTCGACTTATGACCGCTTCGATCCCGAGCCTCCAGCCATTCTTCGCCAGGGATTCCACAGCCCAGCAGCGACTTCCAGGGTCCCACGACGCATCCAGACCCACCAGCGGTGAGTCAAGTGCTCCACCAGCAGGCCTAGGCCTAGGCCTGAGAACTGCAGCCATGAGCTCCTCTCCGGACGGCCTCCAGCGCGAAATGAGCTTTGCGTATGCCCAGATGCCACCTGTAGGAAGAGAAGGGAGGAATATAGAGATAAGTCAGTACAGAATAGCATCTACCATTCCCATGCCATATTGCGAGTTCCCTCATCTGCAAAACCATGGACAGCACCAGACTGTGAGTAACTTACCACACAACTCAATGACTTTGCCAGCTGATTTCCACAAACTAAAGCTAGATGGGACTAATCTTTTAGAGTGGAATCATCAGCTCCAGATTGTTTTCTTAAGGGAAAAATTATTGTTCTTAATCAATGACCCACCAAGAAAACCTTGGACTTTTGATACAGATTGCTTGCACCACAGGGCTTATTACATATTGATTGCAAGCATCTCACCTAGCATCTACCCTAGCCTGGGTCACCACTTGACTGTAGCAGAAATACTGCAAAAAATATTCAATCTGTTTTATAGCAAGAGCGTAGCCACAACCACCAGGATATCTAGGGAGTTCCATTCAGCCAAGCACAAAACAGGGACCCCCATGGGTGAGCATATCCTAAGTCTAAACACTACCAGGGCTGAATTAATACAGAGAGGAGAAGTAATCTCCGAAGAAAGCATGAAAAGCATAATCATTAACTCCCTAGATTCTAGTTGGGACAACTTTATAGTGCAACTAGATAGCCTCAACATCGAACATCTCACACTAGAAACACTTACAAACAGGTTGATAGCTGAAGATAGCTTAAGGAGGGACCGCGCCATGAGTCGCAGAGAGAGCAGACCAGTAAAGAGAGTTGAATTTCAAACCAGGGGTCACAACACCCCCGAGTGCTTTACCTGTGGCTCCAGGAGCCATTATAAGAGGGACTGCCCTAGAAATTCAAGGGATAGGGACTACACTCAGCGCAGGGACAGACAAGGCCGAAGACAAGGGTTCTCAGACAGGCACTCACCCGACAACCGATACAGATGTAGGGACTCCCCCAATCCAAGGGACAGGAGGGGACACAGAGACAGCTCCAGGGATAGCCAACCTGGATCGCTGTATGGCATTAGGGAACATCAGAACACACACATGCAATCAGGAGAAGGGAATGCGTGGCTCCTAGATTCTGGAGCCACCAACCACACTACTCATGACAGGAAAATCCTCACTTCATTCACAAAAAGGAACCACCACATCAAGGTAGCTAATCAGAATGAAGTGCTAGTGACAGGAGAGGGAAACACACACATAAAAGGGATAGGCAAAGTAGAGGGGGTATTACTCATACCTGAAATACCACACAATATATTGGCTACACTCAAGCTTAGCAAAGACATGGGCATAGAGACTACCTTCAGAGGGGGAAAGGCCTATACGACTAAAGATGGGAAAGACATTGGTAAGATAGTCATCAATGGAGGACTAACATATCTCCAACCCGAAGGGGATTGTCAGCCAAACACAAACACTAACATAGGAAATAAGGGGAACAAGGTAGATACTCATGAGGAGATAGAGGGAGACGAGACAAATGACACCACCAAAGACAAACACCCTCATGATGCAACACACAAGGAGAAATTGTTCATTGGAAAGCCCATTCATGATAACTGTGCCCACTTGCTCCACAGGAAGTTGGGTCATGCCAGCTTTCCAGTCATCCAGAAAATGACAGATTGTTCAAATGGTTTACAAGTAAAGAGCTGTAAAAATTACCTAGAGTGTTCTGTGTGTAAGTGTTCTAAGCTTAAGACCAAACCTAGACCTAAAAAAGCCACACGCACCACCAATTCAGTTTTCCAATTAGTACATATGGATTTAGTGGGCCCCATGAAGCCCTCTATAAAATACAAAAAGAGATTCTTTTTAACAATAGTGGACGACTTCAGTCGTTATGGGTATGTATACACACTCAACCACAAAAGTGAAGCGTTTCAAAAGTTTAAGGAATTTTATAAAAGGGTAGAAACACAACACAACACAACACAACACAAAGATAAAACAGATAATGACGGACAGGGGGTCTGAGTTCTTGTCAAGGGATTTTTCGAATTGGTTAAAGAAACAGGGGAATATTACATTTTACGTCTTCGCCGTTCTCTGCATTCCAGAACGGAGTGTCAGAATGAAAAAATGGTGTTCTGCAGACCATGGTGAGGTGTGTGCTAGAGGACGCAGGGCTAGGACAATCTTTCTGGGCAGAGGCACTCACATTCTCCAACTACACCCTGAACAGGCTGTGGTCTAGTGTAGTGGGCAAAACACCTTACGAGGTTATGTACAACAGGAAACCTCAGATAGCACACCTACACATATTTGGGGTTACTGCAGATGTGCATATCCCAAAACAATTGAGACGTAAGGGAGACAAGGTGTCAAGGAGACTAAGGTTCATGGGGTATGAATCTGGAACAAAAGGGTACAGATTCATTGACAAAGACAATAGATTTGTCATATCCAGAACAGCAGTATTCCATGAAAACACAAACTGGTCCAAAATACACCTCAATGAAGTACTCCCCAGGCAGAAAATTACAAATGACATAAGGGATGAGGGTAAACAAGACACAGCAGAAACCAAGGCACACGAAAAACACAAACCCAAGCTCCAAGGGATAACTACCAAAGAATGGAAAGAAGACCACCCAATCATAAAAGTAGACTCACTCATGCAAAAGGAAGCCAGGTACATGCACGACACAGAAACACAACCCAGTAGACCCATAAGGCAAAACAGGAATAAGATCCCAAAAAGACTTGAAGATTACGTACTATCCATACACACAACCAAGACAACACCCAACTCATATGAAGAGGTGCTCAGGTTGCCACAGGAAGAGAGGATTAGGTGGGAACAAGCCATGGAGAAAGAGATGGCCAGCTTGAGAGAACTAAATGTATACACCCCATCTAAGGCCCCAGCAGACAAAACACTCATTGGAACAAAGTGGGTCTTCAAAATTAAAGAACTTGAAGACAACAAGACCCTATATAAGGCTAGACTTGTAGCACAGGGGTTTGCACAGAAATACTCTGAGGACTATACGGATACATACTCACCCACTGTTAGGGCTGAAAGCGTCAAGAGCGCCCTGGTAATAGCATCCATACTAGGCCTCGAAGTTTACCAATTTGACGTGCAGACAGCCTATCTACATGCAGAACTAGACAAGGAAATCTTTGTCAAAGCACCCCCTGGAAAAAATACGCAAAAGGGAGATACTTGGCTATTAAACAAAAGTTTATATGGACTGAAGCAGTCTGGAAAGAGGTGGTACGAATGTCTAGCAAAAATCCTCAAGGATATGGGCTACGCAGCCACTTCTGCTGACCTCTGCTTCTTCATCAAGAGAGAAGGCACTTCCATTGAATACGTGCTCGTTTACGTAGATGATATTTTATACGTTGGCCAACACAAACGGAAATGCGACGAATTCGCAGAGAAATTTGGGAAACATTTAGCACTGAAAACACTAGGGAAAGTGAACAAGTACCTAGGGGTCCAAATCAACAAAACACAAAAAGGATTCAGAATCTCCCAGAAAGAAAAAATATTAGAACTCTTACACAAATGCAACATGAAGGATGCCAAACCTTGTGAGACACCCATGCAGACTGACTTCCTGAAACACATGAACGAAGAAGGCGACCCATTCAATGACAACACACTATATAGGTCAGTCATCGGATCCCTACTATACATAGCCAACTGGACAAGGCCTGATATCCTTCTAGCAGTCAACCTCCTGTCCAGGCACATCAGCGAACCAAGAAAATATCACTGGGAGGGGGCGAAGCGTATACTCAGATACCTTAAATACAGCATAGATGCCTGCCTGTGTTTAGAGCCGGTGAACTCCAAGGAATCACTATTAACATGCTACGCGGATGCTGACTGGGCAGGCAACATGAAGAGCAGAAAAAGCACCTCAGGCTACGTATTCTTCATTAACAACTGCCTGGTACACTGGTACACCGGAAAACAAAATCTGGTGGCCACATCCACAGCAGAAGCAGAGTACATCTGCCTGTCAAAGGCAGCCAATAACTTGACGTGGTTTGATGACCTGCTTTCTAACATCTGGACTGAACCAACTTATCCAATAATTGTGCATGAAGACAATAAAGCGGCCATAGACATTTCTACGACAGACGCTGTGGGCCAAAGGGCAAGGCACATAGACATCAAACACAAACATGTCAGGCAATTAACAAACATTGGGTTCATCAAAGCTGTACACTGTGAGACTGTCAAGCAGATTGCTGACATCTTAACAAAACCCTTACAAAATAAACAGCACGCTTACCTAACTTCGAAATTGGGTGTACATATACAACACACGCACACTACCCCAACCGTTAGGCATTTAGAGGGGGATTTGTTACATGTAAATGCCCAACATTGTGTGCCCATGGCAGGGCAAGGGTTAATACCACCCAACCTACCCAGCACTTCCCTTGACCCCTCCTTACCTTGACCCCGCCTTCCAGGTATGTAAGGTTTTGTCCAGGAGTCCATGTTGTATTCCAGAAGTGTATCTGCAAGAGATAAGTAACATGTATTAATAAACAAGTATTGATTCAAACTTAACCTTGTGCTGGAGTTATTGGACTAGATCCTTAGAAACACTTAACATGCAAGGAAACAACCAAGCTCAGAGAGCACCAAGGACTTCACAGTCCAACCCTGAGCTACAAATATTCTCTACTATTAATCTTCTCCTTCCCTGCAGCTGGGCCTGTGGCGTCATCTTTTTCACCCTCCTGGCTGGCTGTCCCCCTTTCTGGCACCGCAAGCAGATGTTGATGCTTCGGATGATCATGGAAGGCCAGTATCAGTTTGGTTCTCCAGAGTGGGATGACTGATCCAACACAGTCAAGGATTTGGTTAGAAGGCAGCAGCGTCATTGCCTCGTGTGGTAATGGAGGGAAATGAAAAGGCTGCAGCTCTTCCAAGTTGGAGCTTGTTAAACTGGAGGGGACTTTGCCATCCCAAACTCTGCAGCAGGGGTCCCCAACCTGTGGGCCATGGCCTGTTGATCACCTGGCCGTGTGAATGGCTAATCACTTAACCACACCCTCCCATTCGTGCTAGCGCTGCAGTAAGCGTCACATGGGTGCTAGCGTTGCGGTGAGCACCTGTTTGCGTCCCACACACGCTCGCGGTCCTGTTTGTGCGCTCTTGCAGCCCCATTCATGTGCTCTCGCGCTGCCCTGTTCGTGCGCGCACATAAATGCTCCTGCCCCTCCGCCCCCAGGCCACCAACCCAGAAAGGTTGGAGAACTCTGCTCTACAGGGCAATCCTCGACTTGGGACTGGTCACTTAGTGACATTTTGAAGTTATGATGGACCCCCAAAGGTATTTAGATCCCTGTTTTGAAGTACCAAGGCCAGCCCCCCAGGTCATGTGACTGCATTCGGGTAATTGGCAACCAGCTACATTTATGGCCATTTGCATTGTCCCAAGATCACATGACCACACTTTACGACATTTTTTGCCAAAAACTGGCATTTACTTCCAGTTTTTGGCAAAAAGGGCCATGGGTTTGCTTTATGACCATAGTGGTCACTTTAGGACTGCCACAAAAATGTCATAAAAAGGGGTCCAGTTATGCGGTGACCAACTTTATGACTGTCACAATTTATGACTGTAATGGGCTGGCTTCATTTTGATCGTAAATTGAGGACTATCTGTATTTTTTGTAGCTCATGCTGGCCTGCCTAGCCTGACAGACAGAACGGGGGTGTGTGGGGTGTGTTAAAATCAATATATGTTTAAGCCATCACGTTGCTTCTCAGTTCCTTCCTTCCCATGTCAGAATCCATCAGCAGGCCTCTCTTCCCAGAATGCTTCTTGGGAACCCCCTCCCCTTTTTTTCTTTGGCAGATCTCCCGACTACTGAAAGTAGATCCCGTTGAAAGGTTGAGCGCTGAACAGGCGCTGCAACACCCCTTTTTCCAGCGCTATGGAAAGGAGCAGCGACATTTCAGTCCCTTCCATAAATTCAGAGTAAGTGGCGTATTCTTATTTCATTTAATTACAAATAAATAAAAATAAAATATTTATTCATCTAAGTCATTTTTATTCCATTCTTCATTCCCAAAAGGGTATTTTGTATTGACTAGAAAACATGTTTTTGAGCGTTCCAGAATCAAAATAAAGCGGCTTTGGGTCAAAGTTAAAGCCAAACATGGCTTCTTTTGAGGATGTCTGGTTCTAACATTTCTGGGCCTAGGAGACAGTTTGAAAATGGCTCAGTTCATGAGGTGTTTTTTTTTTTCAAAGTTGGGTGGCTGGAGGATTCTGGGAGTTGAAGTCCATGCATCTTAAACTTGCTCAGGTTGAGAAACACTGGTGTGTAGGTTCTGGTTAAAATATTATTCTAGACCAGGGGTCCCCATCCTGTGGCCCACGGCCCGCTACCGGTCCATGGGCTAATCGCCACCAGGTCCAGCGCTTGGTGTCTCTCTAAAGCACCGTTTCTCAACCTCAGCAAAATTGAAGGTGTATGTATGCTGGCTGGGGAATTATGGGACTTGAAATCCACACATCTTCAGCTTGCTGAGAATCACTGCAGAAGAGTGAAGCCTCTACGAATACCCTGAAGTACTACAAGTAGTCCTCGATTTATGAACACAAGTGAGCTCAAAATTTCTGTTGCTAAGTGACACAGTTGTTAAGTGAATTTTTCCCCATTTTACAACCTTTCTAGCCAGGTGTCTTGTTCAGTGAATCACCACAGTTGTTAAGTTAGTAAACCGGTTGTTAAGTGAATCGGGCTTCCCCATTGACTTTGCTTGTCAGAAGGTCGCAAAAGCAGATCACATGATCCCAGGACACTGCAACGGTCATAAATATGAATCTGAATTTTGATCACGTGACCGTGGGGATCCTGCAACGGTTGTAAGTGTGAAAAACGGTCCTAAATCACTTTTTTCAGTGATGTTGTAATTTCAGACAGGCACTAAATGAACTGTTTTAAGATGAGTACTTCCTGTACTGCTAGTCAGCACTGATAATGCTGCCCTTGGTGGATCCGTGGCTTCTCCATCTGTGATCTTTTGTGATCCTACAGGAGGAGATGCCTTCTCCAAGATAATGCTTGCTTATGAACCTCCTTGCCGCCTTCTCTCTGCCTTGTGGCCTGTTGTGACATCTTCCCCTTTTCCCCATGGCAGGTCATTGTGTGGATGGTGCGGGCTTCTATCCGCATCTACTCCAGCTACCATCAGATGTACCCAGTTATGAAGGAGCTGCTGCTGTGTGACCCCATGCCCTCAAGGGGGTGTGCAAGCTGATTGACGCTTGTGCCTTCCGAATCTACGGCCACTGGGTCAAGAAGGGTGAGCAACAGAACCGGGATGCCCTTTTTGAAAATTTCCCAAAGGCCATCCAGCTGGTCTTCCTAAGCACAGAAGGAGAGGAGGCCCTGTCATCGGCTGTGGAAAACCCTCTCTACTAGAGAGATGCCTTCTAGCCCCTGTGAAACAGGAGGAGGTGATCCCTGGAAGAGGGAGGTTGAGGGGGCAGGGGGCGTACACAGAACTGAACCTCATCCTCGTCCCATTGGGGGAGGACAGCCAATGGTTAGAGTCCTCCTTTGGGTTCCTTGTTCATGGAAGAGACTTACTTTCTAGGGAACAGGAACTTGTGGGAACCTTGAATTTTGGACCGATGGGACATGACTCCCTGATTATACCTGGAAGGTTGCTCTGGACTTGGGTAGGGTTGATGTCACACCAATGGTGTTGGTCCAAAGGGAGGGACTGGGGAGAGCAACGTGCTTTCTGCTGCAAGACCTGGAGCCCCTGATGTAGCCCTTAGCGTAGTAAGGACCGTTCTGGGGTCTCATCCTTCACGGGAGTGCCTTCTGCTGAGGGAACAGTCCGTGTCTTTAGATTTGGTCAGTATTGGAGATCAGGTGTGGGATCAGGTTTTGCATCTCTCCTTTTGCAATCAAGTAGTGGATGTGGCCTTTTTGCTGAACTGCTTCTTGTTTTTTGTTTTCTGCCATCCCCCACCTTATGATTGTCCAAACTATAATAAAAGTGAAATGAGACCACAGCTGTCTTCAGACTTGGGCTTCCTTTTCATTACAAGACTTGGAGGAGGAATTCATAATAATTTCTGCTGAAACAGGGGCCCTGCCAGACATGCTCATTTACCCATCATGGTTCGCCCCAAGTCCCAGAAATTCCCAAGCACTGTGCCCAAAGTGGAGGGAACGATGCAGATGGAATTTGGCATATTCCAGGAAAAATGTTTAGGCCACAATGACAGAGTGGATGGAACTGGGTTGGGATCAGGGAAGGTTTGCCCAAAACAACCATACCAAGTTCATTGGAGTCTAGTTGGCACAGCCATATTCCAGGCAAAGCTTCTAATGAAAGAAATATTTCTCTTTGCCCAGCCATGGTACATTATGTTGGTCAGGAGTGCTCAACCTAAGGCACCAGGCTCCCCAGAATCTTTCCAAAACCTGAACGTATTTATTTATATCCTGCCTATCTTGTGCAACTCAAGGTAGCATACATAACGCTCTCACTTTCTGTTTTCTTCACAAGAACCACACTATGAGGTAGGTTGGGCTAAGAGTGTGTGAGCTACCCAAAGCCTCCTTTCCTGTCTGAAAGGATATTAGAATTCAAGATCTCCTGATTTCTAGTCCAGCACTTTACAGTTAGTCCTTGACTTACAACCACAGTTGAGCCCCAAATTTATGTTGCTAAGTGAGAAATTTGCTAAGTGAGTTTTACCCCATTTTACAACTTTTCTTGCCATATTTGTTAACTGAATCACTGCAGGTGTTAAATTAGTAACATGGTTGTTAAGTGAATCTGGTTTTCCCATTGACTTTGCTTGTCAGAAGGTTGCACAAGGGCATCACATGACCCTGGGACACTGCAACTGTCATGTGAGTCAGTTGCCAAGCATCCAAATATAAATCACGTGACCATGGCTATGCTGCAACGGTTGTGTGAAAAATGGCCATAAGTCACTGTTTTCAGTGCCATTGTAACTTCAAATGGTCACTAAATTAACTGTTCTTAAGTCGAGGACTACCTGTACACCACACCACCAAACTGACACTCTAGTTTTTTTTCTAATTAAATATGGGAACTCCTTAAAGGTGTTCCTTAGTTTACAAACCATTCATTTAGTGACCATTCAAAGTTACAACGGCACTGAAAAAAGTGACTTTTGACCAGGTTTCACACTTACGACCATTGCAGCATCCTCACGGTTATGTGATCAAAATTCAGACGCTTGCCAACTGACATGTAATTTTGGCAGTTGCAGCATCCTGGGGTCATGTGATCACCATTTGTAACCTTCCCAGCTGGCTTCCAACAAACAAAGCCAATGGGGGAAGCCAGATTTGCTTAACAACTGTGGCAAAAAAGGTCATAAAATGGGGTAAAACTCGCTTAACTGCCTTGCTTAGCAACAGAAATTTTGGGCTCAAATGTGGATGTAAATGGAGGACTACTTGTATTCAGTCTCAGATTGGCCTTTGACTTTAATACCGCTACTTTTGACCTAGAAAAAAATAAACAATAGACAATATTTTAACCACACTTTAATATCATAACATCATCTGCTTTATGCAACATTTCCTGCTACGACCTTACCATCTCAGAAGAGATTTTCTGTAAACTCTTGTCACATTTTCAAAAGTCTTTTAGAAATCCATCTGCTCCCTGTATTTTAACTGCCATTCCCTGCATGCTGTCTTGGTCTTTTGGTGACCCCTTTCTGCAGAAGCCCCGGAAATGAAGAAACAACCCTGGGACAGGAAATGGTCCTCTTGCACCCCAACCTTTCTAGTCTGCTTACTTCTTGCCCTTGTTGACAGCAGAACCTTTCTCCAGCTGGATCAGCTTGTCGTTAAACTGATCCTCTGTGACTTTTAGACAGTAGTCATGGAAAGGCACAGCTGGGTTAACTCCTGGTTGAGTTGTGAGATGATGAAGTTCCGCAGGGCAGCTGTGGGACCTATAAATGGGTGAAGCAGAGTGAATTGTAATTCCAATAAAGAGCCCAGGTGGCGCAGTGGTTAGAATGCAGGATTGCAGGCTAATTCTGCTGACTGCCAGGAGTTTGATCCTGACCAGCTCAAGGTTGATTCAGCCTTCCATCCTTCCGAGGTCGGTAAAATGAGGACCCAGATTGTTGGAGGCAATATGCTGACTTTGTAAACCACTTAGAGAGGGCTGTAAAGCACTGTGAAGTAGTATATAAGTAAGTGCTATTCCTATTGCTAATAAGCAACCCAAGAGAAGCACTGCCATCAGCCACTCGGGCTTCAGGTCCCGCAGTGCCAAAAATGTATTAGTTAGCATTTATAATTTATAAGATAGATAATTATTATCTCCCTCCTGAGGCTAAATAGAGTGGCTATTAATGGCAAAGGGACAATCTAGGGAGCTGTGGATTGTTCGCCTCTGAAACCCCTACACCATACCAGCTCCAAGCTCTGTGCTTCTGAAGCCCTCCACATATTTTCTGCAGGGGCCCCAGCTTCCTCCAATTCCTCTTGCAAAGGAGACAGTCCCGTTTCTGTATTCTCAACCATAGCTTCTGTAGAAGAGAGAAAGATGGTAAATCTTTTGGCAGCCCTGGAAGAAAAGGGGCGATCAGATAATGCTCTCTTTATTTTTAATCCCATTATTTTACATGATTGGTTGATGTAAAATAACTCATTTTAGGTAAACCAAGCTTGGAAGGGAGGGTTATTAGGAAGTTTTGGCCCCTTCAGTGTCCTGCAAATTTTGCCCTCAAAAGTAAGAAAGGCCACAATCGCACAGCATACCCACCTTGCACTCCCAAGGTCCAAGATTCCTTCCCAAGTGAATGGATCTCAAACTGATGGAACTGAGAAACAGACCATCTCCAATCTGAAAGCCTCTTTCAGAAAGAAAAGAACTCAAATTTAGGCTGGCCAATGGCCTAAGCCCACGTCATGCAACTGTCAGCACGTCAAAATGCATTTATCCTAGTGCTGACATGAGAAGGGGAACGAAAGTGTCTGCAACGGGATGGTTGCCTTTCACCTACTTTTTTTAGCTGGAGATAATGTCCCCTAGGAGATGGATGGGAGGGGGAAAATTCTTTGAATTGGAGCAGTAGATCAGGGGTGAATGATTGGGAAGATGGCCAATGAATGCAGAGGAGTGGGGGAAGGAAGAGGAGGGATTTTGGGCCAGCACATCAGTGCTGGCTGCATGGAGTCAGTGTAAAAGTTGCCGTGCTAAATAAAATGGAAGTTTGTTCCAAAAAGGACTTTGTTTGAGACGTAATTTATTTGAAGATGGCCTGAAAACCTGACAGCAACTTTATATGTCTCCAGATCCAACGCATTGAGGGATATGTATTACTTCAGTATTTCTCAACCTTGGCAACTTGAAGATGGGTGGACTTCAACTCCCAGAAATCTAAGCTGGCTGGGGAATTCTGGGAGTTGAAGTCCACCCATCTTCAAGTTGCCAAGGTTGAGAAACACTATTAGTTTATCAATCTTCCCCACTGTTGTCCCCTGGACTACAGTGCCCAGTTGCTGAGTTGACTGAGAAGGATTGGTAAGCCAACCACATCTGCAGGGCATCAGATTGGGGGAAAGCTGTCTTAAACCAGTTTTCCAATCTGATTATTACTAGCTTTAACTTGATTTGACCCGGGAGGAAGGTTTCCCATCCTGCTCCATTCCTTTTTTCCATTCTCCCAACTAAAAAAAAAAAGGAGCAAATCAATGTACAGTAGACCTCAAAAATGAGTTGCAAAAGAATCCCAGCCCACCTCCACACGGGTCATTCCATGTCAAATGGTCTGGGGCTCCCAGGTCGACCATCACAGATTTTGATGAAATTTGGTGTGAACATGCACACATGTCCCCAATGAACATTGGTAAAGTGTTATGTTTGCCAATGCAATACTTGCGGAGATATAGTCATTTGTATGACCCCATACCGCAGCCTTCGACATTATGACTGAGATTTCAGCAACTTTGAGACATAATATCTCTGGCAATATTGTTGTGCTCTATTAAACAAAATAATAAAAACATTTTCATGAGCGATCTCCATCTAGATAATTGGGAGCAAAGTTGGCCGAAAATGACTGCGGCACGAAAAAAGGGTAAATTTTGGCTTCTTATATCTGGAAGGAAAGGTATGAGAAATGTGAAACTTTGTGCATAATAACTTAGCAACACAAGGTTGTCGAATATAAAATTTCATTCTACTGCTTTCCAGTAGTTCACAAATTGCGTGTAAATTTGACAGTTTTTGTAAAAATGCCAAAAATAGGGTATTTTCAGCCCACTTTTACAAAAAAGTCCTTCTGGAAACTCTGTTAAATCATTCTCATTAGAAAAAGCATGTTTCAACCCCCCTAAAAAAGTAGAGTTGGTGTTTCATCGCTGACGTATAAAGCCCTAAAAATAGGGACAAAGTGGAGGACATTGCTATGGCAGCGTCACATGCATTCTATTATTGTTTCGTCTTGTTTGTTTTATATGGACATCATTACTACTATTATATTGCGTTGGTCCATGGTGACATTGTCATTACCAGTTCAGGCACTTGACCCAGCAACCCCATCACCATAGGGGGCACACCTGATAGCCATGTAATACCAGCCACGGGTGAGCTTCTTGGTTCAGGATTCCAAGCCTGTAGTTTGGTTTCTTCCTCGAGGTTCCAAAGCCTTGTGTGGGTATCTGTCCGGTTCCCAAGCTGGCAATTGGGCAGCTTATCCTAGGTTCCCAAGCCTAAAGTGGGTATCTTATATGGTTTCCAAGCCGAAGTCCATACTGTTTGTACTGCCAAATTCCAACGATTGCTTATTTATTATTGAATTTCCGCCCCACGTTCTTTAGCATCGCTTCTGGGAATTGATATTGTCGACCTGATGATGTAACTGAAGGCGCTGGAAGCACACAAATAAGATGTGGTTCTGGAACCCAACAAACATTTGTCTTTCAGGCCAATAAAATGAATGAGCAGGGCCTCACGGATGCATACATGTTACCAACGCATCATTTTGTTCGATCGAAATTTCCACGATGTTGCCTACCCACCATTTTTTGTCATAAATGCAGGCAACATAACAACTGGGAAATAGGTTGGCCAATTTTAAATTCGGATTGACGGAATTTGGACATTGTGGCCACAAAGTTAACTGTGCCATTTGAAACTTTGCTGACAGAAATCGAATTTGAATCAACTGGCACAAACTGGTGATGACCTGTTGTGCCAGCTATTGTGCTGCTAACTTTCCATCTTTCTACTTGTAGCATCCTCCTTTCTTTGATTTCTTCCTTCGGAACGTATATATATATTTAAGTCTGTGAATGTTTCACCATGTGATTTTGTTTCACCAAATCACCATGCGATGGAGTTGGCAGCATGACTAAATGTTTGGCTGCTCAAGCCAGCCTCCAGCGACCATCAACCGACCAAATACTGACGCCAACAGATCTGTTCAACTTTTGTGACAGAAAAATTCACAGAATTAAATATATCTACATTCCGAAGAGAGAAATCGAAGAAAGCAGGATGCTGCAAGAAGAAAGATGGAAAGTTAGCAGCACAATAGCTGGCACAACAGGTCATCACCAGCATCGTGGAAATTTCGATCGAACAAAATGACCCCAGGACACTGCAACCGTCATAAATAGGAGTCAGTTGCCAAGCATCCAAATTTCAATCACGTGACCATGGGGATGCTGCAATGGTTGTAAGTGTGAAAAAGTCACTGTTTTCAGTGCTGTTGTAACTTTGAATGGTCACTAAATGAACGGTTGTAAGTCAAGGACTACCTGTAGTGGAATTACCAGATATCATATGTAATTTGACATAACAGTAATAAAATTAATATAGTGCATTGCAGTAGGAAGCATGAGGGAAATATTTGAAACCTGAGTGGCTAGATATCCTGCAAGTAAACTTGAACACATCTTCTCCTTATAATGGAGTTGACACATCACACTTTTTTGAACTATGGCTTGTTGAATAAACTGTAATGCTACAAGTCACATGCTGCTTCTTAGTAGTTGTCCGAGATACATGTGCAAATATAATTAATCACCACAATGGTGAAGATACATATAAGCTAACAGTTATAGTAAACAATGCTTTATTGCAATCTATTGAATGATAAACAGTTTATCGAATGAAACCTGGTTTATAAGCTTCAGTCCCAAGGCTCTAAGCAACATATTTATTTATTAATATTAATATTAATAATAATAATATTATTAATAATAATATTATTAATAATAATAATAATAATTATTATTATTATTTTATTTATATACCGCCCTCCTCCCGAAGGACTCGGGTGTACAGCCAATTAAAAACATAAATATGCAATATCATAGTTAAAATTAATTAAAATCATTAAATAGTTTTGGCCGAATTTTAAAACCAAAAGTTAAAACCCAATTTAAAATCATTCAATTAGACAGCCCCGCCTGTCGGAACAGTAGGGTCTTGAGGGCACAGCGAAAGACCCGGAGATCAGAGATGTTACGAATATCCGGGGGCAATTCATTCCAAAGGGCAGGAGCTCCGACAGAGAAGGCTCTCCTCCTGGGTGTCACCAGCCGGCACAACTTGGCCGACGGCACCCTGAGGAGTCCCTCTCTGTGGGAGCGAACTGGTTGGTGGGAGGCTGTTGGTGGCAGAAGGCGGTCCCGTAGATATCCTGGTCCTATGCCATGGAGCGCTTTAAAGGTGGTAACCAACACCTTGAATTGCACTCGGATTCATATTGAATATTGAATAATATTTTTTTTTTAATTTGATTTATATGCCGCCCTTCTCCGGAGACTCAGGGCGGCTTACAATGCGCTAAGCAATAGCCTTCATTCTTTTGTATATTTATACAAAGTCAGCTTATTGCCCCCACAACTGGGTCCTCAATTTACCTACCTTAGAAAGGATGGAAGGCTGAGTCAACCTTGAGCCTTGGCGAGATTCGAACCTGCAGTAATTGCAGGCAGCTGGTCTTAATAACCAGCTTAATAACAGGGTGCCTTAGACCACTGTACTACCAAGGCTCTTGGTATTGAGTTTAATAGTGCAATAGGCTGTGTGATAGATAGGGGAGAAAATAATAGTTGTTTCAGATGTCCAAATCACATTAAGCTTCTGCAGTTTGCCCTGACCCTGTTTGTCTTAGGCTGGCTATAGTACTGCCAGTCCCATGTGCTATGTTTGCCTTTGATGTTATGTGGGCAGAATTATGAGAAAATGTCTCTGAGCAAGAGCAGCCAGCCATAGAAGTGGGAGGAAAAAGGGCCCCACCAGAGACAGGTGGGGAACGGGGCAGCAGGGTGAGGCTAGAACCAGAAAGAAGGATGGGGAGGAAAGGAAAGAGGTTAAAGTAGATCTTTTGCTTATTCCTACCATGTTATTTTTGTATAGAAACACCACTGCCCAATGTGGAGGAATGCTATAAATATTTCTCTGAATTCATGTTCTGCCACTCCATTCGGGTGAGTGTGTGAATACCAGGCAGGCCAAAAGTGGCTTTATGTTGCCTTATCCACATACAGGTAGTCCTCAACTTACAACAGTTCATTTAGTGACCATTTGAACGGTACTGAAAAAATTTATGACCATTTTTCACACATACAACCGTTGCACACTTATGACCATTGCAGCATCCCTATCTCTATCTCAATATCATTATTGAGATAGAGATAGAATATTTGAAAAGTGGATTTACAGGCGGCTGTTACGTATAAGTTGGGTTGACAAAATCAGAAATGAGGAGGTGATAAGCCACCTGGGAAAGCCAAGGGAAATAATCAAAACCATAAAAAAGCAAAAGTTGGAATATTTTGGACATGTGATGCAACGCTCAGAAAAATACGGCATAGTTCACTTAATCCTCCAAGGAAAAATTGAAGGCAAACGAGGTCCAGGCAGAAGAAGAACATCATGGCTTCAAAATCTAAGGGACTGGTTTGAACAAAACTCAACAGCACTTTTTCGTTGATAAAAACAGGATCACCAACATGATCGCCAACGTCCTATGATGGATATGGCACAAGAAGAAGAAGATCTCAATATCAATAGATGGAAAGAGCCAATATGCCAGCCTAGCTATGGTAACAGTATCTTTCTCCAACGTAGGCTCCAATCAGAGGGGACCAGAACGCAAGCTCTTCTACGCTTTATCCAATCGCCTTCTTGTCCCGTCCCCTTCTCCCAACCAAGTTTAGAATAATAATCCCACCCACTTTCCAACCGTCGTCAAAGAGGTGGAGCGTTGGTTGCCTAGCTAGGATGAGCGTCCGCGTCTGCGCACTGTGCTAAGCGCACAGCTAGGCCAAAGACGTTGAGTTCCGTTGAGGGTGGAGGTTGGGCCTCCGAGAGGAGAGGCGGGCGAGCATGCGCAGTAGCTGCGGTGGTGTTGTTTGTTGGCAGCGTCATAGCGAGCCGAGGGCTATGGAGGAGAGGGACGCCCGTGTGGGTCGGTGAGTGGTTGGGCAGCCTCTCCCTCACCGGAGGCTTTCCTTTCGCCCCTTTCCTTTGCTCCCTCTCCTCACTGAGGTCTCGCCTTGCCTACCTTTATGCAAACGGACTGTTTCTACTTATACCGTATTTTAAAATTCGCATACATACACACACACACATGTATGTATGTGTATACATATATGTGTGTGTATATATATACATATACATGTATATATGTGTATATATGTGTCTGTATACAGGTAATATACATATACTCATACAGGTAACACACACACACACACACACACACACACACACACACACACACCCTCTCCTCTACAAAGTGACTTTGGGCTGCAGTTTCCCTTATTCTCTTTTCACTATTCCCAATTTTGTGCTCCATCCTTATTATTTAATAGCACCCACCCACCCTGCTGGTTGTATTTTTTTTTTAAAAAAACCATTATGCAGAAGTAGCAGGTTTGTGCTTGAAAAAAACCTTGCATTTTTAAAATGTTAATCTAATTTTAATTTTAATGCAGTTTTTAATGTATCGTTTTAGTACTGGTGGAATGCTCCCCCCCTCCATGAAATATGACTGGTCCCAACCCTGATAGCCTTCAGAAAGTCTTTGAAAACCTGATTGGTGGGACCAGGATGTGAGATATGTTGGTGGACCCCAACAGTTGCTGTTTTGTTCTTATTGATTTTGGGTTGTTTTGTTATTAAGGTCTTTGAAATTCTGTTTTTATTGATGTATGGTGCTTAGAGTTGCACTGTTGCAAATTAGGTGCACAAATAAATTCCTAAAATAAAATAAAATATGTTGCTACAATCCCTGGTTTTGTTCATGTTCTCCATCAAAAGCCCTGTGATGGGGCTTGTTTATCCCTTTTCTGGCCAGGTTTAGGCCAGTGATTTATTTAGTTTATTTATTTACTACATTTAGAAATCATCCATGTCCCTCACAGAGCGATTCTGGGTGGTGTACAAATAAGGCATAAAAATTGTATAAATATTATAATACATCGCAATCTCCTCCCATGGTCTCGTTGGTTCAGCTACTGGTTGCAGCAGCCCGGGAGGGCATCCTGGTCATCTCTTCATCGTGGCACAGATGGTACAACTTTTTACATAACTGTCTATGTCCTTTCTCATGTGGGGCCACCAGAACTGTCTCCGTGCTAAGTGCAGAGCCTTTAGGAAGCCAAAATGTCCCACTGGTTTAACATCATGGCTCCTCTTGAGGATCAGGGTGCGTAGAGTCTGTGGGACATAGAGTTTTGTCCCCTTCCATGCTAGGTCATCCCTTTTTGTCAAGAGGTGTTGATTGTCTCGAAACCAGGGGTCCGCTGCTGTTTCGGTTTTGAGTCTTGTAGTTAAGTCACTTGCAGGTTGGCCCTGCTGGTCGCGTCGTTGCCATCTGGTGACCACCTGACCCACTGCTTGAGTGGAGGGGATGATGGCATTCACTACCTGCTCCCGCTCACTGTTGTATTGGGGCATCCGGGAGAGGGCATCAGCCAGAAAGTTCTTCCCCCCTGGGATGTGCTTGAGCTCGAAGTTGAAGCGATTGAAGTATTGAGCCCACCGGACCTGCCTGGGCGACAATTTCCATGGGGTTTTGAGGGCCTCCAGATTCTTATGATCAGTCCAAACTTTGAACGGTTTCTGGCCTCCCTCTAGTAGGTGTCGCCAGGTCAACAACACCCAACTCACCGCGAACGCTTCCTTCTCCCATGCCACCCATCGCCTCTCCATGTCGGTGAGCTTGCGGGAGGTGTAGACACAAGGTTGTAGATTACCTTGGCTGTTCTTTTGGAGCAGCACAGCCCCCACTGCCACATCGCTTGCATCTGCTTGGATAATGAAGGGCTGTTCAGGGTCAGGATGCTTTAAGACAGGTTCTTTTGCAAACATCTCTTTTAGTGTCTCGAATGCCCGTTGGCAGGTCAGGTCCCACTGTAGGGGTTGTCCCGGGTGGGGTTTTGTTGCCGGACTCCCTGTCTTTAGGAGGTCCATCAGAGGTTTGGCAATTCTTGCGAACGAGGGGATGAATTGTCTGTAGAAGTTCGCGAACCCTAGGAATTTTTGCAGTTGTCTGTGGGTGCGAGGGGGCTGCCACTGTAGAACTGATTGGACTTTCGCTGGGTCCATCTCTATTCCTTCGGTTGATACTCGGTAGCCTAGGTAGTCTAGTCGTGATCGGTGGAACTCGCATTTTGACAGTTTGACATACGGGTTCGCCCTCAGCAGTTTTTCCAGGACTTGGCGGACAAGGTGTATGTGTTCGTCTATGGTCTCCATGTAAATGAGAATATCGTCCAGGTAGACGAGGACCCCTTTGTAAAGGTGCTCATGTAGGACTTCATTTATCAGCTGCATAAACACCGCCGGGGCTCCTTGCAGTCCAAAGGGCATTACCTTGAACAGGAAACTGCCCAGGGGGCAGTTGAATGCCGTTTTCCACTCATCTCCTTCCCTGATGCGTATTCAGTAGTAAGCTTCCTGAAGGTCTAGTTTGGTGAAAACTTTTCCTTTGGCCAGGTGGGCTAGCATGTCCTTCATGAGGGGAAGGGGATTGTCGAGTGTCAGCCATTCCCTCGACACATGATCCCGGGGACTGTGACAAGCCAGAAGAACAGAGACACGGTGAAGGGGGGTGTTGTAGCGTTTAGCAGGGCACAGTGATATCAGGTGGTGGACGGTATAGGGAATCTGGGGACAGGGTCAATAAAACGATGTCAAAGGAAACAAACGCCCTTCAATACGAGGGACAGCGAGATCCGGAAGTAACTGGCAATCCACAACGAACCTGAAGGAGTAAATAGCGCGGTCACTTTAAATGCACAATTGAGCAAGGGCGGGGCGCTTGGGGGCGTTCTATAAAGCCAGATAAGCGGAGGAATCGGGCGTCTCCGACTTTGTTTTTCATCAGAAAACTTCAGTGCTCACTGTATGACCACCGTGTAAGCTACGATTAAACTAGATAGCTTCACCTTTGAGTGTGTGCGTGTGGTGTTTGTTCGCGGAGCACAGGTGGTTCCAGAGGAGGCTGACAGGGATATAAGTTGTGTACGCAAACGGCGTTGATACTTCTAAAATCAACCACCAGGTGCATAGAGTCGTCTTTCTTCTCTTTGAAAAGGACCGGTGCCGCGACCTGCGGTTTAGCTGGCTCAATGAAACCCCTTTGTAAGTTCTTGTCTATGTAGTTCCGCATTTCCTGCATTTCATGGGGCGTCATGGCATACAGTTTAGGTTTAGGCAGTTTCGCTCCACGGATGATCTCGATGGCGCAATCGGCTTCGCGGTGGGGGGCGGGGTAGAACGTCACACTTGGCCTCGCTGAATACCTCTGCAAGGTCTTGGTACTCCCCTGGGATCTGATCTGTGTCATAAGAGCTGTCGGATGCGGCCGACAGTTGCTCCGCTGTACCCTCAGGGAGGGGCCCTTGTGTTGGTGGTGTCTTCTTTTGCTGAGGTGGGAGGGATTGGGGTCCCTGCGTGGGGGGCATCTCCCCTGGTTGGGGCGGCAGGGGTTGGGGGCCCTTTGCTATCCTTAACCTGTGGGTCCCCTCTTGCCACCAGATGATTGGACCCCATTTGTCCAGCCACGAGAGTCCCAGTATGACTGGGTCTGTCATCTTGGGGGCTATTATGAACCGAATCATTTCCCAGTGATCTGCTAGCTCCAGCCTCACTGGCTCGGTCAAGTGTGTAGTGTAAGTTTCCCCCAGTAAGGATCCATCAACTTGCTCAAATCGAATTGGGTGTTTGAGCTTTTTAGCTCGGATCCCCAATTTTAGGACTGTGGGTAGGTTGATCAGGCACCTCGTGCTGCCAGAGTCTATTAGGGCTTGGAAAGTCCCTTGGGTCCCTGTTTTCGGGGCTGTTAGGCGTATGGGGAAAAGAAAAGGATGGACGGGTCCACTCACCATCGGGTCGTCTTCACCCTCGTCCTCGCTGTCATAAGATTCGGGGGATTGATCTCCCTCATCTGGGATTCCTCTTGTTTCGGTCAGGTGAGCGAAGACCTCCAGGCCCTGGGGAGCTTTCCGTGGCACGTGGGTGGCGCGTTTGGGCCCTCGTTCCGGTCGTGCCTTGGGCGGTGGATCTGGTCTCGGTCTAGGGGTTCCACACCTTGCTGCCAGGTGACCAATCCCCCCGCATCTGTAGCACCTCAGCGGGCTCCGTGGGACGACTGGCCAATGGGTGGGCTGTGGTGCTGCAGTTCCTCGTCTACTGGGTGGCCCCTGGTCCGGTTGGCCTCTCTCCTTGTTATCTGGTTGCTTCGACATGTCGTTGGCCCGCAGCCCTCTGTTGACTTTTATCGCTACCCGGAACCATTCGGAGAGTCGGTTCAGGATGTCTCAATAAGTGGTCACTTGGGCAATTCTCTTATCTAGGCTTGTCCTAAAGAAGTACACCAGCAGTCGCTCTGGTAGGGGAGGCAGGGTCCCAATGACTCTCCTGAATTCACGGATATGCTCTCTGATGGGCTACCCCTTCTGCATTAGGTTTCTGAGCTCGTCCTCCACATAGGGGTCCTCCTCTGCCTCCTCGAACCGGGCTCGTAGTAGTTGTAAGAACCCGTCTGCGTCTTGCAGTTGGGGGGCCCTGTTCTTGTAGAGGGCTGCTGACCACCTCCTTGCTTCTCCCTCCAACCCTTCTGAAATGGCACTGACTAGGGCTCTGGGGAATGGGTAGAGGTGTCCATAACACTCTATGTAGATCTCAGTGGTGTCGAGGAATTGGGCTAGGTGGTCTGGGTCGCCATCGAACTTCCCTCTGAACCAGGGTGGCTCCTCCCTCGCTGCCCTCTCCTCCCAGTGCGGGGCTCTGTAAGTCTGGCCTCGGTGCTGATGGTCCTCTTCCTCATCTCTCATTCTAGGGTAGGGAGGTGCTGTCCCATCTAGGCTGCTCTGCTTGCTGGGCCAGGGGGGAACCCATGGATGCATTTTTGGGCTCCTTCTCCTTCTGCTAGGGAGGGGGGAAGGGCTGCGCTTCAGCCTACGGCCTCTCGGTTCAGCAGCCCAAACTGGTTCTCTCTTTTCCTTTGGTCTGCATGATGGCCCCTCCTCCCGAAGGATGGCACGGTCAAATTTCTCCTTCAATTCATCTATGGGGCTATTGAGTGGCTTCCTTGAAATTTCTTGGTGCCTGGCCTGCTGCCAGTCCCATAGCCAGTCTGCCCTCCCCAATTCACTTAGGGGTTTCCCCTTCTCCTGCACGTTCGGGAAGGGAAACTCAACCTCTGCGGCTTTTGGCAAAACCCCCGAGTACTTATCTGACTTCTTCTTGGCTTGCAGCACGATCGTCTGACCTTGGCTATCTTGCAACTTTGCCGGGGGAGACGGGCAGGGTTGAGATTTTGTGGCTTCCAAACTGGCTGGAATCAAGGCTGGCTCTTTTCCAGTTGCCTGGATTAAATTTTCTTCAGATAATTTACTCTCAGCCATGGCGTCAATTGAATATCTCCATTCACTCCATACGTCTGGGAGGGAACTGGAGGATTGGAGGTCAGCCAGCTTGGCTTGGAAAGGAGTATCGGCTATCTGTCAGGTTTTGATGTCATCTCAAATAAATTGCACTCCCAAACAATTAATCTTTGCTGAAATATTCCATTTATTGAGTACGACAGATCTGGCCCTGGCTTCGTCGTAGCCGATACTAACCCTCTGACCCCCAAACCATTCCCTTTCCGTTCCCCAATTCTCATCTTCTCATTGGCCATCTTCCAAGTCAGTCTCCCCAGCTTCTGACCTCACCCCACAGGAATGTTCCCCCCTCCCATCCCATCTCCTAGGGGATATTATCTACAGAGAAAAATAAGTAGGTGAAAAGTCAAGCCTCGTCTTTTTATGGCAGCATCAGAATGCTGACATCTATATATATATATACTTCCTCCCTCCCTCCCTCCCTCCCTCCCTCCCTCCCTCCCTTTTAATAATTGAGATGCTTATGAATCAGATCAGGTCTTAGATCTTATGCTGTGAAAGGTTCATTAAAAATGGTGGGTGGGAGTGGATAATGGTTCATCCTATCTCAAGTATGTTAAAGTCTAGAGGAAGCTGACATCGCGGTGATACGGATGGGAATTTCTGAGCTCCAGAAATTCCCGCTGATAGCCCCAATTCTGGACGGTCCATTTTGGACCCCACAGTCTATGTTTGACTGCGGTAGCGGAGAGCACGTCCTGACGATCTCAGGGGTACCGCAAAGCCCCTGATTGATCCAGGGAAAGCTCTTTTTCCAGAGTCGGGGTAGCAGCCATTAAAGCTGCCAAGGCTGGGGCAGTTTCAAGAAGTGAAAGGAAATGACAGTGGATTGGATTGGTGAGAGTTTTTAACTTTTAAACAATACAGAGAACACCCTGAGGGGATAATGGACTTGGAGATCGTGTTTAAAATGAGATAAGCGGCGAATTTAAAGAAGAAAAAAAAAATTTTTTCCCTACCCTATTTGGCTATTTAGTTAAAAGATTTAATTGCTTCACTTTCGCTATTGATTGGGACCAGGACTGACTTGAAAGGGAGAAGATTAGCAGGATCTTTGTCTTTTTAAAAAAAAAAAAAATCGGTGGACGTTGGCTGGAATATTTGAATTGAAGTTTTCTTTTTCCTATTCTTTTTAAAATCTTTTTTTTTTGTTTTTTCTTGGCAATCTTCTATTAATTTTTAATGAAAGAGCTCTAGAGTTTGGAAGAAAGACAGGAGAGTGTACAACATTGCCATCTGCTGGAAAAGAATTTTTGTCTGTATGTTTATTCAAGTGGCAGTTTAGAGTTACAGTGTAGCCAAAATAAAGAGACTGTTCTGTAAGGCTGATAAGACCTGTGAATAGCTGGAGAAGTGGCTTATCTGTATTGTTTAAACAGGTGCTCTGGTTGGTACTACTTGAAGCAGAAGTCTTGAAATATTATAGAAGGCCTCTGTTCTCTTTAGAGCTGCTACTTGCCACTTTTAACTTTTCCCTTTAATATTGTGACCAGATTAAAGTATCACTCTCTTTATGCTTTCTGGATATTAGAAGGTCTCTATTCCCCCCCCCCTTTTTTTTTCTTTGGATCTTTCTTTTTATTATTTTTTTTTGTTTTCATATTTTTGAGCCTTTTTTTCCCCTCCGCCTTTAAAATTTGGATATAACAGCATTGGATTAAGGTAATCAAGCACCTGAAGATTTTTTGGGTTTTTAATTTATTTTTTATTTTTTATTTTGCATTTTGTATTTTTATTTTCTTTCTTATTCTTGGATCCTCTTTTTTTTTCTTATTCTTCTTTTTCTTCTTTTTTACACTTAAAGGATTAAGGTTTGGAAGAACCTGAAGAGCTTGATTTGATTATTTTTCTTTTTTCTTTTTTTTTCCCTTTTTTGGATTTTTCCTTCTTTTTGGTTCCTTTACCTGATTGGATTACAAAATGAGCAGAAAAGTAGCGACAGTGGGATCTCTGCAACTACGCCCTCATCATCACCATCTGGTGGGCAAAGATCTATCCAGACAATGTTGCAACAAGAAAAAGATAAAGATAAAGAACCGCCAATACAAACAATTCTACAAACAGTACTAAGAATGGAACAACAACTGCTTAAGATGGAACAACAACTATCTAAGACAGATGAAAAAGTCCAAAGGATGGAACAACAGCTACTCAAGACAGATGAAAAAGTGGGCAACATCCAGCAAACAATGTTGAAATATGAAGAGAGATTGTCAAAACTAGAGAAAAAGGAAGACCAAAAAGAGGAGAAAATGAAAGAAATTGAGAATAGACTGGGAGATGTTGAACTAGAAGCAAGTGGACTAATTGGATGGGAAATAGACAAAGCAGAATTTTACTTAAGATTTCAAAATGTGGAAGAAGAAAAAGAAAATTTGGCAGACGTTATGATTGGGCTGCTGGCAGAGGCCTTAGAAGTTACTAAAGAGAAGATGATGGAAGGGGTCGACGAGATTTATCGAGTCTACACTAGATATGCAATACATAATAAATTGCCAAGAAAGGTACATATAAGATTTACTAAGAAATCGATTAAAGCACAAATTATCCAGGTAGCAAGAGAAAAAACTTTGAAATACAAGGAAAAAGAAGTGGTGGTTTTGAGACAAATACCAAGGAAAGTTAGAGAGTTGAGAAGAGAATACCAGTTTTTGATGAAAATTTTGATTCAAAAAGGAATTAATTATAGATGGCTGACCCCAGAAGGACTAACTCTTACATGGCAGCTTCAAAGATACAGACTGAATACAATTGATAAAGCAAGAGCTTTCTATGATCAATTTCTCAGAGAAAAAGAAATGGAAATGGAATTTGAAACTCAACCTGTAGTTCCAATAAAATTTACAGAGGAAGAATTGGCAATGCTTGAGTTGACCGAGGGAGCAGTTGGAGGAGTTGCCCAACAAAAGGAACAACGTGAAGTAAGATCAACTAGAGCAACAAAACCTACATATAAAGTATGAATATGGAAGAAAGGAAATTAATTTCAATAAATATAAATGGACTTAATTCAGCTATTAAAAGAAAGTATTCCACAAATTAGAGAAACTAAAAGCTGATATAATTTGTTTACAAGAAGTACATATTAAAAAACAACATGAGCATTTATTGACACAACCAAAACTTGGAAAAACTTTTCTATCCCTATCGCAAAGTAAAAAAAGAGGAGTTGTATTATATATTAAGAATGCAATATTGACAGAACAAAAATATTCAGATTTAGAAGGTAGAATTTTGATGGTGGAAATAATTGATAATAATATGAAAACTCTTCTAATAGCAATATATGCTCCAAATGAAAATCAAAGTGATTTCTACAGAAGACTACATAACAAAATAATTGAAATGGAATATGATAATATATGTATGATGGGGGACTTTAATGGAATTGTGGATGGAAATTTGGATTACAAAATGAATAAAGCAATAAAACATAGTAGAAAGATATTGCCAAGTTCTTTCTTTAAGATGATGGAGGAAATAAATATGAAAGATACATGGAGAGAGAGAAACAGAGAAAATAAACAATATACTTTTTATTCTGATAGACATTCATCTTGGTCTAGACTAGATATGATATGGACAACAATGAATTTGCTGTTGAACATAGAATATGTGGAAATAGAAACCAATCTATGGGCGGATCATAATCCTGTGACAATAACCTGGAAAGGGTGAAAAAGAAGATCCAGATGGACCTTAAATAATACAATATTAAAAGAGAAAGACTTTGTGCAGAAAATGGAAAGAGACCTGGCTTTTTTCTTCAAAGAAAATAAGAAAGAAGAGACATCGATACAAAACCGTTGGGATACAATGAAGGCTTATGCCAGAGGACTAATTATAGATTGTACAAGGAAAAGGAATGTAAAAACAAGACAAACCTCGAAAATATTGACTGATGATTATAAAAGGCTCGAAAAGGAACTCCAGAAAGATCCATATAAGAAGGATGTTAAAATTAAAATGGATATAATAAAGCATAAAATGGACTTACTGGAGAAAGAAGAATTAGCCCAAAAAATAAGAAGTGCCAAACAAAATTACTTTGAAAATGCGAATAAACCAGGAAGATGGTTAGCATATAAATTGAAAAAGGAAAGAGAATCAAGGAAAATAACACATCTAGTCGATGAACAAGGGCAAAGTAAATTTGGAAATAAAGAGATGGGGAAGATAATACAAGAGTATTATAGACAACTTTACAAAAGAGAGATAATAGAGGAGAAAGTGTTAAAGTACCTACAACAAGCAAAATTACCTCGGATTTCTAAAGATATGGAGGAGATGCTGGAAGGAAACATAACGATGATGGAGTTAACAGAAGCAATCAAGAAGCAAAAGAACGGAAAGGCGCCAGGGCCAGACAGTTTACCAGTTGAATACTATAGGACAGTGTTGGCTAACCTTTTTGCCGTCGTGTGCCAAAAGCGGGGGGAGTGGGGGGGTCGCATGCACGTGTGCCCATCCATAATTCAATGTGTCCTGACCCCCCCATGCATGTGTGTGCGACCCCCCAGCACTCCCCCCGTAGGCCCATTTTTCGCCCTCCCCAGGCTCCAGAGGCTTTCTTGCGCCTGGGGAGGGTGAAAACAGCCTTCCCCACCCCTCCGGAGGCTGGAAATGGCCCATTTCCTGACTTCTGGTGGGCCCAGAAGACCCGAAAATCAGCTGGTTGGCACGCGCATGCGCGCTGGAGCTGAGCTAGGGCAACGCTCACGTGCCCACAGATATGGCTCCACGTGCCACCTGTGGCACACGTGCCATAGGTTCGCCATCACGGCTATAGGATATTACAAGAATCTTTGACCCTTCCACTATTGGAGGTGATGAATGAAGTGATGACAAAGAACGAAATACCTAAATCATGGACTGAGGCATATATTACATTGATCCACAAGGAAGATACAGACCCACAACAAATCAAAAACTATAGGCCTATATCCCTGCTAAATTCAGACTATAAAATCTTTGCTTCAATACTGGCAGAAAGACTTAAGAGATATCTGAACAATTTTATACATGCAGATCAAAATGGATTCCTCCCAAAAAGACAAATTAGAGACAATATAAGAATAATTTTGGATGCTTTAGAGTATTATGAAGCCCATCCTGAAAAGCAGATGGCTTTGGTATTTTTAGATGCACAAAAAGCTTTTGACAATGTAAACTGGCGATTCATGATACTCCAAATGGAAAAGATGGGCTTTGGTAGGAAATTTATCCAGGCAATTGAAGCCATATATTTTAAACAGACGGCAAAAGTAATGATAAATGGAGAATTGACTGATCCTATTGAGATAGAAAAAGGTACTAGACAAGGATGCCCGCTGTCCCCACTGTTGTTTATATTGACTCTAGAAGTCTTAAACAGACACATCAGAGAAGAAAAAGAGATAAAAGGCATGAAAATTCGAAAAGAAGAATATAAACTACAAGCCTTCACAGACGATCTGGTTTTTATCATTGAAGAACCATTAATAACAATAAATAAATTGATAGAAACTATTGGAGAATTTGGGAAAGTAGCTGGCTTGAAAATTAATAAAGATAAAACGAAGATAATGACTAGAAATATGTTGAAAAAGCAAAAAGAAGAATTGATAGAGGTCTCAAAAATTCAGGTTACAAATAAAGTAAAATATTTGGGGATATATTTAACACCAAGATGTAGCGCACTTAAAGAAAATAATTATAATAAGCTTAAACAACAGATAGGGCAAGATTTGGTGAAATGGGGAAATTTGCAGCTATCTTTGATTGGTAGGATCTCAACTATTAAGATGAATATTTTGCCTAGAATTTTGTACCTATTTCAGACAATTCCAATCAAGTTGGGTAAGGAATTTTTTGTAGATTTAAATAAAATGATACTGAAATATATTTGGCAGGGAAAAAAGGTGAGAATAAAATTAAAGTTGTTACAAGACGCTAAAGTTAGGGGTGGTTTTGGTTTGCCTAATTTTGAATTGTATTACCAAGCTGCAAGTTTAATGTGGATTAAAGAATGGATAACTTTGAGAAATACCAGATTATTAAATTTGGAGGGACACGATTTGTTGATGGGGTGGCATGCCTTTTTATGGTACAAAGGAACAAAAATACAAGGGTATTTTAGAAGACACCAGATACGTGAAGCTTTATGGTTGAATTGGGAGATGGTCAAAAAAATCATTATTTGAAGATTCCAGTCTGGGTATCTACAATTGAAGCTTTTTCATATCCAGTAATATTTAAAAGGGAACAAATTATTAGGTATAGTGAATTATTGGAAGAAAAGGGTGAACTTAAACTAAAGCAGGAATTAGAAGATCAGGGATGTAAGATGGACTGGTTTTCATATATGCAAATATTTTCTAGATATCGAGAAGATCTCAAACAAGGTTTTTATAATGTCTTGACTAATTTAGATAAGATTTTAATGGGCTCTGATGATCATGTAATTAAAAAGTTGTATGGATATTTGTTAGAAGTAAAACTGGAAGAAGAACAAGTTAAAGAATTAATGATAGCATGGGGGAAATTTTTTTGTTATGGTATTGATTTAGAGAAATGGCAAAAACTGTGGTCATATAATTATAAAATGACAATGTCTACAGCATATAAAGAGAATGTTCAAGAAGAAATTGGAGAAATGTTGGAAGTGTCATCAGACTCCAGGATCTTATTACCATATGTGGTGGACATGCCTAGAAGCAAGGAGATATTGGACTAAGATACACACGTGGTTAGAAAAAATGACTAAGAGACTGTTGCAATATTTTCAGGATCAGACTCAATAATGATAATAAGAGTTAGAGGTTTAAATATATTTCTCTTTAATTATAACAGGCATTCTATATTCACTGAATATTCACAGATAGAAGCAAGGAAAATGGTGAAGGTGGCTCCTTATATATACAAGGGGTGGAGCCAAGAATGGGAGTGGTGAATTATGAATACATTAGGAACCAAAGAATAAGTTAACCCCCGATGTCCCATATATACATTATTTACACATTAGGGAATAAGGCATTTACATCTCACAAATCCCCCTCTAAATGCCGGTTCGCTATACAACACCAATTACATTCAGATTCAGGACAATATAAGACATATAATTTTGATGTTAAATATTTGTGCTGTTTAGAAGGTAAAGGCTTCGTCAATATGTCAGCTAATTGTTCAGAGGTATCACAATGCACTGCTTTGATAAATCCATCTTGAGACAATTGTCTCACATGCTTAAATTTTATATCTATATGCCTGGACCTTTGTCCAATGGCATCGGATCTGGATATTTCAATGGCTGCTTTATTATCTTCATGCATAACAAAAGGCAAAGCAGGTTTTTTCCAAACATCTGAAATCAGATCATTAAACCATACAAGGTTATTTGCAGCTTTGGACAAACAAACATATTCCGCTTCTGTGGTCGAAGTGGCTACCAGTTCTTGTTTACCAGTGTACCAGTAAACTGGACAGTCATTTAATAGAAAAATATAACCAGAAGTGCTCTTTCTGCATGATATATCTCCAGCCCAATCCGCATCTGCGTAACATGTAAGTTTTGGTTCTTTATCATTACTAGGTTCTAATACTAAGCAAAAGTCTAATGTACTTTTCAAATATCTTAGAATTCTTTTGACTGCTTCCCAATGATACATTGTTGGTTTGCTAACATATCTTGACAATAAGTTGAGTGGTAATGCAATATCTGGCCTGGTCCAATTAGATATATAAAGAAGTGAACCTATGACTGATCTATAAAATGTATTATCCTTGAATTCAGGGGAAGATTCATCAGTGTTTCTAAGGAAATCAGTTTGCATAGGAGTGTCACAGGGTTTGGCATTGTTTAAATTGCATTTGTTCAGAAGTTCAATGATTTTATCTTTCTGAGTAAGTTTGAATCCCCTTCTAGTTTTGTTAATTTGTACACCAAGGTATTTGTTTACTTTACCTAGAGATTTCAACGAGAAATGTTCGTTTAGCTTATTTACAAAGGTTTCTCTTCTCTCCTTGTGTTTTCCTATATATAAAATATCATCTACATAAATTAATACAAATTCAATATGATCATCATTCTTTTTTACAAAGAAACAGTTATCAGCAGTGGTAGCGTTGAAATCCATGGTCTTAAGTACTTTTACCAAGCAATCGTACCATCTTTTGCCAGATTGCTTTAATCCGTATAGACTCTTGTTCAATAGCCAAATTTCATTCTTATTAGTGTATTGACTGTGTGGTGCTCTTACATATATTTCCTTATCTAGTTTTGCGTGTAAATACGCAGTCTGTATGTCATATTGAAATACATCAAGATTGAGTGCAGATGCCACTACTAGAGCTGTTTTAACACTCTCTGTTCTCACTGTGGGGGAGTATGTGTCAGTGTAGTCCTCCGGATATTTTTGTGCATAACCTTGTGCAACCAATCTAGCTTTGTATAGAGTATTGCCTCCTTCTAGATTCTTAATTTTATAAATCCACCTGGTACCTATAATCGTTTTATCTTTAGGCGCAATCGCAGGTGTAAACACATTTAATCCTTGCAAACTTTCCATCTCTTTTTTCATAGCTAGTTCCCATTTTTCCTTTTCTTCACGAGGGAGTTTTAATACTTCCTCATATGTATTAGGTGTCATTTGTTCACCATCCATATGCATTATGTAATCTCTGTATTTATTTGGTACTTGATTTCTATTGTTTCTAATAGCTCTTTCGGGTTTGCTATGGTTATCATGCAAATATCTTGCTTCCTTTTTTGTTAATGTGTCTGTCTTTATTTTGTACTGACTATTTGTCCAAGTTTTGGTTTTGTTTTTATTTTTGTTGATATTTTGATTTTCTATTGTCCCTTCCTCACAAGATTTTGTATCTTTGCATTTATTTGGAAATATTTCATTAAGATGTAATTTAGACCAATTGGCCTGTTCATGGAACACAGCTGTTCTGGAGACTATAAATTTGTTATTATTATCAATGAATCTGTACCCTTTGGTGCCAGTTTCATATCCCATAAATCTTAATCTTCTGGATACGTTTTCTCCCTTTCTTCTCAACTGCTTAGGTATGTGTACGTCTGCAGTGACTCCAAATATGTGCATGTGTGCTAATTTGGGTTTCCTATTATACATCACCTCATATGGTGTTTTATTCACAATACTGGACCAGGTTCTATTTTGAGTGTAATTTGAATAATGTAAGGCCTCTGACCAAAATTGTTTGCCTAAACCAGCATCCTCTAATGTGCACCTAATCATGGTTTGTAGTGTGGAATTCTTTCTCTCTGCAATCCCGTTTTGGAACGCAGAAAATGGACTAGACGTGAAATGTAGCATTCCTCTATCCTTTAACCATTGGGAGAATTCTTTAGACATGAATTCACATCCCCTATCTGTCATAATTTGTTTTATTCTGATATTATGTTGTGTTTCTATGCGTTTGTAGAATTCCTTAAATTTCTGAAAGGTTTCATCCTTGTGTTTTAATGTGTAAACAAAACCATAGCGACTGTAATCGTCTACTATTGTTAGGAAGTAACGTTTTCTATAAGTGATTGATGGAGTTAATGGACCAACTAGGTCCATATGTACTAAGTCAAAAATTTTGTTAGTTGATCTGTTGGATTTTTTTGGTCTGGGACTAGTTTTTAGTTTAGTGGATTTACATACTGAGCATTCCAAATAATTTTCACAATTTTTTATTTTGACACCTTCTGCGTGTTCAGTCATTTTTTGTACTACAGGAAAACTTGCATGTCCTAACTTCCTATGCAAGATGTGAGCACACTCATCATGAATTGGTTTACCTATTCTTGGTTTCTTCTTATTGTGTGTATTTGCGTGATCATGAGATATTTTACATTCATCATTGTCACTGTTACTAACATTTTCATCATCTGCCTCAATACAATCTTCCATATTTGAATCAATGTTATGTAACCATCTTTCTTTTGTTATTAGATAGGGTAGGCCTCCTTTAATCATCACAGTGCCTACATTTGTTTTGTCCTTCTCTAAAGTTGCTTTCCCCTTTGAGAAAACTATATTGATGTCAGAATCTCTGCTTAGTTTTATGGCACTTAGTATGTTATGAGGTATTTCTGGAATTAACAATACCCCCTCTATTTTTCCTAGGCCAGGCAAGGTCACATTTCCTCTGCCTAATACTTGAACCTTTTCTTGATTAGCTACCTTTATTACAAATTTATCTTCTGTAAATGAAGACAATATATTTTTGTTATTAGTGGTGTGGTTGGTTGCCCCAGAATCAATAAGCCAATTATTGTTCTCATTTTGTTGTGTTTTAGTGCTGTCTTGTTTATTTAGTCCATTCAGTGAACCAGGTTTTCTCTCTTTTGAATTTTCTCTACCCCCTCTACTATCTCTGTAATTTGGTGGGCTTCTATATTTATGTCTATCTGTGGAAGACTGTCTATAATTGTATTTGCTCCTATACTCTGACCTATGTCTCTCCTTTGAGATTTTGGGACAGTCTCTTCTATTGTGTTCCCTGGACCCACAATTATGGCATTTAAAAGCTTCATTGTATTTTTCCTGGAAAGCTACCTTCCTAAAAGATTTGTGTTCTGTGTGATTGCTGGAACGATTTTTTCTTGAATTGTCTTCTGCTATCAATTTGTTAGATAGACTTTCTATGGATAAATATCCTAGATTGATGGTGTCTAAGTGTGACATAAAACTATCCCATGATGAATCAAGTGAATTGATAATAACACTTTTCATTGTTTGATCTGAAATCACTTCCCCCCTCAAATGCAGCTCAGCTCTTATTTTGTTTAGAGATATCAAATGCTCACTTATGGAAACCCCTGGTTTTACTCTGGAAGAAAAGAAATCCTTAGACATTCTTGTAGTGGTAGCTACACTATCGCTGTGAAACAGATTAAACATGCATTGAATTATTTCTGAAACAGTTAGGTTTGGTTTGATGCTATGATACATTGTAGGAGACACGCTAGATATTATTAAGAAAAATGCTCTATGATGTAAACAATCTATTTTTAAAGTCCAAGGTCTTCTTGGAGGACTAGTGATAAAGAATAGCAAATTTTCTTTCATAAAGACAACCTGGAGCTGTTGATACCATTCTTGCAAATTAATGCCATCAACTCTAAGTTTTGGGAAGTCACTGGGTAAGTTTCCCACATTATTTTGTTCATTACTTACAACCTGAGGTAGTCCGTGGTCTCGCAAGTGCAGGAAATTGCAAAACGGCATGGGGATGCTCGCAACGAGTCTGCGCGGTTCTCTGGCCAGTTCAAGTCTTTCCGGACCGCCTACGTAGTTTCGCACATGCGCGTTGCTCATTTCTTCTTTGGCGTCGTCGTGGAAGGTTCTCTCCATTGCAGCTCGCTCGCTCCGCTCCTCTTCAGACGAGTCGGTTTCTGGCTCGGTTTTAGGAGTTTTGATGGCGGCGACTGCTCTTTTCTTTCTTTTGTGTGCGTTGGTACTTGATCCGGTCTGCGGTGTAGGGCGGAATCGACATGGCTCTCTGGGCTCGGGCGTCGTCGCTCTCGAAGTCAGGATGGGAGCGTGCAGGTCTTGAGGTATCGGCTTGTTCTCTAGCTTCTTCGTTGTCGCTTTGGAAATTTTTAATTTTGGCCCAAATGCAGCAAAAAGCGTCTTCATTGCTGACTTTACTTGGGATTTCGTTAAGTCGTCTTCGCTTTCTGATTCTGGTTCTTCTGAAGAGTTTGAATCTTCCTTTTCGCTTTCGTTGTCTGATAACGTTTTTCGCGCCAGAAATTTTGAACTGAGCATTTTGATTGGCTCTGCTTCGCTCACTTTGGAGGCTTGTTGGAACCAAGATGGCTGCCATTCAAAATTTTGCGCGGGATCACATCTTTTCTTTTTCATAACGACTTTCTCTGTAGTCATATCACTCACAGTTTTTTGGTCTTTGGGTTTCTCTTTAGCAATGTTTTTCTCTCTCGCTGCTCCGCTGTTTTTCAGCATTTCTCGGAGATTCGCGATGAGGCTTTCATCATTCTTCTGGCTTTTTAATAGTTTTAATATCTCTGACCTGAGTTCGTTATTTTCTATTTCGATTTCCTCCTGGTCATTATTTTCATTTATTGGTTCTTCTTCTTCAGTGGTGTATTCTTCGGATTCTCTCGAAATCGCGTTTGTGGATTCGTTGATTATTTCTTGTTCAGTTTCTATTTCTTTGCTGTAGGCCCTGGTGTTGGGCCTATCTTTCTTAGACATCTTTAAGTATTTATTGAGTCAATTAACCATCCTCTGCTACCAGCTTGTTGCAATATTTTCAGGATCAGACTCAATAATGATAATAAGAGTTAGAGGTTTAAATATATTTCTCTTTAATTATAACAGGCATTCTATATTCACTGAATATTCACAGATAGAAGCAAGGAAAATGGTGAAGGTGGCTCCTTATATATACAAGGGGTGGAGCCAAGAATGGGAGTGGTGAATTATGAATACATTAGGAACCAAAGAATAAGTTAACCCCCGATGTCCCATATATACATTATTTACACATTAGGGAATAAGGCATTTACATCTCACAGAGACATATTGACTTTAAACCAGAGATATTTTTATTAGGGATCTTACCAGAGACATATAATAAAGAATTGCAATACTTAATTGTGAATGTTTTAACAGCAGCTAGAATTTGCTAAAAATTGGAAAGGAGAGAAGATACCTATTGATGAAGAAATTATTAAGAAAATGATGGACTGTGCTGAAATGAATAAATTGACATTTGAAATAAGAGAACAGGAAGATAAACAATACTATTTGATATGGGATTTATTTTACCAATGGATAGAAAATAAAACATGGAGATAAATATGAAATATGAAGTTGAGATAAAAAAAGGGAAATATTTCTTTATGAAAATAAGCTTTGGTCATATATTGATACTTTGAAGATGGGATTGCACAAAAGGATGTTAACAGATCGATATACTGTCTGTAATTGTTTGGAATGATGATGTTTTTATGTTTCATTTTTGTTTTAAAATAAAAAATTGTTGGAAAAAAAGTATGTTAAAGTCTTGTTTTGTCAATCATGTTTATTTTTAAGGAGCAAAAGAGATTGGTTCATGAATTTGTTATCAATGTATTGCTAATATGATGGAAAAGCAAATGAGAAAAAAGACATGTAGGCAGAAATCTCTCTTGTGTGGAAGATTTGGGTATGATCATGATATAATATGCTTGGTATTCATCTTAGTCTGATGCTCTTTAGATCTCTTGGGCTGCAGTGGCCATAATCTCCTGCTGGCAAGGCCATTGGGTAGGGATATAGATTTGTGGGTTCAAACATTGGAATGTAGAATTGTTTGTTAGAGAGGATTTCATTCTTGGATGTGACTTGGGATGGCTGCATTTGCAGGAGGAAATAGACCTCAAGGTGCTTCAGTTCAAGAATAAGAAGATAGCAGAACGGCTGGAGCAGCGGCAAGTTTTTGAGGATGAGCTGCGTGAGCGCATAGAGAAGCTGGAGAAGAGGCAGGCCACTGATGATGCCACTGTCTTAATTGTCAACCGCTACTGGAAGCAGGTCAGAGAACCCTCCGGGCTGATCTCGTGTTATTCCTTTCAGCTTTTAATCCATAAATTAACATACCAGGGGGAATCTTAAAGGTTTTAGCAGGATGTTTAGGGGTGAAAAGAATGCTGCTGTTGTGGGTCCTTAACTTTTCTCTGCTAGGTAGAATCAGAATAGAAAATACTGCCATATAAGTAGTCCTCAACTTACAGCCACAATGGAGTGTATGCATCACAGTTGTAAGTTATAACAGTTGTAAAGTGGGTCATCACGTAACCGACCTGATTTTATGACCTTTTTTGCTATGGTCGTTTTTTTTTTAATTTATTTATATGCCGCCCTTCTCTGGAGACTCAGGGAGGCTTACAATGCGTTAAGCAATAGCCTTCATACTTTTGTATATTTTATACAAAGTCAGCTTATTGCCCCCACAAACCGGGTCCTCATTTTACCTACCTTAGAAAGGATGGAAGGCTGAGTCAACCTTGAGCCTGGTGAGAATTGAACTTGCAGTAATTGCAGGCAGCTGGAAGCTAAATACTACCTTTAACAGTAGCATTAGTCTGCTGCACCATTCAGGCTCTTAAATGAATGCTCGGTTGTTAAGCAAATACTGCAGTTGTTAAGCCTATTGTTTCCAATGGGGCATTTTTTGCCTAAAAGATGAAGCAAGTTCTCATTAGAAAGAGCATGTTTTAAACCCCCTAAAAAAGTAGGGTTGGTTTTTCATCGCTGACGTATAAAGCCCTAAAAATAGGGACAAAGTTGAGGAGGTTGCTATGGCAATGTCACATGCATTCTATTATTGTTTCATCTTGTTTGTTTTATATAGACATCTTTACTACTATTATATTGCATTGGTCCATGGTGACATTGTCACTACCAGTTCAGGCACTGGTAGCAACCCCATCGCCAACATTCATGGAATTAAAAATATATACGTTCCGAAGAAAGAAATCGAAGAAAGCAGGATGCTGCAAGAAGAAAGATGGAAAGTTAGCAGCACAATAGCTGGCACAAGAGATTATCACCAGTTTGTGCCAGTTGATGCAAATTCAATTTCTGTCAGCAAAGTTTCAAAGGCTGGTATTGCACCGGTATTGGGCGTGCCCCCTATGGCGATGGGGTTGCTGGTTCAAGTGCCTGAACTGGTAGTGACAATGTCACCATGGACCATCACAATATAATAGTAATGATGTCTATATAAAACAAACAAGACGAAACAATAATAGAATGCATGTGACATTGCCATAGCAACATCCTCAATTTTGTCCCTATTTTTAGGGCTTTATACGTCAACGATGAAAAACCAACCCTACTTTTTTAGAGGGGTTGAAACATGCTCTTTCTAATGAGAATGATTTAACAGAGTTTCCAGTAGGTCTTTTTTTGTAAAAGCGGGCTGAAAATACCCTATTTTTGGCATTTTTACAAAAAATGTCAATTTTACACTCTATTTGTAAACTGTTGGAAAGCAGTAGGAGAATGAAATTTTATATTCAACAACATTGTGTTGCTAAGTTATTACGCACAAAGTTTCACATTTCTCATACCTTTCCTTCCAGAGATATAAACAGCCAAACTTTAACCATTTTTTTGAGCCACACTATTTTTGGCCAACTTTGCTCCCAATTATCTAGATGGAGATCACTCATGAGAATGTTTTTATTATTTTGTTTAATAGAGCACAAAAAGTTGTACAAGATGGCCAAGTTTTGTTACTCTCAACAAAATATTGCCGGAGATATTATGTCTCAAAGTTGCTGGAACCTCAGAGTCATACTGTAGAAGGCTGCGGTATGGGGTCACACAAATGACTATATCTCTGCAAGTATTGCATCGGCACACGTAACACTTTACCAATGTTTATCAGGGACATGTGCATGTTCATACCAAATTTCATCAAAATCTGTGATGGTCGAGCAGGGCAGTTTTCTGAAACCAGACCACTTGACATGGAATGACCCCTTAGTCATTTCTGTTTCTTCAGTTCCAGTGTTTCTCCCCCCCCCCGCCCCCTTCCTACAGCTAGATGAGACGGTGCAGGTGCTCCTAAGACATTACGATGGAGATTGTGGGCAGGTCCCTGAGGAGCCCAAATTGGAAATCCCAGGTTCAGAATTGGAAGCTGTTCTGTTAGAGAGTTCTGAAAGGAGAGGTAAGCCCAGGTTCCTGCATTCTGGAACATTTATTTACTTATTAGATGTTTTATCTTGCCTTTATTTTTGATCAACTCCAGGCAGTGTGCACATCTGATTCTCTCTTCTCTTGATTTCCCTGCAGCCACAAACCCTGCAAGGTAGGTTGGGCTGAGAAAGAGTGACTGACCCAAAATCACCCAGCTTTCATGCCTAAGAAAGGACTAGAACTCACTATCTCTCCTTTTCTAGCTCAACACCTTAGTCCCGTGATGGCGAACCTATGGCACGGGTGCCACAGGTGGCACATGGAGCCATATCTGTGGGCACGCGAGCGTTGCCCTACCTCAGTCCAGCATGCATGTGCGTGCTGGCCAGGTGATTTTCGGGCCTTCCTGGACCACCGGAAGTCAGGAAACGGGCTGTTTCTGGGCTTCCGGGGGAGTGGGGAAGGCTGTTTTCGCCCTCCCCAGGCTCCTAGTAAGGCTCTGGACCCTGGGGAAGACAAAAAAATGGGCCTACCGGGCCCACTGTGCCATCACGTGCCAAAAGTGGGGGGGAGAGTGGGGGGGGGTCGCACACTCATGCGTGGGGGGACGGGGCGCATTGAATTATGGGTGTGGGCACGCGCGCACACAATCCCCCCCACTACCCCCGCTTTTGGCACACAACGGCAAAAAGGTTAGCCATCACTGCCTTAGTCACTACACAAAGCATGGTAGGAGTGGATCAAAGGTTGTGCCTGCCTGCCAACAACCCTGACCTTTTGTCCCTTTTCTTTTGGTCCATTCAGAGGCAGTGCTGTCCCCTGTTGCACCCCCTGCACCCTGGAAGGCTGGGGACCTTGTGCTGAACGAGCCATCCCTTTCCTTCTTGGCTATCTTGGCCAGTAGCAGCAATGAAGAAATTGAGCTTCAACTTCAAGAATGCATGGAATTCTCCAAAGCTGCTGTCTCCCGCATTGTGGAGGTTTTGGATAAGATCCACCGGTGCACAGAGGAGCTTTGCCAGAAGATCCATGCATGGGGTGAGACTAGATCCCATCTAAGGGATACCTTCGAAACTTTCTGAATGCATGCTTAGCCTCTTGCTGTCCATTCTGCCTCTGAAATTAATCCCCAAATGGAGGATTTGGGGCCTCAGATTTTTGAAAACTGAACAAGTGAAATGGGGGGGAGAGTGGAATTGCATGTTGTCATTCTGGGTAGGTAATTTACTGTGGACTTGGTTGCAAGGAGGAGAATTGGTTTAGAAGTGCATTTTTTCTATCCCCTCTCAGACTTTTTTTAATTAGTTTATAATATAAAATACAAAAATACACAAGAAAATAGTAGGAAAAATAGGGGAGGGAAAAGTGTAGGATAAGGGGGGAAAAGAAAGAAAAGGCTTCCAATTCCCTTTGGTGCAGTAGAATAAGATAATAACATCAAATCTTAACTTCTTACTTTTACGTAATAGTATAAACTAGCTGTTTCTATAACAACAAACCTATCTAATTGGCAAAACCCAGAATTAAGGATTCATTTTTTTCCACCTCAAGCACAAAGTCCAGAAGCGGTTTCCAAGTAGAAACAAAAGTAGTGTTTTTTTCTTTAATCAAAATAGTCAGTTTAGCCATCTCTGCTAATCCCATTAACTTTTGCAGCTGTTCATCCATTGTGGGAATCAAAGTGTCCTTCCATTTTTGTGCATAAAGTAATGTTTCTGCTGTCAACATATATAACATCAAAGACTTCTCTAAGATATCTTGAAGATGTGCTACTGTGTAGAGATAGTTCAGACAGAAAACGTTTGTAGACTCCACCAGACTTAGTGTGTGAGGATGTTAAAAGTGCATACTTTGAAAAAAACTGTGAGTGTACTGGTCCCATGTAGGAGACATGGCTTAATAGAGTTTCCAAAGTGAACATATTATGAAGAGCCTTGGTGGCGCAGCAGACTAAAACACTGTTAAGTAACACCAGCTGCCTGCAATTACTGCAAGTTCAAATCTCACCAGGCTCAAGGTTGACTCAGCCTTCCATCCTTTCGAGGTAGGTAAAATGAGGACCCGGTTTGTGGGGGCAATAAGCTGACTTTGTATAAAAAAAGAACAACGCTGGGGGGGGGGGGCGAAAGCCCTACTAAGCAGGTATATACAAAAGTATGAAGGCTATTGCTTAACGCATTGTAAGCCGCCCTGAGTCTCCGGAAAAGGGCGGCATATAAATCGAACCAATAAATAAATAAATAAATATAGTGTGTGTCACTCTTTAACCTAGTTGTACTTAATAACTTTTAGGGTGTCCTCGCCTTATAAAAATACCACTTTAAAATCTGCATTAAACATTTCCTAAATACTTAATAATTCAGATTTTTGTTCAGTCAAAGCTGAAGGATCTGGCAGCAGAGGATTTCTTGTATTCTGACAGATGATAAGATTTATCTTTGGGGGGGTGGAAACGGGCTTTTTAAAATATGCTTTTTAAACAACTTTTTTGTTGCCTGACAATTTACAGTTATTCGGGGAGGCTGTTCTGTGATTTGTGTTTCCAGAGGAGGATTGATGAAAATAATTTTGCCTCTGGAAGAGAATTTTTTTAACTCAATCCAAGTGTGATATTCTTACCTTGGGTGTTTTGCTGCTTGAACTTGTAACTCAAAGCAAAGTAACATCACAAAAAAGATTTTTGGGAAAAGCAAAGCACGTGTATATGAGAACATAAATGGTTGCCTGCTGAATCATCTAATCCAGCAGTCTGTCCTCCCAGTGGCCAGTCAACTACACAGGGAAGGCCATTAGTCTCCCAGCAGGAGCCTTTAGAGCAGTGGTTCTCAACCTGTGGGTCGGGACCCCTTTGGGGGTCGAATGACTCTTTCACAGGGGTCGCCTAAGACCATCAGAAAATACATATTTTCAATGGTTTTAGGAACAATGTTATGGTTGGGGGTCACCACAACATGAGGAACTGTATTAAAGGGTCACGGCATTAGGAAGGTTGAGAACCACTGCTTTAGAGTCTGTCCTGCCGCCACCAAAGCTAATAGCCATTGATCCCCAATGCAGTTTGGAGGAGAGTAAAAATTGGGAAACCCAAATTCTGAGAGTTAATGTCTTATTCTGCAGTGGAGTTTGACCAATTGGAAGAAGTTGTGAAGGCCCTCAACAAGGAGCTGACAAGAGAGAATTGCCACCTTCAGGACCTGATCACACAGATACAGGAGAAACACCATAAAATTTCCTTGGAGGTAGGTTCCCTGCCCTGTCTTCCCTCTTGTGGCTTCTTGGGACAGGAGCTGTATTAAGACTGGCTTCTTTTTCAGTACACAGAACTGCAGGACAAAGTGACTTCATCAGAAACTAAAGTACTTGAAATGGAAACAACCATTGAAGACCTGCAGTGGGACATAGAAGCTGCGCAAATGGGAACATAATGTTGAAAGCTGGATCTAGCCCAATAACTCAAAGACAGACTTTGATTCTTTTCTGTAACTTTATTATAGATTTAATGGTACTGGAGGTCACTGACCTTGTACCTTTCTCTTTCAGGTATACATCGGGAATACCCTGTGGACCACGTGGTCGGAGCCTTTATACCCAGGAGGAGGGGCAAAGAGGTAAGGAGTGGTTACAGGGGTTATGGAATATGTGGTCAGTTAACCCTTGCAGGTCCGGGTGATCAGGGAGATGTAGTAGTTAGACATTTACCATGACAAAACCCCCTCTAAATGTCTAACTGGGTACCTGGGGAAGTGGTTGTATACATATAGAGAATATACAGGCACAGGCACGAATTACATGTAAACACGCATTTTAGACATGAGGTATGCATGCTGTTTATGTGGTAGGGGTTTAGTGAGAATATCTGCTGTTTGCTCCTCTGTGTCACAGTGTACTGCCTTAATGAAACCTATTTCTGAAAACTGCCTGACGTGTTTGTATTTAATGTCAATGTGCCTAGACCGCTGACCTATAGCATCGGCCTTTGAGATCTCTATTGCTGCCTTGTTGTCTTCGTGGATGACTATGGGATATGAGGGTTCAGCCCAGATGTTGCAGAGCAGGTCATCGAACCATACTAAGTTGTTTGCGGCCTTTGATAGGCAAACAAATTCTGCTTCCGTAGTTGATGTGGCCACCAGTTTTTGCTTTCCAGTGTACCAATGGATGGGGCAATTGTTGAGTAGTAGCACGTAGCCAGAGGTGCTTTTTCTGCACTCTATGTCCCCAGCCCAGTCAGCGTCAGCATAGCAGGTTAGCTTTGGTTTCTCAGATGTTTCTGGTTCTAGGCAGAGTAGGGCATCCGCACTGAATTTTAAGTATCTAAGTAGTCTTTTGATGGCGTTCCAGTGTGTTACCGTGGGTTTGCTTACATGTCTGGACAGTAGATTGACGGCCAAGGCGATGTCAGGCCTGGTCCAGTTGGAAATATACAGCAGTGACCCTATCGTTGATCTATACAACTTATTGTCTGTGAAGGGTTCAGATTCCTCGTACATGGTCTTCAGGAACTCTGGTTGCATGGGGGTCTCGCTGGGTTTTGCTTCGGACATGTTGCATTTGGACAGCAGCTCGATGATCTTTTCTCTCTGGGAGAGGCGGAAACCCTTGTTGGTTTTTATCACTTGGACCCCTAGGTATTTATCGATCTTTCCAAGTGACTTTAGGGAGAAGTGGCTACCCAGCTCAGTGGCGAACTTGTCACATCTGTCCTTGTGCTTGTTGATGTACAAGATGTCGTCCACGTAAACGAGCACACCTTCGAATGTGTTGGCTGAGGTGGCCTCGAAGCCCATGGATCTGAGAGCTTTGGCTAGGCAGTCATACCACCTTTTGCCCGACTGCTTGAGCCCGTACAGGCTTTTGTTCAGCAGCCAGGTTTGGTTCCTGCCCTCGTTGTATCCAGGCGGTGCTTTAACGTATATCTCTTTGTCCAACTCGGCGTGCAGGTACGCTGTTTGTACGTCGAATTGGAAAACCTCCAAGCCCAGGATGGTGGCCACCACCAGGGCGCTTTTGACGCTCTCCGCCCTGAGGGTTGGCGAGTAGGTGTCTGTATAGTCTTCGGGGTATCTTTGGGCGAAACCCTGCGTGACTAGTCTTGCCTTGTACAGGACCTTGTTGTCTTCTAATGTCTTAACTCTGAACACCCATTTGGTTCCTATTGGTTTTTTGTCCTCTGGAATTTGGGCAGGTGAGTATACTTGGAGGTTCCTCAGGCTCTCCATCTCTTTCTCCATGGCAGACATCCATTCTTCTTTCTCTTTCTGGGGGAGCCCGAGGATGTCCTCGTATGAGCTGGGCGTGAAATGGGTGTTGTGTATGGCCATAACGTAGTCCTCCAGCTTCCTTGGCAGCTTGTTTCTGGTTTCTCTGATTGGCCTGCTGGGGGTTGGCTCGGTTTCCTGCATGTTGTCTGACTCTTTGTCTGTCAGGTCATCTATCTTCAGGGAAGGGTGCCCTTCTTTCCACTCTTTGATGCTTGCCTTGCGATTGTTGGCTTTATGCCCTCCGACCTCTCTGACCTCCTTTTCCCCTTGGCCATGTTCGAGTGTGACCCTATTGGTGGGAATGTCGTTGGAGTGTACCCTCGACCAGTTTGCATTTTCGTGGAAACTGACTGACCTGGAAACCACAAAACGGTTGTTGTTGTCGACAAATCTGTAGCCCTTTGTGCCCGGTTCGTAACCCACGAATCTCAGTCTTTTTGATAATTTCTCCCCTTTCTTTCTTAATTGTCTGGGAATGTGGACATCAGCTGGGGCGCCGAATATGTGTAAGTGTGCGATGTTGGGCTTTCTGTTGTATAGCATCTCGTATGGTGTCTTATTGATAGAGCTTGACCACAGTCTATTCAGGGTGTAATTAGCGTAGTGTAGTGCCTCTGACCAGAAATGCTGCCCCATCCCAGCATCCTCCAAGGCGCACCTCATCATGGTTTGCAATACTCCGTTTTTTCTCTCTGAGACTCCATTTTGGAAGGGGGAGAAAGGTGAAGAGGTGTAATGCGCTATGCCCTGTTCTCTCAGCCACCTCGTGAATTCCTTGGCCATGAATTCTGAGCCCCTGTCTGTCATTATCTGCCTTATTCTCATGTTATGTTGCATATCTACTCTTCTGTGGAATTCTTTAAACCTTTGGAATACTTCGTTTTTGTGTCTGAGGGAGTAGACATACCCGTATCTGGTGTAGTCATCCACAATCGTGAGGAAGAATCGCTTCCTATGCCCTACAGAGGGTTTCAATTGCCCTACCAAGTCCATATGCACCAATTGGAAGGGGGACTCTGTGGTTCGTTTGGATCCCCTGGGGATGGCCTTAACCTTGATCTTAGAACGCTTACAGACTGAACACTCCAAGTAGTTTTCGCAGTTCTTTACTTTGAGACCCTCGGTACATTCCGTCATTTTCTTTACAATGGGGAAACTTATGTGTCCCAGTCTCCTGTGGAGGAGGTGGGCGCAGTTATCATGCAATGGCTTACCGATAGATACAGACTTGTTGGCCTTCTCATGGCTACTTTCTGCCTCTTGCTGCACCCCCTCTATTTCTGGATACTCATCTACTTTGTGGTTCGTGTTGGTATCAATGCCCTCTTCCTCCCTTGCGTTGGGTGTGAAGTAGGGAAGTCCCTCGTGTATGGTTACCTTTCCTATCTCTTTCCCTTGCTTGATCAAGTGTGCCTTTCCATCTTTGAATTTTATCTCTATGTTTGTGTCCCGTGTCAGCTTTGTGATGGCTAGCACGTTGTGGGGTATCTCTGGCACGTACAGTACCCCTTTTAAATCCCCTATCTGTGTGATGTGTACGTTTCCTTTCCCCACTACTTTGACCTTGCTTTGGTTTGCCACCTTTATTTCTGAGTCTACTTCTGTGAGTGAGTCTAGCAGCTCTGGGTTACAAGTAGTGTGACTTGTGGCCCCTGAGTCCAGGAGCCATGTGTTTCTCTCTGCCTTATGTTTGTCATTTGGGTCATCGTGCCTGATCCCGTACATGGAGCCAGAGTTACTGTCCCTGGAGTGGTCTCTGCGCTCGTGGTGTTTCCTGGGGTTGGGTGACCACCCTCGCCCCCTTTCCTTTGGGTACCTGCGTTCAGGTGACCTTCCCCCTCTACTGTCGTGCTGTCCCCTGTCCCTATGGTTCCTGGGGCAATCCCTCTTTAAGTGGTTCCTTGACCCACAAGAATAACATTCTGAGGTATCCCTGGCCCTATCTTGGAAATCCACCCTCTTCGTGGGTCTAGGATCCCTTTTGGATAGTTGGCGTTCCCTCCTCAGAGTGTCCTCTGCAACGAGCTGACTGGTCAGTGCGCCTAGTGTTAGGTATTGCAAGCTGAGGCTATTTAGTTGGGTTATGAAGCTGTCCCAACTGCTATCAAGAGAGTTTATGATTATGCTTATCATGCTCTCTTCAGTGATGATTTCCCCCCTCTGCATGAGCTCTGCCCTTGTAGCATTCATCTTTAAAATGTGCTCACTCATGGGGACCCCTGCCTTGTGCTTGGTGGAGTGGAACTCTCTAGATATTCTAGTGGTAGTGGCTCTACTCTGGCTATAAAACAGGTTACATAGTTTTTGCATAATATCATAAAACAGTCAGATTGTCCTCAATAGATGGATACATAGCAGATGGAATGGAGGTTAACATGATACAAAATGCCCTGTGATGAATACAGTCAATTTCCAGTGACCAGGGCTTTTGGGGAGGTCTGTTAGCTAGGAACAGTGCATTCTCTCTCATGAGAGCAACTCTTAATTTTTGACTCCATTCTATAACATTACCCCCATCTAACTGTAATTTTGGCAAATTGGCATAATTTGCCCCAGAAATGTTAGTAAGGTTACTTACTGGGGGGAGCTGTCCATGGTCCAAACTGTGATTGAACTCACAATAAGGCTTTGGGATGTCTGTGGCAATTCTGTACCTGCTTGGATCTATGTAACTTTCTTCTCTTGTTACAGGCAGGTACTGGGCATGCACGAAACTCATTCCGCGCTGGAGTCCATCGGGTGAGGTTCCTGTTGCTGGAGCTCCCAGGCCTAGGCCTAGGCCTGTCGGTGGGAGGCTGGACCCACCCCCGGTGGGTCCGAAGGTTCCTCCTGAAGGTGGACACCACTGCTGGATGGCCGGATCCCCGGCAAAGAAGGGTAGAAGGTGAGGAGGCGACGCGGTCGTAAATCGAGGACTTCCGCGGGTCAGCGGCGCGGAAGCAGCGGAGGTCGTAGGTTGAGGATTCCCTGCACCCAGCGGCTTGGCGGAAATGGCGGTGGCGGCGGCGGATCCTCCCTCGTGGTCGCTGGTCCCTGGTCGCGTGGATCAGCCTGGTGGATGTCGTGGTGTTGGTGAGTAGCCGGTTCTTCTCTTCCCCCTCGGGCCTCGCGTAGTTGGTGTAGCGGGTGGCGAGTTCGAGTCCTGAGGTTGATCCTTCCTGCAGGTGGGCGGTCTTTTGTGCCGGTTGTTGGTGTGCGCGGTGTCTTTAGTTGGCTGTGACTCGGTTGCCTGGTCGTTGTTGGTTGTCCTGGCCTTCTTGTGTTTTCCAGGATTTTTTGTTTGATTTTTTGAGTGCTGCAGGAGGCTCGAAAGCGGAGCCCAGGGCAGTGGTGATGGTCTCGATTGCCTTTTGCAACTCGAGATCGGTAGGTGTTTTTTTCTTAGTGATTGTAGTTTCTTCGTGGTCGCTTTCAGAGTTGGGCTCTTCGTTGTTGCTTTCTGAGTCCCCCTCGTCTGTTTCGGGGTTCGGGCATTTTCGCGCCAAGGGATTCAAATCCTGGCTTCCCATTGGCTGGTGCTCGTCCCAAGATGGCCACCGGGAAGAGGGCGCGAAAATGGATTCTGCCAGCTCGGGATCATCGGGTTGGGGTGGCTTACCCTTTTTTGCTGGCTTTTCTCTCTCGGTGGTCTTTGGGGCCTCAATCGCTGCTTCTTGCTGCTCGAAGAGGCTTTGAAGGTCTGCCATGAGGTTTTCTTTGTCGCTGCTTGCCTCCATCAGTTTCAGGATGGAGAGTTTGAATTTATTCATTTTCTGTGCTGTTTCTTCTTCCAGGGCGGTGATCTCCTTGGATGGCCCCTCTTCATCTGATTGTGAGTCCAGGCTGGAGTCCTGCTCGCTTCCAGCTTCTGTCTCCTCCATGGCTGTGGCTTTGGTTGCAAGTTTCTCAGCCATCTTCTTGGTAAGAGCTCTGGTCTGTACTCTGTCTGCTTCTTCAGGGTAGGTGTTGGGTTCAGTCATTATCTGGAGTTATGGGCAACCGACCTCTGCTACCATTTTGTTGAAAGCTGGATCTAGCCCAATAACTCAAAGACAGACTTTGATTCTTTTCTGTAACTTTATTATAGATTTAATGGTACTGGAGGTCACTGACCTTGTACCTTTCTCTTTCAGGTATACATCGGGAATACCCTGTGGACCACGTGGTCGGAGCCTTTATACCCAGGAGGAGGGGCAAAGAGGTAAGGAGTGGTTACAGGGGTTATGAGATATGTGGTCAGTTAACCTTTGCAGGTCCGGGTGATCAGGGAGATGTAATAGTTAGACATTTACCATGACACATAAGATCAACAAGCACCTGACCAAAGCGTTGGAGCAGGCAAGAATGGTCTTCAAGGGGGTCCCCTCCCCTCCCTTCTCACTGGAGGACACTGCCTGTTTTCATTGAATTGTAACTGCCGGGTGAGGGAGGGAACGTTCTTCTGAATATCCAGTTTTAAAGGTCAGGGAGTCCTTGTCTGGCTCGCCATTCTGAAGGACACCCAACCAGTAAGTGAAGCAGGAAGAGCTTACCCTGAAGCCTCTGCCCCTTGGTCACACTCTCTGAGCAGGAGGAGGTCTGGTGGGTTGCCCACTTTTAGGAGACCATTTCAGAATGCAGATCTTCAGATCTTGCTGACCTGCGACTCCCATCCCTCTCAAACATCGCAGTTAGTGAGGAGGAACGCTGACAATTACAGTTCAGCAGATTTGGATAAACAGCTTTGGTCCTACATCAACCCACGTACCTCAAGGAGCAAAAATGATATATGCTGTGAGGTGAAAGAAGATTCAAATCCGCAGTGCCAAGATAATTCCTGATCTTCAATTACGAATTACTCCTTTCCCTCATATAAGCTCATTTACCCCTTGGGAAAGATGGATCTGTTCACTCAGTAGACAGGTCTCTTCTTTTCTCATGGACCCAACAACCTTTTAAAGCCAAAGTTGTAATTTCTTGGGTTTGGGAAAGCTTTGAGGATAGTTCTGATGAAAATTTTTAACCAAAGCATCAGATCAACCTGATATGGCAAGGACTATAGGTAGTCCCCGACTTACGACCACAGTTGATCTCAAAATTTCCATTGCTAAGTGAAACAGTTAAGTGAGTTCTGCTCCATTTTACATCCTTTTTTGCTACAGATGTTAAACGAATCACTACAGCTGTTAAATTAGTAACATGGTTGTTAAGGGAATCTGGCTTCCCCATTGATTTTGCTGGTCACAAGGTTGCAAAAGGTGACACCGAGGCACTGCAACTGTCATAAATACATGCCAGTTGCCAAGTGTCCAAATTTTGATCACATGACCATAGGAATGCTGCAATGGTCGTAAGTGTGAAAAACAGTTATAAGTCACTTTTTTCATTGCCGTTGTAACTTTGAACGGTCACTAAATGAATGGTGGTTAAGTCAAGGACTACCTGTACTCTGCTTCTCTCACTATATATTAACAGCAAGGATTTGTTTTTTCCTCTACACAATTATAATATAGGGTATTAAATAAATTTGACAATGATTTGCACTTCTTAATCAAACTATCACAGATATCTATATTTGGTAGGCTAAATAGTATAATTATTGATAGTTAAGTATTGGCACTTTTAACAATACGATAACATTTTTTAATTATAATTCAAAAATATATTAAAGTTGAATTTTTATTATATCTTAGTATGTTGAAAGCCTCTGTGAGTCTTGAATTTTTTTTAGAGAAAATTTTTATTAAAGTTTATTGTAAGTTAAAATACAAATACAAAAATTAAGAAAATTAGAAAAAGATGCAAGAAACAATTTAAAGAAAGGTAGTGACTTCTGACTTTTTTTTCAATGCAGTAGAATATTAAAAAAAAAATCAACCTAAAGCTTTTCCTTTATATTTCTTAACATTTCAAGCCACTTCTATAACAACAAAAATTACCAACACATTTTCCAAAAAGCCTGTCAACAAAATCATTGCAATCATCAAAACCTAAAATTACAGTTTCATTTTTTCAGTTTCAAGTACAAAATCCAGAAGGGGTTCCCAAATGGAAACAAAACTAGATAAATTCTTCTTTTTAGTTAAAACTCTTCTAATTAATGCGAGTCTTGAAATTTGATGGTGCATACATTTGATATATAAAATCAATAGATCTCTACTATTGCAGGCAGAGCCTATTGAAATCCAGAACTGTGACTAGCTTTGTGGATTTTTTTTTTTTTAATTTGATTTATATGCCACCCTTCTCCGGACACTCAGGGCGGCTTACAATGTGTTAAGCAATAGCCTTCATACTTTTGTATATTTATACAAAGTCATCTTATTGCCCCCACAAACTGGGTCCTCAATTTACCTACCTTAGAAAGGATGGAAGGCTGAGTCAACCTTGAGCCTGATGAGATTCGAACTTACAGTAATTGCAGACAGCTGGTGTTAATCACAATGCTATCAGTCTGCTGAGCCACCAGCAGCTGAGCATCAGGAATATATAAACAAGTCAGAAAATGCAGTTCTGTGCACACCAGATTAATCTTTGTGTTATGCAAGGCCACATGTCTTGTGAAAGATTTTGTTCGTGTGTGTGTTTGCGTATGTGCACTTATACATTTGCCGTTTGGTTTTAGAGGTTACTGATTTTTCACTCTTTTTTTTTTTTGGCAGCTCAATTCGGGTTACTATGCCTCAGGCAGTTCTGGTGGGTTCCAGGGTGGCCAGATTACCCTTAGCATGCAGAAGGTAAGCCGGAGAACGTGACTGGAAAGTAAATTGTAGCCCTGCAGCTTGCAAGACTTGGGTCTCACAACACACTTCCTGGGCAACACTTTCTGCTGAATTAATTTGGTCTTGCTTTGCAGTTTGAGATGTTGAATGCAGAACTGGAAGAGAATCAAGAACTTGCCAATAGTCGCATGGTGGAGCTAGAGAAACGGCAGCAGGAAATGCAGCAGGCTGTTAGAACTAATGAGAAGCTGAAGGTATTTGGATAGGTGTCAAATACAACCACCCTGTGGTGATAAGCTGGAAAGAACTAATACAGCCCTTAACAACCGGCACTTTTGAATACATTCTGACTACTGAGAGTGGCAGGAAGCATTCGGTGACATCAAAGGCTTGAATTCAGATTTTTTTTTATTGCTATTCATGCAATATTTGGAATTGGGTCAGCTTTTTTTCCCCATTAAAACCAGTGGATTAACCCATCAGACACAATTTTACTGTGTTTTAAGTACAGGTAGTCCTCGATTTACGACTACTTGTTTTAATTTAATTAATTCAATTCAATTTTAATTTAATTAATTCAATTTATATGCCGCCCCTCTCCAAGACTCAGGGCGGCTCACAATACATTTTAAAAAATCATTATAAAAAACATTTAAAAATTAAAAACATTAAAAACATTAAAAACTCATTCACGCCATTCATGGCCGGATCTCGCCCTATCACAAGAGCGAGATCAACGGCCCCAGGCCTGCTGGAAAAGCCAGGTCTTCGCCACTTTTCAGAAGGCCAATAGGGTGGGGATGGTCCAGACCTCAGGAGGTAACTGGTTCCAGAGAGCTGGGGCTGCCACAGAGAAGGCCCTCCCCCACGGGCCCACCAGCCGGCATTGTTTAGCTGATGGGACCCAGAGGAGACCAACTCTGTGGGATCTTACCAGTCACTGGGAGCTATGTGGCAGAAGGCGGTCTCGAAGATAACCTGGCCCTGAGCCATGTAGGGCTTTAAAGGTAATAACCAACACCTTGAATTGTGACCGGAGACCAATAGGGAGCCAGTGCAGGTCGCAGAGAATTGGTGTAATGTGGGTGTACCTAGGTGCACCCACGACAGCTCGCGCGGCTGCGTTCTGGACCAACTATAGTCTCCGAACACTTTTCAAGGGTAGCCCCATGTAGAGCGCATTGCAATAATCTAACCATGAGGTGACAAGGGCATGAGTGACCGTGAGGAGAGCCTCCTGATCCAAGTAGGGTTGCAATTGGTGCACCAAGCGAACCTGTGCAAAGGTCCCCCTCGCCACAGCTGTCAGATGTTGCTCTAATCTTAGCTGTGAGTCTAGGAGGACACCCAAATTGCAAGCCCGTTCTGAGGGGGACAATTTCTCCCCCCCGAACCAAGGATGGACAATCAACATAGTCTTTAGGAGGTAATACCCACAGCCACTTGGACTTGTCTGGGTTAAGTCTGAGCCTGTTGACTCCCATCCAGACCCTCACAGCCTCCAGGCACCGACCCATCACATCCACCACATCACTGAATTGATGTGGGGTAGAGATATACAGCTGGGTATCATCAGCATATTGCTGATACCTCACCCCGTGTCGTCGGATGATCTCACCCAGTGGCTTCATGTAGATGTTAAATAGGAGGGGAGAGAGGACCGAGCCCTAAGGCACCCCGCAAACGAGGGGCCTAGGGGGTCGATCTCTGTCCTCCTACCAACACCGACTGTGACCGACCAGAGAGATAGGAGGAGAACCACCGTAACACGGTGCCTCCCACTCCCAGCTCCCTTAGTCGTCCCAGAAGGATACCATGGTCAATGGTATCGAAAGCCGCTGAGAGGTCAAGTAGTACCAAGATGGAGGAATGACCCCCATCTCGGGCTCGCCAGAGATCATCCATCAACGTGACCAAAGCAGTTTCCGTGCTGTAGCCAGGCCTGAAGCCAGACTGAAAAGGGTCTAGATCCATGATGGCGAACCTATGGCATGCGTGCCACAGGTGGCATGTGGAGCCATATCTGTGGGCACGCCAGCATTGCCTTAGCTCAGCTCTAGCCCGCATGTGTGCGCTGGCCAGCTGATTTTTGGGCCTTTTGGGCCCACTGGAAGTCTGGAAATGGGCCATTTTTGGCCTCCAGAGGGCCGTGGGAAAGGCTGTTTTCGCCCTCCCCAGGCTCCTAGAAAGCCTCCGGAGCCTGGGGAGGGCAAAAAATGGGCCTATCGGGCCCACAGTGCCATCGTGTGCCAAAAGCGGGATCATACAGTGCAGGGCGCATTGGATTATGGGTGTGGGCACATGCACGCTCAACCCCCCCATGCTTCCCCCCGCTTTTGGCACGCGATGGCAAAAAGGTTAGCCATCACTGGTCTAGATAATCCGTTTCCTCCAATGACCGCAGGAGCTGAAGTGCCACCACTTTCTCTACAACCTTTCCCACAAAGGGTAGGTTGGAGACTGGCCGAAAGTTCTTTAATTCTGCTGGATCCAGGGAAGGCTTCTTGAGGAGGGTCCTTACAACCACCTCCTTTAATGGTTGCAGGAAGGACCCCTCCCTCAAGGACGTGTTAACTAAAGCCTGGAGCCAGCCTCGTGTCACCTCCCTGTTGGCCAAAACCAGCCAGGAGGGGCACGGGTCCAACAAACAGGTGGAGGAACTCATCGCACCTACAGCCTTGTCACTGGCTCAAATTCGTCCCACACAATAGGACTAAGACCCGCCCCTGTCATCTCTGTCGGTATTGCCCAATCAGAGTCCAGGTCCATCCGAATCTGAGCGACTTTATCCGACAGAAACTGCACAAAGTCCTCGGCTCTACCCTGCAAGGGCTCCTCCGCTCCCCTTACATTAAGGAGGGAGTGAGTCACCCTAAATAGGGTGGCTGGGCGAGAATCTGCGGATGCAATAAGTGCGGAAAAATGCGAGCATTTTGCCGCCCGTATCGCCACTAAATAAGTCCTAATAAAGGCTCTCAAGAGTGTTCTTTTTCCCTACAACAGCAACAACCCTGTGAGGGGATTGGACAGAGAAAGAGTGATTGGCCCAAGAGTGATTGGCCCAGGTGGCTTTCATGTCTAAAGCAGAACTAGAACTCACAGTCTCCTGGTGATTGGCCAAAGTCATCCAACTGGCTTTCATGCTTAAGGCAGAACTAGAATGCATCATCTCCTGGTTTCTAGGACAGCACTTTAACCACTACACCAAACTCGCTCTGCCTTGAGCCCCTGAATGAAGAGAAGCTATATATCAAATAAATAGTGAAGGGACATAATAATAGTAGAATAGGTAGAATTACTGGGACATAATAATAACTTGCTATTTGGCTTCTGTAAGTATTGCTTTGCTCCTGTAAGAATTAGAATTGACTCTGCCATTTGCTTCTACCAGTGATCTAACGCCTGCTATCTTGTTTTTTTGTACAACTCCGTGCCGTGGCCTGGCAGGGTTACACCGGGCAAATACCTGTGTTGCTAAGCACCCAGCTCCCCTGTTCCTTACTGCACGGCCAATGCAGGGCTACAAGGAAGGCATGGGCCAGGGGGCCAGAATTGGGTACTAAGCTGATGTCTCTGAAGGTATAAAAGGACGCCATACTTTTCCCAAGGTGTGGCCTTTCACTGCATGCTCTTTGTCTGTATGTTGTGGAATAATCTACCCAGCTCTTCTTTCTACAAATAAAAGCTGTTACTTTTTCCAAGCCTCTTCTTCTTCTTGGGTCTCTCTCTTTGGCATTCTGGTGACTCAAGTACATTTTGGGACCTTACAATAGATAGCACAACATCTCCATACCATCCACTTCTAGGACCAGCTCTAGTCTTCCATTCCCAGTGGCTGCATTCTCTGCTTGCCGCCGCTGCTGTTTTGCTTCCTCCTCCTCTTCTGTATCCAGATTGACCCATGTCTCTTTACTGTGCCTAAGGCTGAATACCAGGCTATGCAGCTGGGTTGGCAGAATGTAAGTTTTAAGATGCACAAATGTTGAAACAGAATGACTGGGTGGGGAAGGGGATTCTAGGAACTGTTGCACAACTCAACAACAAACTGGAAAAGGTTAGTCTGGCTCTATAAAGAAGAAATGAGTGCATTTGGTTGTCAGGTGATCAATTTCTGAGTGAGGGAGGTGAGTGATTCCAGGTCTATTCCATGGAATCTCCCTGGTGTCACCACCCCTGATTTTCTTTGGAATCCCTGTCAGTGCTATGAAGAACTTGTAAATCATTCAATTGCCATGTAAAAGGTTTGTGGACCAGCTTAGGGCCCTGAACGAATTAGAAAATGGGGTCCAATTAGAAGATGAGAAATAAGTGGGTGGTAAGAGGTAGCAGATGGACTGTTGAGGATTAGAGAAATGGTGGGGGGGGGAGAGAGAGGGAAACCCTCACCAGAAATTAAAAGCCAATTCAGACTTGGTTAAACATGTAATAAATTCAGGTGTGTGTGTTTGAGAGAGAGAGAGGGAGAGAGGCAGTGGTGGGTTCCTCCAGGTTCAGTCCGGTTCGGCCGAGCCGGTAGCGGTGACGATATGACATCACCGAACCGGTTCTCCCCCCCGCCCTCCCACCCTCCACCCCCCCACATTATTCTTACCTTTTATTTGGTCCCACCCCCAATCTATTGCTGCCTCCTGAGTCCCAGCTGATGACTAGAGGGAAAAAAACTGTTTAAACTCTTGCCGCGGGGCTTCAAAGGGCCGTCCTACAGCTGATCAGTGTTAAAAGCAAACAAATGAGTCGGGTCGTAAGTGTGAGGACTGGTCGTAAGTGCGAGGACCTTCCAGAAATGACTCTGACCAGCTAGCCACGCCCACCTAGTCACATGACCTCCAAGCCACACCCACAAAATAAGCCACGCCCACAGAACCAGTAGTAAAAAAATTTAGAACCCACCCTTGGAGAGAGGGATGGATGGATGGATGGATGGATGGATGGATGGATGGATGGAACAAACATTCTGTATTAATGTATTGTTCCAAGCTATGGTTTATAACATGAAATAGGTGAAGCTTAACTCTTGCAGATTTCTTAGTCCTTTTTTATCTTAGTATACAAAAGAGAGGGAGCCTTTCTAGGCCACTGCCTCTGTGATTTGGAGGTCTGAAATGGAAGAATTTTAAGTGGACATGGGGAAAAAAGCACAACTCTTAGAACGCTCCCTTTAGGTCCTTGTCTCAGATTTCCAGGTAGTCCTTGACTTATAGCTATTTGTTTAGCGACCATTCAAAGTTACAATGGCACTGAAGAAAGTGATTTATAATCAGTTCTTGCACTTTGTGCAATCCCCACATTTGCAATGTCCCATGAGCGTCATTTGTAACCTTCCCAGCCGACTTCTAACAAACAAAGTCAATAGGGGAAGCCAGATTCGCTTAACAACTGCAGCAATTCACTTAGCAACTGTGGCAAAAAAAGGTTGTAAAATTGGGTATTTATCACTGAACAACTGCCTTGCTTAGTAATGGAAATTTTGGTGCCGATTGTGGTCGTACGTCGAGGACAATTTATATTCCAATGCACTGGCATTATTTCCTTCCTCCCCACAAACTCCCCCTGTGCTTACATGTTTATCAGGAATCAGTGAAGTGCAGAGAGAGACACCCACTGCAATGGCAGCTGTAGCCAAGAATAGGATAATGGCAAAGTAAAGGTAGTGGACCCCACAAATCAGGTGAGGGCAGTTGCATGGGGTGAGACAGCTCCCAAGGTCCAAGCACCGGGCATGGCAAAAACAGAAGCACAATTGCTCTGGAACTGGCAAATAGCAACCAGGTTTATTCAGGCTGGAGCCTCGGCATGCATAGAGTTCATTGTAAAGTCAGTGCTGGGAGCCACTGCCTCCCAGCATCCTTTGTAGGCAGGGTCCACACCCTTTCCGCCTGGCCACGCCCCGCCTGGTCAACCACCATCCAATAGCAGACTGGCCATCTTCAGCTAACAGTCCTCCAGCTGTACATCAACGCGGCTGGCCACTGCACAAATGCACGTAGCGAGCAATCTGTCTGGGCTCTGCTCCATGGGCTGCCACTGCTCTGTTAAGGCCACCACCAGCCAGCTGGATCTCAGCCTCCTGGCGTGCCACCGATCAGCTGGGCCAGGTGACCGGAAATGCTGCCGATCAGCTGGGCCAGGAAACTGGAAATGCTGCCATCACCGTTGAACAGCTGGTCGGTGGCCGGCTCTTGGCCTCCCGACACACTGCCAATCAGCTGTTCTAGACTGCTGCCGCCGTTCGCTGCTGCTGCTCATCACTTCTGCCACCTTCCCCCAATCCCCCTCCCCCCCAGGTATGGCAAGTCCCGACGGGGTTTGACAGGCGGCTCCCCCTACCAGGGCCGCACCTGGAAGACAGGAAGCAGATAGGTATTAATTCCGGCAGCTGTCATCAATGCCTGGTGTCAGCCCTGGAGCCATCTTTAACTTGGAATCTTCAGGGCTGCCACAGCGGTGGATGGGCAAGCTGTGGGAATGGGGGGGGTGGGTGGAGACAGTGTGTGGTGTATAGACATAACATTTTTTCCCTTGGGAGTCGAGGACGTTCAGCCTGCACCTGGGGAGGCGTGACTGGGAGTCAACTACAGTTGGGACAGTGATCTGATTGGACCATGTGACGCTTATGTGGATGTAGGGGAACGAACTTTGACTTTACTTTAGGTGGGGCACTGAAGTCTGAACTCCCAGCCGACCAGTAGTTTGAAGAAAATTGGGAAAGCCTGACCCTACGAGATGGGCTAGCTTGGAAAGGATCCAAGCTTTATGTTCCTGCCAGTTTGAGGCTTCAGGTCTTACAGCGCAGCCACGACTCCCGATTAGCCAGCCATTTCGGATTCCTAAAAACCCTCTGTCTAGCCAGGAGGCAATTCTGGTGGCCCAAGTTGAAAGCAGATGTGGAGGATTATGTTAGGAGCTGCGTTACATGTGCAACTATAAAAATGAGGCAAGGGAAACCCCCTGGACTTCTCCAACAAGTGGCCAACCCCTGCCAGCCCTGGGAAGAAATTGCTATGGACTTTATAGTCGAACTCCCAGAAAGCGGAGGAAATACTGTTGTCTGGACTGTGACTGACTTATTTTCAAAACAAGTCCACTTCACCGCCTGCTCAGGATTGCCCTCAGCTAGAAAGTTGGCCAAGATGTTTATCAAGCAAATCTACCGGCTACATGGAGTGCCCTGCAGGGTCATCTCTGACAGGGGGGTCCAGTTCACTGCTAAATTCTGGAGGGAGTTTTTAAAGTCTATCGGATTGACCCAGGGACTTAGCTTGGCTTTTCATCCAAGTTCTAATGGGACCGCGGAACATACAAATGCCATGGTGGAGCAGTACCTGAGATGCTATGTGGACTATCAACAAGAGAACTGGGTGGATTTGCTGCCTTTTGTGGAGGTGGCTTACAATAACACAGTCAATGGTGGGATTCAAATTTTTCTACTACTGGTTCTGTGGGTGTGGCTTGGTGGGCGTGGCTTGGTGGGGCGACATCTTGCTGTGAGTGACATCGAGTTGGCCATGCCAGTTCAGTCACATGACCCCCACCAAGCCATGCCCACGAAGCCATGCCCACAGAACTGGCAGAAAAGGCAGCTCCTGCGGCCTGTACCTTTATGGTCCCCCCTTCCCCCCATGTCGAAATACCTTAAAGGGACACCACAGTCTGGCTGCCTTCCGAGCAGCTCCGCTGCGATACCGTCCCTACGGCGCAGCAGGCCGTTCTCCTGGCTGGGTCTAGCAAAGGGGTGCAGCTGCACACGCGCACAGGCAGGCAATGGGGTGTGTGTGTGTGTGGCCGACGAGAAGAACAGCGGCGACTGGATTTTAGGCCTCTTTTTCAGCCTGTAGTTTTTGGCGCAAGAAGCCTGCAGCTGCCGCCTCTTTTTTGATGCGAGAAGCCTCTTTGCCAGCAGGAACCAAGCTGGCAGCAGTGGCTGGAGGCTTCTCGTGGCGAAAAAGAGGTGGCGGCTGAAAGCTTCTTGCACCAAAAACTACCAAAAAGTACAGGCTGAAAAAGAGGCATGAAGAAGTTCCGTCACCACCGTCGCCATTGCCGCCCTGTTTTTCATGCCGACCGCACACCCCATTGCTGGCCGGTGTCATTCGCGACCAATCCCTTCCAGGCAGTGGTGGGATTCTGCCGGTTCTAGGCAGTTCGGCCCAACCGTTTGTTAAATTGCTGGCTCGCCCCGCCCCTTGCCCTGCCCCTCTGCACCACTGGGCGATGGGTGGGCCAGCCAGCAATTTAACAAACGGTTCGGTGTTTTTTTATAATTTTATTGGTCTCGCAGCTGCCGCGGGGCTTCAAAGGGCCGCCCTACAGCTGATCAGTTTTAAAAGAAAACAAATGAGTAGATCGGTGCCTGCAAATATAAATGGGTAGGCCCAGTGGTGGGATTCTACTTCGGTAGAACCGGTTGTTAAGTAGTTAAGCCAGTGGTTGCCAAAGTGGCCGGTACCGCCCCCTGGGGGGCCGTGGGATGCCTTAGGGGGGTGGTAAGTGGCAAGGGTGGCGGCAGAGGGACGCTAGAGGCAAAGGGGGGCGACAGGGGGGCTAAGTGGCAAGGAGAGTGCCCCCCCCTTTGACCTGTGCCTCGCAGCACTTACCTCCTTGCAATCAAACAGCAAGAAAAAAACAGCCTCTTTCAGCTTCAGCATAGGTTAATTAGCATGATTAGAGCGGCCTCCAACTCTCAGCTGATTCGCTCTCAGCTGTTTTGCAGGCTCGTTTGCAAGCTCTTGTTTTGCAAGCTCTTTGCTTGCTGCAAAGAGTACTGGAGCAGATTTTTTTTTCCCTAGCTAAAAGGAAACTGAAAGTAAAGCAGGCTCTGCTGCAACCTGACAAAATGAGGCAGGGAGAGAGATTTCTTTTTCTTTTTCTTTCTCCTCACCAAAAAAGGTAGGTGAAAACAATGGGAAATTTAGGGCAAAAGAGGAGAGTTCAAGATTTTAAAACACAAAAGAAAAAAAACTCTATTTAACTAGGGAATTGTAATAATTGAGATACTATTAATTGTATATTGTGTTGAAAGCAGAAATGGTTAAGTTGTGGTTTGGAGGAATATATGGGGGAAATTATTTGGTTTATTATTATTGGTAAATATAATTAATTGATTTGTAAGAAATTGGATTGCATGGGAATAATTGGAATAATCATGTTCATATTGATTAATATACAAAAAAGATAGTTATATAACAAATTGATCTATATTAAAATGTTGAATTTGTATTAAACAACTGTATTACATAATTACATAATTAACCAATGTGAGGATGGATATAAAAATAGATGACAATGGGAAGGGGTATAATATAGAATAGAAGGGAAAAATTGAATTTGATTAAGATTAGAGATGAGAATGAAGGGTAATATTGGTTTTTTTTTTTGAAAATAGATGAGGAATAAATATGGCAAAAAGGAAATATAGAAATTGTAAATTTAATTGAAATGACTAAACACTGTTTAAATTTGTGAACCGGCCAAATACTCTGTTCAAAGAAAATACGTTGTATGTTTGTGTGTTTCTAACTATTGTTATTTATTCATATTTGTTCTCTTTTATTCTTTAAAGTTTAACAATTCATTCTTTATCTTAATATCTTTATATTTGTTTGGGGTTGGCTTTCTTCCCATTCATCTTTTTTATTGTACAGCAATCTTTCTCCTCAAACCTACCACCTCTGTCTTTTCTTTCCTTCTTACTTTCTCTTCCCCCCCTCTTCTTCTCCTCCCTACTTCCTCTTCCTTTCTCCTTCTCCTCCTCTTTTCCTCCCTCTCTTACCCTCACTCCTACTCTAATTTCCCTTCCCTTCCTTCATCCCTCTCTATTGCTGTATCCTTTTATGCATATGGACTACTCAGAGGGCTGAAAAAGTTATTTTTGACTGGTCCTCACACTTTTGTCCAGTCCTCGAACTTACGACTGTCCTCACATTTTACGTTTTTGCCCTATCTTGTCACCATGGTGAAGAGAAGCAGTTGTGAAATGAGTGACACGGTTGTTAAGAATGCTACAATGGGCATAAATGATGACCAGTCATAAGTGCGAAGACCGGTCAAAAGTGCGAGGACCTGTCAGAAATCACGTTATTTTTGACTGGTCCTCGCACTTTTTTTTTTTATTGAAAAGTTTTACAAAGAAAATCCCCCCCCAATATTCCCCCCACCCTCTTTCTCTCCCCACCACCCCCACCCCCACCCCCCCCTTCCCATCCCCCCCTCCCCCCCTGACTTCCCAGAGCAAAATACAGGACATTTCAATTAACAATCATAAACTAAATTAACCTAACTTATTCTTAAACTACCAAATCCCCCCCTGAAACCTTAACTCCACTATGGCTAGAATTTAACATTCATTCATAAGCTATTTGATATTTTCTTGTCTGATACTTATTTTGAATATAATCAATCCATCTTTTCCATTCCGATATGTATCTTTCTTGTGTATAGTCCTTCAGATACGCTGAATTTTTTGCCATTTCTGCTAAATTCGCTACTTTCAATGTCCATTCTTCAATAGTGGTCCTCACACTTTTGACCAGTCCTCGAACTTACGACTGTCCTCACATTTTACGTTTTTGCCCTATCTTGACACCATAATGAAGAGAAGCAGTTGTGAAATGAGTGACACGGTTGTTAAGAATGCCGCAACGGGCATAAATGTGAGGATGGTCATAAGTGCGAGGACAGGTCAAAAGTGTGAGGACCAGTCAGAAATGACTTTTTTCAGCCCTCTGAGTAGTCCCTATGCACATAGCCACACCCACCCGGTCACATGACCACCAAGCCACACCCCCAACTAAGCCACGCCCACAGAACTGGTTGTTAAAAAAATTGAATCCCACCACTGCTTCCAGGAGAACGGCCTGCTGAGCCAGAAGGACGGTGTTGCAGAGGAGCAGTTAAAATTTCCGCTACCGGTTGGCCTGAACCGGTCCGAACCAGCTGAATACCACCTCTGAACGCAGTGCACAGTAGTTCCGGGCTAACCCCCTTTCAAATCACTAGCAGCATGGAATTTGTTCCCATACCCGAGTTGCCACGAGAACTGCCATTGTCCATGACCCTGGCTGAACGGATGGAATTGCTGAAGTGGAGCTGGGAGACTATGAAGAAAGCACTAGCGGAGGCAGCAGAGGCATACAAGAAACAGGCGGACAAACGGTGATCTCTCCAACCCCCCTTCCGGGTGGGAGATCACATATATCTATCAACCAAATACCTTAAGCTGAGATTGCCTAGCAAGAAACTAGGACCTAAGTTCCTAGGGCCATTTCCAATAGTGAAAGTAATTAACCCAGTAACAGTACAGCTTAACCTCCCACGCCTATTAGGGAAAGTGCATCCGTTTTTCCATAGCAGCTTACTGAAACCTGCAGTCAGTTCACAGCTCACAGCACAGGATCGTCAAGGGCCTAAGCCGATGATAGTGCAGGGAGACACCCATTGTGAGGTTAAGAGAATATTGGACTCCAGAATACATAGGGGTTGCTTGCAATATTTAGTACATTGGAAGGGGTACCCTTTGTCTGACGCTACCTGTGTTAAGAGCTGGGATGTGAAGCCAAAAGCAAGCCAAAAGGTCCCTCTGGGGGGTGGGAAGAGGTGGTTAGGAACAGCTGTACTAACCCCCTCCCTTATCTCGTTTCAGGAGCTACTCATCAGCTGAGGGGGGGGGGAAGCCTGTCAGCCCTGGAGCCATCTTTAACTTGGAATCTTCAGGACTGCCTCAGTGATGGATGAGCAAGCTGTGGGAATGGGAGGGGTGGTGGAGACAGTGTGGGGTGTATAGCCATAACATTTTTTCCCTTGGGAGTCAAGGACGTTCAGCCTGCACCTGGGGAGTCATGACTGGGAGTCAACTACAGTTGGGACAGTGATCTGATTGGACCATGTGACGCTCATGTGGATGCAGGGGAACGAACTTTGACTTTACTTTAGGTGGGGAAAACCCGGGGGCTTCAGATTCAGGTTTTCCCAGATGTGCCAATATGCCATCTCTAATAAATTCAAGCTTTGAGGAAAATGCCTGCCTTGGAGTTTTGATTTCATTGGGTGTGTTACTTGGAACACTGACACCTGGCTACCCAGTGTCCCCCCCTCCCCGGTTTGTGGGGATACGTCTGGTGGAACTTCCTGAGTAGTCGGGTGGCCCTCATGTTTTTATCCGCCACCCAGGAGGTGTCTGTGGAGGGGTACTCTTTCCACCGCACCAGGTATTGTATCTTTCCCCTTTGAACCCGGGAATCCAGTACCCTGTCGATTTCGTACTGATCCCCCTTTATGGGTCCTGGCGGGCATGGAAGGGGCCGGATGTGGGATTCTTCCCCTGATTTCAGCAAACTACTGTGGAGCACTGGATGAACCTGCTCCAACAGGCAAGGCTGTTTCAGTTCAACGGTGACCGGGTTGATCACCCGCACTATTGGGAAAGGGCCCAGAAACTTTGGACCCAGCTTTTTGCAGGGCACCTTCAACTTGAGGTGCTTGGTTGAGAGATACACCTTCCCTCCCACCTGAAAGGGCTTGTGGGGTGCCCGTTTTTTGTCTGCTTGGGCCTTGTGTGTTTCGGCCACTTTGTTCAATGCCATTTTCATGGCACTGCATACACCCGGTATTGTTTCCAGCCACTTGTTGGGCAGACAAGGGGAAGGAGGGTACTGAGGGCACTCTGGAATAGGCACAAATTCTACCCCATTCACCACCCATAACGAGGTAAAGCTGGTGCTGCTATGCACCGCGTTGTTATATGCCACCTATGCAAACGGCAAGAGCTCTGCCCAGTTGGTTTGCTGGTAAGTGACATAACACCTGAGTTACCGTTCCACCATGGCATTGGTCCTCTCGGCCGCCCTCTTAGTACTTGGGTGGAAGGCTGAACTAAGACCATGAGAGGAACCGATCTTGTGGATAAACTTTCGCCAAAACCTATCCATAAATTGTACCCCATGGTCCGATATTATCCGCCGGAGCACCCCATGAAGATGGTAAATGTGGGTGATGAACAATTTAACCAACCTCCGTGAGGAGGGCAAGCCAGGGCATGGCACAAAATGGGCCTGCTTGGAGAAGAGATCAATAATGGTCCATATTACGGTATGCCCATTGCTCTCTGGCAGTTCAACAATAAAATCCATGTCTTCCCATGGCCAGGTTCTGTCTGCCACAGACTGTAACAGGCCAGGAGGCTTCCCTGACCTGACTGGTGTTTCATAGCTGCACAGACTGGACAGCTTTTCTCTACCTCCGCCTTCATCCGGGGTCACCAGAATTGCCGTTTATTGAGATGTAGGGTTTTGAGAAACCCGAAATGGCCGGCTTGCTTGACATCATGGCATCTCCGAAACACCTTTGCCCTCAGAGCCTGTGGGACGTATAGCTTACTGCCCTTCCAGGCCACACTGTCCCTTTGGGTTAGCAGTAGCCGGTGCTCCAGGAACCACAGATTGGCCAGTAACCCGTTTTGCATATCACAGACCAGGTTGTCTGCCGAGCTCTGAACTGATACTTGGGCCGCCTGTTGCGGATAGGGAGGCATAATGGCATGGACCACTTCTTCCAGGCAGCTGTGGTATTGTGGCATCTGTGATAGGGCGTCTGCCAAGAAGTTCTTACTTTAGGGTGAACTGGAATTGCCTGAAATACTGTGCCCACCAAACCTGCTTTGGGGACAATCGACGTGGGGTTTGCAGAGCCTCCAAGTTCTTGTGGTCCCTCCAGACCTCGAACGGTTCCCTGGTGCCTTCCAGGAAGTGCTGCCACATCAACAACACCCACCGGACAGCAAAGGCCTCCTTCTCCCAGATTGCCCAGGCCTGCTCGGTATCAGTCAGATTTTTTTTTTAATTAAGTTTTTTTTTTTAAAGACAAACAAAAATTTAGTACATCATTCATTTCTTCCATGTGACATTTTGGTGTTATCTTCAAAAATTTATTCTCTTCTCTATTTCTTCTGTCTTCAATCTTGCCAACTCCATTACAAAGGTTTTCCATTAATATAATATTTTCATTTTTCATTTTCATTTTATTAGATTTATATACCGCCCTACTCCCAAAGAACTCAGGGCAGTGAACAACCAGAAAGATAAAACACACAAACTACAAAATTTAAAAGACAACATAAAACCCATTAAATAATTTGGCCCAAAACAATTTAAAAACACCCCTACTGTTTTAAAACCAATTTTAAAAGTTACAATTAAAAGGGAAGTTAGGCCAGGCCAGCCTGTTGAAATAAATAGGTCTTGAGGGCATGGCGGAAGGTGCGTAAATCCGGGACCCTCCATATCTCCGGGGGGAGCTCATTCCAGATAGCAGGTGCCCCCACAGAGAAGGCTCTCCCCCTGGGGGCCGCCAGTTGACACTGTTTGACCGACGGCACCCTGAGGAGCCCCTTTCTATGTGAGCATACTGGCCGGTGAGAGGCTACTGGTGGCAGAAGGCGGTCCCGTAAGTACCCTGGTCCTAAGCCATGGGGCGCTCTAAAGGTGGTAACCAAAACCTTGAAGCGCACCTGGAAGACCACTGGGAGCCAATGCAGCTCACGCAGGAGAGGTGTCACATGGGAACGCCACGTCGCTCCCATAACCACCCGCGCGGCCGCACTCTGAACCAGCTGGAGCCTCCGGGTGCTCCTCAAGGGGAGCCCCATGTAGAGAGCATTACAGTAGTCCAGGCAGGAAGTGACGAGGGCATGAGTGACCGTACTTAAGGAGTCCCGATCCAGAAAGGGACGCAACTGGCGTATCAGGCGGACCTGATAGAAAGTCCTCCCGGCCACAGCCGTCAAGTGCTCTTCTAAAGACAGCCGTGAATCCAGGAGGACGCCCAAGTTGTGAGCCCTCTCCGTGGGGGCCAATGACTTGCCCCCAACAGTCAGTGATGGCACCAACTGACTATATCGGGACGCCGGAAACCACAGCCACTCAGTCTTGGATGGGTTGAGCCTGAGTCTGTTTCTCCCCATCCAGATCTGCATGGCCTCCAGGCACCGGGACATCACTTCAAGGGCATCATTGGGGTGGTCCGGGGTGGAGATGTACAGCTGAGTATCATCAGCGTACTGATGGTACTTCACCCCGAAACCACGGATGATCTCGCCCAGTGGCTTCACATAAATGTTGAACAGAAGGGGCGAGAAGACCGATCCTTGTGGCACCCCACATACAAAGGGCCTCGGGGTCGACCTCTGCCCCCCTGTAATATTCTAATTACAACAATTATTTTTCCTCCATCTCTTTTAAAACTTATTTATATCTCTTTTCTAACCAATAGTAAAATTTATTCCATATCTTAAAATATTCTGAATCTTCTCTTTCCTTTATCATCATAGTTAATCTATTCATTTCTGCACAATCTAAATTTTTTTAATTACTTCTCCCTCCAATGGTATATACTCTGCTTTCCAATTTTGTGCATAAACAATCCTTGCTGCTGTTATTACATGTATAATCAAATACATATTATCTTTACTAATTTTCTCTGGTAAGATACCCAATAGGAATAGTTCTGGTTTTAAGTCTATACGTTGTTGTATCATTTCCTCCACCCATAACTTAATTTTATTCCAGTAGCTTTTTGCTTCCAGGCATGTCCACCACCTTCCAACACTTAGCTGATTTATCTTTAAACATTTTTGCCAGTTTTTCAGGGGGCATATGCACATCTTGAAGTCAAATATATTCCTAGATATTTAACTTTTTTCACCACTTGTATGTCTAATATCTCTTCTATCTCTCTTTTTTGTTTTTCTGTAATATTTTTAACCACATTTTTTGTTTTTTCTTTATTTATTTTCAGTCCAGACACTTTTCCATAGTTCTCTATTTGAGCTAATAATTTTGGTCCTGTATCTTGTGGTTCCTCCAAAATGAATACTAGATCATCCGCAAATGCTTGCAATTTGTACTCTGTTGTGTATAAATGCCCACCGTTGCCCATCCCCAGGCATGATAAGGGTTAACACCACATCCACCTAGATCCTCCCCTGACCCCTCCTTACCTCAGCTCCGCCTCCCAGGTACTTAAGACATGGTCCAGGCATCCAGAGGTCACTTCCAGCCATATACCTGTAATTGAAACATTAGTTAATAAAGAGAATTGATTCACTGCATCTTGTGTTGGAGTTATTGGGTAAGATCCTAGAAATAAGTCACATATTCCTCTTTTTTAATTTTCAGTCCCTTTATCTCTTTATCTTGCCTAATATTTCTATTCAGTACTTCTAAAGTCAGAATAAACAATAATGGTGATAGAGGACATCCTTGTCTAGTACCTGTCAGGTTTCGATGCTATCTCAAAATAAATGAATTTCCAAACTGCCGATCTTTGAGGAAATTTTCTCTTTATTGAGCATAGCGATCTGATCCTGGCTCTTTCGCGGTCAGTACTGACCTTTACCCCCCAATCCCTCCCTTTCCGATCCCCAATTCTCTGCTTCTCATTGGCTATCTTCCAAGCCACTTTCCTCATCCCTTCTTTGTCAGATCACAGGAATGTCTCCCCCCTCCCATCTCTGAGGAGACAGAATCTTCAAAGGGATTTAGTAGGCAAAAGTTCAAGCTTCTCCTCTCTTTATATATGTCAGTGCTGGGACGCTGACAGTACCCTTCATAATTCAAACGTTCTCTGTCATTTCTCCATTTATCATTATCTAGCAGATTGACTGTCATAGATCGTTTTTACTGTATTTATAAATCTCTCCCCAAAGTCCATTCTCTGCAATTGTTCTGTCATGAATTGCCAATTCACATTGTCAAAAGCTTTTTTTTTTTAATTTTTTTTATTTATTTTAAACATAAAACATATCTTTTTAGAGCAAAAGTTTGATCCGGTATAAAATAAGTATAGATTCCAAATTTCATCCATTACCATCTTAAAGAAGAAAAAAAGAAGAAAAAGTAAAAAAAAAGAAAAGAAAAAAAGTTCTAAACCCAATTTTTCCATTCAATCTAACATCTTGTTCTAACATTTAACATTCTATTAAATATCACCCTAAATCTTAAATTCCAAATCTAAACAGCTTTTTATAATATTCATTTATCATTTTAACAATCAGTATTTCATATATTTCCCTTACTTCAAAGACCCAAATTCAATCAGTATTTCTTCAAAATTGCATCTAAAAACCAACACAAAGTATTTTACTCCCCTCTTACAAATCAGTAGCAAAACTGGCATCAGCATATGCGCTCAATACTAAATCATTGTTAGGTTCTAGATACAACGCATAATGCATCGTCATTTTCAGATATCTTAATATATGCTTTGCGGCCTGCCAATGCCTATCAGTTGGCTCTGCATTATATCTCGCTAATTGGTTTACTCCAAATGAAATATCAGGTCTTGACCAATTGCTTATATAAGATAGACTACCTATAAGAGACTGGTAGATCTCATTACTAAATTTAGGACTTTGGATTTCTCCTTGTTGAAAATCCTGTGCCATAGGCGTTTTAGCTGGCTTACATAGCTCCATGCCATAACGTTTCAACATTTGGTTTATTTTGCTAGATTGAGATATTTTATAACCTCTAGCTGTTTGATTGATATCTAAACCCAAATAATGCCTAATATTTCCTAAATTTCTGATCTTAAATTTGGTTTGTAACTGTTTAACAATATCTATGGCTTCCTTGTCAGTTTTAGTTATTATGGCTATGTCATCTGTAAACAATAACAAAAATGATACTAACCCATTATTATTTTCTCTTTTAAAGAGACACTTATCTGCTACACCTTCATGAAAACCGATCTTATTTAGCTCTTTAACTATACATTGGTTTCACTCAAACCCTGATTGTCTCAAACCACAAAGGCTTTTATTTAACTTCCAACAATCAGTGTGGTTTTGTGTTTCAACTCCTAAAGGCTTCCTCATATAGATGGTGTGTCTCAATGGAGCATGCAAGTATGTTGTCTCCACATCTATATGGTTAATACTATATTTATACTTAGCCACCCACACTAAAATTGTTCTTAAAGTACTAGCACGTAAACTAGGAGCAAAAACCTCATCGAAATCCTGTTTGGTCTGAGAAAAACCTTGAGCTACAAGGCGAGCTTTATGGGTTACTGTCCCATCTATGCTTTTCTTAATTTTGTAAACCCATCTACAACCTATTAATTTTTCACCAGGTGGCAATTTAACAGTTTCGTAAACACCTAACTTAGTTAAAGAATTAATTTCCTTACTCATTGCCTCCTTCCAAGCATTTTGCTCCTTTTCAGGATAAAGCTTGATATCCTCATAACTTGAAGGTTCAATGTTAACCTGGCAAACTACGGTTGCTTTATATCGATCAGGTGGATGCCTTTCCCTAGTAGATCTCCTAGGTAATACAGGATTTACCGCAGATGGCTCATCTGACTCCTCCCCTAAAACTACCTCCTCTAAACCTACTTCCTGTTCTTCATCCTTGATAGAGGATTTTACATCATCTAAATCCGCAGGAATATCATCAGGAATATGATGCTCTATACTAACAGTATTATTATCATGTCTATAATCTGCACGCTCTAGTTTATCCCATCCTTTGTGCTCTAGAAATTTAGCACTTGCACTACAGTAAACACTAGTAGTTCCCTGTGCCCAAAATCTAAAAGACCTATGATTTGATTCATAGCCAACGAAAAATATTTTTCTGGCTCTCTGTTGATCCTTTCTCCTTAAACTAGATGGAATATGTACCCAAGCTGGGGCTCCAAATGTGTGTAAGTAACTAAGATTTGGTTTCCTCCCATGCCATAAGGTGAATGGTATTTCACCCGTAGAGGAATGAACCACGTTGTTTAACACATGGTTAGCACACATAACAGCCTCACCCCATAAATTTTCAGGCAAACCAGAATCTGCCAACATAGTTCTAGTCATGGCTTGTAATGTTTGACCTCTTCTCTCGATATACGAATTGTGTTCTCGTCTGTACGGAGCAGACTGTTTATGCTGGATCCCTGCATCCTGCAAAAACTTTTCCAATCTTTGGTTGGTAAATTCTGTACCATCAGTCACTAAGCATTTAACCTTAAATTTCTGTTTCCTTTCCACAAAACGTAGCCAGTTGTTAATATGCTGGAATGTTTCACTTTTTGTTTTCATTAAATAACAGAATCCATATCTTGAATAATGGTCTACTATGCTTAGAATATAGCAGGCACCTCCTATGCTAGGTTTCTTGGGTCCAATTAGGTCTATAAACACTACCTCTAATGGATTTTTAGTTTTAAAACCATTAACACGGTTTGCTGGTGTCACCCTACTTTTTTGCTGACTACAGGCATTGCAATTCAGATATTTACTACATTCTTGTAGTTTTATCCCTTCAGATAACTGAACTGTTTTCTTTAACGTCCTGAAATTTAAATGCCCAGGTCTCCGGTGTAACAGATGAATACATTCATCATGTGGTTTAACATTCTTATAAACAGACTTAGACCTAGCCACCAATACTGGGTTATCCCTTAAAATAAATAAATCATTTTCTAAACTTGCAGTAACAACTTTGCCATCTTTCTCAATAAAACATTTATCATTTTTAAATGTTACTGTAAACCCAAATTGCAATAATGATTTAACAGATAATAAATTGAATTTTAACCCAGGAATATATAACATAGGCAATGGTTCATTACTAAATGACCAACGAGCAACACCCTCTCCAGCTACTTTAACCTCCCAGCCATTTGCTAGTTTAACATGTTGGTTACTCTTCTCCATTTTTACAAAAAAATTTCTATTTCTAGAAATAGATTGAGAAGCACCACTGTCAACAACCCACCAATCCTGGTTAACATCAGTAGTTGAACTGGATATAGCTAAATTACAACCCTTCTTGGGTCTAGTATTGTCCCTAACAGACATTTTCTTATTCTTACAATACTTAGCTATATGCCCTTTAGCCCCACAAGCAAAACAACGTTTTACAAAATAGGCAGTTGAATACATTTTTTCTTCTTTTGGTTGTTGCATTCTCAACTGATCCCTTTCTTGTCTTCTTTTGGATTCTTCCAATAACCTACCGGTTATGCCAGCCAATGTCAGTTCATCTCTGGACAAAACCTCTAACAAAGAAACATAGTCGTCATAACTATCGTCCAAAGAAGAAAGAATTATATAAACTTGCTGTAGTTCTGAGAAAACAAGTTCCTTTTCATGCAGCTCCTGAAAAATTCTGGTCATGGATTCCAAATGAGCCATCATATCTCCATCTTTAAGAAGATGTTGTTTAAATAATTTCTGTGTGAGATAAATGTGAGCACCCACAGAGTCATGAACATATAGTCTCTTCAACTTGGTCCAACACCTAGCAGCAGACTCTTCGCCACGAATATGGACAAGCTGCTGGTCACCCAATGTTAGTCCAATAATGCAAAGAGCTCGTTCATTGTCTCTGTTAAACTTGGCTAATTTCTTCGCATCTTCCTCATCAGCAGGATCCCATGCTGTTACATCCGGTGGATTATTAACTATGTCCCACAGTCCTTCTCTATGCAAAAGTAGATTACATTTTGCAGACCAGGATACATAGTTTGTTCCATCCAGCCGGGTTATCATGGAAAAATTTGCTGCTTGTTCTAGTGCCATCTTCACTTGGATTGTATATCACAAACACAGTTTGTACTATTCACATTAACTCTCAGTTTAGCTCTTAACAATCCCTGTTAGTTCTGGTTGGCTCTGGGCCCATAACCAATGTTAAGGATATTGTTGTTGTGTTACCAACCACCAGAGTGTAGAGCACAGAGAAACGTTGCTGAGAGCAATGAATAAGAGATGTGCAAACTGGTTTATCAAAAGTTTACTTTATAGTGAAAAAACAATCTCATAGTCTTTAAACAAATCCAAGTCTTTGCCAGTTAAATCAGTCCAGTGATACAAAATCTTCTTACCACACAAACAGTAGTTGGTTAGAATAACAAACTCACTCTGGTTCACAAACCACGATGGTAGCAGATCCATCCAACGATGATAGCTCAATGAATAGCAACTCCACACACTATGGTAGCTTATCATCAACTGAATACGTTACAGTACCTTTCTTAAATATGTTCACAACTAATTACAGCATGACTCAGCATTACAATGTATCAGCAGGAAAACTTTAAAGTCACACAATACATATTCATATTAAAGTCACAGAACACATATATTGCCTGGACAACTTGTTAGGCTCAAACCATATCCTAACACATTTCAAGATCAATTCACTTTAAAATTTACTTCTAAGGTATCTCCTTCACTCCTCCTAGGTTTATTTTTAACTGGATTACAGCTTGGTTAGCTGATTTCCAGGGATGCTTCCCTCCACTCCTAACCTTATTTAATGGCTGGATCACAGTTTGATTTTAACTGCTGTCCAAAATTTTCTCCTCCATTCCTCCTAGTTTTATTTTTAGCTGGATAACAGCTTAATCAGCTGTTTTCCAGGGATGCTTACCTCCACTCCTTACCTTATATTTAACTGGTTCACAGTTTGGCTCTAACTGCTCTCCAGCATTATCTCCTCCACTCCTCCTAAGTTTATTTTTGGCTGGTTCACAGCTTAATTAGCTGTTTTCCAGGGATGCTTACCTCCACTCCTTACCTTATATTTAACTAGTTCACAGTTTAGCTCTAACTGCTCTCCAGTGTTATCTCCTCTACTCCTCCTAGGTTTATTTTTATCTGGTTCACAGCTTACTGTATTTTTCGGTGTATAAGACACACCGGAGTATAAGACGCACCTTAATTTTGGGGGCGGAAAACAAGGAAAAAAGTATTTTACCTCTGCCTACCAGCATTTAAGGTGGCGTCGCCCTCCTCTTCCTCCTGCAAGCGAGAGGTGCAGGGACTACTCGCTTTCCCCCAAAGAGACCCCTAGCATGCTCTGGGGGGAGGGACAGAGCACAGCCTGAGGAACAACCCTCCCTCTTTGGGACAGTGGGGGGGGAATCTGCCCAGCAGCTTTGGGGAACAAGGCGGGTGCCACGATTTGCGGCTGGTCACCCCTCTGGCCGCACTGACTTCACTCCCCAGCAATGTGAGGAGCCGCCGCCGCCGCTGCCTAACCCTCTCTGCACCCAGGAGCCAAGCTGAGCTGAATGGGAGCCCAATGTGCAGCGGGGAACTGGGAATTGCTTTGGATTCGGGGAGGAGATTGTAGCGCTGATGCCTAAAAGTGTTTTTCTGCACATTGCAGAGCCGTGCGCCCCCGTCCTCCTTCTCAGCAGACTCTTCTCTTTCCTCCTGGCCAGATCCGCCACCTGAAACACGGTACACTTTTTTTTGTCTCTGCACACCCCATGTTTGGAATCAGGAAGGGGATCGTGGGTCTGCCGCCCAAACCCGCGATCCCCTTCCCGATTCCAAACATGGGGTGTGTGCAGAGACAAAAAAAATTGTACCGTGTTTACATCTGTTGTGGCTCCATTACCTGAGCCTGTGTCATCGGCAGGAGAGGACTCCGAGAGTGAAGGAGAGGAGTTGGCAAGGCCTCCCTCTCCAGGACCCTCCTCTCTGGCAATGCCTTCGGTGTCTGCCGAAGGTCAAGAGATAGGCCCGGGGCCAAGCACGTCCACGCAGCCACAGGTGGACAGTAATGAGGGAGATGAGTCTTGGCTGGATCCTCGGCAGCGTCGCAGAGATAAGCGCGTGCAACAGAATAAGAGGCGTGCCAGAGATTAAGCTGAGACACTGGACCACACCCCACAGGGTATAAAAGGGGGTGAGGTGGCCATTCAGACTCTGTGATGGACAAAACTAACTACTATCGAGTCACATTGCATCTTTGGAAACAACATTATCTGCCTTGGATTTAATTACGGACTGGACTTGACAATTCTTTTTTTTTTTTTTATTGCAAAAGTTTTACAATTACATTTTCACCCCTTTCCCCCCCCTCAACCCACCCCAAACTTCCCAACCTCCCTAAACCTCCCTAACCCTCCCCACCCCGCGGACTTCCACACAATATACTCATATCAGGTAAAAAAAACCCCTTAGTATAAAACTTATATAAAACTTGAACCCCTCCCTCCCCCTTATAATTTTTTATCTTCATTACATTGAAATATTTCTATCTTGATATATCATTTTCAAATAAAAGCTATTTGATACTTCCTAGTTTGATATTTGTTCTGAACATAATCTATCCACTTTTTCCATTCCCATTCATAAGTCTCTGGTGAACAATCTTTTAAGTATGCTGAGATCTTCGCCATCTATGCAAAACTGGCCATCTTCAAAGTCCATTCCTCGATAGTGGGCAAAGCTTCATTTTTCCAATATTTACCTATCAACAATCTTGCTGCTGTTATCATATACAATATCAATTTTGTTTCACCCAGTGTAAAACCCTTAACTATACCCAATAAAAACAGTTGTGGAGAAAATTGAATTTTTTTCTTCAAAACATTCTGCATGACCCACCAAATTTTTATCCAAAAAGCCTTAACTTTCCTACAAGTCCACCAAACATGATAATATGTAGCATCTAGACAATCACATCTCCAACATTTTGGCTGTACATTAGGGTACATACACGACAATTTTTTGGGATCTAAATGCCATCTATAAAACATTTTATAGAAATTTTCCCTCAAATTCTGTGACTGTGTAAATTTAACATTCTGAACCCAAATTTTTTCCCATGTTTCCAACATCACTGGTTCTTCAAAATTTTGTGCCCACTTAATCATACAATCTTTAACTAATTCAGTTTCTGAATCCCTTTCTAACAAAACATTATAAAGCCTTTTAATATGCATTGGACCTTTCTCTTTTATGTGTCTAACCAATTCTTCCTCATGCAACATAATACCAGTTTTTTGGTCCTCTTTCCATCTCAATTGTAGTTGATTATATTGTAACCAAGTTAAGTTAATCCCTTCATCCAACAGTGTCTGTAATGTCTTCAACTGCCATCTGCCCGCATCTGTAAAAAGAACCTCTTTGTATAAAACCCCCCCGAGTGACATTATATTTGTATTCCACATAATATGACCAAGATCCAGCCATAGCGGTATTTTATAATCCCATTTGAATCGGTGCTTCTTCCAAACTCTCATCAAAGAGTCTCTAAGTATATGGCTTTTAAATACTTTATCCACTTTGTTGTCATAAAATAAGTAAGCATGCCATCCAAATTCAAGATCAAAACTTTCTATATTCAGTATTCCAGTCTTTTTCCTTCCAAACCAATCACTTGCTAGAGTCAAAGCTGCTGCTTCATAATATAACTGTAGGTTTGGAAGTTTAAGGCCTCCCCTTTCTGGAACATCTTGCATAATTTTCAATTTCACTCTCGGTTTTTTCTCGTTCCAGACAAACTTATTCACTCCAGTTTGCCACACTTTCAGTTGTTTATCACTTTTAAGCACCGGAATCATTTGAAACAAAAAAAGAAATCTTGGCAAAATGTTCATCTTAACTGCTGCTATTCTTCCAAGTAGAGAGAGCTGCAGTTTTTTCCAAGTCTCCATATCTTTCTGCACCTCTCGCCACAACACCTCATAATTATTTTGAAACAGTTTCATATTTGATTCTGCAACCTGAACTCCTAGATATTTTACCTTTGGTACAATCTCAAAACCTGCCCTCCTTTCAAGCTCATATTTACGATCTTGTGTCATATTCTTAGCTATCATCTTAGTTTTTTTCTGATTCAATCTAAAACCTGAAACTTTACCATAGTCTTGTATAATGTCCTTCATCTGGATTATTGATTCCATTGGCTGTGTTAGGGTAACGACCAGATCATCTGCAAATGCCTTTATTCTGTAGTCCTCTTGCCTTATCATTATACCTTTCAAGATATTAGAGTCCCGTATTGTATTTAACAAGACTTCTAGTGTTAGAATAAATAGCAATGGGGATAACGGACATCCCTGTCTTGTTCCTTTTTGAATTTTAAACTCTGTTGTCAAACTTCCATTAATAATAATCTGTGCCTTTTGCTCTTGGTAAATTGCTGATACCGCTTCTATAAATTGGTCCCCAAAGTCCATCTTTTTTAAAGTCTTTAATAGAAAATTCCAATCCACTCTATCAAAGGCCTTTTCCGCATCCAAAAAGACTAGCACTGCAGGTACCTGTTTATTCCTCTCAAGATATTCCAGTAAATCTATTACTTGCCTTACATTATCCTTCATGTATCTGCCCTCGATAAATCCCGCTTGATCATCATGAATCACCTTTTGAATTACTGGCATCAGCCTGTTGGCTAATACTTTTGCATAAATTTTATAGTCAGTGTTCAGTAAAGATATTGGTCTATAATTCTCCGGTTTTTTAGGACCTGCTTGCTCTTTTGGTATCAAAGAAATATATGCTGTTGTCCATGATGGGGGTATTTTACCCCCTTGTTGAATATTACAAAATAAGTCTCTAAGTTGTTCCACCATTTCTGCTTGCAAAGTTTTATAATACACTGCAGTCAAGCCATCCGTTCCAGGAGCTTTAGCTGTTTTTAATTGTTTAATTGCTACTATTATCTCCTCCTCTGTTATAGGATAATTCATTCTTTCCTTTTGTTGGTCAGTAATTTTTGTAACTCTTTTATTATCTAAGTATTTTTCTATAAGTCCATTCTGCACATCATCTTTAGCATATAATTTAGTATAATAGTCCACAAAAGCTTCTTTAATTAATTTTTGTTGATAAATTTCTTTGCCTCCAATATCAATATTATCAATAGTCCGTATACTCTGCTTTTTTCTTAATGTATAAGCCAACCATCTGCCCGGTTTATTGGCATTACAAAATGTATTATGCCTTGCATATTGTAAGTTTGTTGCAACTTGTTCCGCCATAAGCATTTGAAATTGGTCTTTCAAAAGTTTTATAACACCACATAATCTTTCATCTGTTGGATTTTTAATAAGTAACTGTTCTTTGTTCTTTATTTCTGCTTCCAATTCAGATCTTTTCTTTTGTCGAGTCAATCTATGTTTAGAATTCATATAAATAAGCACCCCTCTCATATAAGCTTTGCTCGCATCCCACACAATTTCAATTGGAGTACCTTTATTCAAATTTATTTCAAAAAATTCTTTCAAATGCTTTTTAAGTTCTATTATGTTTTTTTCATATCTGAACAAGTTTTCATTCACTCTCCAAGAACATCGCTCAGTCTTACCCATCTCGATTTCTATCCATACTGGGCTATGGTCGGACAAAGTTCTTGGAAAAATCTTTGTTCTCTTTGTCTTAACAAGTAAATCATTTGACAACAAGATGAAGTCAATCCTAGAGAAGGATCCATGTCTGTCGGAAAAAAAAGTATAATCCGATTCTTTTGGATTATGTATTCTCCAAATATCTTTTAATTCCAAGTCTTCTTTCATGTCAAAAAAAGTCTGTGGTAGTCTAATCCTGGATTTCACCAAGCTCTTTTTATCTAGTTTAGAGTCAATTACTCCATTCCAATCTCCCATTATTAAAATAGATCTATAGTCCCATTGCAGTATTTTAGTATGTAACATTTTATAGAAATGATCCTGTTGTTGATTGGGAGCATAAATTCCAATCAAAAGAATTTGACCATTTACTGTAAACAATTCAATTACTATAAACCTACCATCTTCATCTGCTTCTATAATTTTAGCTGTTAGTCTTTTGTTTACATAAATAACCACACCATTCTTTTTTTGCAAAGTTGAAGATATAAAATGTGTTCCTAATTTAGAGTTTATCAAATATTTTTGATCTTGAGTTGTGATATGAGTTTCTTGTAAACAAATTATATCATTATTAAATTGTCTCAAGTATGCAAATAATTTCTTCCTTTTTTGTGCTGAGTTCATCCCATTCACATTCCAGGATAAACATTTAATCATCATCTTTATCTTTCTGAAGCAACGAGCAGAATAACCGAATATCTTCCGGAATCTTCGGTCTTGCTCCCCCCATGGCCTCAGTCTCTTGTGTAGTGCTCTTAGCTCCCTTTTTATATTGTCTTTCTTGTTGTTGCTTTTCTTTAAGTTGCTTAGATTTTGCACGAATTATGCGCTGATCCTTAACTTCAACCATCCGAACCGGGTCCAAGATTGGAGAAGATTCTAACAGGGGCTCTTCCAAAAAACCTCCTTCAGCACCCTGCGTTTCCTCTACCTCCACCTGCTTAGACTGTTCTTGCAGTTCTTGCTGGAGTTGCTTCTTATCACTCTCCTTAATCTCCAGAACTGTAGATGTACGTGGAGATGGTGTTCTTTCTTTAAAAATAGTAGTGTAGAAATGCTCCGCCTTCTCCACAGTATTCAGACGATGTCTTTCTCCCTTATACTTCAAAATTATGCCAGTTGGGGCATCCCACCGGAATGGTATCTCTTGTTTTTGCAGTTCTTTTACTAGAAAGCCAAAATCTTTTCTGGCTTTCAGCATTTTTGGTGGTAGTTCTTTATAAACTCCAATTTGTGCGCCCCCCACTTGCACAGAAGTAAGAAAAGATTTTTGCAGGATGTCATTTCTTATTGCTCTGTCTGTAAAATATATGACCACGTCTCTAGGCAATTGTCTTTGTCTAGCCACCCAGGAATTCACTCTGTAAATTTTGTCTATTTTGTAAAAAACCACATCAGGATTAATTTTTAATATCACTGCCAAAGCCTCAGCACAAATCTGTCTCAAATCCTGTCTGTCAATCTCTCTGATTCCTCGAAGCCTTATAGCAAATTCCATTGCCCTGAATTGCATCATAACAATTTCGTTTTCAACTCTCTGCATTTTATCATCAACATCAGAAATTTTATAGTCATTGTCTTTCATCTTAACATTGACTTCTGATTTAAATTCTTCCACTTTAGAATCCACTTTAATAATAAATTCTGCAAGGCCAGACGCCACATCTGATATTTTTTTAAGTCACCTTGCCATAATCCTGTTTCACCATATCTTTGATTTCATTAATTTCCTGCATAATTTCCTGTTGAGATTTTTGAAGTTTATCATCTATTTCCTGTTGAGATTTTTGAAATTTATCATCCAAAACCTGGGATATAAATTCTTTTAAATTTTCAAAGTCAAAGTCTTTTTTCTGAGTTTGTTGGACAGGAGGCTGTGATTCATGTTTGTGTGTGGGGGATCCCCCCCCCGCTGCCTTTCCTTCCTGCTTCTTTGAAGCCATCCTGCCACGTAGGTTAGTTTTTCTAAAAAGAGAAATCCTTTTTGCTTTTGCACCTCCACAAAAGCTTCTAAAAAAGTCCCCCAGGTTTAATCAAATAGAAGCTAGACTGAACAAACTCAGTTTTTTTAAAAAGAGAAAAATTTTTCCTCTTCTCCTATTCCTCTGTGTTACAGGCAGAGTAACTTTGTAACTGATCAAAATAGCTTCTCAAAATCACTTTCACTAGCTCGTTAGCTCAGCTGCTGGACGCCATTTTTTTTTCAAATCAGTTTCACACGGTCGAACTTTCTCTTAATTTAAAAAGTCACCAAAACATCAATACTTGCAATTTTCCAGTTTGGGAGTTCAAGTTAAGGCTTCCGCTGATTATTAAGGTTGGTTTCATTCAAATAGGATGTTTGCAGCAGCCAGCTTGTTCTGCGTTAGCAGAATCGTCCCACGCCGTCCGGAGTCTGGCAGGTTGAAAGGGAGCTGCGCCTGTTTCCTCCCCAGCAGCGATTCTCTGGGGGCTCACAGGGGCTCAACTGATTCCTTGCCTTCTCTCCTCCAGCAATCCTTCAGATTTTTGGAGTTTTCAAGCCGCTTCTGAGTATCGAAGCAGCTCTACAGATAGCGGGGCTGGCGGTCCTTCAAAGAGACCGTCTTCGCTGGCGGTGAAACAAACCGGAAGTCCAACAATTCTTGAACTGTGTTTATTTTGTTTATGAGTAAAGTTCTTGGCAAGCAGCTACTGGGTTGCTGCCAATCCTCTTATCGAAAGAATTTGGTTGTCTGCCAGTTTATTTAACCCCCGGCTGTCTGTTTGTGTGCGTGTGTGAGACGGGGACAGAACAACATCCATCTTGTAAGCATTTACATCCATCTTAATCAGACTGTAGCGCTTTTCTCATCTTGCTACCCAATATATTCCAGTTTTTCCCTTTCTCTAATCTGTCCAAGCTCTTTTTTTCCTTTTTGGTTCCAATATCAGTAAGCTTGTAAAGACTAAAAGATTTAGTTCTTTTGTGTTCCATGTATGGTATCATCTTGTCTTCTTCCGCTGCTACATCCTTCCCTTTTATTGGCACTGCCATCAGCAGTTTTAATTGTTCCAGATAATTCCTTCTTTCCAACCATCCATAAGTAGTCCAGAGTCAAATTAAGTGCATCTAAAGTCAAACCTCTTTAGTTTTTCTTCAAAGTAATCCAATTTAGGAAGCAAAAGTCAAAGTTTCTCCTTTAAGTAGCAAGCAGTCCACAATTTACACTTTCATTTCTTCTTAATAGGCAACCATTTTAGCTTCCTCTGCTTACATCTGGTTAATCAGTTTAGATTGTTCCTTCTCATTTCTTCCTTCTTCTTTCTTTCCTTAATACCACCAAAGAACAAATTAAAAATCCCCAAAGTTGAACCTCCTTAGTTGTTTTCATAATAAACCAGCTTAGGTAACAAGATACATTGTGTCTGAGTCAAACTGAAAGTAATCCACAAGTTTAAACTTTCACTTCTCCACGACATGAGTCCATTTTAGCCAATATGCAATTCTCCGCTTAGCTTTTCCGATTGTTTCAAAAGGTTTCTTCAAAAGGTATATCAATAACGAAAAGTTTCAAAGTTTTATAGTTGGCAACTAACAGTCATTTAACAAAAATCCATGTTAAAGATAGTTCACAAATGGGTCTCTTCCTCCAGCACATAGCTTATCTAAATCTTCTTGCCCCCACAGTCTGTAGCCGCTACTTAAGGCTAGGGGCTCTCTTGTCAAAATCCATTTTTTAATGCTGTTCCTGCCAGGGTAAAACTCACTTACCCGGCTTCCAAACAATTTGCTCTGTTTCCTTGCTTCTCCTCCTGCACATTACTTTCCTGGTTGTCACAGCCTTGAGGCAGCCACCATGGCTGCCGCTCAGCCGCCGCCGACGCAGAGGATAATCCTCTGGCCCCGAGGAACCTGCCTGTTCCTCTCGGCCGACCGAGGGGTCCCTCTCTTACCCCCTGTCCCTCCAGGATAGGGTAGGTCCGTAGACCTGCCGGCGGGGGCTTAACAGATGGGGTTTTTGCGGGGCTCCTTAGAGCCCCGCTATTTCCCCCATCAATGTCAATTTTTGACATTGTCAAAAGCTTTTTGAGCATCTAAAAACATCATCGCCATTTATCTTTCTGAATGTGTCTCGTAATACTCCAAAGTATCCAAAATTACCCTCATATTGTCTCTAATTTGCCTTTTCAGTAAAAATCCATTTTGATCTGTATGAATAAGTTCATTTAACGGTCTTTTTAGTCTGTTTGCCATTATTGAGGCAAAGATTTTGTAATCCACGTTTAATAACGAAATTGGTCTGTAGTTTTTTATTAGTTGTAAATCTGTATCTTCTTTGGGAATAAGTGTCACATATGCCTCCCTCCATGAATCTGGCATTTTAGCCTTCATTAAAAGTTCATTAAATAATTCCAACATTACATTGCTCATCACTTCTTGTAACGTTTTGTATAATTCTGCTGGTAGGCCATCCGGTCCAGGTGCTTTCCCATTTTTTTGTCTTTTTATGGCTTCTGTTAATTCCATCATTGTTATTCTTTCTTCTAACATTCCCTTATATTGATCTGTTATTTTCGGTAGATCTGACTTTTCCAAATATTTTGATATCTCTTCCTCCGGAATTTTCTCTTGAGAGTAAAGTTTTTCATAGTATTTTTGAATTATTATCTTCTTTTCCTCGTTTCTGTAACATATTTTCCCCTCTTCATCTTGTAAATATTTTATCATCTTTTTCTCCTTCTCTTTTTTCAATTTATATGCTAACCATCTTCCTGGTTTATTTGCCTTTTCAAAAAAAAATCTGTTTAGTTGCTCTTAATTTGTTTGCTAATTGTTCCTGCTCATTTAAATTTATTTCATGTTTTTTCACTTCCATCAACTTTTTAATTTTTTTATTTTGTATATCTTTTTGGAGTTCTTTTTCTAATTTCTTATAGTCCTCTTCCAGTCTTATCTGTTTTTGTCTTTTCTTTTTATTTTTTCCCCCCAAATAAGTTATTGCCAGACCTCTAATATAAGCTTTCATAGTGTCCCATACAATCTGAAGTGATATGTCCTCTTTTTTATTTACTTTAAAGAAAAACTCTAATTCTTTTTCCATAAGCTGTTGAAAGTCTTTTTCATTTAATATTGTTGCATTTAAAGTCCATCTTGTCCTTTTCTTTTAACCTTTCCATGTTATTATCATTGGGTTATGATCCGCCCAAATATTTGAGTCAATATTTGCTTCTTGAATATTATCCATAAATTCTGTTGGCATCCATATCATATCTAACCTCGACCATGATAAGTGTCTATTTGAATAAAAAGTATATTACTTTTCTTTCAAATGCTTTTGTTTCCATACATCTTGAATACTCAATTCTTCCATCATTGTAAAAAAAGATCTCAGCAGTATTCTTCTAGACTTTTTATTAGTCTTCATTGTTTTATAGTCCAAGTCCACCTCTACTATGGCATTAAAATCGCCCATTATACATACAGTCAGGTCCAGAAATATTGGGACATCGACACAATTCTAACATATTTGGCTCTATACACCACCACAATGGAGTTGGAATGAAACAAACCAAACACAATGTGCATTAACTGCAGACTGTCAGCTTTAATTTGAGGGTATGTACATCCAACTCAGGTGAACGGTGTAGGATTTACAGCAGTTTGCATATGTGCCTCCCACTTGTTAAGGGACCAAAAGTAATGGGACAGAATAATAATCATAAATCAAATTTTCCCTTCTTAATACTTGGTTGCAAATCCTTTGCAGTCAATCACAGCCTGAAGTCTGGAACGCTTAGACATCACCAGACGCTGGGTTTCATCCCTGGTGATGCTCTGCCAGGCCTCTACTGCAACTGTCTTCAGTTCCTGCTTGTTCTTGGGGCATTTTCCCTTCAGTTTTGTCTTCAGCAAGTGAAATGCATGCTCAATGGGATTCAGGTCAGATGATTGACCTGGCCATTGCATAACATTCCACTTCTGTCCCTTCAAAAACTCTTTGGTTGCTATTCAGTATGCTTTGGGTCATTGTCCATCTGCACTGTGAAGCGCCATCCAATGAGTTCTGCAGCATTTGGCTGAATGTGAGCAGATAATATTGCCCAAAACACTTCAGAATTCATCCTGCTGCTTTTGTCAGCAGTCACATCATCAATAAATACAAGAGAACTAGTTCCATTGGCAGCCATACATGCCCACGCCATGACACTACCACCACCATGCTTCACTGATGAGGTGGTATGCTTAGGATCATGAGCAATTCCTTTCCTTCTCCATATTCTTCTCTTCCCATCACTCTGGTACAAGTTGATCTTGGTCTCATCTGTCCATAGGATCTTGTTCCAGAACTGTGAAGGCTTTGTTAGATGTTGTTTGGCAAACTCTAATCTGGCCTTCCTGTTTTTGAAGCTCACCAATGGTTTACATCTTGTGGTGAACCCTCTGTATTCATTCTGGTGAAGTCTTCTTTTGATTGTTGACTTTGACACACATACACCTACCTCCTGGAGAGCGTTCTTGATCTGGCCAACTGTTGTGAAGGGTGTTTTCTTCACCAGGGAAAGAATTCTTCGGTCATCCACCACACTTGTTTTCCATGGTCTCCCAGGTCTTTTGGTGTTGCTGAGCTCACCGGTGCATTCCTTCTTTTTGAGAATGTTTCAAACAGTTGTTTTGGCCATGCCTAATGTTCTTGCTATCTCTCTGATGGGTTTGTTTTGTTTCTTCAGCCTAATGATGGCTTGCTTCACTGATAGTGACAGCTCTTTGGATCTCATCTTGAGAGTTGACAGCAACAGATTCCAAATGCAAATAGCACACTTGAAATGAACTCTGGGCCTTTTATCTGCACATTGTAATTGGGGTAATGAGGGAATATCACACACCTGGCCATGGAACAGCTGAGAAGCCAATTGTCCCATTACTTTTGGTCCCTTAACAAGTGGGAGGCACATATACAAACTGCTGTAAGCCCTACACCGTTCACCTGAGTTGGATGTACATACCCTCAAATTAAAGCTGACAGTCTGCAGTTAACGCACATTGTGTTTGTTTCAATCCAACTCCATTGTGGTGGTGTATAGAGCCAAAGATGTTAGAATTGTGTCGATGTCCCAATATTTCTGGACCTGACTGTACATATTCATAATCCAGTTCTAGTATTTTTTTGTGTAATCTTCAATAAAATTATTCTTGTTTTTCATTTGGTGCATATACTGCAATGAGTAATATTTGTTTTAAGTTCATTTTTATTTCCACCATCAAAATCCTACCTTCATCATCTTCAAAACATAATTTTGGTTCTAATTTTTCTTTAATATACAGTACCACACCTCTTTTACTCTGTTGTATCAATGGTGTAAATAAAACTCCTAGCTTTGGATATCGTAACAATTTCACATGTTGTCTTCTATGTTCAATGATGGATCTAGCCCAATAACTCACAGACAAATTCTCTTTCTCAATTGGATTCCTTTATTGCAGGCCTAGGTGAATCCTAGGCCCTATGGCACCAGAGGTCACTGACCTTAGACCTTTCTCTTTCAGGTATACATCTGGAACAACTGGAGTACCTCGTGGTGAGAGCTATTATACCCAGGAGGAGGGGCCAGAAGGTAAGGAGTGGCTATGGGAGTGATGGGGTATGTGGTTAGTTAACCCCTGCAGAGCCAGGTGCCCAGGGTGGAAATACAGTTAGATATTTACCATGACAAAACCCCCTCTAAATGTCTAACTGGGTACAGGTATACAAAGGTTACATACATACATACAAGTTATATACATGTATATGCGTAGGTTACATATAAACACATATTTTTGACATGAGGTATGCATGCTGTTTGTGTGGTAGGGGCTTTGTGAGTATGTCTGCAGTTTGTTCCTCAGCGTCGCAGTGTACAGCCTTAATGAAACCTATTTCTGAGAACTGCCTGACATGTTTGCATTTGATGTCAATGTGCCTAGATCGCTGACCTACAGCATCGGCTCTTGAGATTTCTATTGCTGCTTTGTTATCTTCATGAATGACTATTGGGTATGAGGGTTCAGTCCAAATACTGCTGAGCAGGTCATCGAACCATACCAGGTTGTTTGCGGCTTTGGATAGGCAAACAAATTCTGCTTCTGTGGTTGAGGTGGCTACCAGTTTCTGCTTCCCTGTGTACCAATGAATGGGGCAGTTGTTAAGCAGCAGCACATAGCCGGAGGTACTTTTCCTGCTTTTTATGTCCCCAGCCCAATCAGCATCAGCGTAGCAGGTTAGTTTTGGTTTCTCGGATATTTCTGGTTCGAGGCAGAGCTGGGCATCTATGCTGAATTTTAGGTATCTAAGCAATCTTTTTATATATATATATATATATATATATATATATATATATATATATATATAATTTTTATTAATATATTCTATACACCAATACACCAATAAAATATACAATCCTGCCACCATGGTATAATGTGATTACATTGTCCATAAGTATAAAGTCATTCCTTTATACATACATATTTGCCATCATATATATACATCATCATATATCTATTCTATCCCACCTTTTCTGGACCCAATCGTACCATACTTTCCAACTGTTATAAAATTCTGAATCTTTTTTACCATTGATCAATCTAGTTAATCTATCTGATTCCGCACACTCATTAATTTTATATATTATTTTCAAATCTATCGGTAAGTATTGATTTTTCCACTCCTGCGCATACGCTAATCTTGCTGCAGTAATAATGTGAATAAACAAGAACCATATATCAGATTTAACATTCAAAGGTTTTGCCCCCAATAGGAAAATCTCAGGCCTTAATTCCAAATTAATCTGTGTAATTTCCAAAATCCATTGCCGTATTTTTTTCCAATATTTAACCGCCTGCGGGCAGGTCCACCATTGGTAAAAATAAGTTCCATTACTGTAACGGCACTTCCAACAGCAGGCAGATGTCCCGGGAAACATTTTAGCTAATCTCGCCAGGGGGAGATGCCACCGGTAGACCATTTTATATATGTTTTCTTTATATGAGGAGGCCATGGTTAATTTCATATTTTTCAACCAAATCTGTTCCCATTGCTGGAAGTCAAGGGGATATCCAAAATTTCGCCCCCATGCTATCATACAATCCTTCACTACATCCTGTCCTATCTGCAGAGACAATAAATATGCATAACATTTAGATAGTATCCCTTTCCCTGCTTCTAATAAGATCTTATCCAATTCTTGTCTTTTATGGTAGATTCCTTCACTATATAAATCTTTTTTATACCTGGAGTGCACTTGAGAATAAGACCACCAGTCTATCTTATATTCTTGAAGAGTTAATAATTCTCGTGACTTCGGATTACCCTGAACATCCAAGAAACCTTCATACGTCAAGGTTTTCTCCCCTTTATACAATGTCGGGTAAATCTGAGCTTCCTGCGCGGAAATCCAACATGGAACTTTTGAATATACTCTTCTTCTAACCTTTTCCCAAGTGTACCCAAGCGTCCCACGTAAATAGTGATCATCAAAGTGTCTAGGGCTGGGCATCTATGCTGAATTTTAGGTATCTAAGCAATCTTTTGATGGCGTTCCAATGGGATATGGTAGGTTTGCTTACGTGCCTAGATAGTAAGTTAACGGCTAAGGCGATATCGGGCCTGGTCCAGTTGGCTATATACAGCAGTGACCCTATAGTTGATCTGTACAATTTATTGTCAGCGAAGGGTTCTGATTCATCATACATACTCTTCAGGAACTCTGGCTGCATGGGAGTTTCGCTGGGTTTTGCCTCAGACATGTTACATTTTGATAGTAACTCGATGATTTTTTCTTTCTGGGAAAGGCGAAACCCTTTATCAGTTTTCATCACGTGGACTCCTAGATACTTATCGATTTTGCCTAGCGATTTTAAGGAGAAGTGGCTACCCAATTTGTCACATCTGTCCTTATGCTTGCCTATGTACAAGATGTCGTCCACGTAAATGAGCACACCTTCGAATGAGTTATTTTCTTTCTTTGTAAAAAGGCATTTGTCGGCTGAGGTGGCTTCAAAACCCATGGATCTGAGATCCTTGGCTAGGCAATCATACCACCTCTTGCCTGACTGTTTGAGTCCATATAGGCTTTTATTCAGCAGCCAAGTCTTGTTCTCGCCTTCGTTATATCCGGGTGGTGCTTTGACGTATATCTCTTTATCCAATTCGGCATGGAGGTACGCAGTTTGTACATCGAATTGGAAAACTTCCAGCCCTAGGATGGTGGCCACCACCAGGGCACTTTTGACACTTTCGGCCCTGACAGTAGGCGAGTAGGTGTCTGTGTAATCTTCGGGGTATCTCTGGGCGAAACCCTGCGCAACCAGTCTCGCCTTGTACAGGGCCTTGTTGTCCTCTAGTGTCTTGACCCTGAACACCCATTTGGTTCCTATCGGCTTTTTGTTCTCTGGAACTTGAGCGGGCGAATACACTTGCAGGTTCCTGAGGCTCTCCATCTCCCTCTCCATGGCTGATATCCATTTCTCTCTCTCTTCCTGGGGAAGGCCAAGTATGTCCTCATATGAATTGGGTGTGATGTGGTTGTCATGGATGGTCATGACGTAATCTTCCAGCCTCTTTGGTAGCTTATTCCTGTTCTCTCTGATTAGTCTACTGGGGGTTGGCTCGGTCTCTTGCATGTTGTCTGCCTCTTTGTTTGTCAGGTTATCTAGCTTCAGAGAGGGATGCCCTTCTTTCCACTCTTTGATGTTCACTTTATGGTGGTTGGTTTTGTGTGCTTCCACCTTCTCTTCCCCCTGACCATGTTAGAGTGTGTTTCTATTGGCGAGGATGTCGTTGGAGTGAACCCTCGACCAGTTTGCATTTTCGTGAAAATCGGCAGACCTGGATACGACAAACCTGTTGTTGTTGTCGATGAACCTGTAGCCCTTTGTGCCTGGTTCATAACCCACGAATCTCAGTCTCTTTGATATTTTCTCTCCCTTCTTTCTCAGTTGTCTGGGGATGTGGACATCAGCAGGGGCGCCGAATATGTGTAGGTGTGCAATGTTGGGCTTTCTGTTATATATCTTCTCGTATGGGGTCTTATTGATGGAGCTTGACCACAGTCTATTTAGAGTGTAATTGGAGTAGTGCAATGCCTCTGACCAAAAATGCTGCCCCATCCCAGCATCCTCCAAGGCGCACCTCATCATCGTTTGTAACACTCTGTTTTTTCTCTCTATGACCCTGTTCTGGAAGGGCGAGAATGGCGAAGAAGTGTAGTGCGCTATGCCCTGCTCCTTCAGCCACCTTGTGAATTCCTTGGCCATGAACTCTGAGCCCCTGTCTGTCATTATTTGCCTTATTTTCATATTGTGTTGCATTTCTATTCTTTTGTGGAACTCTTTAAATCTTTGGAACACCTCGTTTTTGTGTCTGAGAGAGTAAACATACCCATATCTGGTATAGTCATCCACAATGGTGAAGAAGAATCACTTCCTATGCCCGACAGATGGTTTCAATGGCCCTACCAAGTCCATATGTACTAATTGGAAGGGGGACCCTGTGGTTCGTTTTGACCTTTTGGGTATGGCCTTAACTCTAATCTTTGAACGCTTACAGATTGAACACTCCAGGTAATTTTCGCAGTTCTTTACTTTGAGGCCTTCAGTACACTCTGACATTCTTTTTACAATAGGAAAACTGATGTGTCCCAGCCTCCTGTGAAGGAGGTGGGCGCAGTTATCATGCAATGGTTTCCCAATGGATACAGATTTATTGACATTTTGTTTACATTTGGCTGCCCCCTGCTGTACCCCCTCTGTTTCTGTGTTTTCATCTGCCTCGCGGTCTGTGCTGGTGTTAACGCTTCCTTCCTCTCTTGCGTTGGGTGTGAAGTAGGGTAGGCCCTCATGCATGGTCACCTTTCCTATCTCCTCCCCCTGCTTGATCATGTAGGCCTTTCCATCCTTAAACATTACTTCAATGTTTGTGTCCTGTGTCAGCTTGGTAATAGCCAGTACATTGTGGGGTATTCCTGGCACGTACAGTACCCCCTCTATTTTTCCTATTTGTGTAATGTATGTGTTTCCCTTCCCTACTACTTGAACTTTGCTTTGGTTTGCTACTTTTAATTCAAAGTCTGCTTCTGTGAGTGAGTCTAGTAGTCTTGGGTTGCAAGTTGTGTGATTTGTGGCTCCTGAATCCAGAAGCCACGTGTCTCTCTTTATCTTGTGTTTAGTGTCTGAGTCATCGTGTCTGAGCCCATACATAGAACCCGGGTTACTGTCTCTAGAGTTGTCCCTGCGTTCATGATGCCTCCTGGGGTTGGGGGACCACCCTCGCCCCTTTTCCTTGGGGTACCTGCACTCAGGTGATCGCCCTCCTCTGTTGTCGTTGTGTCTCCTATCCCTGTGGTTTCTAGGGCAGTCTCTCCTTAAGTGATTCCTAGACCCACAAGAGTAACATTCTGGGGTGTTTCTTGTTCTATCCTGAAACTCAACCCTTCTAGTTGGCCTGGGATCCCTCCTGGACAGGTGGCGATCCCGCCTCAGTTGTCCTCTGCAATAAGTTTATTGGTTAATGTGCCTAGCGATAGGTATTGCAAGCTGAGGCTATCTAGTTGGGTTACGAAGCTGTCCCAACTGCTATCTAAAGAGTTTATGATGATACTTATCATGCTCTCTTCAGTGATTATTTCCCCCCTCTGCATGAGCTCTGCCCTTGTTGCATTTAATTTTAGTATGTGCTCGCTCATGGGGACCCCTGTCTTATGTCTAGCAGAGTGGAACTCTCTAGATATTCTAGTGGTTGTGGCCCTACTCTGGCTGTAAAACAGGCTGCATAATTTTTGTACAATTTCATAAACAGTCAGGTTATCTTCAATGGTAGGATACATGGCAGAAGGAATAGTGGTTAACATAATACAAAATGCCCTATGGTGAATACAATCAATTTCCAGTGACCAGGGTTTCTGTGGAGATCTGTTGACTAGAAATAGTGCATTTTCTCTCATGAGAGCAATTTGCAACTGCTGACTCCACTCTATAATATTACCCCCATTTAATTGTAATTTTGGCAAATTGGCATAATTTGCCCCAGAATTGTTAGGAAAGTTACTTACTGGGGGGAGCTGTCCATGGTCCATTGTGTGATTGAACTCGCAATAAGGCTTTGGGATGTCTGTTGCTAGTCTGTATTTACTTGTCTCTATGTAACTTGCTTCTCTTGTTGCAGGCGGAGACTGGGCATGCGCGAAGCCCATTTCATGCCGGAGTCTGTCGAGTGAAGGTCCTGCTGCTGGAGCTCCCAGGCCTAGGCCTAGGCCTGTCGGGGGAAGGCTGGACTCACCCCCGGTGAGTCCGTAGTCTCCTCTGGAAGGTGGATGCCATTGCAGGACAGCTGGATCCCCGGCAAAGAAGGGAAGAAGGTGAGGAGGCGAAGCGGTCGCAAGTTGAGGACCTCTGTGGATTGGCGGCGCGGCGGCGGCGGAGGTCGTAGGTTGAGGATCTCCTGTGCTCAGCGGCGCGACGGCGATGGCGGTGGCGGTGGCGGGTCCTGCCTCGTGTTTGTCGGTCCCCAGTCGTGCAAAGTGGTCTGGTGGAGGTCGTGGGACGGGTGAGTAGCCGGTTCTTCTCCTTGCCCTCAGGTCTCGCGTAGTTGGTGCTGCGGGTGGCGGGTTCGAATCCTGCGGTTGAGCTTTCCTGCAGGTGGCCGGGTTTTGGCGCTGGTTGTTGGTGTGCACGGTCTCTCTGGGTGGCTGTGACTCAGTTGCCTGGTCGTTGTTGACTGTCCTGGTGTTCTTGTGGCTTCCAGGATTTCTTTTTCGGTTTTTGAGTGCTGCGGGAGGCTCGAAAGCGGAGCCAAGTGCAGCGGTGAGGGTCTCAATTGCTTTTTGCACTTCGAGTTCGGTAGGCGATCCTTTCTCGGTTGGTGCATGCTCTTCGTGGTTGCTTTCTGGGTGCCCCTCATCTGCTTCGGGGTTCGGGCATTTTCGCGCCAAGGAATTCAAATCCTGGCTTCCCATTGGTTGGGGCCCATCCCAAGATGGCCACCGGAAAGAAGGCGCAAAAATGGGTCTGGCCAGCTTGAGGTCATCGGACTGCGATGGCCTACCCCATTCTGGTTGATTTTCTTCCTCGGGTGTCTTCGGGGCCTCGATCACTGCTTCTTGCTGCTCGAGAAGGCTTTGAAGGTCCGCGATGAGGTTTTCCTTGTTGTTGCTTGCCTCCATCAGTTTCAGGATGGAGAGTTTAAATCTGTTCATTTTCTGCGTCATTTTTCTTCCAGGGTGGTGGTCTTTTCGGGTGACCTCTCCTCGTCAGATTGTGAATCCAGGCTGGAGTCCTGCTTGCTCTCAGCTGTCGTTTCCTCCATAGTGGTGAAAAAGTTCAAAAAGAAGTTCAGGGTCTAATCTTCTCTCCTCCACAGCTGTTCAGTTATCTTTCAGCCAAAATGTCAAGGTCAGTTATTTATTAAAGTTTCTTCAGTGTATTTTTTTTCTTTTTCTTTCACCACTAGATGGCATTGCAGGTCAACATTTAACATTAACACAGAGCTTTCCCTTCTTTAAGGTTTGTTGATTCAAACTAATTACAACAATCATCCCCATTCTATAATAGTTCGTTCAAATGGGATTTCCTTCTTCAATTTGATTCAATTCATTGTCCCAATTCTTATTATCAATTTTTTAAAAAGGTTTAAAATTCCCCAAGTTCTCTTTTTTCCCCCCAATAGTAAAATAGTAACAAGCTTCCGGTTTCACTTTCTTTGCCACTAAAATATTGGATGTGGGAGTGGATTTCACCCACTCTCACTCCTCTCTTTCAGCTGGTCTTTTCCACCCTGTAAATTTTCCAGGTGGATTTGAAAAGAAACCTTTTGTACAAAAAACTCAAAGCACTCTCACCTTCCTGTCACTTGCCATCTTTCTTCATCCACTTTCGTTGTAGCCGCCCCAACTTCTTAGTGACATCTAGGTTGCTTTCTGCCCTGTCCGATTTGAGGAGCTTCTTCCGGTCCTACCAGGGAGTTTGTGGGCTCCCTGTGTTGACTGGTACGTGCTCCTCTTGTTTGTCGTCCCTACAAGATGACTTAGGTCCTTGGGGACCCTCAGACAGCAGAGATATCGATGGGTCTTTGAGAGCCCTCAAAGAACCCATCTTTCAGCCACGACACTGGCCACGTCTCTCCTCGGTATCAGTCAGTTTGTGGGAAGCGTACGTACAGGGTTGCAACTGGCCTGCTCATTCATCTGCAGAAGGATGGCACCCACAGCCACATCACTGGCATCAGCCTGGATGACAAAGGGCTGTTCACGGTCTGGGTGGTTCAGGACGGGCTCCTGGGTGAAAAGGGCCTTCAAAGCCTTGAATGCTCGCTGGCAGTCCATTGTCCATTGAAGTGGCTGGCTGGGTTGTGTGCTTAGTCTTTAGGAGATTAGTTAATGGTAAGGCCACTTGAGGAAATGAGGGGATGAACTGCCGGTAGAAATTGACAAAGCCCAGGAAACTCTGCAGTTGCCGGCATGTTTGAGGTGCCTGCCACTCCATGACCGCCTGGACTTTGGTTGGATTCATCTCCACCCCAGCGTTGGAGATGCGGTAGCCCAAATAGTCCAGCCGGCTCTGGTGAAACTCACATTTGGAGAATTTCACATAGAGATTTGCTGTCAGCAACTTCTGTAGCACCTGCTGTAGCAGCTGGGTGTGCTCCGCCATGGTGGTGGTATAGATCAGGATGTCGTTCAGGTATACAAGCACTCCTCGGTATAGGTGCTCATGCAACACATCATTAATCAGCTGCATGAATACCACAGCCCCCCCACCCCCATAACCTGAACGTCATCACCCAGAACTGGTAACTCCCCAAAGGGCAGTTGAAAGCTGTCTTCCATTCATCCCCCCGCTTCACCCTGACCCAGTAGTAGGCCTCCTGCAGGTCCAGTTTAGTAAAGAACCTACCCTTCGCCAAGTGGGCCAACATGTCCTTCATCAGCGGGAGTACATGTTCTCCACACAAACTTCGTTGAAAACTCTAAAATCAACTCACAGACGCAGTCCTTTTTCTCCTTGAAGAGTTTGGGAGCTGTTGTGGCTCCGTTACCTGAGCCTGTGTCATCGGCAGGAGAGGACTCCAAGAGTGAAGGAGAGGAGTTGGCAAGGCCTCCCTCTCCAGGACCCTCCTCTTTGGCAATGCCTTCGGTGTCTGCCGAAGGTCAAGAGATAGGCCCGGGGCCAAGCATGTCCATGCAGCCACAGGTGGACAGTAATGAGGGAGATGAGTCTTGGCTGGATCCTCGGCAGCGTCGCAGAGATAAGCGCGCGCAACAGAAGAAGAGGCGTGCCAGAGATTAAGCTGAGTCACTGGACCACACCCCACAGGGTATAAAAGGGGGTGAGGTGGCCATTCAGACTCTGTGATGGACAAAACTAACTACTATCGAGTCACATTGCATCTTTGGAAACAACATTATCTGCCTTGGATTTAATTACGGACTGGACTTGACAATTCTTGAACTGTGTGTATTTTGTTTATGAGTAAAGTCTTGGCAAGCAGCTACTGGGTTGCTGCCAATCCTCTTATCGAAAGAATTGGTTGTCTGCCAGTTTATTTAACCCCCGGCTGTCTGTGTGCGTGTGTGAGACGGGGACAGAACAGGAGCTGCAATCCACAACTATGCCAGATGAATAAACCCCCTGGCCAGGTTCTTGTCGATGTACCTCTGCAACTCCTCCATCTCTTTGGGCACCATTGAGTACATTTTCAGTTTTGGGAGGTTTGCGCCGGGTACGATCTCAATAGCACAATCAGTGGGGTGGGGGTGGGGGTAGTATATTGCACTTCTGCTCACTAAAGACCTCTGCCAGGTCTGCATAGAGGGAAAGATGGGAACCCCCTCCTCTCTGCCCTCACCTCCTTTCCTAGCCTGCTTGTGGGGGAGAGGCCTGGGACTGACTCCTGTCCTTAACTTCCTATATCCACCTTCCCACCAGGTCATAGGGCCCCACTTATCCAACCAAGCCAGCCCTTGAATGACGGATTCATTCATCGTTGGCACCACAATGAACCAAAGCACTTCCCAATGCTCCCCCATCTCCAGCCTCAGTGGTTCTGTGACATGGGTATCTGCCTCCCCCAACTAGGAGCCATCAACCTTCTTGAACTTCACTGGCTTGGGCATCTACTTCACCTGTATCCCCAGCTCGGCAGCCACTGACCGACTGATCAGGCACCATGTCTATCAGGGCCCCATACTCCCCACGGCACTCTGACTGGGGTCCCGTTATGGTGTTGTTGTTGTTTTTTATTCTTTTCAGACACACAAACATAAAATACATATTTTCTGAATAGAGTATTGACCGAGTCAAAATTCATACAGCTTATTTTCTCCATATTTACTATATATACTCCAATTTCTGCCAATATTCTACTTTCCCCCTTTTACCTATATTTTTTTATAGAATATATAGTCAATATTACCATCCACCCTCGCCTCATCTTCACCTATCACAATTTTTTAATCTATTGAAACCCTTTACTTTAAGCTCAATCATTCAATCATTTAATTTTTCACAATTATTTCTTTAATATCAATTTTTCCCAAAGATGGACCAAATTTTATCCTATCCTACTACTTTGTTATTTTACCCTTTTAAGCATATATTTCTTTATATTTGTTTTACATCATCTTTATCTAAAAATTAATCATTTTACAATTTTACCCAAAACAATACAATTCTTCCCATTTATTTTTATAACCCCCTTTTTAAGTAAACCTAACTTCCATTTCAAATTCATTCCAACTTTCCCCTTCAAATAATTCCTTTTTTGTAATTCAATTTTTACAGTCCCAGTGTTAATACAATTTCTTTACACTTTCAGGGTTACAATATACTTCATCTTATTCAAATAATATAATCATCAATATTGCTTTTATCAGAATTATTTATACAACTATTATTATACTTGTATATAATTTCCCCTTCTAAATAAATAAAATATCCAATAACGGCGATGGCGGTGGCGGTGGCGGGTCCTGCCTCGTGTTTGTCGGTCCCCAGTCGTGCAAAGTGGTCTGGTGGAGGTCGTGGGACGGGTGAGTAGCCGGTTCTTCTCCTTGCCCTCAGGTCTCGCGTAGTTGGTGCTGCGGGTGGCGGGTTCGAATCCTGCGGTTGAGCTTTCCTGCAGATGGCCGGGTTTTGGCGCTGGTTGTTGGTGTGCACGGTCTCTCTGGGTGGCTGTGACTCAGTTGCCTGGTCGTTGTTGACTGTCCTGGTGTTCTTGTGGCTTCCAGGATTTCTTTTTCGGTTTTTGAGTGCTGCGGGAGGCTCGAAAGCGGAGCCAAGTGCAGCGGTGAGGGTCTCAATTGCTTTTTGCACTTCGAGTTCGGTAGGCGATCCTTTCTCGGTTGGTGCATGCTCTTCGTGGTTGCTTTCTGGGTGCCCCTCATCTGCTTCGGGGTTCGGGCATTTTCGCGCCAAGGAATTCAAATCCTGGCTTCCCATTGGTTGGGGCCCATCCCAAGATGGCCACCGGAAAGAAGGCGCAAAAATGGGTCTGGCCAGCTTGAGGTCATCGGACTGCGATGGCCTACCCCATTCTGGTTGATTTTCTTCCTCGGGTGTCTTCGGGGCCTCGATCGCTGCTTCTTGCTGCTCGAGAAGGCTTTGAAGGTCCGCGATGAGGTTTTCCTTGTTGTTGCTTGCCTCCATCAGTTTCAGGATGGAGAGTTTAAATCTGTTCATTTTCTGCGTCATTTTTTCTTCCAGGGTGGTGGTCTTTTCGGGTGACCTCTCCTCGTCAGATTGTGAGTCCAGGCTGGAGTCCTGCTCGCTCTCAGCTGTCGTTTCCTCCATAGTGGTGCCCTTGGATGCAAGTAGCTCAGCCATCTTCTTGGTGAGTGCTCTTGTCTGTACTCTATTTGTTTCTTCAGGGCAAACGTTGGGTTCAGTCATCATTTGGCGTTATGGGCAACCATCCTCTGCTACCATATTGTTCAATGATGGATCTAGCCCAATAACTCACAGACAAATTCTCTTTCTCAATTGGATTCCTTTATTGCAGGCCTAGGTGAATCCTAGGCCCTATGGCACCAGAGGTCACTGACCTTAGACCTTTCTCTTTCAGGTATACATCTGGAACAACTGGAGTACCTCGTGGTGAGAGCTATTATACCCAGGAGGAGGGGCCAGAAGGTAAGGAGTGGCTATGGGAGTGATGGGATATGTGGTTAGTTAACCCCTGCAGAGCCAGGTGTCCAGGGTGGCAATACAGTTAGATATTTACCATGACATTCTAATATGTACTTCTTGTAAACATATAATGTCCATTTTCAAACTGTTCAATTTACTTAAGGTTCTATTCCTTTTTATCACTGCATTTAGTCCATTTACATTCAGTGGTATTGCTCTTATTTCTTCTTCCATATTTTACTTGTTACTAGTTTTTGATTTCATCACCCTTGTCTCTCTTTGTTCCATTGGGTCTTTTGATCTTGCCCCCTCTCTTAACGCTCTTTCTTCTTTTGTTCTTTCATCTTTATCCTTCTCCTCATCTCTTTGTTTTGTCTCGCCTACTGCATCCTGATCTTCCTCTAACGGTCCACAAAATTGTTGATAAAACAATTTTGCTTTTTCAATAGAATCAAGTCTATGTCTTTGTTCTTGCCATGTCACAATAATTCCTTCAGGTATTAACCATCTGAAACTCTCTCCTTTAAATATTAAAAATTTTGTTGAAAATTTATATTCTCTCCTCAGATCTCTAACTCTTCTGGGTATTTGTCGTAAAACCACGAGTTCTTTACCTTTATATTTCAATGGTGTAATTCTTGCTGCTTGTAAAATCTCTCCTTTCACCGCCTTCTTTGTAAATCTTACATGTACTTCTCTTGGTAATTTATTCCTCATTGCATATCTTGTATATATTCTGAACGCTTCATCAATCTCATTTAAAATCTTTTCCTTGGGTTGTTCCAAAACTTCTGCCAAAATCTCTGCAATCACCTCGGGTAGATTTTCTCCTTTTTCTTCCTCTATATTCTGAAATCTTAAGTAAAATTCAGAACGTTCCATTTCAAGTGAGATAATTGTTTATTCTTGTAACTTATCTGTTGACACTAATTTCTCTTCTAATTCTTCAACTTTCTTCTCTGTGTTATCTGCTTTTTCTTCTACTTTTTGGATTCTCTCTTCATTTTTCCCCATCATCTCTTTCATCTCTTTTAACTCTTGTTTTATATCATCATGAAGCAATTGCATAAAATTTCTTAGTTCCATAATCTCTGACATTTTCTGTGTTTCTGCCACTGAAGGTCTTGATGTAGGATGCAAGTGAGCTGTAAATTTCTTCATTTTAATATTTTTTAATCCACTTATGGTTAAATTATAATCCAAATCTCTAATCCACCTGATGGTTGAATTAGAAAATTAGTCCATTTATCCAGAGGGCACAGATTCAAAAGTATAAAAGGCAAAAAAGAGATAAGAAAAAAGGGAGCCAAAGATCCAATAAAAAGTAGCCAAAAGAAAAAAGAAAAAGTCTTTCTTCTGACTCTTCAAGTCATAATCCAAGATTTTTGTTTAAAAATCCAATTCTATTGAGTTCAATAAAAAAGCATCTGAATAAAAAAAAAAAGCCAAATCAAAGACACAAGCTTTTCTCTGTCCACCAAGTCTCAAAACAAGATACCTCAAAGAATTTGTAAAAAGAGAATATTCAAACTAGTCTCCCAGGAAGAAAGGGTTATATAAGATCAAAGCCAAAATAAAGAGAAAACAAAAAACAAAAAAAAGTTCAAAAAGAAGTTCAGGGTCTAATCTTCTCTCCTCCACATTCAGACTCTGTGATGGACAAAACTAACTACTATCGAGTCACATTGCATCTTTGGAAACAACATTATCTGCCTTGGATTTAATTACGGACTGGACTTGACAATTCTTGAACTGTGTGTATTTTGTTTATGAGTAAAGTCTTGGCAAGCAGCTACTGGGTTGCTGCCAATCCTCTTATCGAAAGAATTGGTTGTCTGCCAGTTTATTTAACCCCCGGCTGTCTGTGTGCGTGTGTGAGACGGGGACAGAACAGGAGCTGCAATCCACAACTATGCCAGATGAATAAACCCCCTGGCCAGGTTCTTGTCGATGTACCTCTGCAACTCCTCCATCTCTTTGGGCACCATTGAGTACATTTTCAGTTTTGGGAGGTTTGCGCCGGGTACGATCTCAATAGCACAATCAGTGGGGTGGGGGTGGGGGTAGTATATTGCACTTCTGCTCACTAAAGACCTCTGCCAGGTCTGCATAGAGGGAAAGATGGGAACCCCCTCCTCTCTGCCCTCACCTCCTTTCCTAGCCTGCTTGTGGGGGAGAGGCCTGGGACTGACTCCTGTCCTTAACTTCCTATATCCACCTTCCCACCAGGTCATAGGGCCCCACTTATCCAACCAAGCCAGCCCTTGAATGACGGATTCATTCATCGTTGGCACCACAATGAACCAAAGCACTTCCCAATGCTCCCCCATCTCCAGCCTCAGTGGTTCTGTGACATGGGTATCTGCCTCCCCCAACTAGGAGCCATCAACCTTCTTGAACTTCACTGGCTTGGGCATCTACTTCACCTGTATCCCCAGCTCGGCAGCCACTGACCGACTGATCAGGCACCATGTCTATCAGGGCCCCATACTCCCCACGGCACTCTGACTGGGGTCCCGTTATGGTGTTGTTGTTGTTTTTTATTCTTTTCAGACACACAAACATAAAATACATATTTTCTGAATAGAGTATTGACCGAGTCAAAATTCATACAGCTTATTTTCTCCATATTTACTATATATACTCCAATTTCTGCCAATATTCTACTTTCCCCCTTTTACCTATATTTTTTTATAGAATATATAGTCAATATTACCATCCACCCTCGCCTCATCTTCACCTATCACAATTTTTTAATCTATTGAAACCCTTTACTTTAAGCTCAATCATTCAATCATTTAATTTTTCACAATTATTTCTTTAATATCAATTTTTCCCAAAGATGGACCAAATTTTATCCTATCCTACTACTTTGTTATTTTACCCTTTTAAGCATATATTTCTTTATATTTGTTTTACATCATCTTTATCTAAAAATTAATCATTTTACAATTTTACCCAAAACAATACAATTCTTCCCATTTATTTTTATAACCCCCTTTTTAAGTAAACCTAACTTCCATTTCAAATTCATTCCAACTTTCCCCTTCAAATAATTCCTTTTTTGTAATTCAATTTTTACAGTCCCAGTGTTAATACAATTTCTTTACACTTTCAGGGTTACAATATACTTCATCTTATTCAAATAATATAATCATCAATATTGCTTTTATCAGAATTATTTATACAACTATTATTATACTTGTATATAATTTCCCCTTCTAAATAAATCATTTTATATCAAATCAGTTATGTTATCATTTAAATTCAATTTTAAGAATCCCAATATTTTTAATTTTATTCATTTCAATTTCATTTACCAAATCTCCTCTTATTCAAATAATATAATCACCAATATTAATCCTAATACCATTGTTAATACAATTATTACTTTACATATATTTCATATTACCCTTCCTCCTATCCATTAATTACTCCCTTTAACCATTTTCTTCTGATCCATCTAATATACCACCCATTTTCTTTTTCTTCTTTTTATAGTTATCCACTCTTTTGTTCTCTTCTGTTCTACTCCCCTTTTCTCCTCTTACCTTCCTTGTTTCCCCATTGTTAATCCCAATGTAATCATTCAATTTTTCCCCTCTGAATTTTCTATTTTTAACATTGTTAATCCCAATGTAATCATTAAAAAAAAAACATTTCTCACCTAGATTGCCCTCTATTCTCAGCTGATCTATTCCCTCTTTTTCCTCTCTGCTTCTTTCTGACCTCTCTATTTTTAGCACTGTTAATCTCAGTGTAATCATTGAAACTGTTATTCACTCCCTTTTTTTCATTACTATTCCCAATGTAATCATTTAATTTTTCATCAGTTTTTGTCTTCAGTGTTATTTTCTTGCTTCTCATTAGTAGCTTGTTCATCCCGTTGACTATGCTCTGGAAAAATTCTTGATTTTTTTCTGTCCACATCAAATGATAAGCGTATCATTTGAACCATCTCAATTAGTTCTTGCCACATTTTGAAGTCCTAGTTACTTTTTAACTCCAATGTAAAGTTTGTTGTCTTCCACCTCTTGTATTATCAATGTTCAGTTGTTGAGAAGATAAACAAATCCTCCTTACAAACTCTCGCGGTTTGTTCCTCAAGGACACAGTAAATTTCCCATATTTAAAGTGTTCAATGTATTACTTTTTTTTTCTGCCAGTAGATGGCTCTCTAGAATCCACAAGTTCCAAATAAACAATTTAACAAAATATCCAGTTTTGTATATTAAATCCAATTAACTTTCTTTCTTCCTCTTCTAAGTTTTTTATACTTTCCAATTTCCAACTTTACGTTCCAGTTCCAGTTCAATTTAAAATCTTTAACAGGGCTTTTCTATTGTGGGTTTTTCTTTATTCTTTAATCTTCCTTTAAAGTTCAAAATTTTCCTTGCAGTTTATATCCAATCCTATTCCAAAAGTATTTTCTTTTGGGTTTCTTTTTCTTATAATAAATTTAGTCTCTCCAAATTCAGTATCCACATTTAAAATTTAAACATCAAACTCTGTTTTGGGCTTTAGTGTTTTTTACTTCCGCTTTCTCTCTTCTCTGTCAATTAACTTCCCCCGATGCTATTTAGCTGCTGTTTCCATGCCGGGATAGCTTTAAAAATTTCCATTTTTTTTCTTTATTACCTGTGAGTTGGCCAATCGCTCACCCGGCATCAATACTCCGTCCAAATCTTTGCTCCTGCACAATTCTTATTCCGGATGCCCTGGCTTCATGGTGGTCGCAATGGCTGCCGTCCCCCGCCGTCGGATCGAAGAGTTTTCTCTGGCTTTCCGAGGAACTTACCTGTTCCTCTTTAGCCATCCGAGATGCCTCTCCTCCGCCGTCACTACAGGATGGTTCCGGTCCGAAGACCCCCCAACAGTGGTTCATCTGGCTGAGTTTCGCCAGGCTCGTTAGAGCCTGGTATTTTCCCAGCCAGTCTCGCCATGGCGCTTCCGGTCTTTTCAGGTCCCGTTATGGTTATGGGGATGATGAAGGGGTGGATGGGCTCACTTACCATCGGGTCTTCTGGTGCATCGTCCTCGCTGTCATAGGCAGCCAACTGGTAGTTCGTCACCATCATCGCCTCATCCTCCCTGGTGCCTTCTCGGACTGGTGCCTCTGCCTGGTATGCTGCCCTGGACTTCTCTGAGGTTCTCCAGGGTGAATTTGCTGACTTTCCAGGGATTCCAGCCTTTGCCTGCGAAGCAGGTGCCGGGCACTCGGCCGCACGGTGACTCAGTTGGTTGCACCGGAAGCACCGGAGCACTGGAGCACTGGAGCACCGGCCGAATGGCTCTTGCTGTTGGGGCTGCAACCAGGGCAGGGGCTGCCTGGGCTCCTCCGGATGGTCTCTCCGCAGCCCGCCGAGGTCCAGGGCCCACGTCCCCCCTGGGCCAAAATTCACATAGCCCAGCGTCAAGGTCAATGACCCCCTCGAACCACTTGCTCAGCCAGTTCGGGATGCCCCGGTAAACACAGGCCTGGTTCAACTCGCGGTCCAGCCCCACCCAAAACTGGTGGATCAGCAACTGCTCCGGCCAGGCCTGCAACCTACTGGCAACCCGGTGAAAGTTCCGGACGTAGTTGACCACTGGTCGGCCCCTTTGTTTCAAGGCCAGAAGCTCTCCTTCAGCTCTTTGGACATGGGACCTGTCCTCAAAATGGACCTGTAGTGCTTCTAGGAAGAGACCTGCATCTGCCAACTCCCTAGCATGCTCACTATGCAGGTCTGCCACCCACTCAGCAGCCTCACCCTCCAGTACCATCACTGCCACAACTATGGCCCACTGTGATGGGTAGAAGCAGACATATTGGTCCAAGTGGCTGATGGCTTGGCTTAGGAACAATGCCAGTCGGTCTGGGTTCTTGTCAAAAGTGGCCTGCGAGAGTGGAGGGCCCCAGGGCACAGGTTGAGGCCAAAACCCCATTGGCCATGTGGAACCCTGTGGGACCCCACCAGTCTGGCATGGGTGCTGAAACGTGGGACCTGGACCTTGCCGAGCCAACTGATGACTCGCTGGACCTGACCTCTGCCCTTGGGACCCACTGTCCCCCGCCGTCGCAATCCCCTCCATCGCCAGTCCCATCTCCCGGACCAAGGCAGCTAATGAGGAACTCTGGTCCAAAGCCCTCACCTGTAGGGCATCATGGGTGTGGCTGAGAGTGGCGTCCCACCAGAACTTTGGACTAGCCAGACGGAACTGTGTCCACCTTCCCAAAACTGCCTCGGCTACCATGTCCCAACGCGGCTAGGCAGGGACGTCACAGAAGCTGGCATCTCCAAACTTCTCCTGCAGTACGTCCACAGTGTAGCTTCCTGGAGCGGTCAAGTAGCTCCACTCCCCCTCAGCATCGTCTGTTAGCTTCCTCTCCCTCCACTCAGTTAGATGGGCACTGAGGCCACCTGGGGTGGGCAGCTGGCACCCTACCCCCCAGCCACAGCCGAGCTGTGCCACCACTCTCCCGAGGGACCGGGCTCCTGAACTGCCTCCAAGACCAGCCAGGCCTAGGCAGGCTGTGCTGCCACACGGGCCTGGGCAGGCTGTGCTGCCGCACAAGCCTCATGCTCCTTCGGCCACACCTCCACCAGGGCTGGTTCCACCATGGGCCCCACCTCCACCGCGGGCTCTGTCCCCTCTGCCATTGCCCCATTGCCAATGCACCTTCTAGGTGGTCAGCCAGTGCATGGAGGTGGGGGGGAGCAGGGAAAAACCCCAACAGGAACCAAAAGAAGAGAGGAACGCTGACTTCCTCTCAAAGGTCCAAGCACCGGGCCTGGCAAAAACCAAAGCATAATTGCTCTGGAACTGGTAAACAGCAACCAGGTTTATTCAGGTCGGAGCCTCAGCACGTATTGAGTCTTGTTAGAGTTCATTGTAAAGTCAGCGCTGGGAGCCACTGCCTCCCAGTGTCCTTTGTGTGTGGGGGGCGTCCACTCCCTTTCTGCCTGGCCATGCCCCGGCCGGTCAACCACCATCCGGTAGCAGACTGGCCATCTTCAACTAACAGTCCTCCAGCTGTACATCGACGCGGGCAGGCATCGCACAAACACACGCAGTGAGCAATCTGCCTGGGCTCCGCTCCATGGGCTGCCACTGCTCCGTTAAGGCCACCACCAGCCAGCTGGATCTTGGCCTCCCGGCATGCCATCAATCAGCTAGGCCAGGCAACCTGAAACGCCACCGATCAGCTGGGCCGGGCGACTGGAAACGCCACCATTGCCTGGTGTATTTGCCGCCAATCAGCTGTTCTAGGCGTCCGGGACTGCTGCCGCCGTTCGCCACTGCTACTCGCTGCTGCTGTCTTCCCCCAATCCCTCTCCCCCCCAGGTATGGCAAGCCCCATGGGGGTTTCACACCCTGTCCCATAGACAAATTCTGGGATCATTCGGTCCATGCCTATGGCTAGTCCTCCCATCATGCCTCAGAATGCACCCTGAAGAGGAACATTGAGGATGAGGAACAAACAAGGAGGAGTTTTCACATTGTATCAGGGACACTTTGCTCCTCTTTGCCCTTCCCTGTTCCCTAAAACTGAGAGACCATTGCAAATTTGGGAAAAGCATGATTGTTAGACTTAGACTTAGAATAACTTTATTGTCACTTTAAATGTACACTAATCGGCATACATTAAAATGAAATTTCATTGCATACAGCTCTCAAAAGGTCACCACCTCCAATATACACTACATAAACATAACAAACAAACAAATAAACAAACAAATAAATAAATATGCATCTACCCACATACCCACATATATTCTATGATACAGAGAAACAACACAGTATAGTTTGAATGTATACATGTACATGGCAAGAAAAACAAATCTTGTGAGTTTACCAGATGGATGGCATAGGAGACAAGGCTGTTACAGAATCTGGTAGTCCTGCTAGATATACTTTGAAACCTCTTCCCAGAGGGAGCAACAGAAACAGACCATAAAGTGGGTGTGTGGGGTCTCTAACAATGCTTTGAGCTCTAAGCACATAGCACTTATAAGCAGTATCCTGAATAACGGGAAGCAAGCTTCCCATAATCTTTTTTTTTTTTTTTTGTAGAAACTTTATTAAGATTTTTTACAAACAGAGAAAAAGAAAAACATACAAACAAAAACATAAAAAACATAAATGTAATATCATTTTCAGTTGATATCGGATGTGCAGTGTTTTAACTATTTACATAAATAATACTTGGTGATATTTCAAATCACTTTTAACCATTATTTAACACACCTTTAAGTCTTTCTTTCATTTTATCATGCATCCACTTGTACCACCTTTCCCACACAATATAGTAAACTGACTTCTCGTCATCATTTAATTCATGGGTCAATTTAGTCATCTCTGCGCACTCCAGTGTTTTCCTAATTGTGAGCTCTTCTGGTGGTTGAGTTTTCTCTTTCCAGTACTGTGCGTATGCCAATCTGTCAGCTGTAATCATGTGAATCATTAAATGTATCTTTTCCTTTCCATATGGCTTCTTTACCATTCCCAGGAGAAATATCTCTGGTGTTAGTTCAATATCTTCGCCAATTATTTCATATAACCACTTCCTGATCTTATTCCAATATCCCTTCGCTTCCGGGCATGTCCACCACATGTGAAAGAAGGTGCCTTGACCGTGGCCACATTTCCAACAATTGGGATGTATATTAGGATATATCTTTGCTAATCTGGCCGGAGCTAAATACCATCTATGGAGCATTTTGTAATGGTTTTCCTTGTAGGCCACCGCTCTAGTCAGTTTAAGATTCCTGTTCCATGCCTCCTCCCATTCCCCAAAGTTTATATCACGCCCTATATTTTTCTCCCATGCATTTATTTGATTCTTTGTGATATCTTCGGACTTCTCATCACCTAATAAATAATTGTATAGTTTGGCCAGAATCTTTTTATTTGTTCCCATCAGGACTTTATCCAATCCATTTGATCCAAGTTCTAAACCGTATTGTTCTTTGTCTTTCTGATATCTAGATTTTATTTGCGAATAGGTCCACCAATCTAAGATTATTCCTTGCTCTCGTAAAGTATCATTTGGTTTAAGCTTCCCTCCTTCATCTAAGATATCTTTATATCTGCCCATTTTCTCCATCCCCCATCTATTGGGGTGGATCAGGGCCTCCATCGTTGAGAGCCAACAAAAACTGTTAAGATACAGAGATATATTAGACTCACAAGGAATATTGAAAACAAGGGAGGAACTCAAAGAACAAGGAATATCAATAGACTGGTGGCCCTATTCACAAATAAAAACAAGATACAGAAAAGATCAAGAGGAGGGAGGAATAGACCCAAAACCAAACCGATTAGGTAAATTATTAGAATCCAAAGAAGAAAACTTAATTTCAAAAATCTACAAATACTTACTAGAATTTGATTTGGCAGAAGAACTGGTTAAAGGACAGATATTAGCATGGGCAAGGAACATTGGGCACAGTATACAGTTAGAAGAATGGGAAAGGGCATGGGAAAACAATTACAGTATGACAAAATCAGTAGCATATAAGGAGAATCATTATAAAATGTGGTACAGATGGTATCTAGCTCCTTCAAGGCTAGCAAAAATGTACCCGAATGTAAATCCTGTTTGCTGGAAATGTAAACAAGCTCAGGGTACTTTCTTCCATACCTGGTGGCTTTGCCCAGAAATCAAGAAATATTGGAGGAAAATAAAAACATGGATAGTAGAAATAATAGACCAAGAAATTGAATTAGAACCATAAATCTTTTTATTAGGCATGATCAAAGGGAACATTAGAAAGGACATAAAATATTTAACACTACATATAATTATGGCGGCTAGACTGGCAGTAGCACAATTGTGGAAAACAGATCGTTTGCCAACGGATCAGGAGGTAATTCAAAAAATTTATACATGTGCAGAAATGGATAAATTAACCTTAGAATTAAAAGACAAGGAAGACTCAAAATATTTTAAAGTATGGAATAGATGGTACAAGTGGATAAATCAAAAGAAAAAAGGGTAAAGACAAAATTCAGGAAAAATCAAATGTATTTCCTTTCCTTTCCTTTTCTTTCCTTTTTTCTTTTTTTAACTTCTGATTGTTTTTTTGTTTTTTGTTTGGCCTGGCTTTGGCCTGGCCTTGGTTTTGGCTGATTACTGGACAGAATGAGCAGAAAAGTAGCAACAGTGGGATCTGCTGCTACCATGCCTTCTTCGTCACCATCTGGAGGACAGCGATCAATCCAGACCATGCTTCAGCAGGAGAAAGATAAAGAAAGGGAGAAAGAGAAAGACATGACAATGCAAATGATTCTTCAAACAGTCCAAAGGATGGAACAACAACTGCACAAGACAGATGAAAAAGTGGCAAACATTCAGCAAGTGATGTTGAAATATGAAGAGAGATTGCAAGAGCTTAAGAAAAAGGAAGAGCAAAAGGAGGAAAAAATCAAAGATATGGATATAAGATTGGGAGCAGTCGAGTGAGATAGGAGTGGACTGATTGGATGGGAGATGGACAGATCAGAATTCTATCTCAGATTTCAAAATGTGGAAGAAGAAAAGGGAGAGAATTTGGCTGGAATTATGATAGGAATACTGGCTGAAGCACTAGAAATCACCAAGGAGAAGATGATGGAGGACGTGGATGAGATATATCGAGTGTATACCAGATATGCAATGTGTAATAAGTTACCACGAGAAGTACACATAAGATTTACTAAGAAATCAACTAAAGCACAAATACTTCAGATTGCCAGAGAGAAAACTTTGAAGTATAAGGAGAAAGAAATTGTGGTTTTGAAACAAATACCAAGAAAAGTGAGAGAGATGAGAAGAGAATATCAATTTCTGACCAAAATACTACTTCAAAAAGGCATGAACTACAGATGGCTAGTACCAGAAGGGCTAGTCTTAACATGGCAACTTCAAAGATATAGACTGGATACAACTGATAAAGCAAAAGCATTTTATGAAAATTTTTTGAAAGAGAAGGAAATGGAAATGGAAACCCAAACAAAAGTTGTGCCAGTAGAATTCCGAGAAGAGGAGTTGGCAATGATTGAAGCAGAAGAAGGCGCAGTAGGAGGTATTGTGGAATATAAGGAACAACGGGAAGTTAGATCAACTACAGCAGCAAAACCTACATATAAAGTATGAACATGGAAGAAAGAAAATTAATTTCAATAAATATAAATGGACTTAATTCAGCCATTAAAAGAAGAAAGGTCTTTCATAAATTAGAGAAATTAAAATTTGATACAATCTGTCTACAAGACGTACATATTAAAAACAATATGAACAATTATTGATACAACCTAAACTTGGAAAATTTTTTACATCATTGCCACAATGTAAAAAAAGAGAAGTGGTTTTATATATTAGAAATGCAATTCCAGTGGAGCAAATATATGCAAATGAAGAAGGTAGAATTTTGATGGTGAAGATAACAGACAATAATATGAAAATTCTTTTAGTAGCAATATATGTGTCAGCCTCTGCTTTCTTGCTCATTGCTTGCTTGCTTGGCTGCCATGAAACGGAGGGAGGGGGGAGCTATTGGAATTCTTGGGAGGGGGGAGGCGAGCTGGAGGAGAAATGAAAGTAAAACTTTGCTGCAGCGGTTTTCTTTGAAGCTGGCTGATAACGTCTCCAGGTCAACGGTCGTGGCATAGCAAGAAGATGACACTGCCAGATGTTTGCTCCCACATGACCCCTGGAGAACCTGTGGATTGGATGATTTACGATGGACAGTTAGGAGGGATGCTTTCTATATGTGATTTTCGCTCCTTTGCTTCAGACCTTGCTTTTCTTTGACTGCATTCAGTTTTTATCCAGTAAAAGTTACCTTTCTCTATGAAAATGGAGTTGGGGTTTTTCTTTCTTGGATAATGAAAGGAGGCAGCCCTGACAATATGCTCCAAATAACAATCAAAGTGACTTTTATAGAAAACTACATATGAAGATAATTGAATTAGAAAATGACAGTATATGTATGATGGGCGACTTTAATGGTGTTGTGGATGGAAATTTGGACTATAAAACACATAAAACAGCAAGACATAGTAGAAAGATTCTACCAAAGTCCTTTTTTAAGATGACAGAGGAAATAAATTTAAAAGATGCATGGAGAGATAGAAATGGAAAAAATAGACAATATACTTTTTATTCAGACAGACACTCATCTTGGTCTAGGCTAGATATGATATGGACAACAATGGAATTGACTTTGAATATAGAACAAATAGAGATAGAAACAAACATATGGGCAGATCACAATCCTGTGATAGCTACTTGGAAAGGACGGAAAAGAAGATTTAGATGGACTTTAAATAATATGATTTTAAAAGAGAAAGATTTTGTACAGAAAATGGAAAGAGAGCTGGCTTTTTTTTTCAAGGAGAATAAGAAAGAAAACACAAAAACACAAAATCTTTGGGACACGATGAAGGCCTATGCAAGAGGTTTAATAATAGACTATACAAGGAAATTTGAAGAAAAGGCAAACATATAAATTATTGGAAGATGATTATAAAAGATTTGAAAAGGAACTCCAGAACTGCCCACATAAAAAAGAAGTTAAAGTGAAAATGGATACTATAAAGCATAAAATGGACTTACTGGAGAAAGAAGAATTAGCCCAAAAAATTAGAAGTACTAAACAAAAGTATTTTGAGAATGTGAACAAACCAGGAAGATGGTTAGCATACAAGTTGAAAAAAGAAAGAGAGTCAAGAAAAATCGCACAATTAATTGATGACCAGGGGCAAAGCAAATTTGCAAATAAAGAGATGGGAAAAATAATACAGGAATATTGTAGACAACTTTATGAGAGAGAAAAGATAGAGGAGGAAAATGTGACAAGATATTTACAGAAAGTAAATTTACCTCGGATTCCCAAAGATGTGGAAGAGATGTTAGAAGGGAATATAACGATGATGGAGTTAACAGAAGCAATTAAGAAACAGAAAAATGGAAAGGTGCCAGGGCCAGATGGTTTGCCTGTAGAATACTTTAGGACATTACAAGATTCTTTAAGTCTCCCATTATTAGAAGTTATGAATGAAGTGATGACGAAAAAGAAAATACCCAAATCATGGACTGAAGCATATATTACATTGATTCACAAAGAAGACACAGACCCACAACAAATCAAAAACTATAGGCCTATATCCCTGCAGAATTCAGATTATAAAATTTTTGCTTCAATACTGGCAGAAAGACTTAAAAGATATTTAAATAACTTTATACACTCAGACCAAAATGGATTCCTTCCAAAAAGACAGATTAGAGATAATATTAGAATAATTTTGGATACTCTGGAATACTATGAAACCCATCCTGAAAAACAGATGGCTTTGATATTTTTAGATGCACAAAAAGCTTTTGATAATGTGAATTGGCGATTTATGCTGCTGCAAATGGAACAGATGGGCTTTGGCAGAAAATTTATTCAGGCAATAGAAACTATATACCACAAACAAATGGCAAAAGTAATGATAAACAGAGAGTTGACTGATTCTATTGAGATAGAAAAAGGTACCACCCTTTTTTGTGAGCTGCCCTGAGTCTTCGGAGAGGGGCAGCATATAAATTGAATTAATTAAATTAAATTAAATTACCAGACAAGGATGTCCACTGTCCCCACTGTTGTTTATATTGACATTAGAAAATTAAATAGAATATTTCTTAAATAGAAATATTAGAGAAGAAAAAGATATAAAAGGAATGAAAATTTGAAAAGAAGAATACAAATTGCAAGCATTTGCTGATGACCTGGTCTTTTTTTTTAAAAAAAAATTTTTTTTGATTTATATGCCGCCCTTCTCCAGAGACTCAGGGCGGCTTACAATGTGTTAAGCAATAGCCTTCATACTTTTGTATATTTTATTGAAATATATTTGTATATTTGTATATTTTAAAGAAAAAGGTTCTTTGCGCATGCTCCAAGATGGCGACCTGGCTCTAAGTCTGCCAAGGTAGAGATGGGGGTTTTTGGCTTGTGGGGAGCTCCGGGGGCCATTTGACCATCTAGACCCCCTTGCCCAGCAAGCGCTACTTGAGGCCAGTGGATTGAGAGCTTCTGTGCTCTCTGAGACACTTTCTAAAATGCCGAAAACAGCATGGCAGCGAGGTTCCGAGGAACAGCTGATCCACGGTCACTGCGAGAAGGGCAAGAAGGGCGGCGTCCGCGGTTTATGGATGGCGGTGGCAGCAGCGGCAGAGACAGTGAAGCGGCAATGAAACAGAGGAACTCCCATGCTCCCATGCTGGGGAGCCCGCTGGCACGATGGCTGGGGTGGCGGCTGCGGTGGAGGCTGCGGTGGGGGCGCTGGCGTCATCGCGGATTGCACCCCCCCACGGTGGAGTAGTGGAGTTGGATGCTGGGGGAAGGAGGTGGGCGTCAAAGGAGACGAGGAAGAACCGAAGACGTGACTGTTGGTAGTGCCCGCGAGGAGGCCTGCGCCTCCGCCCCCCCGCCTCCGTCGACACCGCTGCAGCAGCTAGTTGCTGAGAGGACTGGAGTGATGTAGCCGAGAAAGATCATGAGGTGGGAGCCTCCATCGTTAAAATCTGTAATATTTGGGAACTTCGGGCCGCCATAGGGCTTTGGGGTAACTCCCAATTTTCAATCCCTATGGTGAGGCCCCCTTTATAACTATTGGGGGGGGCTAAGACTGGGCATAGATAGGGTGGCTGGAGACCTGGGGGGGCTAAGGAGGGTTGAGAGGCTGTTGGAGTGGTTACTGCGACGCCTCGGACAACCCTCCCCCCTCCCTCCTCCTTCCCCCACTGGGCCATTACTAGGCCCGATAACTAACATGCTTGCCCTGCCGGTTTCTGCTTCGTGGAGGCGGTTCCCACCTGTTTTCCATCCACCCGCTTGCCTATACTACCCAGCTATATGCTGCCTGTACGAACATTGTGGACAGTTTTTCCCAGAGACTTTGGACCTGGCTCTGTTTGTCATCCAGTACGCTGGCTGTATGGAAAATGGCAGTTTACGGGAGGTTGAACGGAGCCGGTATCTATCATCGTTTCACCACCGAATGGGATGCACCATCTTCCCCATGGCCAGTTGGCCGACCAGCGTGAGAGGCTGGTTGGAGGATTACCCTGAGCTGGTTGGAACATTGGACTCCGCCACTGCTGTGAGAGGACAGTGGAGACTCTCTCATTTATGGTCAACCTGCCTTGTTTTTCCAGACAATTTTGGACTATCATAATGGAGCCCTTGGCCATGCCTCACTACTACCTCAGGGCTTTTGATGTATTTAAGGTCTCAGCTTCTTGGTCTGCGAGACTCCCCCCTCTCGCAAGCCTGGCCCTCCACATTATCGAGGGCCTACCTCAATGATGAGCTTTGGAACCCAGAGAGGTGGCATGTAGCGAAGAGGGGGTTGAGGGGTTTTCTATGTAAATTTTTGGATAAATTTTTAAGGGGGGGGGGAGGGTAGGATTCGAACTAGAGTAGTGGGTTTGGGGGATAACCCACTAAGGGGAGGGTCGGGCCTGGCCATGACGCGCGGCAGGGGGGGTAGGGGATCCAGGGGTGATGGGGGAGGGTCGAGCTTGTCCAGATTGTGTTTTTACCATCGGTAGTGTGAGTGGGAGGGGTAGATATGGCGGGAGCAAGGGGCCATATCATGTGGAGGGAGTGCACGCCCGCTGTCTTCGAGCGGTGGCGCGCTCCGGCCCCCAAGGCTCCACTCATTCTCCAGGTTGCACAGACCCTCAGGGCCTGGGCCTGGGCCTGCGACTGATGTTGTGCAATGCCAGGTCAGTAGTAAATAAAGCCCCACTCATTTGTGATCTTATTCAGGAGGGGGGAGCGGACCTGGCGAGTATTACGGAGACCTGGTTGGGCCCGGAGGGAGGGGTCCCTCTGGTAGAAATGTGCCCACCAGGCTTCCACGCATTCCATCAGCCGAGGTCACAGGGGAGGGGTGGGGGAGTAGCGGTTGTTATTAGAGAAGGCCTTAGGCTGAGGGAGGCCACTGTCCCTCAGACGGCTGGCTGTGAGTCTCTCCTTGTAAAGTGGGGTCATGGGGTTCAGATGGGTTTGCTGATCACGTACCTGGCTCCCTGCCACGTGGCAGCAGCTCTGCCCGAGCTTCTCAACGTTATCGCCGCGGTGGCGGTTGATACCCCCAGACTTATGGTCATGGGGGATTTCAACCTGCCGTCCGTGGGTGAGGCATCTGAGGCGGCTCGGGAGTTCATGGCTTCCATGACGGCTATGGACCTAACCCAGTTAATTCATGGCCCTACACACGCGGGGGGAAACACGCTGGACTTGGTTTTTGTCTCTGGACAGTGGCTGAGTGATCGCGAGATAGGGGATATAGTCATCGAGCCCTTGTCATGGTCGGATCACTCGCTCCTTCGCCTTGACCTTCGAACCGCTGCACCCCGCCGCGGGGAGTGAGAAGTAAGTTTTCCAAGGATCTTGCCCAATAATCACAGACACGATAGGCTTTGAGTTCAATGTATTTATTTACTCCATTTCTTTCTTTTCAGATACTCATTTGGAATAGGTCCTGGACTTCTGTGCACAGCCTTATATATAGAGGAGGTGGAGTCAAGGTAAGGAGGAGTTATGGGAAGGGCTAAGTGAGGGAGGAGGGGTCAGTGGGTCAGTCTATGCAATGGTGTATACACAGTTAGGCATTTACTTGTAACAAATCCCCCTCTAAATGCCTAACATTCGGGGTTGATTCTGTACCCGGCATGGTCACCCCTAGTTTTGATGTGAGATATGTGTGTTGCTTGTTTGGTAATGGTTTCGTTAGAATGTCTGTGACTTGCTCAGAGGTTTCACAATGTACGGCCCTAATGAAACCTACATTTGATAATTGCCTGACATGCTTATCCTTGATGTCGATATGTCTGGACCTCTGACCCACTGCTTCTGCGTTGGAGATGTCTATGGCTGCTTTATTGTCCTCGTGGATAGTTATAGGGTAAGCCGCTTCGGTCCATATTTCAGAGAGCAGGTCATCAAACCACACTAAATTGTTAGCTGCCTTTGATAGGCAGATGTACTCTGCTTCTGCCGTGGATGTGGCAACCAGGTTCTGTTTGCCGGTATACCAGTGTACCAGGCAGTTATTAATGAGGAACACATAACCTGATGTGCTTTTCCTGCTCTTGGTATCACCCGCCCAGTCAGCGTCCGCATAGCAGGTCAGCGCCGGTTCTTTGGATTTGGATGGTTCCAGGCATAGGTACGCGTCTATGCTATGTTTCAGGTACCTGATTACTCGCTTCACCCCTTCCCAGTGGTATACCTTGGGTTCACTGACATGTCTGGATAATAAATTAACAGCTAAGCTGATATTGGGCCTTGTCCAATTGGCAATATACAGGAGGGATCCAATGACAGATCTATACAAGGTGTTGTCCTTAAATGACTCCCCCTCTTCGTGCATATGTTTCAAGAAGTCTGTTTGCATGGGGGTTTCGCATGGCTTAGCGACCCTCATGTTGCATCTATGTATAAGTTCTAATATTTTCTCCTTTTGAGAAACCTTGAACCCGTTCTCTGTTTTCTCGATTTGTACTCCTAGATACTTATTGACTTTCCCTAGGGTCTTGAGTGTGAATTGTTTCCCCAGTTCTCTGGCGAATTTATCACAATTTTGCTTGTGCTGCCCCATGTACAGGATGTCGTCTACGTAAACGAGTGCGTATTCGACCGATGTGCCCTCCCTCTTGGCGAAGAGGCAGAGGTCTGCTGATGTGGCGGTAAAACCCATGTCCCTGAGTGTTTTGGCTAGGCATTCATACCATCTTTTCCCGGACTGTCTTAGACCGTACAAACTTTTGTTTAGTATCCAAGTGACTCCCTCTTTCGCGCCTTTCCCTGGGGGTGCCCTGACATATATTTCTTTGTCTAACTTCGCATGGAGGTATGCGGTTTGAACGTCAAATTGGTAGACTTCTAGGCCTAAGATAGATGCAACTACTAGCGCGCTTTTGACACTTTCTGCCCTAACTGTGGGTGAGTAGGTATCCGTGTAGTTGTCTGGATACCTTTGGGTGAACCCCTGAGCTACGAGTCTAGCCTTGTAGAGGGCCTTGTTGTCTTCGAGTTCCTTGATTTTGAAAACCCACTTCGTGCCTATGAGTGTCTTATTGGCTGGGACCTCAGAGGGGGTGTACACATTCAGTTCGCGCAGGCTAGCCATCTCCCTTTCCATAGCTTGCTCCCACCTATCTCTCTCTACCTGCGGCAGGCTAATGATTTCTTCGTATGAGTTGGGTGTTGTTCTATTTGGGTGAATGGACATGACATAATCTTCAAATCTCTTGGGCATTTTGTTTCTGTTGGGTCTGATAGGTCTCATGGGTCTTGTGTCGGTGTCGTGCATGTATTTGGCCTCCTTCTCTGTGACCGTGTCTACCTTGATGATGGGGTGGTCTTCCTTCCACCCCTTGGTGGCTACCTCATGGTGTCTTGGTCTTTGTCTGTCTTGTGTATTTGCTTCTAATGTGATGGGTTTGCTTTTGTCTCTTGATTCGTTTGTGTCTTCCTTTCTGATGAGTGTCTCGTTGAGGTGTATCTTAGACCAGTTGGCGTTCTCGTGGAACACCGCTGTTCTGGATACGATGAACCTGTTGTCCCTGTCAATGAATCTATAGCCTTTTGTGCCTGGTTCATACCCCATGAACCTTAATCTCCTGGAGACCTTGTCTCCTTTTCGCCTCAGTTGCCTGGGGATGTGCACATCCGCCGTGACTCCAAATATGTGCAGGTGCGCAATCTTTGGCTTTCGGTCGTACATCACCTCATAAGGTGTTTTCCCTATTACGCTAGACCAGAGTCTGTTCAGCGTATAATTTGAGTAGTTGAGAGCTTCCGCCCAGAATGGCTGTCCTAACCCCGCATCCTCTAGGGCGCATCTCATCATGGTTTGTAGGACTCCATTCTTCTTCTCTGCGACTCCATTTTGGAACACGGAAAAGGGAGAAGTCTTGTAGTGTATTATCCTGTGCATCTTTGACCAGTTCGAGAATTCCCTCAATAAGAACTCAGACCCCCTATCTGTCATTATTTGCCTAATCTTTGTGTTGTGTTGCGTTTCCACTCTCTTATAAAACTCTTTCAATTTTTGGAATACCTCATCTTTATGATTAATGGTATACACAAAGCCATAGCGGCTGTAGTCGTCTACTATTGTCAGAAAATATTTCCTTTTGTATTTTATAGAGGGCTTCATGGGGCCCACAATGTCCATATGTACCAGGTGGAAGATAGAATTGGTGGTACGGGTGGCTTTTCTAGGTCTGGGTTTGGTTTTTAACTTAGATGATTTACATACAGAACACTCTAAGTAGTTTTTGCAGTTTTTTATTTTCAAATCACTGGTACATTCTATCATTTTTTGGATGACTGGGAAGCTGGCATGGCCCAATTTTCTATGTAGCAAATGGGCGCAGTTATCGTGAATGGGTTTGCCTATTAACAATTTCCCTCTGTGTGTTGTGTTGTTTTCGGTGGGGTCATCTTCCCTGCCCCCCTCTGCCTCAACATGTGTGTTGACTTTGTTCTCAGTGTTTTCTAGTTGGGCGATAACTTGGGTCTGGTTATTCTTTTTAGGGTGGAGGTATGTTAGTCCTCCATCAATGACTATTTTGCCGATGCTTTCCCTGTCTCTGGTCATGTAGGCTTTTCCCTCTTTGAAGGTGATCTCTATGCCCATGTCCTTGCTCAGTTTAAGCGCTGCTAAAATGTTGTGGGGTATTTCGGGTATGAGTAATACCCCCTCTACTTTGCCTATTCCGCTTATGAAAGTGTTTCCTCTCCCTGTTACCAGGACCCTGTTTTGATTGGCCACCTTAATGTGGTAGTTTTCCTCTGTGAATGAGGTCAGTATCTTTCTGTCATGAGTTGTGTGGTTGGTGGCTCCCGAGTCGATGAGCCATGCTTCTCCTTCTCTAGTTTGTGGGTGTGTGTGTGTGTTCTCCCCGATCCCATACATGGACCCTGGTTGGCTCTCCCTAGAGCTGTCCCTGCTTCCCCCTCTGTCCCTTGGGTCGGGGGAGTCCCTGCACCTGTATCTGTTTTCTGATGGGAATCTATCGGGGGGCCCCGGCTTCCTGCCTCCCCTTTCCCTTTGGTAGGTGTGGTCCCTTCCCCTTGAGTTTTTTGGGCAATCCCGTTTATAGTGGTTTTTTGAACCACAAGTGAAACATTCTGGGTAGTCTAGGTTCCTGGTTTGGAACTCAACTTTCTTAGTTGGCCTGCTGTCCCTGTGGCTGATGGAGCGGTCCCTCCTTAAGCTATCTTCTGCTATTATCCTATTTGTCAGTGACTCGAGTGTGAGGTGGCCTAAGCCTATGCTATCCAGCTGCATTATAAAATTGTCCCAGCTGGAGTCCAGGGAGTTGATGACAATGCTCTTCATGCTCTCTTCGGATATATCCTCCCCCCTTTGTATCAGTTCAGTTCTTGTGGCATTCAGGTTCAGTATATGTTCACCCATGGGAGTCCCTGCTTTATGCCTGGCAGAGTGGAATTCCCTGGATATCCTTGCTGTGGTGGCAGCGCTTTTACTATAGAACAGATTAAATATTCTCTGCTGTATCTCGGACACAGTCAGATAATGGCTTAGGCTGGGGTATACAGCTGGTGGGATACTTGCTATAATTAAATAGTAAGCCCTGTGATGCAAGCAATCTGTTTCTAAAGTCCAAGGTTTTGTGGGGGGGTCATCAACTAAAAACAGTAGATCCTCTTTTAAAAATAAAACCTGGAGTTGGTGATTCCACTGCATGAGGTTTGATCCATCTAATTTAAGAGTGGGAAAGTTAGCTGGTAAATTCCCTGAGTTGTGTGATGAATTACTCACAGTCTGTTGCTGCCCATGGTGTCTCAGGTGAGGGAACTCACAATATGGCTTGGGTATGCAGTTTGCAGCTCTGTACAGACTTGGATTTATGTTCTCTCCTTCTCTTCTTGCAGGAGCCGACTGAGCATGTGCGAAGGCCATTTCGCTCCTGTAGCCGATGGGAGAGTAGCTGGCTGTTGCTGCTTTTAGGCCTCGGCCTAGGCCTCCAGTTGGGGGTCCCATCTCACTCCTGGGGTGTCCGGCTTCATCTCTGGAGGCAGGCATCCATCGCTGGGCATCCGGATCCATGCAGGGGGCTGGAGAGAGTCGAGGAGGCAAGGCGGTCGTAAGTCGAGGACTTCTGGGGTTCTGCGGCGTGGCGGCTGCGGTGGGCCCCGATCCTTGATTGCTGGTCCCTGGGCACGTGAGTAGGCTGGGCGGAGGCCGCATGGGGGTTGAGTAGCTGGTGTGGCCTCTTCCCCTCGGGCCTCTTATGCTTGGTGCTGCGGGTGCTGGGTTCAAGTCCTGCCATCTGCATGATTCAAACGTAGTTGGTGCCCTGCGGTTGTCTTCGTGGGGGTTGGTCATCGGGTGGAGTATCTGGGGGTGTGTGCTATCATCGATGCCCCCCCCGTAGCCCCCTCGGTTCGCGGGGGTGTGTCTGAGGTGCGTGGCTGGCGTGAAGGGGTTGTGTGCAGGGCCTATCGTGGCTGCTGGGGCCTCGGGTGTCTTTCTGGCTTCGAGCTCGGGAGGCGAGCTCCAGATGCCTTGGTGTTTCCCTTCTGGGGTGCCTTTGGCTGTTCCCCCATTTGTTCTGGGGTTTCTTTCATTTCGCGCCATTGGATTTGAATCCTGGCTCCCTATTGGTCGGTGGCCATCCCAAGATGGCCGCCGGGAGCATGGCGCGAAACTGGAACCGTTTGGGTCTTGGGTCTCTGCCAGGGGGTATCTCTGTCTTACCGGTCTGGCAGCCTCGTGGTCTTGCTCCTGGGGGCTCATCGCTGCTCCCTGGTCATCTAGAAGGTCCCGGAGCTTCGTGATGAGTTCATCCTTGCTTATGGAGGCGTCTATCATTTTCTGTATGATGTCCTTTAGTTCATCTCTCTCGGGTGATCTGTCTCTGGCGTGCCTGACTGCACTTTCTTTTGGCCTCACGCTTCTGTTTGTTTGGTCCAGTTCCTCCATCTCCAAGGCAGTTGGGATTCTGGCGGTGGCACCTTCAGGTTCCCCCAGCTCTGCCATCAGCCTGGTGATGGACCTTGTGTTCATCCTTCCTTCCATTTCCAATTTTAGTTCTTTTTATTGGGCACAACCGTCCTCTGCTACCATATTGAGAAGTAAGTTTTCCAAGGATCTTGCCCAATAATCACAGACACGATAGGCTTTGAGTTCAATGTATTTATTTACTCCATTTCTTTCTTTTCAGATACTCATTTGGAATAGGTCCTGGACTTCTGTGCACAGCCTTATATATAGAGGAGGTGGAGTCAAGGTAAGGAGGAGTTATGGGAAGGGCTAAGTGAGGGAGGAGGGGTCAGTGGGTCAGTCTATGCAATGGTGTATACACAGTTAGGCATTTACTTGTAACAGGGAGGCGGAACCGACAAGATGGTACCACCCCAGGCGCCTGATGGAACCTGACAGGTTCCAGATGGCGCTTGGGCCCATCCCTGAGGTTCTGGCTCACGCCTCGACTGGAGACCTAGTGGCCGCCTGGGATAGGGCGGCTGCTGGAGCTCTGGATCGAGTCGTGCCTTTGCGGCCTCTGATCCGGTGCCGATCTCACCTGGCTCCTTGGTTCACCGAGGAGCTAAGGGAGATGAAGCACTGGAAAAGACACCTAGAGAGTAGTTGGAGGGCCAGTCGTGCTGAATCTGACCGGACACTGGTAAGATCTCATATTAAGAATTACCTAGTGGCGATAAAAGCAGCAAAGTGTACTCATTTTGCTGCTCTTATTGCGTCATCAGATAATCGCCCAGCTGCCCTGTTTAGGGTGACCCGCTCCCTGCTCCACCAGGAAGTGCGGGAGGACCCCTTGGAGGGAAGAGCCGAGGATTTTGTTCAGTATCTGCATGACAAAATCACTCAGATTCGGGAAGATCTGGACTCCGACTGGGTAGATCCAGAGGGGATGACGGAGGCAGGTCCTGAGAATGTTATCTGGGATGAGTTTGATCCTGTGACCCCTGAGGACGTAGACAGGACTCTGGGTAGACTGAATGCGACCACATGTTTGTTGGACCCATGCCCCTCCTGGTTAGTGCTGGCTTCCCGGGAGGTGACGCGAGGCTGGCTCCAGGGGATTATAATTTGCGGAACGCCGCAAAATTGATAGCAGCGGCGGCGGCGACGCTGTGGAACCACCCTGGGCGCTGCGGAACTGCCTGGAGCCCCACGAGGTTATGGCGGCGATGATGGCGCTGTAAAACAGCAGAGGGCCCCGAGGGCGCCGAGAAGGCAATGGCAGTGATGGCGGCGGCAGCAGTGGTAGCGGCGGTAGCAGCGATGGTGGGAGCAGCTTGGTGTGGCCGCAAAGAGTCATCTGGCTGCGGTCTTTATCTTCCATCAAAGAAGAGGGGTTGGAGGGGGATGGCGGCTCCGGCGGTAGTGCAAACGGCCGTGGGGTGATGCCCCCCTCCTCCCCTCCCCCCCACACTCAAAGCAACAGAGCCAAGGCGGTGCTGGCGGTGGAGGCCAGTTGGCGGTGCTGGTTGCCCCCCCCCAGATGCATCTGTTTATGGTGCTGGGGTGGGGGGGGGTGACACTGGCGCCGGTGATGGCGTCTGCCGCAGAATGCTGCAATGGTAGTCTGCTGAGAGTGAAGAGGAGAAGCTGAGGTGAGGAGGCCTGGACTTATAGATCGGCAGAGGAAGAGATGTTACCCTCCTCTGGGGATACTGTTTCCCCCCCTCCCTCTCCCCGCCTCCCCCCCTACTTTATGGGGGGAGGGGTTTACGAACTGCTACACTCTGGACACTTTGGACCCCCCCCCCACCATGTTCCACTCACGCCCTCACTGGCAGGAGAGACTGAGCACCATTTGAAAGAACTGAGGGATTTTCTGTATCCCAACGGGGAGGATAGAACACTGTTCCCGTTAACTTCTTGTAATGGGACCGGCCGTCGTGAGAGGATGGTTGGCTATTAGCCTCCGTTGGAGAAAAAGAACATTGGACCTTCTCCCTGTTGTGAGAGGACAGTGGAGTCCAACTCTATAAATGGATATTTTGTGACCTTTATACTCAGTTATCCCTTTGGACTATGATAGACTCCCGGACTGGCCTTCCTTTCCCATCTTTGGTTCGGTTGATGCTTCAAAAAGCCGACCTTCTCGCACTGCGAGACTCCCCCCTCTCGCAGGCCTGGCCCTCCACATTATCGAGGGCCTATCTTGATGACGGGCTTTGGAACCCTGAGAGATGGCATGTAGCGAAGAGGGGGTTGAGGGGTTTTTTAGCCAAATTTTTAAGGAAAATTTTAAGGGGACCCGGGAGGGAGGGAGGGGGTTGTAAAAGCGGACCGGGGCGGGGGTCCAGATAGCGACTGAGCGGGATGATGGGTCGATTAGCTGCGGCAGGGGGGTCGTGAAAGGAAATTTAACCGGGGAGCAGGGGGACGAAAGGAAGGGCTGTGAAATTGAAATAATGAATGGGAGGGGCAGGTATGACAGGCGCAGGGGGTCATATCAAGTGTCGGGGGTGTGCATGCGCTGTCTCCGAGCGATTGCACACTCCGGCCCCCAATGCGTGACTCGTGTCCTGGGTTGTGTAGAGTCTCAGGCCCAGGGTCCGCGGCTGATGTTGTGTAATGCCAGGTCGGTGGTTAATAAAGCCCCCCTCATTTGTGATCTTATTTTGGAGGGGGGTGCGGACCTGGCAGGCATTACGGAGACCTGGTTGGGCCAGGAGGGGGGGGCCCCCCTCGTCAAGATGTGCCCGCCAGGTTTCCGTGCATTTCATCAGCCAAGGGCCCAGGGCAGGGGTGGGGGAGTGGCGGTGATTATTAGGGAAAGTCTTTGTCCGAGGGAGACCACTGTTCCTCAGATAGCCGGATGTGAGTCCCTTTGTGTGAAGTGGGGCCGTGGGGTGCAGATGGGTTTGCTGACTACGTACCTGGCTCCCTGCCACGTGGCAGCGACCCTGCCCGAGCTACTCGACGTCATTGCCGGGGTGGCGGTTGATACCCCCAGACTTATGGTCATGGGGGATTTCAACCTTCCATCCGCGGGTGAGGCATCAGAGGCGGCTCGGGAGTTCATGGGTTCCATGACGGCCATGGACCTGACCCAGTTAGTTCAAGGCCCCACTCACATAGGGGGACACACTCTGGACTTGATTTTTGTCTCTGGTCAGTGGTTGAATGATCTTGGTAGAGGGGTGTTAGGTTCAGCTTGTAGCTTACTCCTAACTTGTTGGTCAGGCAACATATCTGTTTCTTTAAGAAACAACTGAGCCACGTAATCAGGGTTTGCTGAACCCTGCAATTAGGCTACAGTGCATAAATAAGCAGCGCAGAGAAGCATTCCTTGTTCTTGATTGATCCTGTTGCTGTAGCTTCCTGCGTCTTCTGCTGATTGGTGTTAAACTGGATTGGTATATGGTACTGTATACCGAGAGTTACTAAAGTCTGTTTGCTTTGGTAAGGGAAGATACTTACTGGACTGATATTACTGTTTATGACCTTGGACTGTTTTACCTACACCGAGACTGCTTCTTATCTTGTATATAAAGTATTTTTCTCACACGAGCTGTACGTTTATCTCCTTCCCTGTGTGTTTCTGCTCTGCTCGTTGCATAAGCAACAAATACTTTTTACATCCACCCTAACATTGGTTATGGGCCCAGAACGTTCCAGGGCTCTTTAATTCATTTTTGCGGAAGTGAGAAGTGCAGGCAGTGGGTGTAGAAGTCAAGCAAGGTACAAGTTATTCTACCATAACCCGGTTGGATGGTACAAACTATGTTACCTGGTCCACAAAATGCTGTCTACTTTTGCGAAAGGAAGGACTGTGGGACATGGTTAATAATCCACCGGACATAACTGCATTGAATGCTGCTGACGAAGAAGATGCCAAAAAGATAGCGAAGTTTCACAGGGACAACGAGCGTGCTTTATGCATCATTGGCCTGACTCTGGGAGACCAGCAACTTGTCCATTTCCGGGGTGAAGAGTCTGCTGCGAGGTGTTGGACAAAGCTAAAGAAGCTCTACGTTCGTGACTCTGTGGGTGTCCATATCTACCTGACACGGAAATTATTTCGCTTACATCTTCAGAAAGAAGGAGACATGATGGCTCACCTGGACTCCATGACAGGGCTTTTCCAGGAGCTACATGAGAAAGACCTTGTGTTTACTGAACTGCAGCAAGTTTATCTTATTCTTTCATCATTGGATGACAGTTATGACTCTTTTGTTTCATCATTAGAAGTATTTGTCAAGTATTTGCAAGCCATTGGCACATATATCATACAGACACTAGTGGAGGCAGAAAGTGCCCCCACCCCTATGTGGAGAGGAGGGGCTTACACTGAGTATAAAACCCCCTCTAACCTTTCCACCATGCTCTCTTTTACGTTTGTTCTCCATGAGACATGATCTTTGATAGGGGTGGTCACACACGCTGTGTGCCCCCTATCCTAATGGATATTAAGACAGCCTTTGTATATAGTTAATATGTTTTGTTATATGAATAAATACATTTATCACATTTATTCATGCATCTGCCTTTGGACTCTTCTATGCTCCTGGGTGTTTCTACGATCCCAATTTCCACAGAATGGTAGCAGAGGGAATGGTAGCAGAACTCCACTCCAGGAGCTGTTGAAAAGGCGAGATGCCCTCCAAAATAACCTGTGAGAGAAGCTCCCCTGTTGTGACCAGAGGCCTTCAACGGAGGAGAACTTCACAGCAGCCCCAGTCTGAATCAACGATGGAAAACATCGAAGGGGGTTTCCATCCAGCTACACCCTGGCAGCCAGAGGCCACCCAGATGCAGCAAGAGATCCCAGGGGCCAAGCCAGGCAATGTTGGAGAAGGCTTCTTCAGCACTGACGAAGAGGGGGCAGAAGGACCAGATGAAAGCCTGGACAGGCAAGTGGCTGAGATGTCAGAAGAGGAGTGCAGAGCAGCGCTCGCCTGCCTCCTGAAGACAAGGGCAGCAGCCAGAAAGAGGCCTGAGGAGGCAGCACCAGAGATGCCTGCCATCCCGGTAAGGATTCCCCTGCCTGATCTCTCCAAGATGGCGCCTGCCGCCAGAGAGACTGCCCCCCCACCCAGTTTCCCGCCAAACAAAATGGCCACCAGGCCACTTCCGGAGGCAACTTCCTCCAAGATGGCTGCTCCCCTGGGCACTTTGCCAGAACCACGAGCCAGGCCATCCCCAGCCCCACAGCCCAGGCCTACAACGCCAGCCAGTCAGTTCAGCATTCCAGCGGCCCAGAGGACCACTCCGAACCCACAAGCCCCTTGCCAGGCCCCGCCTGCCATGGCAAACATCAAAGAGGCCATAGAGGCCCTGGTCGCTGCCCTGCAACTTATGGAGCAACCACCCACTGCCCCCCCCCGAGGTCCCAGACCCAGCTGCCCACTCAAGGAGGGCCCCAAACCCAACCTCCCACCCCCGAAGGAACCCAGATGGACCTGCAGCCTCCCATCCCCCACTGCAGAGGCGCTCACCATTCACTGAATGCTCCAGGGAGGCCCAGGCTGAGGCCTCCGCACCTTTCCGGCCCTGCTGGGATGATCCGGAGCTGCAATCCTGCTCCTCTGATGGAGAAGAGGAGATCCAGAGACATTTCCAGGCCTATCCAGCCCATGGACCTCATCTGATGGGCCTCCAGTCTCCAGAAAGATCTCCAGGCCTTCTTCCCACTCCTCCAAGGTTTCCCCGCCACCCAGATGATGTTCGGGCCTACCCTGAAGCTCCAGCCAGACCTGACTTCAGAGCTCAGAGAGGGAGATCGGAGCTCCAACAAGAAAAGGCTTTGGAGCATGCTCCATTTCCTGCACGTGCCCAGTTGCTTCAAACTACAGAAGGACTACAAAAAGGAGCCAGACCTAAGCAATCAATCCCAGGCTTAGGGATCCCAATGCCATTCACAACAGGCTCTTTTCAGCCATTTGAACAACTCCCCATGCAGTTTAATGGCAATAATTTTGTAACTTTGCCAAATAATTTTGAAAAATTACATTTAAGTGGTCAGAATTTTAAAAAATGGTGTAAAGAGATTCAGATAATTCTCTTAAGAGAAAATACTCTGGACATGATCAAAAGACCACCCCCTTTACCTTGGAGCCCTGAAATTGAGTTCCTGCATAAAAGAGCTTACACAACCCTGTTAAGTTCTATAGACACTGCTCTGTATGCCAGTCTTTCAGACGGCCTCACAGCTCAGGAAGTTTGGACTGCCCTATATAATTTGTTCCATAGTGATAATATGGCTGCAACCAGCAGTTTGTCAAGAATTTTCCATAACTATAAACTCAAACCTGGTGTCAAAATGGGGGAACATTTGGCAACGCTTAAAGCCATGATGGATGAGCTTATACAGAGGTGGGAGCCTGTTTCTGAATCCACTTTAATTAGTGTGATGTTGAACTCCCTAGACAAATCCTGGAGTCCCTTTATTATTTCTCTAGAAGGGGTTTCTAGGGAACAAAGAAATATAGAATATTTTTCTGGCCGCTTTATTGAGGAAGATTTAAGGCGCAGAGATGAGGAACAACAAGAAATGAAGGAGGCATATCACAGGCCTAGGCCTCAGAGGAGGCGCCAGGACACAAGTGAAAGGATTAATATCCTTCCCACCTGCTTTGACTGTGGCATACAAGGTCACTTTAAAAGGGAGTGCCCTCGCTCTAGGGCCAACAGGGCTGGACTTAAGCACAATAAAAATAAAAGAGGCCGTGGAAGAGGGGGAGGTGGTCATAAAGGATACCAATACTGTAGTGTCACTAGTGACAATCACACCTCCCAGGTAAAGGATGCTGAGGGGCTGTGGCTTCTTGATTCAGGTGCATCAACGCATATAGCCAACACGAAGCCACGATTTAAGGTTTTACACCCACTCAAGTCCTCAGTAAAAGTTGCCACTGGGGACAAGGCAGAGGTAACTGGGGAAGGCGTGATCAATGTGCCTGGTATAGGAGATGTCACAGGGGCACTGTATGTTCCCTCAATCAAGAACAACCTTTTAAGCATCTTAAAATTGACTGAGGATAAAAATGTAAAACTGTTTTTTGAGAAGGGTGGAGGTTATGTTTTCAAAAATGGGGGTGTTGTTGGCGATATTGTAAAAATCAACAATTTGCCTTATTTTTCCCCAAAAGCAAAGGTCAAAAGGCACAAGAAACCTAACAAGAGGGCTCAGGGAGCTAACGCCCAGATAGAGCAGAAAGGTTCTGTGCCAGCCCCCAGGTGGTCCAAACCCAAGGACCCTGGACCTAAAACCAATGAAGCTTTTAAACCAGCTCCTAGGACATCCAAAGCCATTAAGGCTGAGCCCATTAAGGTCACAACTCCTCAGCCAACCCTGAGGAACTCTAAGGTGACCATTAATCCAGTGCCTACTCTCATTACTGAACAGACCAAGGCTTGTAATGGTAAGATACATAAGGTTGACAAAGTATGCATGGGTAAACCTTTACATTTGGATTGTGCTCATATATTACACCGCAGGCTTGGCCATGCCAGCTTCCCGGTTATTAAGAAAATGCAAGATTTTTCTGATGGGCTTAAGATAAAGAATTGTAATACCTATTTGGAATGTGCCATCTGTAAGGCAGCAAAATCTAAAACTGCTGCTATACCTAAGGTCTCTTCCCGTCGTGCAAGGTACCCTTATCAGCTGGTACACATGGATTTGGTTGGTCCTTTTAGACCCTCCCTCGGTAGGGGGCGTTATTTTTTAACGGTAGTAGATGATTACTCTCGTTATGGCCATGTATTTATTTTAAAGGACAAAACTGAAGTCTTTACCAACTTCAAATATCTTTACAACCAGATCCAAACGCAACACAAGGTGTGCATTGCTCAGGTGCAGAGTGATAGGGGGACTGAGTTTACATCCAAGATTTTTGAAAAGTGGATGAAGGAGAGAGGTATCCTCCATTTTAAATCATCCCCTCGAACTCCGTCCGAGAATGGCATTGTAGAAAGGAGAAATGGCGTGCTGCAGAATGTCATGAACTGCCTACTTGCAGATGCTGACATGAGCCAAGTTTTTTGGGCAGAAGCGGTCAAAATGGCTAATTATCTAGTCAACAGGACGTGGAGTAGTGCCATTAACCAAACCCCATACTTCCTGGTCCATGGAAGGAAACCTAGCCTCTCACACCTGAGAATTTTTGGTTCCTATGCCTGGGTCCATATTCCCAAGCACCTCAGAAGAAAGGGGGGCAAGGCATCAAGGAGGCTCAGATTTATAGGTTATGCAACCGGCAGCAAGGCCTCTAGGTTTGTAGACAAAAATAACCTTGTCATTGTCTCTAGATCAGCTTCCTTTGAGGAGGGGTCAAATTGGTCAAAAATTCACTCCAATGAACCCGGTTATTCCCCTATTAGAAGCGACACTGAACAAGCAGCACCACCTGAAGAGGATGAACCAAGAAACTCCAAGCAACTGACCAGCGAAGATCCAGATGGTGATGAATCCCTACCTGACTCTGACAATTCAGACAAGGAATCCCTGGGTGACTTCACACCTCCTGCCTCACCTAAACGACCATATCTTCGCAGCGCCTGGGACAGAGGCCCGCCCCATTTTAATTGGAAAGATACCTCCGGCAGCTCCAATTCTGACACCGATGCTCCGGATGACAATGATGATGGTGAGTGGCAATTTCCCAGACGGTCAAAACGCTCCAATAAAGGGGTGCCACCCAAAAGGTTGGACATTGGCTGTGTTGCCTCAGTCAACAGCGTTACCATGGCCCCTAAAACGTACTCAGATGTCCTCCAGCTTCCCGAGGAAGAACAGCGCAGGTGGAGGGTGGCAATGGAGCGGGAAATGGACAGTCTCAAAAAATTGAAAGTCTTCATCCCCATGGAAGTCCCCAAAAAGAGGAAAGCAATTGGCACCCGTTGGGTCTACAAGGTCAAGCCAATGCCCAACAACAAACTCCTCTACAAGGCCCGGCTGGTAGCACAAGGCTACGCACAGCGCTACTTGCAGGACTTTGCTGAAACATACTCCCCCACCGTGAGAGCGGAAAGTGTGAGGGCTGCTTTGGTCACCGCAGCAGCACATGGGGAACACATTTTTCAATTTGATGTGCAAACTGCTTATTTACACGCACATCTAAAACAAGAAATTTACGTCAGAGGTGCCCCCGGATTTCAACGGCAGGAAGGCCACACCTGGCTTCTGAAGAAAAGTTTGTACGGCCTCAAACAATCAGGCAGACTGTGGTACAAATGCCTGACTAAAACTCTCAAATCACTGGGTTTCCATCCATCTCCAGCTGATAAATGTACCTTCACAAGGGATACCAAAGGGGGGCTGGAGAAAGTCCTAGTGTATGTCGATGATCTTTTATATATAGGGCCTGACAAGGGGGGAAGTATTATATTTGCCAGGACCCTACAAAAAAAGTTCACTCTAAAGTCTTTAGGATATGTGGACAAGTACCTAGGCGTACAAATCATCACTACACCAAAAGGTTTTGCTCTCTCCCAAAAGGAAAAGATAGAGGAACTCTTGGTGAAATGTAAAATGGAAGATAGCAAGCCAACGGCTATCCCAATGCAGACCGACTATTATGGATTGGCACACAAGGATAGCCCAGAGTTCCAAAATAATACTCTATTTAGGTCAGTGATCGGCTCATTACTATATATAAGTAACTGGAGCCGTCCAGATATTGCCCTGGCCGTAAACCTGCTATCTAGACAAGTGGAACATCCTACCCAGTTCCACTGGTTGGCCATTAAAAAGCTATTAAGGTATCTCAAGACCACAGCAGATTACGTGCTTCGCTTGGAACCTGAGAATAGAGACAAGGCCCAATTAAAATGCTTTGTGGATGCGGACTGGGCCGGAGATACCAAGACACGTAGGAGTACTTCGGGCTTCTTGGTACTATTAAATGAGGCACCCATCCATTGGCATGTGGGGCAACAGAAATTTGTTTCGTGCTCCACCGCTGAGGCCGAATATGCATGCTTATCAGAGGCAGGGAACGATCTGATATGGTTTGATGCCTTAATTTCTAGCATCTGGACACCACCGACTTTGCCCATCCAAATTATAGAAGACAACACCGGGGCCATAGGCATTGCCAAAGTCTATGCGGTGGGAAAAAGGTCCAGACATATTGATATCCGCTATCAAAATGTTAGGCAACTAGTAGAGATGGGGTTTATATCTTTATCACATTGTCAGACCAAATATCAAACAGCTGATATTTTCACAAAACCTCTACCAGCAGATAGGCACAAAGATCTGTGTAAAAAGTTATGTCTCACAGGGTAAAATCTGTTGTGCATTGCATTTGTATGTTTGCATGCCATTGGCTCGCAAGGAGGGGAACTGTCAAGTATTTGCAAGCCATTGGCACATATATCATACAGACACTAGTGGAGGCAGAAAGTGCCCCCACCCCTATGTGGAGAGGAGGGGCTTACACTGAGTATAAAACCCCCTCTAACCTTTCCACCATGCTCTCTTTTACGTTTGTTCTCCATGAGACATGATCTTTGATAGGGGTGGTCACACACGCTGTGTGCCCCCTATCCTAATGGATATTAAGACAGCCTTTGTATATAGTTAATATGTTTTGTTATATGAATAAATACATTTATCACATTTATTCATGCATCTGCCTTTGGACTCTTCTATGCTCCTGGGTGTTTCTACGATCCCAATTTCCACAGTATTGTCTAGAGATGAACTAACATTGGCCAGTATAACTGGTAGGTTACTGGATGAGGCCAAACGTAGGCAAGAATGAGACCAGTTAAGGATGCAACAGCAACCAAAAGTGGAAGCTGTATATGAGAATGTCAATATTGTTAAACGCTGTTATGCATGTGGGGCTAAGGGGCACATTGCAAAATATTGTAAAAATAAGAAAGTATCTGCTAGAAACTCTGCTAAACCCAGGAAAGGGTGTAATTTAGCAACCAGTTCATCTATTAATATAAGAGATGATTGGTGGGTGATTGATAGCGGTGCCTCTCAATCCATAACAAAAAACAGAAAACTGTTTCTAAACATGAAGAAAAGTTCTAAAAAGGTCAAATTAGCTAATGGCTGGAATGTGACTGTAGCTGGGGAGGGACTTGTTCAATGTTCTATTAGTAAGCACCCTTTACCCATGCTTTATATCCCTAGTTTGAAATATAACCTTTTATCTGTAAAGTCATTACTACATTCTGGGTTTACAGTAACTTTTAAAAACAACAAATGTTTGCTGGAATGTGAAGGCATTGTAGTTACTGCAGAATTAGAAAACGACTTATTTGTCATTAGGGATAAGTCATTACTGTTAGTTCAGTCAAAAGCTAAATTTGGAAATGTAAAGCCGCATGATGAATGCGTACATTTACTACATAGAAGGCTTGGTCATCTGAATTTCAGGTTGTTGCATTTGACTGTCAAGCAGTCTAAAGGCATTAAGTTAACGGCTTGCAGCAAATACCTGAACTGTAATACTTGTAACCAGCATAAAAGTAAAGTTACACCTGCAAACCGCTGCAATGGGTTTAAAACAACTAAACCTTTGGAGGTAGTCTTTTTAGACTTAATAGGGCCAAAGAAACCCAGTTTAGGGGGAGCATGCTATATTTTGAGTATAGTTGATCACTTTACCAGATATGGTTTTTGCTACCTTATGAAGTCCAAAAGTGATACGTTCCAATGTATCACAAACTGGCTTCGTTTTGTAGAAAGGAAGCAGAGGTTTAAGGTGAAATGCGTTGTTACTGACAATGGAACTGAGTTTACTAACCATCAGTTGGCTAAGTTTTTGAAGGAAGCTTGGATACAGCATAAACGTTCTGCCCCTTTTCGGCTGGAACATAATGCATTTATAGAACGAAGAGGCCAGACCCTACAAGCTATGACTAGGACTATGCTGGCTGATGCTTGTTTACCTGATAAATTGTGGGGAGAAGCAATACTATGTGCCAATCATATTTTAAATAATGTGGTGCACTCCTCTACAGGAAAAATACCTTTTACTTTATGGCACGGGAGGAAGCCTGATTTAAGTTATATACATACTTTTGGTGCACCAGCCTGGGTGCATATACCAGTTAGTCAGAGAAGGAAGGACCAACAGAGAGCAAAGAAAATGATTTTTGTTGGCTATGAGGCTAACCATAGGTCCTATAGGTTCTGGGAAAAAGGAACAACAAAAGTTTTGTGTAGCGCAAGTGCTAAATTCCTAGAACATGAAGGCTGGGACAGGTTAGAAAAAGCAGACTATGGTTTTACAGATGTGGATGTTAAGGTAGACCATATTCCTGATGATAGTTCATCTGAGATGGATGATAAACCATCTATCAAGGTTGAAGAACAGGAACAGGAATCAGGGTTAGGGGAGGATGGACCCAATATACCTGATGTTAGTCCTGTTATGCCTAGACGATCTTCCAGGGACCGGCATCCACCAGATCGCTATAAAGCCACAGTGGTTTGCCAAGTAGATATCGAACCATCCAGTTATCATGATATAAAATTATATCCAGAAAAGGAGCAAAAAGCCTGGCAAGAGGCAATGGATAGAGAAATTGATTCATTGAAGAGGCTTGGTGTCTATGAAGTTGTAAGAATACCACCAAATGAGAAACTTATAGGCTGTAGGTGGGTCTACAAGGTAAAGAAAAGTGTAGATGGGGTAGTAACCCATAAAGCTCGGCTTGTTGCACAAGGGTTCTCACAGACAGATAGAGACTATGATGAGGTTTTTGCTCCAAGTTTACGAGCGAGCACTTTGAGAACGATGCTGGTTTGGGCAGCTAGAAATAAATGCTCTATTACTCATATAGATGTCGAGACAGCTTACTTGAACGCTCCGTTGAGGTATACAATATATATGAAGAAACCTCCTGGTTATGATACACAGGATAGCACTGAGTGTTGGAGGCTACAAAAAAGCCTATATGGTTTAAGGCAATCAGGTTACGAGTGGAACCAATGTATAGTGCAGGAATTACATAACATTGGGTTCTATGAGGGCGTAGCAGATAAATGTCTGTTTAAAAAAGAACAGGATGGATGTGTTTCATTCTTGTTACTCTTTACAGACGACATTGCCATAATTACCAGAACTGACGCTGAGGCCAGAGAGATTATCGGTCAGTTGCAAACAAAATTTAAACTTAGAAATCTAGGACATATACGGCATTATCTAGGGCTGGATATCCTGAAAACATCTAGAGGATTTAAAATTTCACAATCTAATAAAATCTGCAAATTGTTGAAAAAATATGGGATGGAATTATGTAAACCTGCCAAGACTCCTATGACACAAGAATTCCAACAGGATAGTTTGCAGAGTCCACAGTTCAGTAAAGAACTGTATCAATCATTAATAGGCAGTTTGTCGTATTTGAGTAACTGGACACGGCCTGATATAGCTTTTAGTGTTAATCAACTAGCACAATATAGTTCAGAGCCTACTGATAGGCATTGGCAAGCTGCAAAACGCATTCTTAGATATCTTAAAAGAACGTTACATTTTGCTATGTATTTAGAACCAAATGCCAATATGGTGTTAAAGACATATGCTGATGCCAGTTTTGCCAGAAAATCTACGTCTGGAATAGCAATCATGTTGGATAACTGCCTGATTGGATGGAGATCAATTCGCCAGAAACACATCAGTTTGTCTACCATGGAAGCGGAGTTTTCTTGTCTATCACTTACATGTACTGAACTGATTTATTATAAACAGTTGATGGAAGATATTGGATTCAAAATGGACTATCCTATTACGGTTTATGAAGATAACCAGGCAGCCATTAAAATGGCAACGAATCTTGCTGTAAAGACAAGGACTAAATACACTGATATACGTTATCTGAATGTTTGGCAATGTGTTAAGGATAACATGATTACATTGGAATATTGCGCATCAGAGGACAATATTGCCGATAATTTTACCAAAGTGCAAGGTGCCATTAACCACACCAATTGTTGTGAAAGATTTGGATTAAGAATCTGAAATGTAACTGATACCACTGTACAATGTATGATTTGGATGTGTATTTTTGTTTCTGTATCTATTGTGTATATTATCCTGCCCAATGGGGAGAATGTTAGGTTCAGCTTGTAGCTTACTCCTAACTTGTTGGTCAGGCAACATATCTGTTTCTTTAAGAAACAACTGAGCCACGTAATCAGGGTTTGCTGAACCCTGCAATTAGGCTACAGTGCATAAATAAGCAGCACAGAGAAGCATTCCTTGTTCTTGATTGATCCTGTTGCTGTAGCTTCCTGCGTCTTCTGCTGATTGGTGTTAAATTGGATTGGTATATGGTACTGTATACCGAGAGTTACTAAAGTCTGTTTGCTTTGGTAAGGGAAGATACTTACTGGACTGATATTACTGTTTATGACCTTGGACTGTTTTACCTACACCGAGACTGCTTCTTATCTTGTATATAAAGTATTTTTCTCACACGAGCTGTACGTTTATCTCCTTCCCTGTGTGTTTCTGCTCTGCTCGTTGCATAAGCAACAAATACTTTTTACATCCACCCTAACAAGGGGACCTAGATATTAAACCCTTGTCATGGACAGATCATTCGCTCCTCCAATTGGACTTTCCTACCGCCTTCCCCCACCACAGGGAGACGGAACTGACCAGATGGTTCCGTCCGAGGCACCTGATGGACCCCAAAAGGTTCCTGACGGAGCTTGGGCCATTCCCTGAGACTCTAACACACGACTCGACTGAAGAGCTGGTGGCCGCCTGGGAAAGGGCGGCCGCTGGAGCTTTGGACCGCGTCGTGCCTTTGTGGCCTCTGACCTGATGCCGATCTCAATTGGCTCCTTGGTTCTCTGAGGAGCTGAGAGAGATGAAGCGTCAGAAAAGACACCTAGAGAGCATTTGGAGGACTAGTCAATCCGATTCCGACCGGACACAGGTGAGGTCTTATATCAAGACCTACCTAGTGGCGATAAAAGCGGCAAAATCTAACCATTTTTCCGCTCTTATCGCATCTGCAGAGAACCGCCCAGCCACCTTGTTTAGGGTGACCCACTCCCTTCTTCGGGGGGGAGTGCGGGAAGATCCCTTGCAGGGTCGTGCTGAGGATTTTGTGCAATTCCTGCACGATAAAGTCGCTCGGATTCGGGATGGCTTGGACTCCAACTGGATGAGTCCACGGGAGGAGATGAGGGCAGGTCTTGAGAATGTTATCTGGGAGGAGTTTGATCCTGTGACTCCCGAGGATGTGGACAGGGTTCTGGGTAAGATTAGTGCCGCCACGTGTTTATTGGACCCGTGTCCCTCCTGGTTGATGCTGGCCTCCCGGGAGGTTACACGAGGCTGGCTCCAGGGGATTATAAGTGCTTCTCTGAGTGAGGGTGCCTTTACTGCCGCCTTGAAAGAGGCGGTAGTGAGGCCCCTCCTCAAGAAGCCTTCCCTGGACCCGGCTGAATTAGCCAACTATTGTCCAGTCTCCAACCTTCGTTTTGTGGCGAAGGTTGTTGAGAGCGTGGTGGCACGACAGCTTCCCCGGCACCTGGATGAAGCTGTCTATCTGGACCCGTACCAGTCGGGCTTCAGGCAGGGGTACAGCACAGAAAGGGCATTGGTCGCGTTGGTGGATGATCTCTGGAGGGCTCGGGACAGGGGTTGCTCCTCTGTCCTAGTCCTATTAGACCCCTCAGCGGCTTTTGATACCATCGACCATGGTATCATGCTGCACCGGTTGGAAGAGTTGGGGGTGGGAGGCACCGTACTATGGTGGTTCTCCTCCTTTCTCTCCGACCGGTCACAGTCTGTGTTGACGGGGGGGCAGAGGTCGACCCCGAGGCCCCTTATATGTGGGGTGCCACAAGGATCGGTCCTCTCGCCCCTTTTGTTCAACATTTATGTAAAGCTGCTGGGCGAGATCATCGGGGTGGAGTACCATCAGTACGCTGACGACACCCAGCTGTACATCTCCACTCCAGACCACCCCAAAGATGCCCTTGAAGTAATGTCCCGGTGCCTGGAGGCCGTACGGATCTGGATGGGGAGAAACAGGCTTAGGCTCAACCCATCCAAAACCGAGTGGCTGTGATTTCCGACGTCCCGATATAGTCAGCTGGTGCCATCGCGGACTATTGGGGGCGAATCATTGGCCCCCACGGAAAGGGCTCGCAACATGGGTGTCTTCCTGGATTCACGGCTGTCTTTAGAAGAGCACTTGACGGCCGTGACCGGGAGGATTTTTCATCAGGTTCGCCTGATTCGCCAGTTGCGTCCCTTTCTAGATCGGGACTCCTTACGCACGGTCACTCATGCCCTCGTCACCTCCCGTCTGGACTATTGTAATGCTCTCTACATGGGGCTCCCCTTGAGGAGCACTCAGAGGCTCCAACTGGCGCAGAGTGTGGCCGCGCAGGTGGTGACGGGAGCAACGTGGCACTCCCATGTAACACCTCTCCTGTGCGAGCTGCACTGGCTCCCGGTGGTCTTCCGAGTGCGCTTCAAGGTTTTGGTTATCACCTTTAGAGCGCTCCATGGCTTAGGACCTGGTTATTTACGGGACCGCCTACTACCACCAATAGCCTCCCACCGACCAGTACGCTCCCATAGAGAGGGGCTCCTCCGGGTGCCGTCGGCCAAACAATGTCGACTGGCGGCCCCCAGGGGGAGGGCGTTCTCTGTGGGGGCACCTACTATCTGGAACGAGCTCCCCCCGGAGATACGGAGGATCCCAGATCTGTGTACCTTCTGTTGTGCGCTCAAGACTTTCCTATTTCATCAAGCCGGCCTGACCTAAGTCTTTCCCCTTTTAAATGGAAATTTTAAATCTGGTTTTAAATTATTGGGGTTTTAAATTTGTTCAGCCAAATTATTTAATTTGTTTTAATCTATTTTAAATTTTGTATTTATATGTTTTATTCTATGGCTGTTCACCGCCCTGAGTCCTTCGGGAGTAGGGCGGTATACAAATTCAATAAAATAAATAAATAAACAAATACAAAGTCATCTTATTGCCCCCACAAACCGGGTCCTCATTTTACCTACCTTAGGAAGGATGGAAGGCTGAGTCAACCTTGAGCCTGGTGAGAATTGAACTCGCAGTAATTGCAGGCAGCTGGAAGCTAAATACTACCTTTAACAGTAGCATTAGTCTGCATTAGTCTGCTGCGCCACTCAGCAGACTCTTTATTATTGAAGAACCACTAACATCAATAAATACATTGATAGAGAATCTTGGAGAGTTTGGGAAAGTAGCTGGTTTGAAAATTAATAAAGACAAAACGAAGATTTTGACCAAAAATATGTTGACAAAGCAAAAAGAAGAATTGATGGAGATATCAAAGATGCAGGTCACTAATAAAGTTAAATACTTGGGGATATATTTGACAGCAAGGTGTAGTTCACTTAAAGAAAATAACTATAATAAACTTAAGCAACAGATGGGGGCAGACTTGGCGAAATGGGAAAATTTGCAGCTTTCCTTGATTGGTAGGATATCAACTATTAAGATGAATATTTTGCCTAGAATTTTATATTTGTTCCAGACAATTCCAATTAGATTGGGGAAAGACTTTTTTGAAGATTTGAATAAAATGGTGTTAAAATATATTTGGCAGGGAAAGAAGGCGAGGATAAAATTAAAGTTACTACAAGATGCTAGAACGCAGGGAGGCTTTGGTTTACCTAATTGGGAACTTTATTATCAAGCAACAAGCCTGATGTGGATTAAAGAATGGATAACTTTAAGAAATATTAGATTATTGAATCTAGAAGGACATGATTTGTTGATGGGGTGGCATGCTTTTTTATGGTATAAAGGAACAAAAATAAAGGGGTATTTTAGAAGACACTACATACGTGAGGCTCTGTTATTGAATTGGGAGAAGATTAAAAAACAACATTATTTGAAAATTCCAGTCTGGGTATCTACAATTGAAGCATTTTCATATTCAGTAGTATTCAGAAGGGAACAAATTGTTAGATATAGTGAATTAATGGATGAAAAGGATGAACTTAAAACAAAGCAAGAATTAGAAGAACAAGTTAAAGAGTCAATGATAGCATGGGGGAAAAACTTTGGTCATGGTATTGATCTAGAGAAATGGCAAAAATTGTGGTTGCAGAATTATAAAATGACAATGTCTACAGCATATAAGGAGAATTTGTATAAGATGTTTTACAGGTGGCACCTACCCCCGACAAGGATAGCCAGAATGTTCAAGAATAAATCGGAGAAATGTTGGAAGTGTCATCAGACTCCAGGATCATATTACCATATGTGGTGGACATGTGTAGAAGCTAAAAGATATTGGACTAAGATACACATGTGGTTGGAAAAAATGACAAAGAAACATATTGACTTTAAACCAGAGTTATTTTTATTGGGGATTTTACCAGAAACATATAACAGAGAATTGCAATATTTAATTGTGAACGTTTTAACAGCGACTAGAATCGTATTTGCTAAAAATTGGAAAGGAGAGAAGTTACCTACTGATGATGAGATTATTAAGAAAATTATGGAATGTGCTGAAATGAGTAAATTGACATTTGAAATTAGAGAACAGGAAGATAAACAATATTATTTGATATGGGATTTGTTTTATCAATGGATAGATAATAAATCATGGAATTGAAGTATGAAACATGGGGTTGATGTAAAGAAAAAATATTTGATTTTTTTTGTTTTTGGTTTTTTTTTTCTATAAAAGATATAAGTTTCCGGTATAAATTGGTATTATAGAAATGGATTCATGCACAAGAGAATATGAACTGTTCGACTTACTGTCTGTAATTGTTTGGAATGATGATGGTTTTATGTTTTGTTTTTGTTTTAAAATAAAAAAAAATAAAAATAAAATTCTGGTACTCTTATTTCCTCTATTTTGAGTGTTTGTGGTTCCCCTCCATGGATCCCACCCTTATGTGGAGTACGTGTGTCAATGTGGTTGGTTGTGTCTTTTTTTTTTTAACCTGCTCACCTGTTCATTAAGCCTTTTGATGAAGACTTCAAGGAGAAAAATGGCAGCATAGGAAAAAAAAATGCCTTTAAAAGCCTCTGGCAATCCCAGCTGAGTTGCCTGATCGTCAGAGGCTTTTTTTTACTTTTAAAAGCATTTTTTCAGCCAAAGAGGTTGTAGAAAAAATCCTTCTAAAAGTAAAAAAAAAAAAAAAAGCCTCTGATGAGGTGGGCGGGGTAAGTGAGCGGCGACCGGGCCGGGGACCGGTTCGGGGGCATGGCCAGCCAATATTATTAACGGTTCTCCGAACTACTACAAATTTTTACTACCAGTTCTTGTGAACCGGTGTGAACTGGGAGCAACCCACCACTGCTTTGGTCCCTCGGAACCTCCTGCAGGTCAAATTCAGAGCGATTCCACGGAGCCCCTTGGAGATGCGTTGTATCACCGTGACGTCAGCCCCACCTCTCAGGATTGCAACATTTTCAAAGAGCGAGGGGAGTTGTGCACTAATGCAGGCACCAGAAAACCATTCATTCATTCATTCATTCGTTCGTTCATTTGTTCGTTTGTTCGTTCATTCGTTCATTTTCATTCATTTTCATTCATTTTCATTCATTTTCATTCATTTTCATTCATCATTCATCATTCATCATTCATCATTCATCATTCATCATTCATCATTCATCATTCATCATTCATTCATTTGCAAGAAGTTAATATTCTCACTTGGAATCTACAAGAACTAATGCATGGCCACTGAAATCTTCCAAGGTCTGGCAAATTCATGAGATTTTAACCATTATTTTCTTTAATTTTGGAAGTTGGAAGGCATCATCAAGGATTATTAATGATACACACTGGCACCTCACTGCTATAAACACTACAACAGGGGTGTCAAACTCATGATGTGGCTCATGATGTGGTTGGATCCGGCCCACGTGGCCATCCTGGAAAACATGTCGCTTCGGCCCGGTCTACCCAATGTGAAGAGGAAACATTGGGCCAGCGTGGCTTCGGCCTGGTCTGCAGTTTGGGGAGTGGCGTCAAGCTAGCCACGCCCACCCATCTGGCCACGCCCACCCAGCTGGCCACGCCCAGTGAGTGTCATCAAGCTGGCCATGCCCACCCAGGCAGCCACACCCACCCAGTCAGCCACACCCACCCTGTCACTGCGTTATTTTATTTACCAGCTGAGCTAATTATTTCTGGACTGTCAGACTTTCCGTAGCTTGCCAACTTTTTATCAGTAAGCTACGTACTTCCGCATTCTTTTATTTGCTTCACACATTTTTTCCTTTGTTCTCTTGCCAGGAGTGCCGGTTGCTGAAAAAGCAGCCGGCCCGAACTATTTCAAAATGTAGCAAATATTTTTCTTAGTTAGTGAGGTGTTTTATTTTCTTTATAACAAATAAATGAGTTTTATTAGAGAACTTTTCTTCAGGTTTTATTTCAGAATATTGCAACTTGGAGAAAGCCACGACCCATCCTCTAATTAATCAGGGTGATTGTCGCAGAGCCAAAGATGGGATTAATCAATGCCCTGACACACCCGGCCCCCAAGGTCAACCACAGCCCTGATGCAGGCCTCAATGAAATTGAGTTTGACACTCCTGCACTACAAGGTTCCCAAATTTGTCCACTTCTCTGATATTTTTGCCATCCTGAGGGCCATGTCAACTGCATTACAAGCATGAATCTTAGAACTCACTTGTACCATGAGATAAGTAAATTTCACTTTGCTGTTTCCCTCTACAGGGTGTGGATATCTTGCTGCTTGTGGGGATCAGCATTGCATTGATCCCTGTGGTACAGGTTGCCCAAGGCGGACAGCTCTTTGATTACATCCAGTCCATCAGCAGTTATCTGGCCCCACCCATTGCTGCCATTTTTCTCCTTGAAGTCTTCGTCAAAAGGCTGAAGAGGTTGTAGGAAAAAAAATACTTTTAAAAGTAAAAAAAAAAAAGTTGGCCATGCCCACCCAGTCACATTACCCCCCATCAAGCCACGCCCACAAAATAAGCCACGCCCACAGAACCGGTAGTAAAAAAATTTAGAACCCACCCCTGGACCAAAGTCACCCTGGAGGGGTGATGAAGACAGAGGGGACACTCCGTCAATCACAAGGAGATTGCAAACTCCTTGTTTGATTCAGAGAAAGCTCTCAATCGGGCAGGAAGAAAAAGATGGCCATTGCATGCCTGACTGAAGCTGTGACAGCCAACTGACGAAGCAAGCATAAAAAACTGAGGAACAGTGTGGTCGATCTGGGTGAGATTTTTCCAACTTCTGTTGAGGAATTTGCCCCCTTAAAGTAAGCCTGGGTGAAAGTGGGACTCAAAGAGGAGGAGGTGGAATTGTTTGTTTTCCACCCCCCAAGAATAGCGGCAAGCAAACTTGAGAGCTACCTATAGAACTGGAAATAGAGAAAAGAGAACCTTTCAGGAAAGAGAAAGAAGTTTAAAGCTAGGAAAGTCAGACTGGGGATTTTAACTACAATATTGACTAAGTTGAAAACTTTTTGGAATATGAAATTCTGACCCCTGGGACTTTTAAAAAGCTTTGGATCAGATAATACAATACAAGTTAATGAGAGAAAAAGGAGAGAAATAGAGCAACAGTGACATCTACAGGTGGAGAAAAACAGAGTGTCAGGGTTCCAACTAACACCCCCAATTAAATCAAACTCCGAAGCTTGAAATTCCTCAAAGCTAACTTTTATTGGAGATGTCATACTGGCACTTCTGGAAAAACCTGAATCTGAGAGCTTCCAGGTTTTCCACACCAAAAAGAAAGTTTAAGACCTTGCCCCTCACCCACATGTCCACCACACATCCAATCATGTACAGTCTGGAACAGGAGATACCTTCCCATTCTTCTCAGCACAGCTGCAGGGCACCGTGGCCTTGACTTTCTATAAAGAATTTTGTTTTGACTACATGTCTTCTTCACCCTATACTATCCCCCCTCCCAACTGAAGGCACAAAGGTAGAAAGATGGCTTCCAGGTCTGACACAGAGAAGTGAAAGTGAGTTGACATTAAATGTCTACTGAAGATTAGCTTGCTACAAATAACACCTGCACTGGCAAATTGTTTATATGGGACAGCAGAGACAGAGAGTGAAACATTGTAACCTTTCAAACAGTGTAAGTCTTTGAACTTATATGGAATCTAAACAGACAAAGTAAACAGAAGCTGGGAAACAGCAGGGAATTACTTTTTTTTTCCCTTTTTTTCTGAACTCTCTTTTTGGTGACCTATGAGCTTTTGTTTTTGAACTCTGGGGCTTGGTGGGCCTATGTGGATTACAAATCTATCAAGAGAAGAAGAGAACAATATTTGAAGAACTTGGGGACCAACAAACAATCTTTTTTGGATTATAACAATAGAAAGTGTGAAATTACTTGGAGAGTGAGAATAAGAAGAGGGAGAAAAGAAAAAGGGATCTGGTGGTTGTTTGACTTGTGAAAATATTTTTTAAAAGTGGGAAGTTGGTTGGGGAGGGAGGAAACGCTAGTATAATATTTGAGTAATTATTGATTATCTCTTTTAAATTCCTTAAAGTTTTTAAGATTATCCAAAATGACAAGTACCTCAAATTTAAGTAAATTTGGCGGGGGGGGGGATGCATCTGTGCCATCAGCAGCATCTAGTCTGGCAAGTCAAAGATCTTTGGATAGCATGTTGCAACAGGAAAAAATGAACACGATGCAAGCAGAATTGAAATCAATGCTCCAACTACTTCAAGAAGCCACAACAAAAATTTTTTGAAGACATGAGGGAAAGAATGGAAAATAAAATAAAATGGAGAATATTCACCAAATAATAACTAAAAATGAACAACGGATCCAGAAAATAGAAGAGAAATCAGAACAAACAGAGAAAAAAGTGGAAGAGATGGACAACAGACTTACACAGGCAGATAAAAATTTTAAGAGAACAGTAATTACATTGGAGATGGATAAAGCTGAATATTTCTTGAGGTTCCAGAACATTGAGGAAGAAAAAGGGGAAAACCTTGCAGAGATAATGGCAGAACTGTTGGTGGATGCCCTGGAGGTGGATAAACAGGAGATGCTTGTTGGGATGGATGAAATATTCAGAGTATATACAAGATGTGCATCAAGAAAAAAACTACCTAGAGAGGTACATGTGAGATTTACCAAGAAGGCACTAAGAACAGAGATACTTCAAAGAGCAAGAGAAATATTGCAATATAAAGTATTGAAATATTTGAAACCCATTGAAATATAAAGGAAGAGAAATAACAGTTCTGAAACAAGTCCCTAGAAGAGTAAGAGACATAAGAAAACAATACCAATTTCTGACAAGACAACTAATTAAACATGAAGTAAATTTCAGATGGCTGATACCTGAGGGAATACTGGTGACTTGGATGGAACAAAGACATAGACTGGATTCAATAGAGAAAGCAGAGCAATTTTATGACCAGCAGTTTGAGTCATATGCTGAAAATAGAAAAAGAGGGGAAATAGATGATAAAAAAACAAGGGGAAGCATCAGGAGGGGGAAACACACAACAAAAAGAAGATGAAATAGAACGAGAGGAAAGAGCAGAATGAGAAGGCGCAAGGATAAAAAAACAGAGAGAAATAAGAGCGACTAGAACAATAAGACCTATCTACAAGTAAAACTATGGAAGAAGAAATACAATTGCTGTCAATCAACATAAATGGACTGAATTCTCCTATGAAAAGGAAAAGGACTTTTAATAAATTAGGAAAACTAAAGTTAGATTTAATTTGTCTTCAAGAGGTTCACATCAAAAAACAACACAATAAATTATTGGAATATCCTAAAATTGGGAAATTATACTCTTCACTAGCACAGCAAAAGAAAAGAGGTGTGGCCTTATATATTAAAGAAACAATGAATGCTAGACAAATTTTTGCAGATGAAGAGGGGAGAATTTTGATGGTGGAGGTAACAATGAACTATAAGCAAATACTTTTGGTAGCAATATATGCACCAAATAATAAACAAGACGATTTCTATGAAAAACTACACAAGAAAATTACAGAATTGGAATATGAAAATATCTGTGTGGTAGGAGACTTCAATGCAATTGTAGATGCAGAACTTGATTATAAAAGCAGTAAAATAAGCAAAAAAGCTAGAAAAACACTTCCAAAGACCTTCTTTAAGAAGAAATAGGTATTCAAGATGTATGGAGAGAGATATACCCTAAGAAAAACCAATATTCATTTTACTCAAATAGACATATGTCTTGGTCAAGAATAGATATGATATGGATGTCACTGGAGTTAAAGTCAAATGTGCAAGACATAGAAATAGAAACAAGCATCTGGGCAGACCACAACCCAGTGAAAGTTAAGTGGAAAGGACAAAAGAGAAAATGGAGATGGACGTTGAATCAATCAATATTAAAAGATAATGAATTCATACAAACTATGGAAAATGAAATGGACTTTTTCTTTAAAGAGAATAGGAAAGAAGAAACTTCACTGCAAAATGTACGGGACACTCCTAAGGCGTATATTCGGGGATTAGCTATAACCTATATGGGAAAGAAAAATAAGAAAAAGAAACAAAACCAAAAGACATTAGAAGAAGAACACAAAAGTCTGAAATTAGAACTACAGAAAGAACCACAAAAAAAGAATTTAAAAAATCAAATGGAATTAATAAAACACAAACTGAATCTACTTGATAAAGAATTGGCACAAAAAATTAAAAATGCTAAACCAAACTTTTTTGAAAATGCGAATAAACCAGGAAGATGGTTGGCATATAATTGAAAACAGAAAAAGAGAAGAAATTGATACATCGATTGGTAGAGGAGAAAGGAACTCTATATTATCAAAACAAGGACAAAAAAAAAATAATAATTCAAGACTATTATGAAAAACTGTATGAGCAAGAGAAAATCTCAGAAGAGAGAATAAAACAATATTTGGAAAGAGCTGAACTACCTAAAGTACCTGAATCAGTGAAAGTTATGTTAAATGAATCAACATCAATGATAGAATTGTCAGAAGCAATTAAGAGGCAAAAGAATAATAAAACACCAGGACCAGATGGGCTACCGGCAGAATTTTACAAACATTTACAAGATACTTTAGGCCAGCGGTTCTCAACCTGGGGGTTGCGACCCCTTTGGGGGTCGAACGGCCATTTCACAGGGGTCGCCAAAGCCCTCTCTCGCCCCCCCCCCCCATGCCTTCACTCACCCTCACCCTCTGCCTCTGTTGGATCACCGTTCGCCGTTCGCTTACCCTGCCCACTCCCAATCTATTGCTGCCTCCGGAGTCCCAGCTGATGGCTAGAGGGAAAAAAACTTTAAATTCTTGCCGCGGGGCTTCAAAGGGCCACCCTACAGCTGATCAGTGTTAAAAGAAAACAAATGAGAAGACCGGTGCCTGCAAAAATAGAAAAAACAGCCCCTTTCAGCTTCAGCATAGGTTAATTACCATAAATTGATTTGATCAGCCTCCGGACTCTCAGCTGATTTGCTCTCAGCTGTTTTGCGGAGGGCTCTGTTGCTAGCTAGCTGCAAAGAGGTAAATTCCTGGAGCAGATTTTTTTTCCCCTACCTATGCTGAAAAAGCGAAATTGAAAGTAAAGCAGGGTCTTTGCTGCAACGTGACAAAATGAGGCAGAGAGAGATTTCTTTTTCTTTTTCCTCACCAAAAAAGGTAGGTGCAAAACTACAAACAAAATTTAGGGCAAAAGAGGAGGTTCAAGATTTTAAAACACAAAAGAAAAAAAGCTCTATTTAACTAGGGAATTGTAATAATTGAGATACTATTAATTGTATATTGTGTTGAAAGCAGAAATGGTTAAGTTGTGGTTTGGAGGAATATATGGGGGAAATTATTTGGTTTATTATTATTGGTAAATATAATTAATTGATTTGTAAGAAATTGGATTGCATGGAAATAATTGGAATATTCATGTTCATATTGATTAATATACAAAAAAGATAGTTATATAACTAATTGATTTATATTAAAATGTTGAATTTGTATTAAACAACTGTATTACATAATTACATAATTAACCAATGTGAGGATGGATATAAAAATAGATGACAATGCAAAGGGGTATAATATAGAATAGAAGGGAAAAATTGAATTTGATTAAGATTAGAGATGAGGATGAAGGGTAATATTGTTTTTTTAAAAAAATAGATGAGGAATAAATATGGTAAAAAGGAAATATAGAAATTGTAAATTTAATTGAAATGACTAAACACTGTGTTGGAAGAAATATCCTTCTGGGTTCTGCTCCAAGTGGAGAAAAAGACACTGGAAACATGGAGACTGCTTGGAAAGATGGTTTAATGGTGGACAGGATCACATGGCTTGAGTTCCTGAACAGAAAAGGGGCAGATACAGTAAATCCTCGGGTTTTTATGCTCTCTCTGGCTTTGCATTTCTTGGGGCCCCGAAAGAGTATCCTGATTGGTTGTCAGACTCCCAGGGGGTGGGGGTCTTAGCTAGCCTTGCTGGCTGATGGTCACATGTGCTTCCCAGGTCACATGCTTCCCAGGTCACATGTGGTGAGTTTCGGTTGCTAGATGGGGCCCATTGTGTTAGTTTCTGTTGCTATTGTGTTGCAAATGTCCTTTCACAAAGGATTGACTTTCTGCCTCTGGCCCATTAACAAAGGGTGGGGGGCAGGAAGGTGGGAGCTGCTTTGTCTGTAAAATATGCTTCTCCGTTTCTCATCCAGGGAAATATAATATTCTGCCTTTTTAATATTTCCCAAAATATTTCATTCTTCTAGGAAAGGGGTGGCTGCTAACCTCCTACAACTGTTTAAATTTGTGGACCGGACAAATACTCTGTTCAAAGAAAATACGTTGTATGTTTGTATGTGTGTTTCTAATTATTGCTATTTATTCCTATTTGTTCTCTTTTATTCTTTAAAGTTTAACAATTCATTCTTTATCTTAATACCTTTATATTTGTTTGGGGTTGGCTTTCTTCCCTTTCATCTTTTTCATTGTACAGCAATCTTTCTCCTCAAACCTACCACCTCTGTCTTTTCTTTCCTTCTTACTTTCTCTTCCCCCCCTCTTCTTCTTCTCCCTACTTCCTCTTCCTTTCTCCTTCTCCTCCTCTCTTCCTCCCTCTCTTACCCTCACTCCTACTCTAATTTCCCTTCCCTTCCTTCATCCCTCTCTATTGCTGTATCCTTTTATGCATATGGACTACTCAGAGGGCTGAAAAAGTTATTTTTAACTGGTCCTCGCACTTTTGACCAGTCCTCGAACTTACGACTGTCCTCACAATTTACGTTTTTGCCCTATCTTGTCACCATGGTGAAGAGAAGCAGTTGTGAAATGAGTGACATGGTTGTTAAGAATGCTGCACAGGCATAAATGTGAGGATGGTCATAAGTGTGAGGACCAGTCAAAAGTCCGAGGACCTGTCAGAAATGACTTTTTTCAGCCCTCTGAGTAGTCCCTATACACATAGCCATGGCCACCCGGTCACATGACCGGCTAGCCACGCCCACCCAGTCACATGACCTCCAAACCACGCCCACAAAACAAGCCATGCCCACAGAACCGGTAGTAAAAATATTTAGAACCCACCCCTGGTTGGGGGTCACCACAACATGAGGAACTGTATTAAAGAGTCGCGGCATTAGGAAGGTTGAGAACCACTGCTTTAGGCCCATCAATGTTGGAAGTTTATAATGAAGTATTGTTAGAAGTGAAGGTACCAAATTCGTGGATGGAAGCAAATATTACTCAGATTCTGAAAGAAGACTCAGATTTAATGCAGACAAAAAGTTATAGACCCATATCCTTATTGAATGCTGATTACAAAATATATGCTTCAATAATAGCAGAGAGACTAAAACGTTTTTGAATGAATTTATACATCTAGATCAAAATAGCTTCCTGCCCAAGAGACAGATCAAAAACAATATGAAAATGATCTTAAATACATTGGAATACTATGAAGCACACCTGGGAAAACAAATGGCGTTGATCTTCCTAGACGCGCAGAAAGCATTTGATAACGTAACTGGCAATTCATGTTATTACAACTAAAATATATGGACTTTGGTGAGAGATTTATCTGCATGATTAAGGCAATATATCACAAGCAAATGGCAAAGGTGATGGTAAATGGGGATATGACAGAGAACTTTAATATAAAAAAAGGCACAAGACAAGGATGTCCATTATCCCCTTTACTATTTAAATTGACATTGGAAGTGTTAAATAGAAATATTAGACAAGACAGAAATTAAAGGTATGGAAATAAAAAAAGGGAAAATACAAGTTACAGGTGTTTGCAGACGATTTGGTTTTTATCCTGGAAGATCTGCAAGAAACTGGACCCAAATTAATTAAAAAATAGAAGAATATGGTGAAGTTGCAGGACTGAAAATAAATAAAGAAAAAACTAAAATATTAGTTAAAAATCTTACAGATACACAGAAAAAAGAGCTAATTAAGAGGGTAGGCATTCAGCTAGTCAAGAAAGTTAAATATTTAGGAATTCAACTAATGGCAAGGTGTGTAACTATTAAAGAAGATAACTATTACAAACTGGCGCAACAAATTAAAACAGATTTGGAGAAGTGGAAAAATTTGAAACTGTCGTTGATGGAAAAAATAGCTACTATATAAATGAATATCATGCCGAGAATATATTTATTTCAAACAATACCGATAAAACTGGAAAAAAATACTTTGAAGAATTAAATAAAACAATAGTAAAATATATTTGGCAAGGGGAAAAAAGCAAGGAAAAGTTTGAAAATGTTGCAAGATTCTAAAAACAGAGGGGTTTTTGGGCTGCCAGATTGGGAATTGTACTATCAGGCTTCGGTACTCACTTGGGTGAAAGAATGGATTGGTTTGAGGCACAAAAGATTATTGATTTTGGAGGGACATGATCTCCAATTGGGTTGGCATGCTTTTTTATGGTATGGAAAAAAGAAAATACGTAAGTATTTCGTAAGACATTACATCAGAAATGCATTATTATTAGAATGGGAGAAAATTAAAGAACATCACTATTTGAAAATACCAGTCTGGCTCTCCACAATGGAGGCATTGATTCATCCAAATGTTATTGATATGGAAAATATTACTAGATATAAAGATATTTTGAATGAAAAGGGGGAACTCAAAACTAAACAGGAATTGAGTGGTCAAGGGATTGTGATAACATGGTGGTTACAAGTGCAGATACAAACCCAATATGAGAAAGATGCTAAAATGTATGGTTTCTATAAAGAATTAACAGAATTAGACCAGATATTAAAAGGGACAGATGAAAAACTAATAAAGAAAATATAGCTATTTGTTAAGTATTAAGATGGAAGATGAACAAGTAAGAAACAATGATAGTATGGGCTAAAAATTTTGGTTATATGATTGAGTTAGACAAGTGGCAGAAACTATGGTATAGAAATTATAAATTAACGATGTCAACTGCACATAAAGAGAATCTTTACAAAATGTTTTATAGATGGCATTTTCCACCCTCAAGGTTTATTTATTAATTCAATTTGTATGCCGCCCCTCTCCTAAGACTCAGGGCGGCTCACAATGCATTTAAAATCATTATAAAAAACATTTAAGAATTAAAAACATTAAAAACAGGGTCGCAATTGGTGCACCAGGTGAACCCGTGCAAAGGTCCCCCTAGCCACAGCTGTCAGATGTTGCTCTAATCTTAGCTGTGAGTCTAGGAGGACAACCAAATTGTGAACCCATTCTGAGGGGGACAATTTCTCCCCCCCCCCAGAACCAAGGATGGACAATCAACATAGTCTTTAGGAGGCAATACCCACAGCCACTCGGTCTTGTCTGGGTTAAGTCTGAGCCTGTTGACTCCCATCCAGACCCTCACAGCCTCCAGGCACTGGCACATCACATCCACCGCATCACTGAATTGACGCGGGGTAGAGATATACAGCTGGGTATCGTCAGCGTATTGCTGATACCTCACCCTGTATCGTCGGATGATCTCACCCAGTGGCTTCATGTAGATGTTAAATAGGAGGGGAGAGAGGACTGAGCCCTGAGGCACCCCACAAATGAAGGGCCTAGGGGGTCGACCTCTGTCCTCCTACCAAAACTGACTGTAATCGACCAGAGAGATAGGAGGAGAACCACCGTAACATGGTGCCTCCCACTCCCAGCTCCCTTAGTCGTCCCAGAAGGATACCATGGTCAATGGTATCGAAAGCCGCTGAGAGGTCAAGTAGCACCAAGATGGAGGAATGACCCCCATCTCGGGCTTGCCAGAGATCATCCATCAGCGTGACCAAAGCAGTTTCCGTGCTGTAGCCAGGCCTGAAGCCAGACTGAAAAGGGTCTAAATAATCCGTTTCCTCCAATGACTGCAGGAGCTGAAGTGCCATCACTTTCTCTACAACCTTTCCCACAAAGGGTAGGTTGGAGACTGGCCGAAAGTTCTTTAATTCTGCTGGATCCAGGGAAGGCCTCTTGAGGAGGGGTCTTACAACCGCCTCCTTTAATGGTTGTGGGAAGGCCCCTTCCCTCAAGGACGCGTTAACTAAAGCCTGGAGCCAGCCTCATGTCACCTCCCTGCTGGCCAAAACCAGCCAGGAGGGGCACGGGTTCAACAAACAAGTGGAGGAACTCATTGCTCCTACAGCCTTGTCCACTTCCTCAGGAGTCACAGGCTCAAACTCATCCCACACAATAGGACTAAGACCTGCCCCCATCATCTCGGTGGGAATTGCCCAATCAGAGTCCAGGTCCATCCGAATCTGAGCAACTTTATCCGACAGAAACTGCACAAAGTCCTCAGCTCTACCCTGCAAGGGCTCCTCCACTCCCCCTATATTAAGGAGGGAGCGAGTCACCCTGAATAGGGCGGCTGGGCACGAATCCACGGATGCAATAAGTGCAGAAAAATGCGAGCATTTTGCCACCCGTATTGCCACTAAATAAGTCCTAATAAAGGCTCTTAAGAGTGTTCGGTCAGATTCGGAGTTACTGGTCCTCCAGAATCGCTCTAGATGTCTCTTCTGGCGCTTCATCTCCCGGAGCTCCTCGGTAAACCAGGGAGCTTTCCTGGATCCACCGCCATGGAGAGGTCGCAAAGGCGCAATCCGGTCCAGTGCCCCAGATGCCGCCCTATTCCAGGGAGCCGTCAGGGACTCAGCCGGACTGTGGACAAGGGAGTCAGGTATCTCCCCAAGCTCCTTCTGGAACCCTTCAGGGTCCATTAGGCGCCTGGGGCAGAACCACTTAATCGGTTCCGCCTCCCTGCGATGGAGGAGTAGCGTCCTGAAGTCTAACCTCAGCAGGAAATGATCTGACCACGACAAGGGAGAAGCATCTATACCCCTTAATTCCAGATCATATCTCCACTGCCCTGAGAGAACCACCAGGTCAAGTGTGTGTCCCCTGAACTACTTGGGTCAGGTCCATGGTTGTCATGGAAGCCATGAACTCCTGAGCCGCATCTGAGGATTCGCCAAGTGATGGCAAATTGAAGTCCCCCAGTACCATAAGCCTGGGGAACTCCACCACCAGCCCAGCTACTGCCTCTAGCAGCACAGGCAGGGCTGTTGTAACGCAGCTGGGAGGCAGGTACGTCAGCAACAAGCCCAACTGAACCCCTGAGTCCAACCTCAAAAGGAGAGACTCACACCCAACAATCTCAGGGGCAGGGATCCTGTGAGGGCAAAGACTCTTCCGGACAATGGCTGCCACTCCTCCACCCCTTCCCTGGAGTCGCGGCTGATGCAATATCTGGAACCCGTCTGGGCACATCTCTGAGTGGGGCACACCCCCCTCCTGGCCCAGCCAGGTCTCAGTTATGCATGCCAGGTCAGCCCCCTCCTCCATGATTAAGTCCCGAACGAGGGGGGCCTTGTTAACAACAGACCTGGCATTAAACAGCAGCAGCCTGAGGCCAGGGCCCTGACATCCCAAGTCACCAGGTATACGAGGCGAGCCTGGTGAACCAGAACCAGAGGGGCCGGAACAAGTAATCGCTTTGAGACAGCGAGTCCTAGTTCCCCGAGAGCGGCCTACCCCTTGGCTCCCGCCATATCTACCTCTCCCGGTCATAACCACAATACTCCGGCTCTCCAACACCCCAGAGATCCCCTCCCCCACCTCAATGGCCCCCCTTCTTCCCGGCAGGCAAGGCACCCCACTCATTCTGAGCCGAGGGTCATATCTGAGCCCCCATCTGCTTCTGTTTGCACACTCAGCAGAGGGGGCTCCATTCCTTGCCCCCGGCTCCCTCATTCTCCCCAAATTCAGCTGCTCCAAACCCATTCCTTCCATCCCATCCATCCCAATACCCTCACACATACACACACGCACACCCTCCCCAAGATAAAATTAATGTATTAAGCCAAAGGTGTTAAGTGGATTAAAACACATACAAGAGCTCTGGTAGCGCAGCAGACTAAAGCACTGTTATTAACATCAGCTGCCTGCAATTACTGCAAGTTCAAATCTCACCAGGCTCAAGGTTGACTCAACCTTCCATCCTTTCTAAGGTAGGTAAAATGAGGACCCAAATTGTGGGGGCAATAAGCTGACTTTGTATAAATATACAGAAGTATGAAGGCTATTGTTTAACGCATTGTAAGCCGCCCTGAGTCTTCGGAGAAGGGCGGCATATAAATCAAATCAAAAAATAAAATAAAATCTAAAACTAAAGTCTAAAAAATGCTCCTTCTGAGATCCATGGGTCTCCAGCTCCTGGATGGGAGAAGTCCTTTGGTATCCTGGGAGCAGAACTAGATTTCCCCAGGCATCCTTCCTTCTGAGATCCATGGGTCTCCAGCTCCCTTCGCCAGTAAGAGCGCAGCATGAAAAAGGGTATCAAGGATGCTAAAGCTACATATAGACAGAGGATTGAACATCTTTTTGAGAACTCAGACTCTGGTCGGGTATGGCAAGGTCTGCGACAAATCACAGGACAAAGCAATAAAAATAGTTTGTCTAGCAGTAGTGACTCTTTGGCTGAGCAGCTAAATCAATTCTTCAGCCGTTTTGAGGTGGACACAGGAACGACCATCATTCCAGCATTTACCACTGATAGTGCACCATTAACATCTATCATCAATAGACAACCACTTCTACTGCAGATCTCTGATGTGAGACACACTTTCCAGAATGTTAATATCCGGAAGGCAGCTGGGCCTGATGGAACTCTGGGACGAGTTGTCAGGGACTGTGCTGCAGAGCTAGCTGGAGTGTTCACAGATATTTTCAATCTATCCCTGTTGCAGTGCTCTATCCCTACCTGCCTGAAGACATCTATTATAGTGCCAGTCCCTAAGCAGACAGTAGTGGTATCCCTTAATGATTATAGACCAGTAGCTTTAACATCTGTTGTCATGAAATATTTTGAGAGGCTGATGTTGAACTATATTAAGGCTAGTCTTCCATCTACTTTGGACCCATACCAATTTGCATATAGGGGTAATAGATCAACTGACGATGCTATGTCTCTTGGTGTCCATACTGTATTGAATCACTTGGAACAACAGGGGACATATGCGAGGCTGTTATTTGTGGGATATAGCTCTGCTTTTAACACCATTTTACCCAACAGGTTGTTTTTTAAAATGTCCAATTTGGGTATAAATCAGAGGATTTGTTTGTGGATAAGGGATTTTCTGACAGGTAGGCCACAGTCAGTAAGGATGGGAAAATAATCTCACATTTAACACCACAAAAACTAAAGAAGTTATAATTGACTTCAGGAGGAAGAGAGATGTACAGTACATCTACCATTGTACATAAATGGTGAGGAGGTGGAGAGGGTGGGTAGTTTTAAATTTCTGGGCATTTATATCTCAGAGGACCTCTCATGGACTATGAATGCTAAGATGCTTGTGAAGAAGGCACAGAAGAGGCTGTACTTCCTGAGAATGCTCAGGAAGATGAATCTATCTCAGCATCTACTTCTGTCCTACTATCGCAGCACCATTGACAGTGTCCTGACATATGGTATTCTTGCATGGTATGGGAGTAGCTCTGTAGCGGACAAAAAAGCTCTACAGAGAATCATTAAAACTGCCCAGAATATCATCGGACTCCAGCTACCAGCCCTGAACAACATGTTCGAATCTCGCTGTTTGAGGAAGTTACATAACATTCTCAGAGACTCTTCCCATCCTGCTTACAATCTTTTTGGACTGTTGCCTTCTGGCAGAAGATACAGAACAATTAAAACTCGGACCACACATTTTCTGAATAGTTTTTATCCCAGAGCTATAATTTTTTTAAATTTATTTATTTATTATCAAATTTATAGACCGCCCTTTGTTACATGTAAATGCCTAACGTTGCCCCCATGGCTGAGTAAGGGTTAACCCCATCCATCCACCTAGACCCACCCCTGATCCCTCCTGACCTCGGCCCCACCTCCCAGGTATATAAGACGTGGTCCAGAGATCCAGAGGTACTTCCAGACGTATACATGTAACAGAAACATCTAATTAATAAAGAGATCTGATTCATTGCATTTCGTGTTGGAGTCATTGGGTAAGATCCTTGGAAACATTTCACAGATTGGTAGCAGAGGATGGTTAACCCACAACTCACAGAAATGGCAGAATCAGGAATCCAGTCCGAAGCGGAGAACAGGATATGCACCAGAGCCTATACGAAACAGATGGAGGAGCTGCAGGCCCTCGAAGGCACCACAGCAAGAATCGGCCCGAACGAGAGTGAGCAGGGAGATGACCCAAACTTACTGCTCTGGGACGAGGAACTAAGAGAGGAAACCTGCAGCAACGAGAGAATAGAGCCACCGAGCAGAGACGACTTCCGATTGACTATCCTGAAGATGCTGGAAGTGCCTACCAGCAAAGAGGAGCTCATCGCGGAACTCCAAGGCCTTCTGGAATGCCATGGAGCAGCGATGAGCACCCAGGAACCAGAAAATAAAATCGCCAGTCCGGCAAGGGAAAGGCTTTCCTAAGCTGAAGCTCCGGACTTGGAAGATTTCATTTCCGCACCATGCTCCCGGTGGCCATCTTGGAATGGCCGACAACCAATGGGGAGCCGAGATTTAAAAGAAATGGCGCGAACCTGCAGGGACCCCAACACGAGTGGGGAAGAACCCGAAAACCATGCAGAAACAACAACGCAGGCCTGCAAGGGCCCACCTACCGGGCCCAAAGTGGAAAGAGCAATAGAAACCCTTGTGGCAGCACTCGGCTCCGCATTCAAGCCTCCTGCGCCTGCAGAGAAACACCCCGAGGCACCCCAAAGCCAAAGGGACAACAGGGTGGCCACCGGAACCCATACAGCAACCCAGGCAACAACCCGGGAGACAACACGCCCAGAAAACAACCACCGGAACCTGACCACCTGCAGGATCGATCAACCGCAGGATTCGCACTCACCACCCGCTGCACCAACTTCACTGGGCCCGGAAATAAGAAGAAAAAGCAGCTACTTACCAGCCGTGCGACCCCCGCCAGGCTTCCCTACTCGCCCGGAGACCGTCCAGCATCGTCCAGGATCCAACGCCGCCGCCGCCGCACCGCCGAACCCAGGGGATCCTCGACTTACGTCCGTCGTCGCCGCTGCTGCGCCGCCGAGCTCCAGAAGTCCTCGACCTGCGACCGCTTCGCCTCCTCACCTCTTCCCGTTCTTCGCCGGGGATCCAGGGACCCAGCCATGGCATCCGTCATCCAGGGAGGGCTATGGGCCCACCAGGGGTGAGTCCAGCCTTCCACCGGCAGGCCTAGGCCTAGGCCTGAGAGCAGCAGCAGAGAGCTCCTCACCCGACGACCTCCGGCACGAAATGAGCTTCACGCATGCCCAGTCGCCGCCTGTAGGAAGAGAGAGGAACATAGAGATAAGTGCAAAGAACATAGAGATAAATCCATACAGACTAGCAACTAGCATTCCCCTGGCATATTGTGAATTCACTCACCTACAAAACCATGGACAGCTCCAGACTGTGAGTAATTTACCATACAGCTCAATGACTTTGCCAGCTGACTTCCACAAGTTAAAACTAGATGGGACTAATTTCTTAGAGTGGAATCATCAGCTGCAAATTATATTTTTGAGGGAAAATATGTTATTTTTACTTAATGATCCACCTAGAAAACCCTGGACTTTTGATATAGATTGCCTGCACCACAGGGCTTATTACTTGTTAATGGCAAGCCTATCACCTAGCATCTACCCTAGCCTTGGCCACTACTTGACTGTGGCTGAGATATTACAAAAAATATTTAATTTATTCTATAGTAAGAGTGCAGCCACAACCACCAAGATATCTAGAGAGTTCTACTCAGCCAGGCACAAGGCTGGAACTCCCATGGGGGAACACATCCTTAAACTAAATGCCACCAGGGCAGAACTCATACAAAGGGGTGAAACTATCTCAGAAGATAGCATGAAGAGCATAATTATAAATTCCCTGGACTCTAGTTGGGAAAACTTTATATTACAACTAGATAGCCTCAACAGGTGTCTTTCCTGCCGCCTTGAAAGAGGCGGTGGTGAGGCCTCTCCTCAAGAAGCCTTCCCTGGACCCGGCAATGTTGGTAAATTATCGTCCGGTCTCCAACCTTCGTTTTGTGGCGAAGGTTGTTGAGAGTGTGGTTGCGCAACAGCTCCCCCAGCACCTGGATGAAACGACGTATCTGGATCCGTTCCAGTCGGGCTTCAGGCCCGGGTACAGCACGGAAACGGCATTGGTCGCGTTGGTTGATGATCTCTGGAGGGCTCGGGACAGGGGGTGCTCCTCTGTCCTGGTCCTGTTAGATCTCTCAGCGGCTTTTGATACCATCGACCATGGTATCATGCTGCACCGGTTGGAAGAGTTAGGGGTGGGAGGCACTGTGTTGCGGTGGTTCTCCTCCTTTCTCTCTGACCGGTCGCAGTCTGTGTTGACAGGGGGACAGAGGTCAACCCCGAGGCCCCTCATATGTGGGGTGCCACAAGGGTCGGTCCTCTCGCCTCTCCTGTTTAACATTTATGTGAAGCCGCTGGGCGAGATCATCCGTGGTTTCGGGGTGGAGTACCATCAGTACGCTGACGACACCCAGCTGTACATCTCCACCCCGGATCACCCCAACGATGCCCTTGAAGTGATGTCCCGGTGCCTGGAGGTCGTACGGATCTGGATGGGGAGGAACAGGCTCAGGCTCAACCCATCCAAGACCGAGTGGCTGTGGTTTCCGACATCCCGATATAGTCAGTTGATGCCATCACTGACTATTGGGGGCAAATCATTGGCCCCCACGGAGAGGGCTCGCAACTTGGGCGTCCTCCTGGATTCACGGCTGTCTTTAGAAGAGCACTTGACGGCCGTGACAGGGAGGATTTTTCATCAGGTTCGCCTGATTCGCCAGTTGCGTCCCTTTCTGGATCGGGACTCGTTACGCACGGTCACTCATGCCCTCGTCACCTCCCGCCTGGACTATTGTAATGCTCTCTACATGGGGCTCCCCTTGAGGAGCACCCGGAGGCTCCAACTGGCGCAGAGTGCGGCCGCGCGGGTGGTAATGGGAGCGACATGGCGCTCCCATGTGACACCTCTCCTGCGTGAGCTGCACTGGCTCCCGGTGGTCTTCCGGGTGCGCTTCAAGGTTTTGGTTACCACCTTTAAAGCGCTCCATGGCTTAGGACCTGGTTATCTACGGGACCGCCTACTACCACCAATAGCCTCCCACTGGCCAGTACGCTCTCATAGAGAGGGACTCCTCCGGGTGCCGTCAGCCAAACAATGTCGGCTGGCGACCCCTAGGGGGAGAGCCTTCTCTGTGGGGGCACCTACCATCTGGAATGAGCTCCCCCCGGAGATACGGAGGATCCCGGATCTGCGCACCTTCCGCCGCGCTGTGAAGACCTTTTTATTCCATCAGGCGGGCTTGGCCTAATCTCTTCCCTTTTTAAATATGTAAATTTTAATCTGTTTTTAAATTATTGGGGTGTTTTAATTTGTCTGGGCCAAAATGATTTAATTTGATTTTATCTGGTTTTTTAAATTTTTGGTATCTATGTTATTTTATTGTTTGGCTGTTCACCGCCCTGAGTCCTTCGGGAGTAGGGCGGTATACAAATCAAATAAAACAAACAATAAAACAATAAAACAAACATAGAGCATCTCTCCCTAGAAACACTTACCAACAGGCTGATAGCGGAGGATAGCCTAAGAAGGGACCGCTCCACGAGCTGCAGAGAGAGTAGACCAATAAAAAGGGTAGAGTTTCAAACCAGGGACCACAACACCCCAGAATGCTTTATCTGCGGCTCCAGAAACCATTATAAAAAAGACTGCCCCAGAAACCAAAGGGACAGAGACTACAGTCACCACAGGGAAAGGCAAGGCCGAAAGTCAGGGTACCCAGATAGGCACTCACCAGACAAAAGGTTCAGGCGCAGGGACTCCCCCAATCCCAGAGACAGGAGGGGACATAAAGACAGCTCCAGGGACAGCCAAACGGGCTCACTGTATGGCCTTGGAGACCACCAACCCACACGCACGCAGCCAAGGAAAGGGAACACATGGCTCATCGATTCAGGAGCCACCAACCACACCACCAACAACAGGGACATACTAACATCATTCACACCGAAGAAGTACCATATTAAGGTAGCCAATCAGGACAAGGTACTGGTAACGGGAGAAGGGAACACACACATAGATGGGATAGGGAAAATAGAGGGGGTATTGCTCATACCTGAGATACCCCACAATATACTGGCAACTCTCAAGCTCAGCAAAGACTTAGGCATTGAGACAACCTTTAAGGGAGGAAAAGCATACATGACAAAAGGAAATAAGGACATAGGCAAAATCATCATCGAAGGGGAGCTCACATACTTACAACCCCAAGATTACCCAGACGCAAACGCACAACTAGAAGATAGGGAAGGCAAAACAGGTACCCTCAGGAAGACAAAAGAGGATAAGGCCAAGCACACCACTGAGGACAAACATATTTCTGACACAGCACACAAGGGGAGGCCATCCATTGGCAAACCCATCCATGATGAATGCGCCCATCTACTTCATAGGAAGTTGGGCCACAACAGTTTCCCAATTGTACAAAAAATGACTGAATGTTCAAACAGTTTGCAAGTAAAGAATTGTGACAATTATCTAGAGTGTTCCGTGTGCAAATGCTCTAAACTAAAAACAAAACCTAGACCAAAAAAGGCCTCTCGCACCACCAATTCGACCTTTCAGTTAGTCCACATGGATTTGGTAGGCCCCATGAAACCCTCTATTAAGTACAAAAAGAGGTTTTTTCTAACTATAGTTGATGACTTCAGTCGTTACGGGTTTGTATACACACTCAATCACAAACATGAGGTGTTTCAAAAGTTCAAAGAATTTTACAGGAGGGTAGAAACACAACACAACACCAAAATAAAACAAATAATGATGGATAGAGGGTGAGAGTTCCTATCAAGGGACTTCTCCAATTGGATAAAGAAACATGGAATATTACACTTTACTTCTTCGCCTTTTTCCGCATTCTAGAACGGAGTGTCAGAATGCAGGAACTGCGTATTACAAACAATGGTAAGATGCGTATTAGAAGACGCAGGGCTGGGGCAACACTTCTGGGCAGAGGCACTCACATACTCAAACTACACACTGAACAGGCTATGGTCAAGCGTGGTATACAAAACTCCCTATGTGTTTATGTACAATAGGAAACCCCAAATAGCTCACCTACACGTATTTGGGGTCACTGCGGACGTACATATACCAAAGCAGTTAAGACGAAAGGGGGACAAGGTATCAAGGAGACTAAGATTTATGGGATACGAGTCCGGGACAAAAGGGTACAGGTTTATTGACAAGGACAATAAATTTATCGTATCCAGATCAGTAGTGTTTCATGAAAACACAAACTGGTCAAAAATACATCTCAATTAAGTGTTGTCCAGGCAGGAAGTCTCAGACAATGTAAGGATCACGAGTAGACTAGACACAGCTGAAACTGAGGCACACGAGAAACACAAATCCAAACACCAAGGGGTAGACACCAAGGGATGGAAAGAGAACCACCCCGTCATAAAGGTAGATGCACTCACTGAGAAGGAAGCCAAATACATGCATGACACTGAAACACTACCCAACAGGCCCGTCAGACACAATAGGAACAAGATGCTAAAAAAGTTTGAAGATTAAGTACTTACAATACACACAAACACCACAACACCCAACTCTTACGAAGACATTCTTAGGTTGCCACGAGAAGAAAGGATTAGGTGGGAGGAGGCCATGGAGAAAGAGATGAACAGCCTGAGAGAGCTAAATGTGTATACCCCATCCAAGGTACCAGACAACAAGGTACCCATTGGGACAAAGTGGGTTTTTAAAATAAAGGAGCTCGAGGACAATAAGACGCTGTACAAGGCTAGGTTAGTAGCACAGGGGTTTGCGCAAAAGTACCCGGAGGACTACATCAACACATATTCACCCATGGTCAGGGCCGAGAGTGTAAAGAGCGCCCTGGTGATAGCAACAATTCTAGGACTAGAAATCTACCAATTCGACGTGCAGACAGCCTATCTTCACACGAAGCTAGACAAAGAGATCTTTGTCAGGGCACCCCCCGGAAGAAACACACAGGAGGGGGATACCTGGTTGTTAAACAAGAGTCTGTATGGGTTGAAGCAATCCGGTAAGAGGTGGTATGAGTGCCTAGCAAAAATTCTCAGGGACATGGGGTTCACAGCCACCTCCGCTGACCTATGCTTCTTCACAAAAGGGGAGGGCACATCCATTGAATACGTGCTTGTTTATGTGGACAATATTTTATACTGTGGCCAGCATAAACAGAAATGTGATGATTTTGCTGATAAGTTGGGGAAGCATTTCGCACTAAAAACTCTGGGGAAGGTAAACAAATACTTGGGTGTCCAGATTGACAGAACACAAAAAGGGTTCAGGGTCTCCCAAAAGGAGAAAATATTGGAACTATTACACAAGTGCAACATGAGGGATGCCAAGCCGTGTGAAACACCCATGCAAATTGACTTTTTAAAACACATGAACGAAGAAGGTGAGACATTTAAGGACAATACCCTCTATAGGTCTGTTGTTGGGTCCCTTCTATATATAGCCAACTGGACTAGGCCAGACATCCTCCTAGCAGTCAACCTCTTGTCTAGGCACGTCAGCGATCCAAAAACGTACCACTGGGAAGGTGTAAAACGCGTGCTCAGATATCTAAAGTATAGCATGGATGCTTACCTAAGCCTAGAGCCAGCAAACTCCAAAAAGCCCATATTAACCTGCTATGCCAACGCTGACTGGGCAGGCGACACAAAGAGCAGAAAAAGCACATCTGGCTATGTATTCCTCATCAACGACTGCCCAGTGCACTGGTACACTGGGAAACAAAACCTGGTGGCCACATCTACAGCAGAAGCAGAATACATCTGCCTCTCCAAGGCAGCCAACAACCTGACGTGGTTCGACGACCTGCTCTCCAACATCTGGACTGAACCAGCCTACCCGATAATGATACATGAGGACAACAAGGCAGCCATAGATATATCCATGGCAGACGCGGTGGGTCAGAGATCTAGGCATATAGACATTAAGCACAAGCACGTCAGACAGTTAACGAACATTGGCTTTATCAAGGCCATACACTGAGAGACTGCTGAGCAAATCGCTGACATCCTGACCAAACCCCTGCAGAATAAACAGCATGCCTACCTAACTTCAAGACTAGGTGTACACACACAAAATACACACACAGGTCCAACTCTTAGGCATTTAGAGGGGGATTTGTTACATGTAAATGCCTAACGTTGCCCCCATGGCTGAGTAAGGGTTAACCCCATCCATCCACCTAGACCCTCCCCTGATCCCTCCTTACCTCGGCCCCGCCTCCCAGGTATATAAGACGTGGTCCAGAGATCCAGAGGTACTTCCAGAGGTATACCTGTAACAGAAACATCTAATTAATAAAGAGATCTGATTCATTGCATTTCGTGTTGGAGTCATTGGGTAAGATCCTTGGAAACATTTCATACCCTTCTCCCGAAGGACTCAGGGTGGTGTACAGCCAAAGTAAAAAACATAGATACAAACATTAAAAACAATTTAAAAAGATATATATAAATTTGGCCCCAAAGTTAAAAAACAGTAACAAAACATATTAAAACATTTAAAAAGCATTAAGCCAGCCCAGCTTGCTGAAAAAGGAAGGTCTTCAGGGCACGACGGAAGGCACCGAGGTCTTGAATTCTTCGTATCTCTGGGGGCAGTTGATTCCAGAGGGCAGGTGCCCCCACAGAGAAGGCCCTCCCCCTGGGGGCCACCAGTCTACATTGCTTGGCCGATGGCACCCTGAGGAGGCCCTCTCTGTGGGAGCGCACCAGTCGGTGGGAGGTCGTTGGTGGGAGCAGATGGACTTGAAGGTATCCAGGTCCTATGCCATGGAGTGCTTTAAAGGTGATAACCAACACCTTGAAGCGCACCCGGAAGACCACTAGGAGCCAGTGCAGCTCATGCAGGAGAGGTGTTATGTGGGAGCGCCATGCAGCTCCCGTCACTACCCGCGCAGCCGCATTCTGGACCAGCTGAAGTCTCCGGGTGCTCTTCAAGGGGAGCCCCATGTAGAGAGCATTGCTGTAGTCCAGGCGAGAGGTGACGAGGGCATGAGTGACTGTGCACAAGGAATCCCGATCTAGGAAGGGCCGCAACTGGTGGATCAGGCGAACCTGATAAAAAGTCCCCCTTGCCACAGCCGTCAGATGTTCCTCCAAGGACAGCTGTGTATCCAGGAGGATGCCCAAGTTGCGAGCCCTCTCCGTGGGGGCCAACGACTCGCCTCCAATAGTCAGTGATGGAGTCAACTGACTATATCGGGATGCCGGGAACCACAGCCACTCAGTCTTGGATGTGTTGAGTCTGAGCATGTTCCTCCCCATCCAGATCCGCACAGCCTCCAGGCACCGGGACATCACTTCAAGGGCATCATTGGGGTGGCCCAGGGTGGAGATGTACAGCTGGGTGTCGTCAGCGTACTGGTGGTACTTCACCCCGAAGCCACGGATGATCTCACCCAGTGGCTTCACATAAATGTTGAACAAAAGGGGTGAGAGAACCAACCCCTGAGGCACCCCACATATGAGGCGTCTCGAGGTCAACCTCTGCCCCCCTGCCAACACGAACTGCAACCGGTCCAAGAGAAAGGAGGAGAACCACCGTAATACAGTGCCCCCCATCCCCAACTCTTCCAACCGGCGCAGCATGATACCATGGTTGATGTTATCAAAAGCCGCTGAGAGGTCTAACAGGACCAGAACAGAGGAGCAACCCCTGTCCCGAGCCCTCCAGAGATCATCTACCAATGCGACCAATGCCGTTTCCGTGCTGTACCCGGGCCTGAAGCCCAACTGGAATGGATCTAGATAAGACGTTTCATCCAGGTATTGTGGAAACTGTCGTGCGACCACACTCTCAACAACCTTCGCAACAAAGCGAAGGTTGGAGACAGGACGATAGTTGGCTAACACTGCCGTGTCCAGGGAAGGCTTTTTGAGGAGAGGCCTCACCACCGCCTCTTTCAAGGCCGTGGGGAGGTAACCCTCACTCAATGAAGCGTTGATAATTCCCTGGAGCCAGCCTCGTGTAACCTCCCGGGAAGCCAGTACTAACCAGGAGGGACACGGGTCCAATAAACATGTGGCCGCACTAAGTCTCCCCAAAGTCCTGTCCACGTCATCAGGGGTCACAGAGTCAAACTCTTCCCAGATAACATTCTCAAGACTATTCCTCGCCACCCTGCCTGAATCTACCCAGTTAGAGTCCAAATCCCCCCGAATCTGTGCGATTTTGTCATGCAGATATTGTCCAAATTCCTCAGCCCTGCCTTCCAGGGGCTCCTCCCGCACTCCCAGATGTAACAGGGAGCGGGTCACCCTGAACAGGGCAGCTGGACAATTATCTGATGATGCAATAAGGGCGAAAAGTAATTAAACTTTGCCGCCTTTATCGCCACTAGGTAGGTCTTAATATGTGACCTTACCAGTGTTCGGTCAGATTCAGCGAGACTGGCCCTCCAACCGCTCTCTAGGCGTCTTTTCCGGCGCTTCATCTCCCTCAGCTCCTCAGTAAACCATGGAGCCCCACGGGATCGGCACTGGGTCATAGGCCGCAAAGGCACGACTCGATCTAGAGCCCCCCCCCAGCTGCCCGGTCCCAGGCAGCTACCAGGTCATCGACCGAGTCGTGTGCCAGGTCCTCAGGAAATGGCCCAAGCTCTGTCTGGAACCTATCCAGATCCATCAGGCGCCTGGGGCGGACCCACCTTATCGGTTCCTCCTCCCTGCGGTGGGGTGTAGCGGTTCGAAGGTCCAGGCGAAGGAGCGAGTGATCTGTCCATGACAAGGGTTCCATTTCTATATCCCCTATAAGAAGACCACCCAACCACTGGCCAGAGACAAAAATCAAGTCCAGAGTGTGTCCCCCCCCTGTGAGTGGGGCCATGAACTAGCTGGGTCAGGTCCATGGCCGTCATGGAAGCCATGAACTCCTGGGCCATCTCGGACGTTTCACCAACGGATGGCAAGTTGAAATCACCCATGACCATAAGCCTGGGTGTATCAACTGCCACCGTGGCTATCATGTCGAGTAGCTCGGGTAGGGCCGTTGCCACGTGGCAGGGAGCCAGGTACGTTAGCAACAAGCCCATCTGAACCCCATGACCCCACCTCACAAAGAGGGACTAACATCCGGCAATCTGTGGCACAGTGGTCTCCCTTGGACCAAGACCTTCTTTTATAATAACCGCCACCCCCTGCCCCTACCCTGGGCCCTCGGCTGATGGAATGCTCTGAAGCCTGGTGGGCACATCTCAACCAGAGGGACCCCTCCCTCCGGTCCCAGCCAGGTCTCCGTAATACCCGCCAGGTCCGCTCCCCCCTCCTGTATAAGATCATAAATGAGGGGGGCCTTATTTACCACAGACCTGGCGTTGCACAGCATCAGCCGAAGGCCCAGGTCCTGAGTATCTGTGCAACCTAGTACCCGAGAGGAGCATTGGGGACCGGGGCATGCAATTGCTCTCAAACAGCAAGTGCGCACCCCCGACACCTGATATGGCCCCCTGCTCCCGCCGTATCTGCCCCTCCCATCCACCGTGCTGATAGTACAACCCCCAGCCCCTCGTCCTGCACCCTTCAAACCGTTACCCCATGCCAGGCTTGGCTCCGACCTTGGTGGATTACCCCCCCATCCCCCTTGGTCGCCCTCCCAGTTCCCCTTAAAAGATCGTTAAAAACCCTGATTAAAAAACCCCTCAATCCCCGCTTTAGAACATGCCACTCAACAATGAACTAAAGGGCCACCATCAGTGAGCTGTTGGACAGCATTACTTGGTCTGTTGTGTGGATGCTTGGGTGGTTTAGGGGTGGGGAATTGTGGTGGGTGGGAGTGTGTTTGGGGATTGTTATGTGTGTTGGACCTGGTCTTTGGGTGTTAAGTGAATTTCATTGTATGGGCATACTGTGTATGCACGTACAATGACAATAAAGTTATTATTTATTTATTTATTTATTTATTAATTACATGTAAATGTGTTTATGAGAAATAAAAATTAAAAATAAAAAAAAAAAACCAAGAAGATGGCAGGACGGCCTGCCCAACCCGAAACCACGCAAGGAGGGGCACCCGAGGCGAGCGGCCTACTCCACCACCCATGCACCCCGGCCAGAAGCGACGAGGGGTGGAAGAAACACGAGACCTCAAAAGGAGAGAAACACGACCTAAAAGTAAAACTTCTGGAGCTGATAGATTCGTCACAAAGCAACACCGACCTCATCGCGGAACTCCGAAGCCTGGTCAAAGGCTGCAAAGCAGCGAGTGAGGAAGATGAAGATGAATCCGACTACAGCGACGAAGATGCGGTAAGGGGGGACTTCCCCCACCAGAAACCCACCGAAAAGGCCGAAGGAGACTTCGCGCCCTTTTTACGGCAGCCATCTTGGGAGGCGACATCATCAAAAATGGCCGACCACCCACCAATAGATTCCCGAGATTTAAATCTCATGGCGGGAATCGGGGCCTACCCAAAAGTAGCCGACCAAAACTACTACAAAAAAAAAGAAACCCCAAAGCCAAAACCTACAGGCTCGCCTACCGAGCCTGAGGTCAACCAAGCCATCGAACTAATCACCACGGCCCTAGGGGAGAAGATGAAATTACCGAACACGCACCCCGGTGCTAGGCCAAAACGCAAAGGGGACCCTAGCGCGAAGAGGGCCGACACCGGCACCCACCCTGGGGAACTGACCGCTACCGCATGGGCCCAGGGCCACCCAGAGCTCCCAAGGAGCCTCCCCATAAAAACGGGACACCGAAGGCGATGGGACTACTCACTGGACCGACGACTGGGACCAGATCCATGGCCCACGGGGCCATCCGCAGGCAGGGGATGTCCATCGGCGGGCAGGGGACTCGGCCCGACACCCAGAGGCGACACCCACACAAGGCCGGGCCATCCGGAACCATTCGCGGCCCCAACGGGACTTCCGACCTCCACCGACGATCCTCACCGCTTCCCGAGGCTCCAGACGACGATCCGCGACGATCCCGAGCAAGCGAGGCCGACCAAGAAGGAACCGAAGGCCCATCCAGAAGGTTGGGGCCTTCACCCGAGAGCTGCGGGGACGAGCTCCTCACTCCACGGCGGCTGGGCAGAAATGAACCTCACGCATGCGCAATGCATCCCTGTAAGAGAAACGGAACAAGACATAGAGCTACACCGACGCAAGCACATAGAGACAAGTCAGTTCAGACTTGACACAGTCGTTCCTCTGCCTTATTGTGAGTACCCTTACGTGAGGAACCATGGACAGCGACATAATGTAAGTAATTTAACTTACAATTCAGGGACTTTGCCAAGTGACTTTCCCAAACTAAGACTAGATGGGGAGAATTTCCTGGACTGGAACCAGCAACTCCAGGTCACCCTGCTAAAGGAAGATCTATTATCCCTAGTCATAGACCCCCCCAGAAAAACCCTGGACTTTTGAATTAGATTGCATCCACCATAAAGCATACTGTATTGTCATTGCCAGCATTACCCCCAGTATTTACCCCAGCATTAACCACCACTTGACTGCTCTGGAGGTAATACAGAGGATGCACAAACTATTTTACTGCCAAAGCGTAGCAAGCACCACCAGGTTATCCAGGGAATTCTACGCCACCAAACTTAAAGCAGGGACCCCAATGAGCGAGCATTTATTGTCTCTAAATACCACCAGAGCTCAGCTGACACAAAGGGGGGAGGTCATAAGTGAGAGGACTATGATAAGCATCATTGTAAATTCCTTAGACCCCAGTTGGGACACATTTATCACGCAGTTAGAGAACCTAGGGTCAGGGAAACTCTCACTGGAATTACTAACAAGTAAACTAATAGCTGAAGACAGCATCAGGAAAGACCGCTTACTAAGCCGCAGGGAGCAAAGACCCAGCAGAAAGGCTGAGCCACAGGGTAGGAACTACAGTAATGCAGAGTGCTACATATGCGGGTCAAGAAATCATTACAAAAGGGACTGTCCTAGAAACACAGGGGACAGGGATAGGTCACATAGAAGGGACAGACCAGAACAAAGAGCAAGGCACACTAGCGGACGCTCACCAGAGGACAGACACAGGCGTAGGGATTCCCCTAGCCCCAGGGACAGGAGAAACCACAGGGACAGCTCCAGGGAGAGCCAGACTGGATCACTGTATGGCATAGGAGATCAAGAGCGACACATAGGCCAGGACAGGGAGGAAGGCACATGGCTGCTGGACTCAGGGGCCACAAACCATACCACCTATGACCGTAACTCGCTAACCTCATTTACAGAAGAGAGTTTTATAATAAAAGTGGCTAACCAGAACAATGTGCAAGTAACAGGTAAAGGTAACGCATACGTGCCAGGGGTAGGAGTAGTACAAGGAGTACTATTAGTGCCAAATATACCCTATAACATCCTTGCCACTCTAAAACTAAGCAAGGACAACAATGTCGAGGTGACATTCAAGGAAGGAAAGGCGCAGGTAACTAGAGGGGGCAAAAGAATAGGGAACGTAGTAATCAGTGGGGAACTGCCATTCTTCCAACCAGTCAGGGACAAGCAGCCAGAGGTAAACAATCACCAGAAGGTCAAACCCGACAACCCAGACTACATAAGTGGGGAAGTAGAGGGGGTTAGTCACGCACACACCACTGATGATACAAGTGAGCAGGGGACTCCCAGGGAAGGAAAGCCAACGATAGGGAAGCCAATGCATGACAACTGTGCACACCTGCTACACAGAAGACTAGGACACATTAGCTTCCCTGTGGTGCAGAAAATGTTGGAATGCTCTGAAGGTGTAAAAATAAAGGATTGTGAGAACTATCTCGAGTGTTCTATTTGTAAGAGCTCTAAATTAAAAACAAAACCAAGGCCCAAAAAGTCAGTGTGCACAACTAATTCAATCTTCCAACTCATACATATGGACCTAGTGGGACCACTAAGACCCTCCATCAAATATAGGAAGAGGTACTTCCTGACCATAGTGGATGATTTCAGCCGCTATGGCTTCGTATACACGCTAAAACACAAGAGCGAAGTATTCCAAAAATTTAAGGAATTCTACGCAAGGGTGGAGACACAACATGATACCAAGATCAGGCAAATAATGACAGACCGGGGGTCTGAATTTTTGTCAAGTGACTTCTCGCAACAGCTAAAGACACGCGGGATAGTCCACTACACGACTTCTCCATTTTCCGCCTTTCAAAATGGCATTGTAGAACGAAAAAACGGAACACTGCAGACCATGATGAGGTGCGCATTAGAGGATGCCGGCCTAGGGCAGCATTTCTGGTCAGAAGCACTCATTTATTCGAACTACACTTTGAACAGGTTATGGACCAGCGTACTAAACAAAACTCCATACGAGTTAATGTACCAAAGGAAACCACAGGTGTCACACTTACACATATTCGGGGTCACAGCAGATGTGCACATCCCCAAACAATTGAGACATAAGGGAGACAGGGTATCCAGAAGACTGAGGTTCATGGGGTATGAACCAGGAACGAAGGGATATAGATTCATAGACAGCAATAACAATTTTGTGATATCATGAACAGCTGTCTTTCACGAAAACGCCAACTGGTCCAAGATACACCTCAACGAGGTGTCCCTTAGCAAGGACGGACCAGGGGAGGACCAAAGGGGGATAAAGCACCAAACAGGAAAGGGTACAGAGCAAGAAAAGAGCAAACCCAAGAGACAGGAAATACCAGTGAAGGGGTGGAAGGAAAACCACCCATGCATCAAAGTGGACTCACTCACCGAGAGAGAAGCTAGGTACATGCATGACACAGAGACACCCCCCGACAGGCCAATCAGGGCAAACAGGGGCAAAAAAACAGAAAGGTTAGGGGACTACGTGTTATCCCTACACACTAACCAACTAACCCCCAACACATATGAGGATGTACTGAAGTTACCAGATGAGGAAAGAGAAAAATGGGAACAAGCCATGGAGAGGGAAATGGACAGCCTGAGGGAACTAAACGTATACACTCCCTCTAAAGTCCCAATAGGAAAGACGACCATAGGCACCAGGTGGGTCTACAAAATTAAAACACTAGAGGGAAACAAAGCACTCTACAAGGCTAGGCTGGTGGCACAGGGGTTCGCCCAAAAATACCCCGATGATTACACGGAAACGTACTCCCCCACAGTCAGGGCGTAAAATGTGCATTGGTTATTGCATCACTACTTGGGTTAGAAGTACATCAATTCGACGTGCAAACCGCTTACCTGCACGCCGAGCTCGATAAAGAGATATACGTGAGAGCGCCACCTAGCCAAAACACCAGGAAGGGAGAAACCTGGATCCTAAACCGGAGCTTGTATGGACTCAAACAGTCAGGGAAACGTTGGTACGAATGCCTATCCAAGACATTGAAGTCCATGGGATTCTCAGCCACCTCGGCCGACAACTGCTTCTTCACCAAGAAGTCAGACAGTTCCCTCGAGTACGTTTTGATATACGTGGACGATATATTGTATATCGGTGGCCAGTCTAGCAAATGTAATGACTTCGCCAGTGAACTAGGAAAACATTTTACACTGAAAATATTGGGTAAGGTAGATAAATACTTGGGAGTGCAAATCACAAAAACTGGCAGGGGTTTCCAACTGTCACAGAAGGACAAAATTTTGGAACTAATACATAAGTGCAACATGACAAACGCCAAGGGGTGTGAAACACCAATGCAACCAGACTTCTTGAAGGACATGTATAATGAGGCTGAGGCATTCAAGGACAACACATTATACAGATCCACCATAGGCTCCCTATTATACATTGCGAACTGGACTAGGCCAGACATCGCCCTGCCAGTTAACTTGCTATCACGACATGTAGGTAAACCCACTGTGTACCACTGGGAAGCCATCAAAAGGGTACTGAGGTACCTAAAGCAGAGCTCCGATGTTTGCCTATCACTAGAACCCGAGAACACCACAACACCCACACTCACATGCTATGCAGACGCTGACTGGGCTGGGGATGTGAAATGCAGAAAGAGTACTTCAGGTTACGTATTCTTTCTAAACAACAGCCCAGTACATTGGTACACAGGCAAACAGGATCTGGTAGCCACATCCACAACAGAGGCCGAATATATTTGTTTGTCCAAGGCCGCCAACAACCTGGTCTGGTTTGATGACCTGCTCGCAGACATATGGGCCGAACCGAACTATCCCATCATCATGCACGAGGACAATAAAGCCGCTATGGAAATATCTAAGGCTGAAGCTGTGGGTCAAAGGTCGAGGCATATCGACATAAAATACAAACACGTTAGACAGTTCGCAAGCATAGGATTCATAAGAGTTATGCATTGTGACACAGAAGAACAAACAGCGGACATTCTAACCAAACCATTGCAAAATAAACAACACACGTATTTAACATCAAAATTAGGTGTCCTCCTGAAAAGGGCACCTCAGGTATGCACCACACAAGAACACCTCGGCCAGGCATTTAGAGGGGGTTTTGTCAGGAATAAATGCCTTGCCTCTGATCCAGAGCTAGAGGCAGGGGGGCTGGACAAGCCAGCCCCCAAGGTCCACCCTAACCCAATAACCCCTCCTTACCTTAGCCACGCCCAAGGGGTACTTAAGGGTCAGCCATGCGGTCCTGCTTCAGTTCCAGACTTGTACCTGTAATGATAAGATGCTTAATTAATAAACAATATCTGATTTAATGAATACCTGCTTATGGAGTTATTGGGCACGATCCTTGAACACATTTAACAAAACATTTCTTACATATCCATTTTTTCTCCCTTATTTCAATTTATCCTTTATACATATAATTCTAATTAGGTGCCCAACTCAGCCATTTCACTCTATTGACCTGCCGCACCATCAGTCCCCTCTACCACAAAGATCCTGCAGGAGAAGGGCAGTATGGACAACCGTGGGATCTGGCAGGGTGAGAGCTGTGAACCATAAACACAAAGCTTTTGCTGTGTCCCAGCATAACAGATATAGTGCCCTTGCTGACCTTAACAAGGACACTAAAGTGACAGGTCAAGGTAGTTGTGATACTGATAACTCAAATAAGCAGGGGATCATGGTCCGAGATGAAGAACTTACTTTGGAAAGGGGAAAGTGTGAACCAGGTATTACACATCGGTCACACAAGAAGAGCACGGTATCCAAAAAGAGAAGCCACCTTCTGGTTGGTGATTCAATTGTAAGGGATGTAAAGTTAGGAAAAGATATGGAGGTTTTTAAAGAGGTCAGGTGTCTGCCAGGTGCTACTGCCAGCAGAGACAAGAGGCATATTCTTAAAATAGTTAAGAATGCCAGTAAGGACTGTGATGTTGATGCTATTATACATCTTGGCACAAATGATCTGACCCAAAAGGATGTACTTTCTGTGCAGAATGATTTCCAGAGCTTGGGGTATGAACTTAGTAGTATAGGTTGTAGGCTTATCTTTTCAGAGGTTTTACCGATATATAAGGAACAAAAAGGGAAAGGCCAGTGTGTAGCGGAGTTTAATGTGTGGCTAAAGGAGTGGTGTAGAAGGGAAGGCTTTGGTTTTATTAGTCATGATGTCTGCAACTGGTCCAGTGAAAAACTGTACAAAAGAGATGGATTGCATCCATCAAAGAAAGGGACTGAGTTACTTAGCAATAAATTCACATATTTTCTGGATAAACATTTAAACTGAACAGCGGGGACAGAGAATTAATTGATACAGAACATTTCTGTCCCCAGCAATCCAAAATTAATAGGGCTATCAGTGCATGTAACATAGATGTCTGTGCAAGTAAGATTATCACCCCTGTTGTCAACCAAAACCAAGCATTTATTTATTTATTTATTTATTTATTAAATTTCTATACCGCCCTTCTCCAAATAGGACTCAGGGCGGTGCACAGCCAAGATAAAAACAGAGCATACAAAATTTAAGAACAGTATTAAAATAATTAAATATTTTGGCCGAAATTAAGATAACCCAATTTAAAATCAATTTAAAATTTAACTCAGGCCAGCCCAGCTTGTTGAAATAAATAGGTTTTCAGGGCCCAACGAAAAATCCGGAGGTCTGTTATTATACGTAACTCTGGGGGAAGGTTGTTCCAGAGGGTGGGCGCCGTCACAGAGAAGGCTCTCCCCCTGGGGGTCGCCAGCCGACATTGTCTGGCGGACGGCACCCTGAGGAGGCCCACTCTGTGCGAGCGTACTGGCCGGTGGGAGGCTATTGGTGGCAGAAGGTGGTCTCGTAAATACCCCGGCCCTAAGCCATGGAGCGCTTTAAAGGTGGTCACCAACACCTTGAAGCGCACCCGGAAGACCACCGGGAGCCAGTGCAGCTCGCGCAGGAGAGGTGTCACATGGGAGCGCCTCGTCGCCCCCATAATCCCCCGTGCGGCCGCGTTCTGGACCAGCTGGAGCCTCCGGGTGCACCCCAGGGGGAGCCCCATGTAGAGAGCGTTGCAGTAGTCCAGGCGGGAAATGACTAGTGCCTGAGTGACTGTGCGTAGAGAGTCCCGATCTAGAAAGGGGCGCAGCTGGCGTATCAGGCGAACCTGATAAAAAGCCCCCCTGGCCACGGCCGTCAAATGATCTTCTAAAGACAGCCGTGCGTCCAGGAGGACGCCCAAGTTGCGAGCCCTCTCCGTGGGGGCGAGTGATTCGCCCCCAATAGCCAGCGATGGCGTCAGCTGGCTATATCGGGACGCTGGAAGCCACAGCCACTCGGTCTTGGAGGGGTTGAGTCGGAGCCTGTTTCTCCCCATCCAGGCCCGCACGGCCTCCAGGCACTGGGACATCACTTCAAGGGCATCGTTGGGGTGGCCTGGGGTGGAGATGTACAGCTGGGTGTCATCAGCGTACTGATGGAACTCCACCCCAAAGCCACGGATGATCTCACCCAGCGGCTTTACATAAATGTTGAACAGAAGGGGCGAGAGGACCGACCCTTGTGGCACCCCACAAGCAAGGTGCCTCGGGGTCGACCGCTGCCCCCCCGTCAACACAGATTGCGACCGGTCAGAGAGGTAGGAGGAGAACCACCGCAGAACGGTGCCCCCCACCCCCAACCCTGCCAACCGGTGCAACATGATACCATGGTCGATGGTATCAAAAGCCGCTGAGAGGTCTAACAGGACCAGGATAGAGGAGCAACCCCTATCCCGAGCCCTCCAGAGATCATCCACCAACGCGACCAATGCCGTTTCCGTGCTGTGCCCAGGCCGGAAGCCGGACTGGAGCGGGTCTAGATAGACAGCTTCATCCAGGTACCGGGGGAGCTGTTGCGCCACCACACTCTCAACAACCTTCGCAACAAAGCGAAGGTTGGAGACTGGACGATAGTTAGCCAAAACAGCCGGATCCAGAGAGGGCTTCTTGAGGAGGGGCCTCACAACCGCTTCTTTCAAAGCGGCCGGCAGGACCCCCTCACTCAAAGAAGCGTTAACAATCTTCTGGAGCCAGCCTCGTGTCACCTCCCGGGAAGCCAGTACCAACCAGGAGGGACACGGGTCCAATAAACATGTGGTCGCGTTCAGCCGTCCCAGGACCCTGTCCATGTCCTCGGGAGCCACAGGATCGAACTCCCCCCAGATAACACTCTCAAGACCTGCCTCAGTCATCCCGTCCGGACATACCCAGTCAGAGGCCAGTCCTTCCCGAATCTGAGCGATTTTGTCATACAGATACTGCACAAAGTCCTCGGCTCGGCCCTGCAAGGGGTCATCCCGCGCTTCCAGATGGAGGAGGGAGCGGGTCACCCTAAACAGGGCGGCCGGGCGATTATCTGATGACGCGATAAGAGCGGCAAAATAACTAGATTTCGCCGCTTTTATCGCCACTAGGTAGGTCTTTTTTTTTTTCTTTTTTTTTTTTTTTTTTTTTTTATTGAAAAAGTTTTCAAATACAAATTTTTCCCCTTTTTTTTCCTTCCCCCCCTCCTCCCTAACCCCCCTTCGCCACCCATCCCCCCCGCGACTTCTTCACACCAAAAACCTAATTCATAACAGATTACATAATATTTTACCATCGCCTTACTCTCTCCTCTATATACTGACCCTTACTTACTAAAAATATTATTAATATTATTACTTTCCCCTTTTACCATACATTTCAAAAAAAAAAAAGCAGTCTGCTATAACATTGTATGATAACTTCTAGTTTAACAAAATATTATTATAACTCCCAATTTAGCAATAATCTACCCTTTTTGTCCTCCCCAAAACTTATATCTATGTATTGTTACAACATTTCAAAGCAACCTTCCACTTTAAGACTGTATAATAAATCCTACTTTAACATTTATTCTTTGTGTATATTAATATAACATTTCAAAGCAGCCTTCCACATAAGTCCTAATTTAACTATTCAACTCTGTCCATTTCCTCCACTACCCTAAATATATCACTTAAACATCCCTTTTCTTAAGCTAATCCATCAGTGGACTAACATATTTCCACCCACTTTCCTACAAAATTACCATACACAACAATTCTTAATATCTTCAATCCACTGCCCACTCTGCTAATATATATATATATATACATATATTCCGTTATGTAAAAAAAAAAGACAATAACTTTAAATTTATAATCCATATAATATCTTCTATAATGTCTTTCCACTAGATTGTTGAGTCCCCCATCCATAATTGGGTAACGTAGCATCCTGGTGCAACAGTTTGTTCAAAGTCTTCAGTCTTCATCTGCCCCCATCAGTAATGAGTATCCTCATATATATATAAAAATAAAAACAACCACCCGAGTGACATTATAATTGTATTCCATATAGTTGTAATTGTGGCTTTCATCAGGATTATTAATTCCCATCATCGTAATGGGTAACAACCAGATCTTCTGCATGCCCCAACGTAACTCTCTTGCCTTGTAGCTCAGAATAATTATAATATATTTATCAGTACAAGAAAAGAAATCCAAAATAGATAATTCAAATCCAACAGATTAAGGCTCTTTTCACATCCCAAAATTACGGCATTGCAGAGGTCTGCCACTAGGTAGGTCTTAATATGAGACCTCACCAGTGTTCGGTCGGATTCGGAGCGACTGGTCCTCCAACTACTCTCCAGGCGTCTTTTCCGGCGCTTCATCTCCCTAAGCTCCTCGGAGAACCAAGGAGCTAGGTGAGTTCGGTGCCGGGTCAGAGGCCGCAAAGGCACGACACGGTCCAAGGCCCCGGCAGCCGCACTATCCCAGGCGGCCACCAGGTCCTCAGTCGAGTCATGAGCCAGAGTCTCAGGAAATGGCCCAAGCTCCATCTGGAACCTATCAGGGTCCATCAGGCGCCTGGGGCGGAACCACCTGGTCGGTCCCGCCTCCCTGCGGCGGGGTGCAGCGGTTAGAAAGTCCAGTCGAAGGAGCGAGTGGTCAGACCATGACAAGGGTTCGATGACTATATCCCCTGTATCAAGGCCACTCAACCACTGACCAGAGACAAAAACTAAGTCCAGAGTGTGTCCACCCGTGTGAGTGGGGTCATGAATTAACTGAGTAAGGTCCATGGCCGTCATGGAAGCCATGAACTCTCGAGCCACCTCAGACGTTTCGCCGACAGATGGCAGGTTGAAATCCCCCATGACTAGAAGTCTGGGGGTACCAACCGCCACCTCAGCTATGACGTTGAGCAGCTCGAGCAGGGCCGTTGCCACGCGGCAGGGAGCCAGGTACGTGATCAACAAGCCCATCTGTACTCCACAACCCCACCTCACAAAAAGGGACTCACATCCGGCTATCTGTGGAACAGTGGTCTCCCTCGGATCAAGACTTTCCTTTATAATAACCGCCACCCCCCCCGCCCCTGCCCTGAGCTCTCGGCTGATGGAATGCTCGGAAACCTGGTGGGCACATATCCACGAGGGGAACCCCCCCCTCATGGCCCAACCAGGTCTCCGTAATACCTGCCAGGTCCGCTCCCCCCTCCTGAATAAGATCGCAATAGTGAGTGCCATACCATGTGCATTAATCAAACAGGTGGCAAGAAAGTAGGGGCAGTCAGGCACAACACAGGTTATGTAGACAGATTGTTGGGGGCAATATGCTATTTAGTATACTGTCTTTGGTGTAAGCCGCCCAGAGTCCTCAGAGAGTGGGCGGCATAGAAATACGAATAATAAAAATAAAAAATAAAAATAAAAAAATAAACACAGGGTCAATCAAAATGGACTCAAATGTCCATACACCAATGCACAGAGTATGAGGAATAAACAGGGTGAATTAGAAATTCAAGTAAATGAAGGCAGATATGATATTGTTGCCATTACAGAAACTTGGTGGGATGAAACCCGCAAGTGGAACATACAGCTAGAGGAATATAAATTATTTAAAAGAAATAGACCAAATAAAAGAGGAGGTGGAGTTGCACTATATATAAGAAATAACTACATCTCTACAGAAATAGAGCACAACAATGATGAAAATTATCTTGAATGCATTTGGGTCAATATTAAAGGTGGGGGGGGGAATGACATTGCCATAGGTCTATACTATAGGCCACGCAACCAAACAGAGGAAGTAGATGAACTTTTTGCTAGTCAGCTAACTAAGGTATGTAGGAAGCACATCACAATAGTAATGGGGGATTTTAACTACCCTGACATCAACTGGGAGACAAACTCTGCACCAAGTGGAAGATCCAACAGGTTCCTAACAAACCTAGCAGACAACTTTGTTTCCCAAAAAGTAGAGAAGGGAACAAGGGGATCAACCATATTGGACTTAATTCTCACTAACAGAGATGAAATGATAGAAGGTGTTGAAGCTACAGGAACCTTGGGGGCAAGTGATCATGCAATATTGGAATTCAACATTATGCAAACACTAGTAGAACAAAGTCAAACTAGAGTCTTGGACTTTAAGAGAGCTAATTTCAATAAATTTAGAGCTTGAGAAGGATTCCATGGATGAGAATCCTCAAGGGGAAAACAACTCAAGAAGCTTGGGAAATTTTGAAAAGTGAGATTATAAAAGCCCAGTCTAGCACAATACCAATGAAGAAGAAAAATAATAGATCTCAAAAGAAACCAGCATGGCTGCATAAAGAACTCTCTAACAAATTGAAAGACAAAAAGGACAAGTATAAAAAGTGGAAAGAGGGGCAAATAACTAAGGCAGAATATCAGCAAATAGCCCAAGCCTGTAAAGATGAAGTGAGGAAAGCTAAGGCTCACAATGAACAAAGGCTTGCGACAAAAGTAAAAAATAACAAAAAAAGCTTCTTCCAACATGTTAAAAACAAGAAAAAAGTCAAGGAAACAATTGGCCCATTGCTGGGAGAAAGTGGCAGGAAGGTGACAAGCAACAGGGAGAAAGCAGAACTCCTTAACTGATTTTTTGCATATGTCTTTACACAAAAGGAAAAAACAGTCCAACCTATCAAAAACAGCACCACAAAAAACAGATTAGAAACACAAGTTAAAATAGGGAAGAAAATGGTAAGTGAACACCTGTCTACCCTAGACGAGTTCAAATCACCAGGACCAGATGGATTACACCACAAGGTTCTGAAGGAACTGGCAGACAAGATCTCAGAACCACTGAACTATATCTTTCAAAGATCCTGGAGCACAGGGGAACTGCCAGAGGACTGGAAAAGAGCTGATGTAGTTCCCATCTTCAAAAAAGGAAGAAAAAAAAAACAGATCCAGGAAAATACAGACCTATCAGCCTGACCTCACTACCAGGGAAGATTCTGGAAAAGATAATCAAGCAATGAATCACCGAACACCTAGAAGCAAACAAAGTAATAACCAAAAGCCAACATGGGTTTGTCAAAAACAGATCATGCCAGACTAATCTTATGCATTCTTTGACAAAGTGACAAAATTAGTGGACCAGAGGAATGCTGTCGATATAATTTACTTGGACTTCAGTAAAGTATTTGATAAAGTAGACCATAACCTACTACTAGATAAAGTAGAAAAATGTGGGTTAGACAGCATCACCACCAGATGGATTCATAACTGGCTGACCAATCGCACTCAATGTGTAGTCCTCAATGGAACTGCATCTACATGGAGGGAAGTATGCAGTGGAGTACCCCAGGGCTCTGTTTTAGGCCCAGTGCTCTTCAACATCTTCATCAATGACTTGGACGAGGGGATAGATGGGGAACTCATCAAATTTGCAGATGACACCAAGCTGGCAGGAATAGCCAACACTCCAGAAGATAGGCTCAAGATACAGAAGGATCTTGACAGACTTGAACATTGGGCGCTATCTAACATCATGAAATTCAACAGTGAAAAAACTAAGGTTCTACATTTAGGGAAGAAAAACAAAATGCACAGGTACCGTATATGTGGTACCTTGCTCAATAGTAGTAACTGTGAGAGGGATCTTGGAATCCTAGTGGACAACCATTTAGATATGAGCCAGCAGTGTGCAGCAGCTGCCAAAAAAGCCAACACAGTTCTGGGCTGCATAAACAGAGGGATAGAATCAAGATCATGTGAAGTGTTAATACCACTTTATAATGCCTTGGTAAGGCCACACTTGGAATATTGCATTCAGTTTTGGTCGCCACAATGTAAAAAAGATGTGGAGACTCTAGAAAGAGTGCAGAGAAGAGCAACAAAGATGATTAGGGGACTGGAGGCTAAAACATATGAAGAGCGGTTGCAGGAACTGGGTATGTCTAGTTTAATGAAAAGAAGGACTAGGGGAGACATGATAGCAGTGTTCCAATATCTCAGGGGTTGCCACAAAGAAGAGGGAGTCAAACTATTCTTCAAAGCACCTGAGGGTAGAACAAGAAGCAATGGGTGGAAACTAATCAAGGAGAGAAGCAACTTAGAACTAAGGAGAAATTTCCTGACAGTTAGAACAATTAATAAGTGGAACAACTTGCCTGCAGAAGTTGTGAATGCTCCAACACTGGAAATTTTTAAGAAGATGTTGGATAACCATTTGTCTGAAGTGGTGTAGGATTTCCTGCCTGGGCAGGGGGTTGGACTAGAAGACCTCCAAGGTCCCTTCCAACTCTGTTATTCTATTCTATTCTATTCAAAAATTGATTTATTTACATATATACATATAGATAACAATGTACACAATTTCTTTCCTACAATCTGCATCTTTTCTGTTTCCTCTTGTTTGTTGCTGCATTTCCACTCCTATATCTTCCTCATTTACTCTTTCCTTGCCTTTTATCCCTCTCCTCTAACCATTCATACCATTTCTCCCACACTATGTAATATTCTGTTTCCTCTTTTTCTTGTATTTCCTTTGTAAGTTTGTCTATTTCTGCACATTCCAAAACTTTTCTAATCAGATTATCTTCCGTTGATATATTGTTATTTTTCCAATTTTGTGCATATATTATTCTTGCTGCTGTTATAATATGTATAATTAAATATTGTATTTTCCCCCCATAAATTCCTGGGAGTATTCCTTTTTTTTTTTAATTGAAAAAGTTTTACAATTACATTTTCTCCCCAATTTCCCCCCCCTAACCCTCCCTGACCCCCCCCTAACCCCCCCTAACCCCCCCTAACCCTCCCCTCCCCCCCGGACTTCCACAAAATATAATCCAAATCAAAATCCCCTTTTTATAAAACTTGAACCCCTCCACCTCCTGTATATTTTTCACATCTTCACAAAATTCAATTATTCTATCCCTGTATAATACTTTCAATTAAAAGCTATCTGATATTTCCTAGTTTGGTATTTATTCTGCACATAATCTATCCACTTTTTCCACTCCCATACATAAGTCTCTTGTGTCCGATCTTTTAAATATGCTGAAATCTTCGCCATCTCTGCAAAACTGGCCATCTTCAAAGTCCATTCTTCAATAGTGGGCATAACTTCATTTTTCCAATATTGACCTATCAGTAATCTCGCTGCTGTTATCATATACAATATCAGCTTTACTTCACCCAATGTAAAACCCTTAACTATACCCAATAAAAACAATTGTGGAGAAAACTGGATTTTTTTCTTCAAAACATTCTGCATAACCCACCAAATTTTTATCCAAAAAGCCTTCACTTTCTTACAAGTCCACCACATATGATAATATGTGGCATCTAGACAATCACATCTCCAGCATTTTGGTTGAACATTAGGGTACATGCACGATAATTTCTTAGGATCTAAATGCCATCTATAAAACATTTTATAAAAATTTTCCCTCAAATTCTGCGACTGTGTAAATTTAACATTCTGAACCCATATTTTTTCCCATGTTTCCAACATCACTGGTTCTGCAAAATTTTGTGCCCACTTTATCATGCAATCTTTAACCAATTCAGTTTCTGAGTCCCTTTCTAACAAAACTTTATAAACCCTTTTAATATGCATTGGACCTTTCTCTTTTATATGTCTAACCAATTCTTCCTCATGCATCATTATACCAGTTTTTTGGTCCTCTTTCCATCTCAATTGAAGTTGATTATACTGTAACCAGGTTAAATTAATCCCTTCTTCCAACAGCGTTTCTAAAGTCTTCAGTCGCCATCTGCCCACATCTGCAAAAAGAACTTCTTTATATAAAACCCCCCCGAGTGACATTATATTTGTATTCCATATGATATGACCAAGATCCAGCCATAACGGTATTTTGTAATCCCATTTGAGTCGGTGCTTCTTCCAAACTCTCATCAAAGAGTTTCTAAGTATGTGGCTTTTGAATACTTTATCCACTTTGTTCTCATAAAATAAGTAAGCATGCCAGCCAAATTCAAGATCAAAACTTTCTATATTCAATATTCCAGTCTTTCTCCTTCCAAACCAATCACTTGCTTGCGTCAAAGCTGCTGCTTCATAATATAATTGTAGGTTTGGAAGTTTAAGACCTCCCCTTTCTGGAACATCTTGCATAATTTTCAGTTTGACTCTCGGCTTTTTCTCATTCCAGACAAACTTATTCACTCCTCTTTGCCATTCTCTCAATTGTTTATCACTTTTAAGCACCGGAATCATTTGAAACAAAAAAAGAAATCTTGGCAAAATGTTCATCTTAACTGCTGCTATTCTTCCAAGTAGAGACAGCTGCAGTTTTTTTCCAGGTCTCCATATCTTTCTGTACCTCTCGCCACAACACCTCATAATTATTTTGAAACAATTTCATATTTGATTCTGCAACCTGAACTCCTAGATATTTAACCTTTGGTACTATCTCAAAACCTGCCTTGCTTTCAAGTTCCTATTTTCGATCTTGTGTCATATTTTTAACTATCATCTTAGTTTTTTTCTGGTTCAGTCTAAATCCTGATACTATACCATATTGTTCTATAATGTCTTTCATCTCGATTATTGATTCCATCGGCTGTGTTAGGGTAACAACCAGATCATCTGCAAATGCCCTTATTCTGTAATCCTCTTGCCTTATCACTATTCCTTTCAAGATATTCGAGTCCCGTATTGTATTCAACAAGACTTCTAATGTTAAAATAAATAACAATGGGGATAACGGACAACCTTGTCTTGTTCCTTTTTCAATATTAAAGTCTGTTGTCAAACTTCCATTAATAATAATCTGTGCCTTTTGTTCTTGATAAATTGCTGAAACCGCCTGTATAAATTGATCCCCAAAGTCCATCTTTTTTAAAGTCTTTAATAGAAAGTTCCAATCCACTCTATCAAAGGCCTTCTCCGCATCCAAAAAAACCAGCACTGCAGGGATCTGTTTATTCTTCTCGAGATATTCCAGTAAATCTATAACTTGCCTTACATTATCCTTCATGTATCTGCCTTCTATAAATCCCGCTTGATCACAATGAATCACCTCTTGAATAACTGGCATCAACCTGTTGGCTAATACTTTTGCAAATATTTTATAGTCATTATTCAGAAGAGATATTGGTCTAAAATTCTCAGGTTTTTTAGGACCTACTTGCTCTTTCGGTATCAATGAAATATAAGCTGTTTTCCATGATGGGGGTATTTTACCCCCTTGTTGTATACTACAAAATAAATCTTTAAGATGTTCAATCATTTCTGCTTGTAAGGTTTTATAGTACACCGCAGTTAAACCATCCGTCCCAGGAGCTTTAGCTGTTTTCAATTGTTTAATTGCGGCAATAATCTCCTCAGCTGTTATAAAATGATTCATTCTCTCCTTTTGTTGACTAGTAATTTTTGTGACTCTTATTTTCTAGATATTTCTCTATAAGTCCATTCTGTGTATCATCTTTGGCATATAATTTAGTGTAATAATCTACAAAAACTTCTTTAATGAATTTTTGTTGAGAAATTTCCTTCCCTCCAGTGTCAATACTATCAATAATCCGTGTACTCTGCCTCTTCCTTAGTGTATAAGCCAACCATCTGCCTGGTTTATTAGCGTTGCAAAATGTGTTATGTTTCGCAAATTGTAAATTTGTTGCTGTTTGTTCCGCCATAAGCATTTGAAATTGATTTTTCAGAAGTTTTATAGCTCCTCGTATTCTTTCATCTGTTGGGTTTTTTATAAGTAACTTTTCTTTATTCTTTATTTCTGCTTCCATTTCAGATCTTTTCTTTTGTCGATTCAATTTATGTTTAGAGTTCATATGAATGAGTACCCCTCTCATATATGCTTTACTCGCATCCCACACGATTTCAATAGGGGTACCCTTATTCAAATTTATTTCAAAAAATTCTTTCATCTGCTTTTTAAGTTCTGTTATATTCTTTTCATATCTAAACAAATTTTCAATTAATCTCCATGATCTTCTCTCACTCTTTCCCATCTCAATTTCTATCCATATGGTCAGTTAAAGTCCTTGGAAAAATACTGGGAGTATTCCTAATAAAAATATTTCTGGCTTCATCTCTATATGCTGTTTGGTTCTCTCTTCTAATTGTATTCTAATTTTACTCCAATATTGTTTTGCTTTGGGGCACGTCCACCACATGTGGTAATATGTTCCCTGATGTTGTTTACATTTCCAGCACGTTGATGAGGTGTTGGGGAACATTTTAGCCAGCCTTGCCAGTGGAAGATTGTCAGGGCATTTATTAATCCCATGTTTGGCTCTGGGACTAATTACCCTGGTTTAATTAGAGGAGATGAATAGTGGCTCCTCCTTGTTTGCAATATTCCGAAAAAGAAACGCGAAGGAAGGTTTCTAATAAAACTCATTTATTTGTTATAAAGAAAATAAAACACCTCACTAACTAAGAAAAGTTAATTGCTACATTTTTGAAAGTAATTCTTGCTGGCTATCTCAGCCGGACCTTGCTGGAAAGAGAACAAAGGAAAAGTGTGAAGGAATGTGGGTGGATACGGAAACACGTAGCTTACTGATAAGAAGTTGGCAAGCTACGGAGAGTCTGGCAGTCCAGAAATAATGAGCTCAGCTGGCAAATAAAATAACGCAGTGACAAAGATGCCACCTATAGAACATTTTGTACATATTTTCTTTATAGGTTACAGACATTGTCAGTTTGTAATTTTTGTTCCATAATTTCTCCCATTTATCCAATTCTATGTTATATCCGAAATTTCCCCCCCAAATTATCATGTTTTCTTTAACTACCTCCTCCTCCATTTTGTATCTTAATATAGTTATAATTTTTTTTATCAATTTATCCTCTGTGCCTTGAAGAATTTTATCTAATTTGTGTGTTTCTTTTTGAAATCCATATTGTGTTAAATTTGTCCTATATCTGGATTGTATTTGCATGTATGGCCACCAATCAATGTCTGTACCCTGTTCTTTTAATTCTTGTCTTGTTTTCAATTCTCCTTGACTGTTTAGTAAAACTTTGTATCTTTTAATTTTATCAATATCCAATACATTCGGATAAATTAGCGCCTCCATTGTTGATAACCATTCTGGAATTTTATTGTAATGATTCTTTTTTATCCCTTGCCATTTTTGTAATAATGTGTCTCTGATTAAGTGTCTCTGAAAGTAACTGTGTTGTCTATTTTTTCCGTCCCATAAAAAGGCATGCCACCCTATCTGTAGATTATGTCCCTCTAATGTTAAAATTATTTTGTTCCTTAATTCCATCCAGTCTTTGATCCAAATAAGTGTTGGTGCCTTGTAATATGTTTCCCAATCTGGGAGTCTGAAACCTCCTCTTTCCCTACTATCTTGTAATGATTTTATTTTGATTCTTGATTTTTTCCCTTGCCAGATATAATTCGCTATTCATTTGTTTAGATCTTTAAAGAAATGTTTTACTAATTTTATGGGTGCTACTTGAAACAAAAATAATATTCGTGGTAGAATATTCATTTTGATCGATGCTATTTTTCCTATGAAGGATAATTGTAGTTTTCTCCAAATTTCCAAGTCTTTCTTTATCTGTGATATTAATTTGTTATAGTTATCCTCTTTAATCAATGAACATTTATTTGTTAACCAAATTCCTAAATATTTTATTTTTTTGGTCGTTTGAATGCCCATTTTATCTTCCAGTTCATTTTCCTGTTTCTTGGTGAAGTTTTTCGTTAATGCCTTTGTTTTGAGTTAATTAATTTTAAATCCTGCTACCTTTCTATATTCATCTATTTGTTGTATTAGTTTGGGTCCTGTCTATTTTTTGCTGTAAAATAAATACTAGATCATAAATACTAGATCATCAGCAAAGGCTTGAACTTGGAGCCTTGATAGTACAGTGGTTTAGTGCACCCTGTTATTAACACAGCTGCCTGCAATTTCTGCTGGTTCGAATCTCTCCAAGGCTCAAGGTTGACTCAGCCTTCCATCCTTTCTAAGGTAGGTGAAATGAGGACCCAGTTTGTGGGGGCAATAAGCTGACTTTGTATAAAATATACAAAAGAATGAAGGCTATTGCTTAACGCATTGTAAGCCGCCCTGAGTCTCCGGAGAAGGGCGGCATATAAATCAAATTTAAAAAAAAAAAACAAAACTTTATACTCTTCTTTTTTTATTTTCAAGCCTTTTATTTAATTTTCACCTCTAATTTTAATTAACAATACTTCTATTGATAGTATAAATAATAAGGGAGATAGGGGACATCCTTGTCTCACTCTTTTTGCTATAGTAAATTTTTCGGTGGTGTCTGTTTATTATTATCTTTGCCGTTTGTATTGAATATATTTTTTCTACCATTTTTACGAATTTCTCTCCGAATTTCATGTTTTCTAATTGCAAAATAATAAATCTCCAATTTAAATTATCGAAGGCCTTTTTGGGCATCCAAAAATATTAATGCCACTTGTTTGTCCGGGTGTGCCTCGTAATATTCTAATATGTCTATGATAGTTTTCATGTTGTTTTTTATTTGCCTTTTTGGTAAAAATCCATTCTGGTCAGGGTGGATATACTCATTTATCACTTTTTTGAATCTTTCCGAAATTATTGATATGAATAGTTTATAATCTGCGTTTAGTAATGAGATGGGTCTATAATTTTTGATTTCTTGTTGATCTGTGTCTTCTTTTGGGATAAGGGTGATGAGGGCTTCTGTCCAGTGGTGGGATTCAAATAATTTAAAAACTGGTTCTATGGGCGTGGCTAGGTGGGTGTGGCTAGGTGGTCATGTGACTGGGTGGGCGTGCCCAACTTGACGTCACTCACAGCAAGGTAGGGCGGCACGTTGCTGTGAGTGACATCATTGGCTACAACCACTCAGTCACATGACTGATGCTGCAGAGACAGGGTGATTTCCTACCTTCCCCCCCTGTTGTTTCGATGAAGAAAGACACGTAGGCAGGATGATGGTCACCAGATGTTGTTTCGATGAAGAAAGACGCGTAGGCAGGATGGTGGTTCACGGGAAGGCCCCTCGGGTGGAAGGCACCTTGCTCAAGGCACCCCGGTGTCAAGGTACCTTGGGGAAGGCACCCTGACTCCATCCAGAAGGCTTCCTTTTATTGTCATTTTACAACTATCATGGCAAAACATCAATCAACGTATACTTGTCCTGATTGGCTACAGAAAGCTCGTGAAGTCCATATGGATCCCTCGTGTTTCCCTCATGTTATTTCCTGTAACAGACAATTGCCTACGTGTTGGGCCCCCATGCCTGGTATGTCTGAGATAAGGTCTTCTGCCAGACATCCTGTTTTACATTTCTAAGAAGATTAGGACATATGGTAACGTTGTTTACCCAGTGCGGTTTGCCGGTAACTGAGATAACACCATCTCCACATATTCTCCTTTTTTATTTTATTTTTTATTGTTTAATATTTTGCAAGCATACCTAATTCCAGATTTGGAAGGCCGAATTCTTGGACGAAATATCACTAATAACCGAGGCAAACATTTTATGCAACAACGATGGATACTATTTGTCGCACCCATCCAAAATCTGGGAGCCAAGACCATAACCATTCCCATGGGGATTGTGGAATAGTGGAGCCAATTGGATTATCTGCAATCATGTTTTCCATGTGCTCAATTGTAGCTGAAATATTTGCTTTATAATCAGTAACATACATACAACAATGTGAATGAATCAAAGCACATACACCACCCTTGGCCTCTAAAATAACATCTAAAGCATAACTAAATAGGATAATTAACGTTTTCATTTTGTAATGTTCCAGGGATCTAAAGATGTTGATTCCATTCGATTTCATGAAAAGGAATAGCATGTATTAAAAGTCCTTCTCTTGCATGTGTGGGAACGTGCATGCAGATCCAACAATCAGTTTTACCTATTAATCGAGAGATATTCTGCACATCCGATATATAGGAATTTTGATCCCAAAGTCCTTGCTCTGGAATTCCATGTTGCAAAGTCATTGTAGCCACGCAAGGAGGGAAAATACACATAAGAATAATACACATTATAATGGTTACAGAATTAGCATTTAAACAAGCAAAAGCCGCTACTAAAAAGTTCTCTGGTGTTTGCTACGGTATATCCTTTTCCTGTAGCAATTTTGTAGATTGAGCAGAAAGAGCTTTAATCTGTCTCCAGGTCACTTGATGAACCTGGTGAGGTGCTCGATCCCGATCCTGCTGAGGGTTCTGCAGGCTGAGTGAGAAGTTTAGGATTGGGTTTTTCAGTCCTTGGTGCCACACCATCCTTCCACGGTTTCACACGCCAAGCAGGGATCCACACCGGACCTGTAGGCATAAGCACAGCAGCATATCCCCTTCCCCATGTCAATAAGGGAACAGGTCCATGCCATTCAGAGTTAGGCAATAATCTATACATTACCTGTGGCTGGGGATGACTTATTCTACTTCCAAAATGATCATCTACTGGAGTTGATAAATTTGTGATATTAAGATGATTCAGAGTAAACAGAACTTTATTTAACCATTCCTGTTTACCAGGGAGACCTATAGGAATTCCCCCTGTTTGTTTTTGTTTTATCCAAAACAGACTTTAATGTAAAATTCACGCGTTCCATTTGTGGCTTGTAGAGTTAAAAATATGCCAAAAAGATGTTTAATTTGCCATGTGCCACAAAATTCAACAAAGGAGTGACTACAATATGCAAGACCACTGTCTGTTTCTAATGTAGAAGGTAGGCCCATGACAGCAAATGTCTTTCTGAGGAGTAGCCCATATAAAATAAGAAAAAAAAAATAGCCAAAGTTGTTTGCTTTAAGTCCTCTAGGATTCACCCCAATGGAGGTAGATGGGGTTGTTGTGGAATGGAAGGACTAAAAAAACATTCCCAGGTCAGTCAGAGACAGCTTTATTGCACAAGGTTCAGAGCCAGATTTGTACCTGAAGCTTTGAACAAAGAAAGAACTCTGATACAATGGTTTTTATACATTTCTAAGACAAAGGATTCAGTGAGATCATACATTTTCCATATATGGTTAATCATGAGATCATACATCCGATTTTCCTTATATGGTTCCATACACTGGATAATAAGTTCATCTAATTACTTAAAGCATTAATCTTAGTTTACAAAATTATCTTAGCCGCACAACTTTTCTTAAGTACTCGGAGTTGCTAATGGGAGAGTTACTACTGTCCTTGGGTAAATTTATTGGATTAAGTAACTCTTTGTAACATATAGGTCTTTGTGTCATTCACAGTGAGGTCACTCAGATGTTTTTCCATATGGCAGTCCTTTCCGTGACATCTAGGTCTCAGAAGATATATTACCACTTAAAGGGGTTTAACTGTTTGTTAATGTAATTTCCAACAAGCACTTTCCTCTCTTATAATAATGTGAATAGATAGGGTCTCTCAGAGTTCATGTATCCAAGCACGTCTTCCCCTTATAATAATGTGAATAGAGAGGGTCCCCCAGAGCCCATATATCTGACTCTGTATGATTCCTATTTTATTCACAATATTTCTTTTATCTACATTATTCTTTATTTGCTATATTTACCTCAGGGTGATTTGAGAACATTGAGGACATTGCTGTATAATTGCTCTAGCATGATCTAAAGGAATGTGAAATTGTTTTGCAAGAGCCTTGGCATTTTGATGAAACATAGAATGACTTTCCCATGGAGTAACAGATAACACATGCTGCTTCGTTGTCTGCAACAGCATTTCCTTCTGATAACATACCTGGGAAAGACTGATGACTCCTAATATGTGCAATATAAATTTGATTCTTTCTAATTTGCAAAACTTGCTGTAATGTCAAAAAGAGAGACAGAAGATCCTTATTCAAAGATAGTGTAACATATGCACTAGGGAAATTAAAAATCAGTTGACACACATACTGAGAATCAGAGATCAGATTAAAAAGTTGTTAAGAAAAAATGTGGAAAGCTAAAATAACAACAGACAATTCTAAACATTGAAAGTAAACTTTCCAGATGTCCTCATGAGGATCTTTTTAAGCAATCATTCCTCTCGTTCCTCCCCCATCAGAAAAGAGCTTACAATAGTGGAGAAGGAAAACAATAAATGAATCATTAAGCAAATAAACCTAGGATCTGTAGACAGATGATATGAAATACAGCCTACATAGTCAATTTAAAACACACTGAAGAAATAAATTATTCTGAAAATAAAAGTGAAAGTCAGATTTTAAGATAGAAAGAAAGATATTTATTAAGTCAGTTCCATTTCTTCGACAGACTTAAGTACGCCCCAAGGTTATAATTTCAACAGTAGCTTAGATAAAAGATGTTGAAATGAAAAAGAAGCCTTTCCCTTTAAGGATTGCTGAGAGGCAGAGCTTTCCCTTCTTGAATTCAAAACTCCCGGCTGGGAAATTGCTCCAAAATGATTGGAGGTCAGCTGCTTGAGATTAGAATCAGTTCATTGTTTATAGGAAGACAGACAAGAAATAAATGCAAACACAGCGTTTCGAGGCTAGCCTGTTTAAACTGTAAGAATAACCCTTTTTTATATCCTAAAACATCTTTTGATTTTCTATGTGACCCTTTAAAGTCTTTTGAAATTCTTAATAAATAATTGTTTTATAGTCTACTCTCTGTTTTTAACTTAGCCCTTTGTAGTTGTTCATTCCCTATAATTATTCAGCTTGCTATTTCTGTGTTTTTCTCCTTTCCTCATGTGTTAAAAATTCTAGTTACTTTAACTTAGTTAACTTGATTTTGTTTCCTTCTTGGGTGTTTGCTTTTCTTTCCTGTGTCCCATATCTGCTTAAATGTTGCTGGCCCCTGTAAATTTTTTCCTTCCTTTGTTGTAGAAAATAAGGTGGCTTCAGCTTCTTAATGGCCCATTGATAAAAAATTGGGCTGAAACTCTGCCTAAGTTTCTCATATCTTTCAACAAGGGTAAAACATTTTTTGATGGTAATGAGGCAAATAAAGCCATTCAATACAATATACTTTTTGCTGTTCTAAGACTCCCAATATTTTTATTAGGAGGAAATATGAAGAAATAACTGACAATCTCTATGAGAGATTCAATCCATAAACTAAATACTCAAGATGTTATTAATTTTCTCAACTGTAGCACATACTACAGATGTAACTATAATTAAATCTCCTGGCTTTTTCTTTTAGTCAATTAATTCAAATAATGAATTAAGTAACTGCATAGGTAACAAAAAATATGAGCCAATCCAATTAATAGTACCCAGCAATTATTTCAAATTTACTAAAGAAATAACTTTTGGTAACTTTAAATGAGGAAAAGCCGGAGCAGGAAAAACTGCAACAGTTTATGTCCTAAGTACAGATAAGAAACGTGCAGCTGTATTTATTCTGATCAATTTACAATCCATAGATACATAAATCATTTTATATTTCAGAAATCCAATTAAGTTATATTTTTTAGCTCCAATTAAAATATCATCCATACGATGATATACCAAATAAAATTTAGCAATCGATCAAGGTAAGATAAGACCCACTAAAACCAGAGTCTCCAAAGTAAATTTAAATTCCACAGACTCCTGAGTGATTAAATTAACCCAGCATTATCTGCTTTGACTCTGGAACTGCAGATAAGAGACAGGAGGCGGAGACATGACTATAGGAAAAAACTCTTTTTAGCTCTATCCCAAACAACATATTTTATTGAAGTCAAAATCATTAGAAAAACTTGCTTCCAATCTTCAGGAATCAAAATATATTCATGGTTTATTCCTTCCACCATCCCAGTATTATAGGTGAAACACAAACCTGTTTCTGTGATACCTTTCCTCAGCTCTCTCAAAACTTTATATGGCAAAGGATTCCACTGATATTGATCTTGTCCCTGGGGATTAACCGTCTGTATGACAAGAAAAGCTTGGAGACCCTCTGTTATTTTTACCCCAGTGAGAGTTCCTTTTTGTTGCTTTTCCTGAAACCCTGCTCTGACAGCTGAAAATATCTCCTGTAAAGGAGAAACCAATAAGGGAGCTGTCGGGGAACTAATTTCTACTGGCTGTGTAGCCAGCAAAGTTAGCTGAAAATAAGAAGGAGAGAGAGCAGACCCCTGATCAGAAGACAGAGAAAGAGATGGAGACAGTGCCTTGAGTTTATGAATCCCCATAACCTCTACTGCTTCCTTACATTTTTGCCACAGCAACAAATGCTTTATTTCTTCTCGTGGCGGTGAGTGTAAGTGAATTCCAATTTTAATCCAATCCTGCAAGTCCAAGGTTCCATCTTCTGGATACCATGGGCATTGGCAACCTATTTCATGTACTAACTGTTCTAACTCTCTTAACTTAATTCCTGCCATTCCATTACTTTTAAGTATTTTTCTCAATTCTTGTGCATGAAGCTTCTGCGGAATTGAGATTTCCATCCCCATATTTATGAAATATTGAGAGCGAAGTTCGCTGAGGTGCACCTGGGCTCGTCCGGCTGAGTAAGCATAGGAGGAATCACGTTGGGGTCACCAGATGTTGTTTCGATGAAGAAAGACGCGTAGGCAGGATGATGGTTCACGGGAAGGCCCCTCGGGTGGAAGGCACCTTGCTCAAGGCACCCCGGTGTCAAGGTACCTTGGGGAAGGCACCCTGACTCCATCCAGAAGGCTTCCTTTTATTGTCATTTTACAACTATCATGGCAAAACATCAATCAACGTATACTTGTCCTGATTGGCTACAGAAAGCTCGTGAAGTCCATATGGATCCCTCGTATTTCCCTCATGTTATTTCCTGTAACAGACAATTGCCTACGTGTTGGGCCCCCATGCCTGGTATGTCTGAGATAAGGTCTTCTGCCAGACATCCTGTTTTACATTTCTAAGAAGATTAGGACATATGGTAACATTGTTTACCCAGTGCGGTTTGCCGGTAACTGAGATAACACCATCTCCACACCCCCTCCGCCCTTGGGCTGGCAAAATAAAAGCCCATCTAAAGAGTATTGCCTGCCTGCCGAATACTGGCAAAAGGAGGCTAGGGGGGAAAAAGAGAAAGTCCCATGGAAATGCCCCGTTTTCCACGCCACACTGGATTGGGATGGGAAGGTGGTGGGGGAGCAAAAAGCATACTCAGTCCATACGTACTCACCAGCATGACAGCAAATCTCTCTTCCAGCTCACTGGTTCAGGCATTTATTTATTTATTTATTTATTTATTTATTTATTTATTTATTATTCAAACTTCTATACCGCCCTTCTCCTTTCGGACTCAGGGCGGTGAACAGCCAAAATAAAAACATTTATACATAACATTACAATTAAAAATAGATTTAAAATAATTAAATAAATTTGGCCCGTAATTTAAAACTTGTCAATTTAAAATCCGTATCAAAATTTTAAAACCAACCCTAAAATCAAGACAGACCGGCTAACTGAAAAAAGTAAGTTTTTAGGGCCCGACGAAAAGTCCGGAGGTCAGAGATCACTCGTATCTCTGGGGGTAGATTATTCCAAAGGGTAGGTGCCACCACAGAGAAGGCATTGGGAGCTTGGCCAATTTTCTTCCAGCGCTTGTGCAGGGAATCCTGGGAGCGGCAGCATATTGCATGCTTTTCACTCCAAGCAGCCCGGACTGGAAAACACATGGCTGGGGTGGAGGAGCAGTCCTTCTTAACAAGCTCAAAACTGTTGCTGCAAGCCTGAGTTCCCCGCACGAGAGCTGCAAGCCCAACTCTGGCTGCAGACATGCGATTGTGAGGGCAGGCTTTTTCCAAGGCCAGTCATAGAGGGAAACAGAGATGAGTACGCCGGAATACCAGACTTCCAGCTCTAGTGCGGGGAACCCAGACTTGCAACTCAGTTTTGAGCTTGTTAAGAAGGACTGCTCCTCCACCCCAGCCATGTGTTTTTAAGTCCGGGCTGCTTGGAGTGAAAAGCATGCTGTCAAGTCCCAATTCGGGGCTCGCCATACCGGGGGGGTGGGTGGGCACGGAGCTGCAACCATCAGAGCTGGCGAGTCCAACAGCGAGCAAGGCTGTGGCTGTAGTTGTGGCGGGACACATCAAGACAGTGCTGGCCTGGAACTTCCGGTGGCTCCGCAGACGTCGAGGACGGTCTCCATAGACCGCCAGCCACCCGATCTGTAAAAACCGCCCTGACAGCGCTAAACAGCTGTCCGGCGGTTTGAAAAAACTCTCCTTCGGGCAAAGAAGGAGAGGAGAGCCGGAGGGGGTGGGTAGAGCTCCCCGATAGTCACTGGATTAACTCCAGGGACTCGGAGGGTGAGAGCTCCCCAGTTCACCCCTCCCATCGCTCCGGATCGCTGGTGCCTCTGTCTTCAGAGCAAGACGTCTGCGTCCAATTCTGCCGGCAAACAGTGAGTTTTAATGATTTTCAACAAGGCAGACAGAGCGGAAGCAAGAGTGCAAGCTTTTTAAGAGAAACAGAACTTAACTCTGTGAATACATTGTTGCAAACGGAGCTCTCTGGAGCTGGAGGCTGGGAGGAAGCCTTTGTTATGGGCGGAAGGGAAAGTGAAAGTTAAAAGGAAACTGTTTGTTAATAGCCCTCTGCCTGAAGAGAAAACTACTGGGCTTTGAGTATAGTTTGAAGAGAGGATTGTTTATTTTGGAAAAACTTTGGAATATACTTTCTAAGACTGTTTACAAGATTTTCTGGCTGTAAAAGGAAAACTTTTTTTTAAATAAAATGGCTGCTAAACAACTAAAGCCACCAACTTCTAAAGGGGGAGGAGGTTCCCCTGTAGTGACTCAAAAACAACAACTTCCGGCTGATACACAGTCACAAGACCTTAAAGAATTTATAATGGGTGCCCTGAATAATCAGACAGAAATGATGAAAGGATTTTCAGAGGAGTTAAAGAAACTTACAAGTGTGGTGGAGGAAAAACATGATGAAATAAGAGATGATATTGTCTTTGCAGTTTCAGGACTGGCTACTCACATGTTAAAGATTGAGGAGAGAGTGCGGGAAATTGATGATGCTAATTTGGAGATTGCAACTAAACTGGGAGAGGTTATGATACAGACAGAGAAAGTGGATGACGAGATGGTTATGTTACAGTACAGGTCAATGGAATTTGCCCTGAGGCTGAGAGGTTTGAAAGAAAAGAGTGGTGAAAATTTAAAAGATGTTTGTTCCAATGCTTTAGCAGAGCTGATTCCAGAAAGGCCAGCAGATGTTGCAATTCAAATGGACAAAATTTACAGGGTCAACTCCTGGCTGGCAAAACAAAAGCAGCTACCAAGAGATGTGGTGATCTATTTTACAACAAGGAGAGTTAGAAATGATATTTTGCAAGCGTCTTATAGAAATAAGATTAAAGTGGAAGGACAAGAGCTGGTGGTCCTGAAAGAGCTTCCTCCTAAAATGTTAAGAGATAGAAAGCAGTTTGGCTTTTTGGTGAACGAACTAAGAAACCAGCAAATTCAGTACAGATGGGATGTCCCATTTGGGATAATAGTGCCATACGCTGGGCAAAGACATCGCTTAAACACAGTTGGAAAAGCAAAAGATTTTTATGCCAATGTTTTAAAGGCTGGAAGGCCACCCTCACCAGGGGGTGCTAGAAAGCAATTGGAAATTACTCAACAAGAGAAAGATGGAGGGCAACCACAAACCTATGCTCAAGTATTAGCTGGAGGAGCTATTCTGGAAGAAGATCCATTACTGACTGGGGGTTCACCACCAACTTTGGAGTCATTAACGATGATTCAGCTGCCAAAAGATCAACGACTGACAAGGGCTACCTATAAACAACATATGGCGCAACAGCCTCAAGATCCAACTCAACAAGCCCAAAAAACGCAAGCTGTGGGAGGAGCTAGGCCGAAGTCTAAAATGGCGGAGGAGGTTCAGCTGATGCTCTCGAAGCTTGGAACGCCCAGAGATGGCAAATAAATTTCTATCTTGGAATGTTAACGGTTTAAATTCTCCACAAAAAAGAAAGAAAATATTTCATTATTTGAAGCAATTTCAGAACGATGTTATTTGTTTGCAAGAAACGCATATTAAATCTTCAGATCAAAAGTACCTGATAAATTCGAAATTAGGTACACATTTTGTGGCATCAGCACCAGAAAAGAAAAACGGCCTAGTAATATATGTTAAAAGAGGCTTAGTGGCCAATTTAATTGAGGCTGATACTCAAGGTAGATATATCGCAATTCAATTAATAACACAGAGTGGGAAGCTGCTTGTAATTGGAGTATATGCACCTAATCAACAACAAGATAAATTTTACAAACTTTTACATACTAAAATACTACAATGGGACTATAGATCCTTATTTTTAATGGGTGATTGGAATGGGGTATTAGATACCCAGAAAGATAAAAAAAAGTCTTTCCAAGATCTCCATGCGTGCTAAGTTGCCTAAATCTTTTTTTGATATTTTGGAGGATATGGAGCTTAGAGACGTTTGGAGAGAAAGGAACGTATTGGAGAGTGATTTTACTTTTTTCTCAGACAGGCACCAATCTTTTTCGAGGATTGACTTTATATTAATTACAAACGATCTTTTTTCTAGGGTGAAGAGTACGAAGATATGTCCAAGAACTTTAACTGATCATAGCCCAGTTTGGTTGGAATTAGAGCAGGAGGGAGGGGAAAGGAGGTCTTGGAGGCTAAATGAGAATTTATTTAGATATGAAGACAATCTGTGTGAGCTTAAAAAACAAATGAAAGAATTTTTTATTAATAATATGAATAAAGGAACATCGATGGAGATGGTATGGGATGCGTGTAAGGCTTATATGAGAGGAACATTAATCTTTTTGAATAATAAACATAGATTAAAACAACAAAATAGACGGAAAGAGATAGAGGAGGAAATTAAAAAGAAAGAACAATTACTTATAATTAATCCAGGAGATAAAAAGGCAAAAGATATGATTAATATTTTAAGACAGCAATTTAATATGTTAATGGCGGGGCAAGTAGCAACTAGCATACAATATGCCAGACATAACACATTTTGCAATGCTAATAAACCTGGGAGATGGTTGGCTTACACGATGAGGAAAAAACAGAAATCACGTATTATAGATAAAATAGAATTTAGAGGTAAAGAGATTTATCAACAGAATTTAATAAAAAAGGCTTTTTTGGAGTTTTACACAAAACTATATGCCAAAGATGCAATTCGAGATGTTGATATTGATAGATATCTAAAGATGGAGATTCCTGAATTAACGTTGGAACAGAGAGATAGATTGAATCAGCCAATAACTTCTGAGGAAATTGTTGGAGCAATTAAACAATTAAAAATAGGTAAGGCTCCGGGAACAGATGGACTAACAGCTGTTTATTATAAACACTTACAATCCGAAATGTTAGAACCACTAAAAAATTTATTTAATAAGATACAATTAGGAGGAGGAGTACCACCCTCTTGGAAAACAGCCTTTGTTTCATTAATTCCAAAGGAGGATCGAAATTCCATTAAACCGGAGAATTTTAGGCCAATTTCACTTCTGAATACTGATTATAAGATTTTTGCTAAAATATTAGCCAATAGACTAATGCCAGTTATGCAACAAATAATTCACAGTGATCAATCAGGGTTTATAAAAGGTAGACAAATGAGATACAATGTTAGACAAATTGTAAACTTATTGGAATATTTGGAAAAAAATAACCAAGTCCCTGCAGCGTTTATATTCTTGGATGCAGAGAAGGCATTTGATCGTTTGAACTGGCAATTTTTGTTTAAGATAATAGAGAAAATGCGCTTTGGGGAATATTTTACACAATCAATTAGAGCGATATACCAGCAGCAATCAGCACAAATCATAGTTAATGGAGGTTTAACAGAGGCTTTTAAAATTGAGAAAGGAACAAGACAGGGGTGTCCTCTGTCCCCATTATTATTTATTCTGACTTTGGAGGTATTACTGAATAAGATACGTGATTCACAAAAACTGAAGGGTATTGTAATTAGACAACAAGATTATAGATTAAGAGCCTTTGCAGATGATTTGGTTATTACCTTATCTCAACCTACAGAGTCGGCTCCATACATATTGGATATAATTAATCAATATGGGAAGGTATCAGGATTTAAAGTTAATTCACATAAGACAAAGATGATAGTTAAAAATATGACTACATTTGAAAGAGACAAATTAGCAAGATTAACAGATTTTGAAATAGTTAAAAAGGTTAAATATCTAGGGGTATACATAGCAGCTTCAAATACAAAATTATACAAAAATAATTATGAGGTACTTTGGCAGAAGGTACAGAAGGATATGGAAAATTGGAAAAAATTACAGTTGTCTTTATTGGGAAGAATTGCTGCAATTAAAATGAATGTTTTACCTAGATTTTTATTTCTGTTCCAAATGATACCTGTGCTTAAGAAAGATGAAAATCTGAGAGAATGGCAGAAAGGTGTTAATACTTTTATCTGGGCAGGGAAAAAACCCAGAATAAAAATGAAAATTATACAAGATACACGTGAAAGAGGGGGTCTTAAAATGCCTAATTTAAGATTATATTATGAAGCAGCGGTTTTATCACAAATCAGTGATTGGTTTAATTTAACTGAGAGGAGAATTTTGAATTTAGAAGGTTATGATTTGTTATATGGATGGCATGCCTATTTGTTATATGACAAAAAAGTGGATAAAGTATTTAAGGTTCATATATTAAGAAATGCTTTGTTAAGGGTTTGGAAAAAATATCAATATAAGTTAAATTATAAGATACCTTTATGGGCAAATCCTAGACATGCAATAGAAAATATAAGTATAGAACAAAAACAGGAGGTGATTACTTATAAAGAGCTTCTTATTATGGAAAGGGGGGCAATGTATTTGAAATCTTTAGATACACTGAGAGAAGAAGGTATAATTTATACATGGTTTCAGTATGGTCAACTTCAAGCTAGATGGAAGGAAGATCAAAAAACTGGCTTTGTGCAAAATGAAGAGAATTTGGTAAAACAAATTAGAGATCAAAAACAAATGCATATTAAAAGGTTGTATAATGCTTTATTGGAAATAGATTCTGAGACAGAATTGGTTAAAGACTGTATGATTAAATGGGCACAAAATTTTCAAGAGCCAGTAATGATGGAAACTTGGGAAAAGATTTGGATTAGAAATGTGAAGTTTACACAAGCACAAAATTTAAGAGAAAATTTTTATAAAATGTTTTATAGATGGCATTTAGATCCTAAAAAATTATCATGTATGTATTCTAATGTGCAAGCTAAATGTTGGAGATGTGACTGTGATGATGCAACTTATTATCATATATGGTGGACTTGTAGAAAAATCAAAGCATTTTGGATAAAGATTTGGTGGGTGATCCAGAATATTCTCAAAAAGAGACTGAAATTTACTCCACAGTTGTTCTTATTGGGTATAACTACGGACTGTACAGTTGCAGAGACTAAATTGATTTTGAACTTGATAACAGCAGCAAGATTGTTGGTAGCACAATACTGGAAGAAGGACTTTTTGCCTACTATTGGTGAATGGATACTGAAAGTAACTAATTTAGCTGAAATGGCTAAAATTTCAGCATATCTGAAGGATCACACACAAGAAAGGTACATACAGGACTGGAGAAGATGGATTGATTATATACAAAATAAGTATCAGACCAAAAAATATCAAATAGCTTATGAATGATTTCTTTTATTTGTATAAGCGTTATATAAGTGACATTAGAAGTATTATGTTTAAGAAATGGGATTTTATATATGGGGGGTTAAGAATTTTTTTTTTAGGGATGTTAGTTTAATGATTGGTTATGCAATTTAGATTATTGTTAGAGATCAATAGAAATACCTTGTGTTCTGCTCTGGGAAGTCGGGGAGGGGGAGGGGGGGTTGTGGGGGGTGATGGGGGGTTGTGGGGAAAATATGTTTGTTTTTTTAAAACTTTTTCAATAAAAAAAAAAAAAAAAAAAAGACAGTGCTGGCCTGAAGCTAGCACAGCCCCACTGGGAGGACACTTGCCCCACTGGTCAGGAGGCTGCTCACCTGCCTGGCCAGTGTCAGAAGAGAGGGAGGCAGAAAAGTTCAGCCAAGTCTTCTCCTCCTTCTCGGCCTCAAGCAAAGAGGCACACGCACCTCATGGCGCTGGGATCTTCTGCGAGGAGACGGTGCATGCCCGGGGAAAAAAAATGATTTCACCACTGGTTAAAGCCATTGAGAATAAAGCACCAGTTTAATTTTAATTGGAATGGCTTTCAAGTCCCTTCCTACTGGAAGGCTGGGAGGGAAAAAAAATGCTTATAAGCAATAAGTAAACTAAGATTGAGAACATCACAAAAGTCAATACTGCCTCTAATGTAACTAGATCAGTAACTAGATAAGTTTCCTTGTTTAAAATAAAATTGATACCTTTTTACAATCACAATTAATTAATTTTTACAATTCATAAAAAAAAATAATACAGTTGATTTTATGTTATGCAACATCAACCTGGAAGTAGAGGCTGTATTCTCAGCTACCTGAACCCTGCCAAAGCTGGAGAAGATTTTTCTTGGCTGAGTTGGCTCTGAAGATCTCTAAATCCACCCTTTAATCTTGTTCCAATACAGGTAGCCCTTGACTAACAATCATTCATTTAGTGACTGTTCAAAGTTACAACAGCACTGAAAAAAGTAACTTATGACCATTTTTCACATGACTGTCACAACATCCCCATGGTCACATGATCAAAATTCTGATGCTTGACAATTGGTTCATATTTATAACCAATTGCCTCATCCTGGGGTCATGTGATCCTCTTTTGCGACCTTCTGACAAACAAAGTCAATGGGGAAACCAGATTCATTTCACAACCATATTACCAATTTAACAACTGCAGTGATTCACTTAACCACTGTGGCAAGAAAGGTCGTAAAATGGGGCAAAACTCACTGTCCCTGTCTTGCTTAACAACAGAAATTTTGGGCTCGGGACTTCCAGCTGACGTCACGGCGATATCAGATGCAGGGAACGGGTTTCCACATTCCCTATGCTGAATTCTCCCTGTTTGTGGGCTCTGAGAGGAGCCAAAGCCACCTTGTAGTGAAGCTAAGGAGGGGTGCCCTGAGAGGTCATGGGAGAGATCGCAACTCTCCTGCTGAACCCCGGGCTTTTTTCCCTCTATGCCACAGCAAGGAGAAGAGGCAGGCTAAAGATGGCTGCCACGAAGCTGGGACAGCTGAGAAACACCTAAGAACTGTACTGGAGCAGAGTCGGTGAGCAGTGTCTGGAACTGGGTGAGAAGAATCCTTCTTATTTAAAACTGAACCCCAAAAGAATATCCAGGAAAAGAGAGGCTCACTGCTATTTTTAAAAGCAGCGATTTAACATTTTGAGAAGAATTTCAAAATTGAAGGAAAAAGAATCAAAGGGAGAAAGGCAAAAACCTTTAAAAATTCAGAAAATTGGATTTCTAAAATGGACAGGCGTTGTTTTGGATAGGCATTTCAAAATGCTGGAACTATTTACTTAAAAAGCTAACATATTTATATTTTGGATTGTTACCATTAAAATTGGATAAAACTGGTTAATATTGAAATTTGACTTAAGAGTGCCACCTGCTGACAAAAGGAAGGCATAACACATTCCCAAAATCCTGGAAATACTTGGAGATTTAAACGTGAGAATAAGAAGGACATTATTATTAGAGTGACCCCTGAAGGCTACAACACAAGACTGAATTTATAAAGGGACTTATGCAGGTTCTGGAAAAAATTTTGGGACTATCCAGAGGAACAGGTCGATCAGCTTTGGGATATAAAGATTCATGAACATTGAACTTTTTGAGAAGTGACTTTATTTATTTATTTATTTATTTATTTATTTATTTATTTATTTGATTTATATGCCGCCCTTCTCCGGAGACTCAGGGCGGCTTACAATGTGCTAAGCAATAGCCTTCATTCTTTTGTATATTTATACAAAGTCAGCTTATTGCCCCCACAACTGGGTCCTCAATTTACCTACCTTAGAAAGGATGGAAGGCTGAGTCAACCTTGAGCCTTGGCGAGATTCGAACCTGCAGTAATTGCAGGCAGATGTTCTTAATAACAGGGTGCTTTAGACCACTGTACTACCAAGGCTCTTAGGTTTAGGTTTAGGTTTGAATATATCATTTTTGGATTATTGGACAAAAGAGGAACAAAATAAAACTAAACGAGATGCTCCACCAGCAAGAAATGAGGGGAATTTGGGAAGAAATGGCATTGATAATTCAAAGTATTAAGGATACTTTGACAAGAAGCTACGAGGAGATTATGAATAAAATGCAGAGCATAGATGGAGAGCTGGAAAACATGATACAAAGGACAAGGAGTGACCAAGACGCACAGGAAGAGGAGGAGCCAATTGAAAGAGTAGATGAAAAAACAGAACAGATAAATCAACAAATAAAACGAGATGACAAGAAGGAGATAACAACAAAAATAATAATGACTGATGAAATAAGATGAGGTGAGAGTATTTTAAGGGAATTAAAAAAGGAACTGGAGTTGCAGGAAGACTTTTTAGGAAGAGAGATAGGGGCAAGAGTAGATATTTTGAAAATTAGACAATGGAATAGGGCTGTGAAGTTTCCGAAAGATGCCCTAATTAATTCATGAGCCATGAGCCAAACTTCAAAAGAAATACAGTCATTTTTTAGGAGCACCATTTCAGCAATATTTGGATGCAGTTAGAACTAATCCCACGTAGATTTACGTTCCCCTATGACCCTGTCTCTCCCCTCCTCCCTGGCCATGTCATAAATCACATTCTCCAATTACCCACTTTGGCTAGCTGTGAAATCCAACACCCTTCTTTTGATTGTGGAAGAAAGCATGTATGGAATGTAGCTTCCGTTTGGGAAATCAATTAGCTCTATCAGTTCTCCCTCCCTCCTGCTCATGGCAACTTGAAAACTTTGCAAGTTGACATTCGGCTCCCCTCACTTCCCGAGGGCGACCTGCGCAAAGCAAAACAATTTGAGTACAGATGTAGAGTTTAGGGACGTGACCCCCCACCTGGCTTGTTTGGATTTTCTGCATGAAATTTGGCTATAAGGCGATCAGCCTGGATGTTTCGACTCTTTACCCAAGATGCCTCTGATAAGGGGTAACCCTTCCACTTGATTAAATATTGGAGTTGTCTCCTTTGCCACCTCGAATTGAGGATTTGCTGCACCTCATAATGGGTCTGGCCCCCTATGACCACGGGGTCTGGGGGCTCATGGGGTAGTGGCCTCAGGGTCGATCCAACCACGGGTTTTAAGAGGCTACTATGGAATACTGGGTGTATCTTCTCTAGCAGTTGGGGCAACTTCAATTGCACCGTGACCGGGTTGATTATCTTTACTATGGGGAATGGTCCCATAAACTTTGGCCCCAATTTCTTGCTAGGGAGTTTTAACCTCAAATATTTTGTGGAGATGTAAACCTTCTCCCCCAATTGAAATGGCCTTTGGGGAGCTCGGTGTTTGTCTGCCTGTTTCTTGTAGGTTTGTGCCGCTTTAGCTAGCGCTTTCTTGACATTCTCCCAGGTTGCTTTCAGTGTTGCCATCCATTCGGTCAAGCTGACTGAGGAGGGGGGCTCCCTTGGGTACTCAGGCATTGGGACGAAGTCCATGCCGCTCACTACCTTGAATGGGGTTAGCCCCGTGCTACTGAGAACAGCATTATACGGGACCTCAGCAAAAGACAGGAGGTCCGCCCAATTGGACTGCTGATAGTTCACGTAGCACCTCAGATACTGCTCTACCATGGCATTCAGTCTCTCTGCCCCCCATTGGTGCTCGGATGAAAGGCTGAGCTAAGGCCCTGGGATGACCCAATGGACCATAGGAACTCCCTCCAGAATTTAGCCGTGAACTGGACGCCTCTGTCAGAGATAATTCTTCTTGGTACTCCATGGAGGCAGTAGATGTGTTTCAGGAACAGTTTGGCCAACTGGTGGGCTGAGGGTAGTCCGCTGCAGGGTATGAAGCGTGCCTGTTTGGAAAATAAATCTATTACAGTCCAGATCACCGTGTTTCCTCCACTTTTCGGCAACTCCACTATAAAGTCCATTGCAATCTTCTCCCATGGTCTTGTAGGCTCTGCTACTGATTGTAGCAGTCCTGGGGGTTTTCCTGGTCACTTCTTCATCATGGCACAGATGGTGCAACTTTTCACATAACTGTCCATGTCTTTCTTTATGCTGGGCCACCAGAACTGCCTCCGTGCTAAGTGTAAAGTCTTTAGGAATCCGAAGTGGCCTGCCGGTTTAATGTCGTGGCTCCTCTGGAGGATCAGGGTGCGTAGGGATTCCGGGACATAGAGCTTTGTCCCCTTCCATGCAAGGTCATCCCTTTTTGTCAGGATGTGTTGATTGTCTCGGAACCAGGGGTCTGCCAGCAGTTCAATTTTGAGTTTTGCTGTTAGATTGCTTGTTGGTTGGTCGTGGCGTTGTCGTCTGGTGGTTACTTGGCCTGCTATTTGGGTAAGGGGAACAATGGCGTCCACTACCTGCTCCCGCTCACATTTGTACTGGGGCATGCGGGAGAGGGCATCGGCTAGAAAGTTCCTCTCCCCTGGAATGTGCTTTAGCACAAAGTCGAAACGGTTGAAGTATTGAGCCCAACGGACTTGTTTCGGCGATAGTTTTCGCAGGGTCCTGAGGGCCTCCAGGTTTTTGTGGTCAGTCCAGACTTTGAACGGTTTCTGGCCCCCTTCCAGCAGGTGTCGCCAGGTTAGCAGTGCCCATCTCACCGCGAATGCCTCCTTTTCCCATGCTGCCCATCGTCTCTCTGTGTCTGTCAGCTTGCAGGAGGTGTAGGCGCAGGGTTGTAGATTTCCTTGACTATTTCTTTGGAGTAGCACTGCTCCAACTGCCACGTCACTGGCATCTGATTGGATGACGAAGGGTTGTTCGGGGTCAGGATGCTTCAACACCGGTTCCTTTGCAAACATTTCTTTTAGTGTGTCAAATGCCTCTTGGCAGGTTAGGTCCCACTGTAGAGGTTGTCCCGGGCAGGGTTTTGTTCCTGGGCTCCCTGTCTTTAGGAGGTCTGTCATGGGTTTGGCAATCTTCGCAAAGGAGGGGATGAATTGCCTGTAGAAGTTTGCGAACCCTAGGAAGCTTTGTAGCTGTCTACGGGTGCAAGGGGGTTGCCAGCCTAGGACTGCTTGCACTTTGGCTGGATCCATCTCTATTCCCTCATTTGACACTCGATAACCCAGGTAGTCTAGCCGTGCGCGGTGGAACTCGCATTTTGACAGCTTGACATACAGGTTGGCTGCCAGAAGTTTTTCCAGTACCTGGCGGACAAGGGGTATGCGGTCGTCCATGGGCTCAGTGTAAATGAGGATATCATCTAGGTAGACGAAAACCCCCTTGTAGAGGTGCTCATGCAGCACCTCATTTATTAATTGCATGAACACCGCTGGGGCTCCCTGCAGTCTGAAAGGCATCACCTTGAATTGGAAGCTCCCTAGGGGGCAGTTGAACGCTGTTTTCCACTCGTCTCCCTCCCTGATGCATACTCGGTAGTATGCTTCTCTGAGGTCTAGTTTGGTGAAGACTTTTCCTTTGGCCAGGTGAGATAGCATGTCCTTCATGAGGGGGAGGGGATATAGGTTGTGTACACACACTGCATTGAAATCTCGAAAGTTGACACACAATTTCATAGTCCCACCTTTTTTTTCTTTGAAGAGGACTGGCGCCGCGACCCATGGTTTGGCTGGCTCGATGAACCCCCTTTCTAGGTTTTTGTCTATGTAGTTGCGCATTTCTTGCATTTCCCGAGGTGTCATGGCATACAGTTTGGGCTTGGGTAGTTTTGCCCCAGGGATGATTTTGATGGCGCAATCTGCCTCGCAGTGGGGAGGCAGGACGTTGCACTCGGCCTCACTGAATACTTCTGCAAGGTCCTGATATTCCCTCAGGATCTGTTCGGTCTCTGGGGTTTTGTCGGATGTGGCTGCCAGTTGTTCTGGTGTGCTCTTTTGGAGGGTTCCCTGCATGGGTGGTATTTCTGCTCGCTGGTGTGGGAGGGGTTGGGGCCCCCTTGCTATTCTCAGTCTGCGGGTACCCCCTTGTTACCAGATGGTCGGTCCCCACTTGTCTAGCCAGGAGAGTCCCAGTATGACTGGATCTGTCATTTTGAGGGCGATTACGAATTGAATTACTTCCCAGTGATCTGCTAGCTCTAGCCTCACTGGTTCAGTCAGGTGAGTGGCATAGGCTCCCCCCATTAGGGACCCATCAACCTGTTCGAACTGGATTGGATGGGTCAGTCTTTTTGCTCTGATCCCCAGTTTCAGGACTGTGGTTAGGTTGATTTTATTTTTTATTTATTTATTTTCAATTTATATACCGCCCTTCTCCCTGAGGGCTCAGGGCGGTGCACAGCCAGAATTAAAAACATGAAATACAAATATTAAAAACAATTAAAATCTATATAAATTTGGCCCAAAATTTAAAAAACCACAAACCAATTAAACATTTAAAAATTTTAAAAAATTTCTTCCTAAGCCAGCCCGGCTTGCTGGAAAAAGTGGGTTTTAAGGGCACGGCAGAAGGCACTGAGGTCTTGGATTCTCCTTATCTCTGGGGGCAGCTGATTCCAGAGGGTAGGTGCCCCCACAGAGAAGGCTCTCCCCCTGGGGGTCACCAGCCTACATTGTTTGGCTGATGGCACCCTGAGGAGGCCCTCTCTGTGGGAGCGCACGGGTCGCTGGGAGGTCGTCAGTAGCAGCAGGCGGTCTCGAAGATAGCTAGGCCCTATGCCATGGAGCGCTTTAAAGGTGATAACCAACACCTTGAAGCGCACCCGGAAGACCACCGGGAGCCAGTGCAGCTCACACAGGAGCGGTGTTACATGGGAGTGCCATGCTGCTCCCATCACTACCCGCGCTGCTGCGTTCTGGACCAGCTGGAGCCTCCGGGTGCCCCTCAAGGGGAGCCCCATGTAGAGAGCATTACAGTAGTCAAGGCGAGAGGTGACGAGGGCGTGAGTGACTGTGCACAGGGAATCCCGATCAAGAAAGGGCCGCAACTGGCGAATCAGGCGAACCTGATAAAAGGTCCCCCTGGTTACAGCCATCAGATGTTCCTCCAAGGACAGCTGCATATCCAGGAGGACTCCCAGATTGCGAGCCCTTTCTGTGGGGGCCAAAGACTCACCCCCAATAGTCAGTGATGGAGTCAACTGACTATATCGGGATGCCGGGAGCCACAGCCACTCAGTCTTGGAAGGGTTGAGCTTGAGCCTGTTCCTCCCCATCCAGATCCGCACAGCCTCCAGGCACTGAGACATCACTTCAAGGGCATCGTTGGGGTGGCCTGGGGTGGAGATGTACAGCTGGGTGTCATCAGCGTACTGATGGTATCTCACCCCAAAGCCACGGATGATCTCGCCCAGCGGCTTCACATAAATGTTGAACAGGAGGGGCGAGAGGACCGACCCCTGAGGCACTCCACATATAACAGGCCTTGAGGTCGACCTCCCACCCCCAACTCTTCCAGCCGGTGCAGCATGATACCATGGTCGATGGTATCAAAAGCCGCTGAGAGGTCTAACAGGACCAGAACAGAGGAGCAACCCCTGTCCCGAGCCCTCCAGAGATCATCAACCAACGCAACCAATGCCGTTTCCGTGCTGTGCCCAGACCTGAAACCCGACTGGAACGGATCTAGATAAGATGCTTCCTCCAGGAATTGTGGAAACTGTCGCGTGACCACACTCTCAACAACCTTCGCCATAAAGCGAAGGTTGGAGACAGGACGATAGTTGGCCAATATTGCCGGATCCAGGGATGGCTTCTTGAGGAGAGGCCTCACCACCGCCTCTTTCAAGGCAGCGGGGAAGTAACCCTCACTCAACGAAGCGTTGATAACACCCTGGAGCCAGCCTCGTGTAACCTCCCGGGAAGCCAGTACCAACCAGGAGGGACACGGGTCCAGTAAACATGTGGCCGTACTAAGTCTCCCCAAAATCCTGTCCACATCATTGGGAGTCACAGCATCAAACTCCTCCCAGATAACTTTCTCAAGACTATTCCTTGTCACCCTGCCCTGATCTACCCAGTCAGAGTCCAAATCCCCCCGGATCTGAGCGATTTTGTCATACAGGTATTGTTCAAAATCCTCCGCCCTGCCTTCCAGGGGATCCTCCCGCACTCCTGGATGGAGCAGGGAGCGGGTCACCCTAAACAGGGTGGCCGGACAATTCCCTGATGACGCAATAGAGGCGGAAAAGTAATTAAACTTTGCCGTGTTTATCGCCACTAGGTAGGCCTTAATATGCGACCTTACCAGTGATCAAGCATCTAGTGCAGCCTGAGTCTATCAAGGCTTGAAAAGCCCCCTGGGTCCCCGTTTTTGGGGCTGTGAGGCGTATTGGGAAAACAAAAGGGTGGACTGGTCCCCTCACCATTGGGTCATTTTTGCCCTCGTCCTCACTATCATAGGATTCTGGCAACTGGTCATCGTTGCCTGGTGTCTCCCCCCCCCTTCGGCTGGGTGGGAAGGGACCTCTTCAGCCTGGAGGGCCCTTCGGGACATGTTGGTGGCTCGTTTGGGGCCTCGTTCCAGCTGTGCCCTGGGTGGTGGCTCTGGCCTAGGCCTTGGGGCTGGGGTCGTGCACACAGATACTGTGTGGCCCTTCCCCCCACATCTATAGCACTTCAGCAGGCTTCGAGGGAGGGCTGGTTTCGGGGTCTGCCGTGGTGCTGTGGTTCCCCATTGGCTGGGCGGTTTCAGGTCGGGTTGCCCCCTCTCTTTTGTGTCTGGTTGCTCTCTCATGTTGTTGGCGTGCAATCCACTGTTGACTTTTATTGCTACTCAAAACCACTCAGAGAGCTGGTTTGGGATGTCCAAGTAAGCGGTTACCTGGGCAATTTGATTGTCCAGGCTTGTTCTGAAAAAGTGCACTAGCAACCGCTCTGGCAAAGGGGGTAGCCTCCCAATGACTCTCCTAAATTTGCGGATGTGCTCTTTAATGGGATGGCCCCTCTGCTTTAGATAGCTGAGCTCATCCTCTGCATACAGGTCTTCCTCTGCCTGCTCGAATCTGGCCTCTAGCAGTCATAGGAAGTCATCTACGTCTTGCAGTTGGGGGGCTCTCCTCTTGTGGAGGGCTGCTAGCCATTCCCTTGCTTCCCCCTCTAGCCCCTCTGCGATGGTATTCACCATGGCTCTGGGGGATGGGTAGAGGTGTCCATAACATTCTAGGTGGATCTCAGCTGAGTCAAGGAATAGAGCTAGCTGGTCTGAGTCCCCATCAAACTTTCCTCTGAACTGGGGCAGTTCATTCAGCACTGCTCCTCTCTCCCCCTGTTGGCCTCTGTATGCTTGCACTTGATGTAGCTGGCCTTCTTCCTCAGCTCTAGTTTGGAGGGAGAAAGGGGTTTGTCTGCCCTGGGCAGCCTGCCTGCTGCGTGGAAAAGACACTGGTTGCAGCCTCCTTCTGATGGGTGGAGAAGTGGGGCTGTGCTCCTGTCTGCTTCTCCTCATTTCAAAGGGATCCACTGCTCCTCCCCTCTCCTTTGTCTTGCATGACGGCCCCTCATTGGGAAGGGTGGCCTGGTCAAATTCCTCCCTTGGCTGCTCTCTGGAACTCCTCAGGGGCTTTGGGAGCCTGGCTTGTTTCCAGTCCAACCTCCACTCCACTCTTCCAAGCTCGCTCAGGGGCTTCCCCTTTTCCCGGGCATTGGGGTGGGGGAACTCGACCTCAGCTGCTTTAGGAATTAACTCCCAATACTCATCTTTTCTTGCTTCCGCCGCTGGAGCAGGCATCTCAGCTTTGATGTCTGAGGGAGGCTGCACTCTGGCTGCAATTAGGCTCTCTTCAGATAGCCCGTCTTTGGCCATGGTTGCCTGATTTTCCCTCCCAGCACCCCAGATATCGGGGAGCGATTGGAGAGTCCAGGATTCAGTAAACCTGGTAATCTTGATAGATTTTAAAATTAGTTCTAACTGTCTGTGAAGTTTCCGAAAGATACCCTAATTAATTCATGAGCCATGAGCCAAACTTCAAAAGAAATACAGTCATTTATTAGGAGCACCATTTCGGCAATATTTGGATGCAGTTAGAACTAATCCCACGTAGATTTACGTTCCCCTATGACACTGTCTCTCCCTTCCTCCCTGGCCATGTCATAAATCACATTCTCCAATTACCCACTTTGGCTAGCTGTGAAATCCAACACCCTTCTTTTGATTGTGGAAGAAAGCATGTATGGAATGTAGCTTCCGTTAGGGAAATCAATTAGCTCTATCAGTTCTCCCTCCCTCCTGCTCATGGCAACTTGAAAACTTTGCAAGTTGACAAGGGCAGCGAAGGGAGAAATGTTTAAAATGATTGGTCAAAATGTGGAAGCAGATAGAGATAAAGATCCAAGAGAGGAATATGGGAGGCAAGCTAAGAAATGAACAATTAAAGCTTTAAAGCGGGCAAGAGATGATGGATAGAAAGGGAATATTTGTCAGCTTTGGAAGCCATATTAACACCGGAAACTTCCATGCTGCCACCTTCTTGTGCTTGGGAAATTAGGAGGGGGGGGGGTTAGTAGAGGGAATGTAGTTAGACAAAATAGCATTCTTCTTTTTGGTCAAGGTTCGTGGCAGTCCTGCATCTGGAGAAGGAGTGGTTGAAGTGGTGTTGAGATGGGACGGATGGTGATTGGACCATGTGATGGACTGATGGGTGCAGGGGCTGGATTTGGGGTTTTAATTTACTGAGGAAAAACCCGGAACTCTCAGATTCGGGTTTTCCCAGATGTGCCAGTATACCTACTCTAATAAATGGGAACTTTGAGAAAATGCCTGTCTCAGAGTTTTTAATTGGAGTTGGGTTCTTCTGGAACACTGACATTATTTTTAAATATAATAGTGACATAATTAAAAGTTAGAATAGGGATGGAAACTAGAGAGTGGGGGATTAATGGAATACACATTTTTATATAATAAGGTGAAGTAATAACAAGAGGGGAAATCAGAACTTGAATGATGGTATTATTAAGTATGCTTGAATAATATGGTGATTGGCATAAAAATAACATATTGATTTTGTTTTTTCCTTGCCTCTATTAATTCTGTCATGGTGATTGGTCTATTCAGTAACTCTCTCTGTGTTTCTTCTAATCCTTGGGTGCTTGTTTTGTCTAAATATTCTTTAATATCTTCTTCCATGATCTTTTCTTGTTCATATAAATTCTGAATTTTTTTTTTTGCTATTTGCTTTTTATCTTCATTTCTGTAGTATATTTCTCCTGTATTGTCTTGCAGTTGGTGTATTGTTCTCTTCTCTTCAATAACATATTGAAATATTGAATAACTAAATAATGGAAGATTATAACTTAACATAAATATGTGTATTATTATTAGAACCATATAAGCTTGCTAAATGTAACAAATATGATTAATAATATTTTATTTCTAGTAAAAGGAATGACACTCAGAATATGGTGATTGGCATAAAAATAACATATTGAAATATTGAAGAACTAAATAATGAAAGATTATAACTCAACATAAATATGTGTACTATTACCAGAACTATATAAGCTTGTCAAACATAGTAAATATGGTGAATATTATTTTATTTGTACTAAAATGTAAGACACTCAGATGCCACACTGTTCACACATTGATATGTTTGTAAAAAAAAAATGTCAGTTTGTTGCAGAAATCAAATCCAGAAAGCACACACAGGTAACTGATTCAGCAGGATTCATTAACTTCTCTTTATATGTAATATAACACATAAAAATAAATATACAATACCAATGGCTGATTCTTCCAATGTGGTAGTAGTTACAAGCAAAACACAGGCAGAGGAGAGAACACTTTCAGTTTAGAGTTGCAGACTAGTTTCAGTTTCAAAGCTCAGAGCTTAATACAGAAGTTAACATAAGCCATGCCCAGGCTCATTGGCTGACTTAGTTGCTATGCCTATTCATTGGCTGACCTTGTTATCATGTCTTCCCAGTCATGAACTCTCATACACACTGACAAAAAACTTGGGAAAAAAATTGGGCTCAATTGTGGTTGTTAAGTCGAGGACTACCTGTAGCATCTGAGACTGTTCTTTGGATCAGTTAGATCAATTGTTTCTCATTTTTCTTCTGATATCTACATTCCAACCATCACCTCAGAGGTTTACCTAGATACAGGATCTGGCTCATCATGCCAGGCATTAGCATGAGGAACATGGGTAGTAGTTTGACGTACCCACAAAGGATGCAGCCAGCTTTGACATGGGTCAAGTTCTTCCCGGCCCGACACCTCTGTACTATGACCTACATGGGATGCAAATGGGAAGGTTTATTTATTTATTTATTTATTTTATTTATTTTATTTATTTAAATTTATATACCGCCCTTCTCCCGAAGGACTCAGGGCAGTGAACAGCCAAAGGTAAACACACAGAATACAAAAATTTAAGAACAGTTTAAAAACATATTAAACAATTTTGGCCCAACAATTAAAATACCCCTTTTAAAATTAAAATTAAAATTAAGCAATTGGAGAAGTTAGGCCAGCCCGGCTTGTTGAAATAAAAAAGTCTTGAGGGCCCGGCGGAAAGTATGTAAATCCGGGATCCTCCATATCTCCAGGGGGAGCTCGTTCCAGAGGGCAGGTGCTCCCACAGAGAAAGCTCTCCCCCTGGGGGCCGCCAGTTGACATTGTTTGACCAATGGCACCCTGAGGAGCCCCTCTCTGTGGGAGCGTACTGGCCGGTGGGAGGCTCTCGGTGGCAGAAGGCGGTCTCATAAGTACCCAGGTCCTAAGCCATGGAGTGCCCTAAAGGTGGTCACCAACACCTTGAATCGCACCTGGAGGACCACCGGAAGCCAGTGCAGCTCGCGCAGGAGAGGTGTTACATGGAGCGCCATGATGCTCCCACAACCATCCGCACGGCCGCATTCTGGACCAGTTGGAGCCTCCGGGTGCTCTTCAAGGGGAGCCCCATGTAGAGAGCATTACAGTAGTCCAGGCGGGAAGTGACGAGGGCATGAGTGACCGTGCGTAAGGAGTCCCGATCCAGAAAGGGACGCAACTGGTGAATCAGGCGAACCTGATAGAAAGCCCCCCTGGCCATGGCCGTCACATGTTCTTCTAAGGACAGCTGTGCATCCAGGAGGACACCCAAGTTGCGAGCCCTCTCCGTGGCGGCCAGTGACTCGCCCCCAATACTCAGAGATGGCACCAGCTGACTATATCGGGACACCGGGAGCCACAGCCACTTGGTCTTGGAAGGGTTGAGGTTGAGCCTGTTTCTCAGTGGAGGTTGGAGACTGGACGATAATTTGCTAAAACAGCCGGGTCCAGGGAGGGCTTCTTGAGGAGGGGCCTCACCACTGCCTCTTTTGTCACTGCGTTTTTTTATTTCCCAGCTGAGCTTCATTATTTTTGGACTAATAGACTTACTGTAGTTTGCCAAGTTCCTTATCAGTATTTTACTACGCATGTCCACATTCCTTCACATTCCTTCACACACTCCTTCCTTTGTTCTCATGCCACGGGGGTGTCGACTGCTGGAAAGCAGCCGGCCCGAATTACTTTCAAAATATAGCAATTATCTTTCTTAGTTAGTGAGGTGTTTTATTTTCTTTATAACAAATAAATGAGTTTTATTAGAGAACTTTTCTTCGCGTTTCTTTTCAGAATATTGCAACTTGGAGAGGCCTTGATCCATCCTCTAATTAAATCAGGGTGATTTGTCCCAGAGCCAAACATGGGATTAATCAATGCCCTGACATCTGGTAGCTCGGATGGTTGATTTATGGCTTTTTTTCCTTGTTTGTTATTTCTGATAAGAGCGCATAGGCAATTAGTTTTTAGCTACTGAGGTACGCTAATTATTTTGCTAAGATGCTGAAACAGAAGAAAAACAAATACAAAATGTATTTTGCTGAGAAGGTGGCAGAAAGGAGTTTTTCAGATTTCCAGCCCCTTACTACAGCCACACGCCTGGAACAAGAAGAAGCCGTGGGAGAAGGAACGAAGGGAGATAACAGAGAAATTGTTTTTGAAGATAACATACTGGAACTGAGGTCAGTGACGTCTTCTTCTGACTATGCATGCTCTCAAAAAGTCCTCCCACAACCTTCTGAATTTGTAACGCTCGGTGCAAGGCCAAAGCAAACTGCAGAGCAAAATTACTCCCACGCAGAGAGAGAAACAATTCATTATTCTCCTCGAAGCTCTAAGCTCACCCTGGATGAGCTGGCTATGAAAGCCTATTGTGACCGTATAAAATTCTATGAACAGGAGCTATCCCAGGCAAAAATGGCTATATCTATGCTTGAGCAAGATAAGGGAGAATCTCGTGACTTAAGATTTTCAAAAAGCGCCATATTGTCTTCTTCCTCAGAGCCAAAGACACTCCCCCTGGTGGATTCTGTGTCAGGCCAATTAAGGCAAAGAGCACTGCATACATCACATGAAAGTCTCCCTGATCAAGTTACATATAAACCTGCCACGCAGCCATTTCTTGTAACTGCAAAGCTGCCCGAAGCTAAAGGTGCAGCACCATCTGCTGGCATAAGTAATTTACTACAGGAAGCTGAAATGCCACAAGTGTTTCCACAGGCCCAAACTCAAACACCCCCTGGTGGTGTTGGTGTCTTTTTAGATGGAACACAGCCACGCTTAGTGCAGCAAAGGCAAATGACTGCATCCCCAGCAGGTCATGCCAATATTGCAGATCAAGCACAAATGGCAACTGGAATACAGCAGATTCCAGTGCACCGGCCACAGCAGCTACAAATGCCTGCATATGTGCCACAGCCACAAGTGCAAATAGGGGCAGCTCCTGGCCCACCTCCAATGGCACAACCAAGACCATTTTTAGGTCCACAACAGGCACAGCAAATACCACAGGCATTTCTGCCAGCACAGCCAGCATATCAAATGCAGGCTCCTTACCAGGCATTTTCTGTCTCTCCACTAACTGGTGAGTCAAAACTAAAAATGTCAGGACACAATTACAAAGCCTGGGTCAGTGAGATTACACTATTGCTTCTTAGAGAAGGCACTCACTGCATGGTTTTTAATCCTCCTGCTCAACCTTGGATTTATGCAATAAGAGATTTAGAGATAAGGGCTTGCACAACATTATTGATGTCCATGGATACTGAACTGCAGGTCACTTTTCCACCAAACACAACAGCCTGACAAATTTGGGCTGAATTGGAAAATTGCTACAGGCCTATCTCAATTGAATCTTTATGTTTACTCATGTCTGAACTCCACGGTTCGAGATTGAAACCCGGTGAACAAATTGGAGGACACTTGACCAAACTGAAAGGACTGAGAACAGAATTGAGAGAAAGAGGCCATAACATTGAAGATATTCAAATGATCAGCATCATTATTAACTCTTTGAACTATGAATGGAAAGATGCTGTTACAAAAATTAACCAAGTCCCAATTGCTCAACGCACAGTGGACAATGTCTGTACACTTTTAATTGAAGAAGAGGCATTCATGTTGGCCACACCACATTTGAGAGGACCACCCGCATCAAGAGCTCCAGCTAGGCGCCCCTTCCGAGGAAGGACCTACGCTCCAAGGATGCCAAGATGCTACACCTGCAATCATGTGGGACATGCCACCCGGGATTGTCCCCAACGAGTTCCAGCTCCCGTCACGTACCAGCCCAGAGGAACAGACTCCAGAGGCAGAGGCAGAGGCGGAAGACAAGGTCATCGTGGTCCCCGGCGTGATCCACAAACTCCACTCGCCACATTGGCTTTAACCAATGATCCACAACCTCAACCAGAGTACGACAGACGACTCCTGTGGACTTTGGACAGTGGTGCAGCATTGCATGTTACCTACAGAAAGGAAATTTTCACAGAAATGCATGAGCCTGAACCTGAACTACGTGAACTTTACTCTTTTTCCAATCATCCTTGTCAGGTCAAAGGAAAAGGAACTGTTTATGTTGAAGAGCTCGATGCATTCATTCCTGATGTTTATTACATACCAACAGCAACCAGTAATTTGCTTAGTCAGTGTCACTTGTCTAGAATGTTAAAGTTCCAAGTTCACCACCTTGAAAATGCAAGTTACATAGTTAAAGATGGAGATATTGTTGCTGAAACCATATTAATTGGTGGTGTTTATTACTTAAAGCCAAAGCCTAAAACACAAACACAGGCAAGTATGCAAACTCCAAAAAGGGAGAGCACAGGCCCAGAGAGAGATGCTCCAGAGAGAGATCCTGTTGCTATTCCAAAGGGTCCTAAAGCCAACAAAAAGAGAGTTGGTAAACAGGTTGCTCAGAGCAAGCCTGAGGTTCCGCATAAAAATGTTAATGTTGAGAATTCACTAACAGGTAAACCTTTGCATTCCAGGTGTATCCATAAATGGCATAGAAGATTGGGGCATGCCAGTTTCCGTGTTCTTAGGAAGATGCTGGAGTTCGCAAAAGGTTTGGATCTAAAGGGGTGTAAGGTGTTTTTGGATTGTGCTGTATGCAAAAAGGCCAAATCCAAAGCAGCAGCCATTCCCAAACACGCTACACGCCTGTCAACACACATTTTTGATTTGGTTCACATTGACATAGTTGGTCCATTCCCGCCATCATTTGGTGGTAGAAAATATTTTCTAACAATTGTTGATAATTACTCTAGATATGGATATGTATATCCTATGAAAGAAAAATCAGAGACTTTTCAGATCTTTAAAGACTTTGCAGCCCTTGTTTCTACCCAACACCAAGTTCGCATCGCCAGAATCCAGAGTGATCGTGGTGCCGAATTCATGTCTCAGCGTTTCCAGGACTGGATGCATAAGAATGGAATTATTCATCAGACTTCAGCCCCTGACACATCAGCTCACAACGGAGAGGTACTGCAAACCATGATGCGTTGTCTCCTAGAAGACGCCAACCTTGGTAAGATATACTGGGGTGAAGCTATCAAGTACGCAAATTACATTGTCAACCGTACTTGGAGCAGTGTAACAAATCAGACTCCTTTCTTCATGTTGTATGGCTACAAACCCGATCTTAAAAACATTCATATTTTTGGTTCATACGCTATGGTGAACATTCCCTTAGCTCAAAGAAGAAAAGGAAGTCCAGCAGCAAAGAGACTGAGATTTATGGGTATTGATGATAACTCAAAATGGAGCAGATTTATTGACTCTAAACATGCAATTGTGATTTCCCAATCTGCAAATTTTGAAGAAGATATTGACTGGTCCAGGATTCATTCCAATGATCCTGGAGTTTATTTTCCCAGAGATGATACTGCTGATGCCACCCAGATTGATGATCAAGATTCCACTGGTTCTTCTCAACCCGATGTTCCGTCTTCGCAAGCCGCGGATGCTGACGCTAGCGACAAAAGTGAGGACGAGGACGAAGCAGAAGAAGACTGGACTGTTGTTCCGAGACATTCCAAGAGGGCCACAAAAGGAATCCCTCCACAACGATATTCTTGGCAACTGACAAAAGCACCCTTGCCTTTGATTTGCAATGTTACACTTCCACCTGATAATTTCACACAAATCAAGCAGCTCCCTGATTCAGAGCAAGACAAATGGTATGATGCAATGCAGGTTGAAATGGACAGTCTAAAGAAACTTAAGGTATTTACACCTGCAAAACCTCCAGCAAACAAAAAGGTCATTGGCACTCGATGGGTCTACAGAATCAAAAAGAAACCAAATGGTGAGTCACTGTACAAGGCCAGACTTGTAGCTCAGGGTTTCGCTCAACGTTATCCTGAGGACTACACAAATACTTACTCACCGACAGTTCGAACTGAGAGTGTAAAAATTGCTTTAGCAACTGCAACTATCCTTGGTTTAGAAGTTTTCCAGTTTGATGTTGACACGGCTTATCTACATGCAGACCTAGACGAAGAGATCTACGTGAGAAGTCCTCCAGGATTCCGACAGCAAGAAGGGGATACCTGGTTCCTAAACAAAAGTCTTTATGGTCTGAAACAATCTGGTTTAATGTGGTATTTATGTCTTACTGACAAACTAAATTCAATGGGCTTTATTAAGTCCGAAACTGATGAGTGCGTGTTCACAAAAAGATCTAACAATGCATATGAGATAGTTCTTGTTTATGTTGATGATATTCTTTATATTGGTCCAAATAAGCAAATGAGTGAAATTTTTGCCAAAGCTTTGCAGAGATACTTCACATTGAAATCATTGGGTCACATTAGCACTTATTTAGGTGTTCAGATTGAAAAGACACAGAAGGCGTTTAGTCTTTCACAAGAAGATAAAATTGAACAAGTTTTGCATCATTGCAACATGAAGGATGCTAACACAACAAAGACACCCATGCAAACAGATTTTCACAACTTGACACAAGAAGAAAGTCCTGAGTTCGAGGATCAAACACTTTATCGTTCAGTCATTGGGTCACTATTGTACATTAGTAGTTGGACCAGACCCGACATTGCACTTAGTGTTAATCTCTTATCTCGACACGTAGGTAAGGCAAAACAGTTTCATTGGACATGTATTAAGAAATTATTGAGATACCTAAAATACACTAAACACATGAAATTATTGTTAGAACCAACACATACTGATTATGCAGAATTATGTTGTTATGCAGATTCTGATTGGGCAAGTGATAAGAAATCACGTAAAAGTACTTCAGGTTATATGATGTTCTTAAATGGATGTCCTGTTTATTGGCAAGTACGTAAACAGAATTTTGTTTCTTGTTCATCTACTGAAGCTGAATATGCTTGTGTTTCAGATGCATGTAATTCTCTAACTTGGTTTAATGCTTTAGTCACATATATCTGGACACACCCGATCCGACCGATCACCGTGGTTTATATTTCTGAATCTCATTTTACAGGTTCTAGGTCCAGACACATTGACATCCGTTATCAAAACATAAAACATTTAGTGAAAAAAGGTTTTGTCAAAATGCAATATGTATCTACACATGATCAAATTGCTGATATGCTCAACAAACCACTCCCAGCAGCTCAACACGAGTATCTGCATGAGAAGATGTGCCTTATTTGATGATGTACTGATATTTTCGCCCAACTGGCAAAGAAGGGGAATGTCACTGCGTTTTTTTATTTCCCAGCTGAGCTTCATTATTTTTGGACTAATAGACTTACTGTAGTTTGCCAAGTTCCTTATCAGTATTTTACTACGCATGTCCGCATTCCTTCACATTCCTTCACACACTCCTTCCTTTGTTCTCATGCCACGGGGGTGTCGACTGCTGGAAAGCAGCCGGCCCGAATTACTTTCAAAATGTAGCAATTATCTTTCTTAGTTAGTGAGGTGTTTTATTTTCTTTATAACAAATAAATGAGTTTCATTAGAGAACTTTTCTTCGCGTTTCTTTTCAGAATATTGCAACTTGGAGAGGCCTCAATCCATCCTCTAATTAAATCAGGGTGATTTGTCCCAGAGCCAAACATGGGATTAATCAATGCCCTGACATCTTTCAAGGTGGCGGGAAACCAACCCTCTCTCAAAGAAGCGTTGATAATCCTCTGGAGCCAGCCTCGTGTAACCTCCTGGGAAGCCAGCACCAACCAGGAGGGACACGGGTCCAATAAACATGTGGCCACGCTGAGTCTACCCAGCATCCTGTCCACGTCTTCGGGGGTCACCGGGTCAAACTCCTCCCAGATAACACTCTCAAGACCTGCCTCCATAACCCCACCTGCATCTACCCAGTCAGAGTCCAAGCCTGTTGTGACTCCGACCCCCAAGCCTGTCTTATCAGAGGGAGAAGACTTCGAAAGTGAAGGAGAGGAGTTGGCAAGGCCTCCCTCTCCAGGACCCTCCTCTCTGGCAATGCCTCAGGTATCCTCCGAAGGCCAAGAGATAGGCCAGGAGCCAGGCACTTCCGAGCAGCCGCAGTTAGACAGCAACGGAGATGAGTCTTGGCTGGATCCCCGACAGCGTCGGAAAGATAAGCACACGCAGCAGAGAAAGAGGCATGCCAGAGATTAAGCTGAGTCACTGGACCACACCCCACAGGGGATAAAAGGGGGTGTGGTGGCCATTCAGGCCTTGTGTTTCTGGAACTTCATTATATGCCCTCCTTGGATTTGTTATGGACTGGACTTGACAATTCTTTGGCTTTGTGGACTTATTTTGGTGTATCGGATGGAGGAGAAAAACTTCCCTTTGTGAGTAAAGTCTTTGGCAGGCAGCTACTGGGTTGCTGCCAATTCTGTTATCTCAAAGGAATTCCTGACTGCTGGTTTTATTAACTCCTGGCTGACTGTTTGTGTGCATGTGTGAGACGGGGACAGAACAAAGCCTTCCCAAATTTGAGCGATTTTGTCATGCAGATACTGCACAAAATCCTCAGCCCTACCCTCCAAGGGGTCTTCCCGCACTCCCATATGGAGCAGGGAGCGGGTCACCCTAAACAGGGTGGCCGGGCAGTTATCTGCAGATGCGATAAGAGCAGAAAAATAATCAAATTTTGCCATTTCTATCGCCACTAGGTAGGTCTTAATATGAGACCTCACCAGTGTTCGGTCGGATTCGGAAAGGCTAGCCCTGTTTACTGTAAAACATCTATGCCATCTTCTTCATTTCTGCTCTAGGGTATCCTTATCCACTTCAGGTACGGTTTATGGGGCTGAACAACTAGATGGTCACAAAGAATGTTCTTCAATGGGATATTTTGATGAAAGAGTTGGCTTTAACATGGGATTGCACTAGATGGCATATGGACAATTCTTTAAAAATGGCCGAGGCTGAGATGGCCATCCATGGAGGCCATTACAGAGAACTCTGTTTGGATCTCACTACATTAAATAGGAGCTTTCCTTTTCCACAAGGCATCTGCAGAATAATTTTTCCATGTGTAGGAAGAAAAATCCAGTCCGGTTCCAAGCTGGGAAAAAGACACTGGAAATAAAATGGAGTCTGGCTGATTGTAAAGAAGGTCTCTGTTAATTTGGTTTCCAGAAACGTCAGTGACAGCAGCATGTTTCTGGAGTGGCTGACAAATGGCTGAATGAATGGATGGATTTTTATAGGGTTCTGGGTTTTGGTGATTGAGATGCTCCAGTGGGTTGTGCAATGTAGTGAGCCTTGTGTCTTTTACTATTCCAGTGGTGGTGGGTTAATCCTATTATGTCCTAAAGGTCATGTCCTGTCCTTAGAATTTGGGGTGGGGGGTGGAGGTGTAAATTCTTAATCCCATCAGCTCCAGCCTGGGGGAGTTGTCTGTAGGCATTTTGTTTATGAATAGGCTGGCCTGGATTTCTTAATGGGCACAAAATATCCATCTCTAAAGACTTCAGGGTTCTGCCTGAGGCAGCTTGAGTTTTCCTATAGCAGGAAGACTGGGGCTGCTTTCTGCCTTTAAGAGCATGTTTTTCCATTTCTCCTTTGGGGAAATGTAATATTCTGCCTCTTTTAATATTTCCCAAAGTATTTCATTCGGGGGGGGGGCTTCCCACACATGGGTAGGACTCAATTCTGATAAATGGTATGGAAGGAAATATTTTTATTTTCCATGAGTTCTTCTGAACTGAAAACATATGCCCTATGTTTGTCTAACTTCTGGATGGAACCTGGAAGAAGAAAGAAGAAAACTGGTAGTTCTTTACACTAGTTTAAAGCCCTAATTTGAGGGTATGTAGCCTCAGAATCACATCAGAGATAGAAAAGCACCTCCAGATGTTGCTAAATTACAACTCCCAACATCAGACATGCTGGAAGTTGTAGTTTATGTACATAGAGAGGCTTCATGTTCCTTTATTTGGTATTTTCGTTCTCTGATCTGGCCATCCTCTTAAATGTTAACGCCTGTCACTTAAGTCATGAAGATTCTTCAGTTATCCAGGTAACGTTGCCTGAAAGTTGAGTCATGGGAACTGGACCTATTGTCTTGTTGGCTTGAGATGTTTCATCAACATATTGCCACGCACTTTGGGGAAGAAACCCCTGAGGTTGACGTGGGAGGAGTATTACATTCCAAAGACTCTTTGCTTAACTTGCTCTATCAGATGAAGCTATCCCAAAAGGTCAAAATTGAAGAAGCTTCTTGGATGAGAAGTGAAATATCTTCAAGGAAAAACCAAGCCTAGTTGCCTTTTGAAAAAGCACCTTTGGGACAACCATGACCTGGATGACTGAGTATCTCTGACAACTGATGAAGCTGTGTCATGAGCAGTGAAAAGTCTCAAACCAACAAGAAAATAAATCCAAATGCCATGACTCAACTTTCAGATACCTGTCATTTAAGTTCTCAGGATCAACCACGAAAAGGGAAACATAGAAGTAAATTGTTCAATGATTTTTAAGGCAATTGTGTTTCTCTTTATTGACTAGCACCCAAACAGTCAAGGAAAGCTATATCTCTCTACATGTTTGGCCTTACAAAACATAGGTTGAGAATATAAGTAGTCAAAATTTATGCCTGATCGCTTAGTAACCATTCGAAATTATGACAAACTTTCCCAGGACTACTTACGACCTGGATTTGTAGTTCTGACAGCTGCCACCCCACCCCATGATCATGTGCTCGCTGTTTAGGTGCTTGGCTTGTCATGGTAAATGTCTAACTGTACCACCACCCTGGGCATCTGGCTCTGCAGGGGTTAACTGACCACACATCCCATAATCCCCATAGCCACTCCTTACCTTCTAGCCCCTCCTCCTGTGTATAATAGCTCCAACCACGAGGTACTCCAGTTGTTCCAGATGCATACCTGAAAGAGAGAGGTTCAAGGTCAGTGACCTCTGGTACCACAGGGCCTAGGATCCACCTAGGCCTGCAATAAAGAAATCAGATTGAAGCCTAGAATTTGTCTTTGAGTTATTGGGCTAGATCCAGCATTAAACATGGCTGGGTAGTGTCCCACAGTCACATGATTAATTTACAACATTTTTTGTGGCAGGAAACAGGCATTTATTTCTTTTTTCCCCCAAGTTTTTTATTTTTTTATTTTTTATAAAAATGTCTTAATCTTTATTTATTGATTAGCCCTTGGGCCATATCAAAGTGCAGAGCTCCAGAAACAATTATTACAAAAGTTTGGTAGAAACAATTTTAAATGAAATTGGAATAGGAATAAAACACGATTTAAAATGTGTTCATTTTAAATTTCATTTAAAATGAAATTACAGTAGAGTAAAATACGATGTAGAATGAAATCAGAATAGAATACAATAATTTGAGATACAAATTAAATATGATTAAAATTATATTACAATGTCACCCCTGCATCTACCCAATCAGTCTTAAAACTATTTGAATTACATTATTAAATCAAATGCTCTTTCCTGCAATCTACCACATTCTGCTTCACCAACTTTGTCCTTTTTTCCATCAATTTTATTGCAAATTTGGCAATCCATTTCACCAGCTGCAAGTTAGTACCTAACAAACAATGTTGCAAGAAGCGCTCTTTAGACTTAGGGGTGCTGGCGTAAAAGATCCTGCCCAGCTGCTGTTCCCTCAAATCTGAGTACAGGGGGCAGTCAAAAATTACATGGGGCATTGTTTCAACTTCCCCCTTCCCACATAAACAGACTCTTTCACTTGCAGGGATACCCTTATACCTACCCTAAAGCATGTTTGTTTGAAGTTGGTCTAATCTCAATTTGGTAAAAAAAATCTCCTTATGACGGGAAACAAAGGCACAGTTAAATATTTTTCTATTTTAAAAATTTGTTTATTGGCCGATAACCAGGGGCAAACTTTTACTGCTGTCACCTGTGCAATATCCGATTGTGCACTTATGTCCTTAAATCTCTGTGCAATCCAATTTCGGATCTGCCTATGATCGTACTGCTGCCAATTTAAAGGAATACCAGAGCTAGATACCTGCTTCAGAACTCTTGATAACCAATTATTTTTATTACTTGAGATAATCTGATCCATTAGCGCTAGCTTTGGTAACCTCCCTTCCTCCATCTCGATTATTCTTAACCAATAATAAACGGTCTTCAGCATGGCCCGAGTGCCAATCGCATGGACTCCCGTTTCTACCCTTACTACACAAGCTGGGATTCCAGAGGACACTGCCAAAATTCTCCTCAAGAATTTATTTTGAGGAGTTTCCAGCCCAGGCAACTTAACCGACCCCCATATTTCTGCCCCACAGGTAAGTACTGGTTCAATTTTCACCTGAAAGACCTTTAGCACTGGGGTTAATGAAGATGGAGTTTTCTCTAAAATAAGTTTGTTTAGTTGGGCCATCCGAGCCAAGGCCTTCCGAGCTCCGGCTTTTACCTGCTTATTCCATTTGCCATTTGTCTGAAATACTAGCCCTAAATAGGTAAATGACTGAACTTGTTCTATTCTTCTGCCATTTATAACCCATCTCCTCGTCTTTTGTTGCCTGCTAAATATCATTACCTTTGATTTCTCTATGTTAATTGTCAAGCAATTTTTTATACAATATGCTGCCAACCTCCCAAGTGACCTTCGTAGCCCCACCTGTGAGGCCGACAGCAAAATTATATCATCGGCATATAACAAGCAATTTACCTGTCTTGTTCCTATACTAGGCCCATGGAGTGATATGTCTTCCAAACATTTTGGAAGGTCATTTAAATATAAATTGAAAAGTGTTGGGGCTAAGATGCAAACTTGTCTAACGCCCTTCTTTATTGGGATTGCATTTGTTACCGATCCTGTCCTGTTCACTCGAACTCTTACCTGGGTTTCCATGTATAATAATCTAATTAGATATAACAATTTCTTTTCTATTCCCATGGCCTCTAATTTATCCCATAAAATTTGTCTATCAATTGAGTCAAAGGCTGGCTTCAGGTCTATGAATGCCACATACAGTGGTTTTTTCCAAAACTTAAACTTTGTTATTAGATGGTCTTCCGCTCCTGAAGCCTGTCTGTTCTTCAGCTAAAATGTTATTTCTCATTAACCAATCTTCTAATTTATGAAGCAAATACTTAGCATAAATTTTTGCTGATATATCAATTAGACTAATTAAACGGAAATTATCTGGGTTATCTCTAGAGCCTTTTTTATATAATGGAATAATTATTGATGAACGCCAACTGGCAGGAATTTGCCCTGTTCTATCGATAAAAGTAAAGAGACCTGCCAGGACAGGCACCCACCAGGCTATGTTATCTTTAAATAATGATGCCGGGAGCGCATCCTGTCCTGGAGCTTTGTTTGTCTTCAGGGAGGAAATTAAACGCCTCACCTCCATGATTGACACTTCTTCCCACTGGGGTAAGGCTTCATATCCCTGTATCAAGCTCAGAAAGGATATCACCTCATCAGAGCTTTCCGCTGCTGGTGTGGCCAGATGCTTCTCCCAACTTTCTGCAGTAATGTTTGGGTCACTTATTGGTTTTCTATCTCTAATAATTTTTGAGACCTCCAAGCAGAAAAGTGTGGGTGAGGCAAGCTTTGCTGCCTGTTCTAGGCCAGCCCATAAGTTGTCAATATAAGAGGCCTTTTTCCTCTTCAATAGCTGCTTATATTTCTGCCTTATGGTGATATACTCCTTCTGTAATTCCATGTTTGGGCTGATTAAGTATCTCCTAAGTGATTTCCTAAGCTGTTTTTTCCTTTCCTTGCAGTCATTATCAAACCACGTTGAGTAACTAGAATCAAACTGGCCCATTGGCTTGGTAGTCATGAAAAAATGCTTCAATTTGTGGCATATTTCCGCAAAATATACTATAAGCTCTTGTTCACCCGTACTATTTGAGCATATATGCGCTAAGGCTTCCATACGTGGTGAATTCATAAATTCTGTCACTGCTTTACTATCAACCCTCTTCCATGTTAGTCTTCTCTCATGAGCTATTTCTAAGTTGAAGCTTATTTGCTGAATTGTTTGATTCCTTTTCCTTAAATCAGAAGGGATTGCCAGGGACATCTCAACCGGAAGATGATCACTTTCTGGCCTTGGTAACGTCAAGACCGAAGTTGCCCCTGATACTAAGCTGTGAGAAACACAAAAGTAATCAATAGAGCTACATGCCTTAGGGCCAAAAAAAGTTATGGGGTACCTTTTAGCTTCCGAGTACTGGCCTACAATTTGAAGGTTACAGTTGTATACCATTGTTAGAAATTTTCCCCCATCTTTATTCTTTTTCCTATCTTGGGAGTCCCATGATTGTTGGTTATGTAAATATCCATCTGGAATTGTACCATTTTCAATGAAAGGCTCCAATGAGGGACCCATACGAGCGTTAAAATCCCCTGCCAAAATTAAAGGTGTTTTTATAATTTTTTTACGTATATCTAATATTTTTACCTCTAGTGCCTCCCGCAAATTGCCCATTGCTGGATTAACATAGACATTTACAAATACCAATGACTTCCCTTCATATGCCAAATGGATTGCTTGAAAAAATAAAGGGCCGGGGTCCGAGCATATCTCATTTCCCTTTGTGAAGGAGGGGTTCTGTGTTCGAATGGACCGTGACCCGATACGCACACAAATGCACTGAAGCATGGAAGTTGACAGAGGAGTCTTGAAAAATTACTTTGTTTAATAAAAACATAAAAACAAAACCTACAAGAAGGCATCAACAGCCTAAAAGATTCTCCTCTCAGCAAAGTCCATTAGGTCTAATCTTCTTCCCAAGCGTGGAAGGCTCTCTGCGTTCTTTGTCAGTCTTTGCAGGAGCAAGGCAGTGACTCAGCTCTTTGTAGTGACTTCAGCATGCTCTCATCAAAGTCTCATCTGGTCTTGGAGTGAGGAGAGTGAGGAGAAGTGATCTGATCTGGCTGCAGTCCTGCTGCCACTTATATACTGATCAACTGACCGTTGAAAAGTGTGGGAAACTCAGAGCCAGGAAGCTGTGCTCTGATTGGTTCATTCAAACTGTTCAAACCAATCAATCAATTAGCTGCAGCAATATGCTGAGAGGTTTTTCCTCTCACAATCCCCTTCTCTGCAATAATTGATTACAGAAAATGCATGTACATACAAGTCATGAGCATATATATTACAGTAGTAAGAAATACAATCTTACATAGTCATAGATATCTTATCCAAGAGATATTGATGTTGATCCCTAGGCAATGGCTTCGTGAACAAGTCTGCTCTTTGTTCCTTTGTCTCGCAGAAAACTGTCCTAACGAAGCCTATCCTGGTCAATTGTCTGACATGTTTATACTTGATGTCAATGTGATGTGACCTCTGTCCCACTGCATCAGCCTGCGAGATATTGGCAGCAGCCGTGTTGTCCTCATAAATATCAATAGGATACACTGGTTCTTCCCACAAGTTTATTAGAAGATCATCAAACCATACCAGATCGTTAGATGCTTTCGATAAACACACATATTCTGCCTCAGCAGTGGAAGTTGCAATTAACTTCTGTTTACCTGAGTACCAATGGATGGGACTCCCATTCAGAAATATGACATAACCTGAAGTACTCTTTCTGGACTTAATGTCCCCTGCCCAATCAGCATCTGCATAACAACACAATCTTGGCTTATCTGATATGTCTGGCTCCAATAAGAGTGAATATTTAACAGTGTTATTTAAATACCTTAAAACCCTTTTAATTCCACTCCAGTGGTATTGAGTGGGATTCTCAGAATGTCTGGACAGAACATTTATGGTCAGACTGATATCTGGCCTAGTCCAGCTTGCAATATACAACAATGATCCTATCACTGATTTATAAAGTGTCTTTTGCTCAAAAGGTTCACTTTCAGCATACATATTCTTGAGGAAATCTGTCTGCTTGGTTGTGTCACAAGGTTTGGCCTCTGTCATGTTGCATCTTTCTACCAATTCTATAATCTTGTCCTGTTGGGAGAGTTCATACCCTTTCTCCGTCTTTACAAATTGGACTCCTAAGAATTTATCAATTCGACCTAAAGGCTTTAGGGCAAAATTCTTACTTAACTCCTTGGAAAACATTTTACATCTGTCCTCAGACTTGCAGACATACAAAATATCATCCACGTAAACCAGAACTGTTTCTTTAATACCCTGGTGATTTTTAATGAACACACATTCATCAGCTGATGAGATTGTAAAACCCATCTGTTTTAAACTACTGGTAAGGCATTCGTACCACCTTCTGCCAGATTGTTTAAGACCATAGAGGCTTTTGTTTAAAAGCCAAATATTATTTTCCTGGTGATCTACACCTTGAGGAGCCTTAACGTATATTTTCTTATCTAACTTGGCGTGTAAGTATGCTGTTCGTATGTCAAATTGGTACACACTCTCCCCTTGTATGGCAGCTATAGTGAGTGCGGTCTTCACACTTTCAGGCCGCACTGTAGGCAAGAAAGTGTCAACATAATCATCAGGGAATCTTTGTGAGAAACCCTGTGCAACCAACCTCGCCTTGTAAATAAACTTCCCATCTTCAATGGGCTTTTTCTTAAAGACCCATCTTGTGCCAATTACCTTTTTGTTCGTTGGTAACTCCATTGGGGTGAATACCTCTAGTTTTTTCAAACTCTGCAATTCGGTATCCATCGCAGCACACCAATTTTGTTGTTCTTTATCAGATAGCATTAACACATCTTCATACCTTTGGGGTATGACCGAAACCTGGTCAACAGAAGTGACAAAACCTTCATACCTTTTTGGCTTCTTCCCCCTAGTGGATCGAACTGGCCTTTTAACTGATTCTTCATCCACTCCAGTACTATCTGATAAGTTTTCCTTCTCACCATCACCATTCTTTACCTTTAAAGTGGGATGCCCTTCTTTCCATGCTGTCTCCATCTTCCACTTTAAAATTCCCTTCAAGGGTTTGGGGGGTGTACTGTCCTCCTTGTCTCCAAAACCAGAGGTGTCGCTATCAGTAGATAGGCCTTCAGACACTTTTTCTGTGTTTTTATTTTTACTACGAGGGGGATCTTGAGCCAGGATCTCATTTGCATGGATCCTGCTCTAATTAGTGCCTTCATAAAAAGTAGCTGACCTAGATATTACTATTCTCCCATTTGAGTCCACAAACCTAAAAGCCTTAGAACCTGTCTCATAGCCCATAAACCTCAGTTTGGCTGAGACTTTATCCCCCTTCTTTCTAAGCTCTTTTGGGATGTGGACATCAGCCATCACTCCAAATACATGAAGATGCGCCAATTTTGGCTTATGGCCATACACTATCTCATATGGGGTCTTTTGTACCACACTGGACCATACCCGGTTGAGTGTATAATTTGCATACGAAACAGCTTCCGCCCAATATGAAAAACTTAGGTTAGCGTCCTCAAGTGCACACCTTACCATTGTCTGCAGCACGCTGTTCTGTCTTTCTGAAATTCCATTCTGAAATGCGGAGTAGGGGGCGGTTCGCAAATGTATTATGCCTTTCCGTTTTAGCCAATCAGAGAACTGTGCTGAATTAAATTCAGTTCCTCTGTCAGTCAAAATCTTTTGAATATTGACCTTATGCTGATTCTCCACTAGGCGGCAGAATTCCTTAAACTTAGACAATGCCTGATCCTTGGATTTGATAGGGTAAACAAATCCAAACCTACTATGGTCATCTACAATTGTCAGAAAGTAACAATTCCCACCAAAAGAAATCTGTCTAACTAAAATCCGTCAATTTTCTGTTGTTTTTGTGGATTGGTTCCACTTTCCTTACTATTTGGTGAGCACTGAGCCGTCTTTCTTTTTTTTTTTTTTTCAATTAGTAATATTTTGATGATATATAAATCTATTTACATTAAAACAATGACAAATGTAAAAAGCAGGTGATCTCCTGAAAGCTGGACTTTTCCTTTTTTTTTTTTTTTGGTAAAATATTTTTTTATTTTTCCCACAAACATAAACATAAAATACATCTTTTGAGAACAATGTGTTTTTTTTTTTTAATTTATTTATTTTAAAATAACATTACAAACAACATATACAATACTTCACCCTGTGCTATACATAAGAAAGGAAGATTTGGTTCTTCGGATATATCCTCATGATCGCCAAAATCCACATTCTCGGGGTACAGGTATCGAAGCATCCAATTTTCCCAGCGCATAGTCCACAAATGGTTTCCAAATTTTCCAGAAAATATCTTCTTTATAGTCACCATTTCTAATTTTAATATCACATGTCATTTTATCATTTAAAGCTAATTTCCACATTTCACAATACCATTCTTCTATTCTAAAATTCACATCTAATTTCCAATATCTGGCTATTATAATTCTACCCATTATAATCATAATTCTAATCAATTCTTTCTCATATTTTGTTGGTTCTATTTCCTTAATTATCAACAGTAATATAGTTTCTGGTCTCAATATTATTGCTTTCCCCATCATTTCAAATATCATTTTCTCCAATTGTTGCCAAAACTTTTTAACTTTATCACATTTGTACCACATATGTTCGTAAGTCCCTAATTCCATATCACATCTCCAACATTGTTTACTAATTTTGTTATCCATCAATGACAATCTTAATGGAGTCAAATATCATTTCCAAACAACCTTATAATTATGCTCTTTAATCCTTACAGATAAAGTCTTCATAATTCTACTCTTCCAATTCACATTCCAATCTAAATCTGATATTTTAATATTAAGTTCTTTTTCCCAATTCATCTTCATCACCCTTTGTGGTTTTCCATCAAAATTTATAATCTTATATATTTTACTAGCCTAATTTCATCTTTCATAATTTGGAATACTATGTTTTGATCATTGATAGGTACATCGCTTACAATTTTTTTTAACAGCTCTTTCCAGTACTTCTATTACTTCTTTCAATATCAAAATCAAAACACAAATTTTAACAAATATTCTAGCATCATTATTTAAACATTTTCCATTATTTTATCACCACTAATCTAATTTCCATATAAACACAACACAATTTTTATATCCATTTAGAAATCCCATTCTATATATCCTCCTTCATCTCTAAACCCATTTCATCAATTCTATTAATTTTAAACTCCATTAATTAAAATCTAATTTTCTTGTATTTATCATCTATTACATTTTCTATTTAACACAGAATCATTTTATATTCATCTCATTTCATATTAAATAAATTTCTCTTCTTTATATCTCCCATTATTTATTTCTCCTCCATACCTCCAACTATTGTTTGGCTGATTCCCAGCATTTCTCCTCCATACCTCCACCCTTCGTTTGGCTGATTACCAGCATTTTCATTTTGGCTGATTTCCAGCATTTCTCCTCCATACCTCCCACTTTTGTTTGGCTGATTACCAGCATATTTGTTTTGGCTGTTTTACATCATATTCTCCTCCATACCTCCTACTACTGTTTCGCTGATTCCCAACTTCCCAGCATATTTGTTTTGGCTATTTTGCAGCATATTCTCCTCTATATCTCTACCTATTATTTAGCTGGATCCCAGCATATTTTGTTATAGATATCTTCCACCATAATCACCTCAGCATATCCAATTGCTTGGCTGATTCTCAGCATATTATATAAAAAAATAAAAAGAAAAAAAGAAAAAGCGGTAGGAGAGGAGAAAAAAAAAGAAAAATAAGAAGTAAAAAAGTTGGAGAAAAAGAGAAGAAGAAAAAAAAGAAAAGAAGAAGAAAAAATAAATAACAAATAAAACACATCTTCACCCTACTCCTTCTGGATATTTCCCAACATCTTCTAATAATAATCAATTCCAAAATATATCAGTCTTGTTTTACTACTTAAATCTGTGTTACATATTTGCCTTCCACCAGTACACTGAACATTTAGTATTAAAACATATTTAATATGTTTTAATATGGCCAGTACGCTCCCACAGAGAGGGACTCCTCAGGGTGCCGTCAGCCAGGCAGTGTCGGCTGGCGACCCCCAGGGGGAGGGCCTTCTCTGTGGCAGCACCTGCCCTCTGGAATGATTTGCCCCCAGAGATACGCATGATACCAGATCTCCAGGCTTTTCGCCGTGCCCTAAAAACCTTTCTTTTCCACCAAGCAGGGCTGGCGTAACCCCCCACTTTTTTTTTAAGATGTTAGATTTTTAATTGTTTATGGGTTTTAGTCGGGATGTTTTAAATTTTGGGCCAAAGTCGTGTAATTATTTTAACAAATTTTAACTTTTGTATTGGGATGTTTTTTATTTTGGCTGTGCACCGCCCTGAGTCCAGCAGGAGAAGGGCGGTATACAAATTTAATAAAATAAAATAAAATAATAAATATTCCATTCTCTATTTTAGTTACAGTATAACACTGAGACATTTTACATCAGATATATCATCTTGTATTCATTTTATGCTCTTATTCTATTAAAAGTAATCTTTCCCCACCTTAACAATAATTTTAAATCATCTTATTTTATTTTCCATTTGTATTATTCTATATATGCCTCCTGTTTATATTAAAAAAATATTTAAACATATTATTTCCATTTAATCAAACTATTTTATATTATTATTTCACAATCAAAAATATTTTATTTTTTTCCTTTCCCTATCTGTCCATAGGTACTCCATTTCAAGTTCAATATTGCCAAGTTTAAAGTTCTATAAACCTTTTTAGTTTTTTAGTTGTTTCTTATTCCATGCAAATTCATCAATTTTTCTTCTTTTATTGCTGTGCCATTTGCCTTCTTTTGTTCCTACGCCACTTCCGATTTTAAAAACTCCACTTTATTTCTTCTTTCTTTCATCAAGTAAAACCACCCACAGACAGAATAGAAATCTCCAAAATTCAAAGAAAACCCTTTAGTTGTTTTCAAAGTAATCCAAATTAAACGACCAGTCACTTTGTTTCTTTTTCAAATGAGAGGCAAATCTTCGTAATCAACACTTTCACTTAGTCTCGGCATTCTCCATTTTGTTACGATATGTAGCAGTTTTTAGCCAGTCATTGAGCTCTCTCCGCTTCTAAATTTTAAAGGTGTTTGATCTGTCCCCGTACCCACACACACACACACAGCCAGTCGAGGGTTAAGGAAACACTTTGGAACGCACCCGGTTCTTATCTCCCACTTGGCAGCGATAGACACACCGTCTGCCAAGTGACTTTATTTTCAAAGTAAAACAGAAAGACAAATACTCCAGAGTCCAAATGTCCGACACTTTAAATCTTTCTCTCAGCAGCTCCGGACGAGGCTTTAGTGACTATCCAAGGTTTTGCTTTGTTCGTCACAAGGATCCTTTGACCACTACCCTCTATTATATAGTCTCTGGGGTGTGGTCCAGTGACTCAGTTCTAATCCCTAGCATGCCTCCTAAGCTGCTGCAAACGTTTATCACGCCTTCGGAGGCGTGCGTCCAGGAATGATGTTTCCTCATCACTCTGATTTGAATCAGCTGTCTCTTCTCCCTCGGCCGGCACTTGAGACAATGCCAGAGGGGAGGGGCCTGGAGAGGGAGGCCTGGCTGACTCCTCTTCCTCATGCTCGGAGCTTTCTTCCTCCGATGGGACAGGCTCAGAGGGTGGGGCCACAACAGTGTTACACCTTTTTTCCCTCTTTTCCTTTCTTCAAAAGAAAAAAAAAATCATCCAGTTTCAATTTAAAAAGGGTTTCTCCTAACTTCCAACATGTCTCAATGTTCAATTATTCCGAATCAATCTTAGAAAGAAAAAAGAAAAAAATCTTTTAACGGGTCTTTGTTCCTGTTGTTACTTTATTGACTCTTCATGCCCCACTAATCCACAGCCGCTATTTATGGCTAGGGGTCTTACAGTAATAGTCTATGCTCTATTGTTGTTTCACGCCTGGGTTGGTGTCACTCACCTGGCTTCAAGCACATCGTTCTCGTCTTCTCTCCTCCTGCGCTATTCTTTTCGGTCTGCTGCGGCTTTGTGGCAGCCGCCATGGCTGCCTACCCCCACCGCCGACTTCGAGGATTCCCTCTGGCCTCCGAGGAACTTGCCTGTTCCTCTTGGCCCACCGAGGCGCTCCTCTTCACCCCCCATCCCTGCAAGATGGGGGACGGTCCGAAGACCGATCGGACAGTGGTTTGTCAGTCGGGGTTTTCGCGGGCTCATTACAGCCCGCTATTTCCCCGACTGTGGCGCCGCGGCTCCAGACCAGAAGTCTGAGCCGTCTTTCTTTTCTTCCCCTTGGGAGAGGCCATCTTCAATTTAAATGTCAAATCAATGCGTGAACAGTGTGGCACCTGGGCGCCATACATTCCAGTACAAACAAAACTGATCAGATTAAACATTATTATTACATTCAATCAATTTATGAAATTCCCATAACAATACACATCTATATTAGGTCTATCGTTATTCAATTATTCCACCTATTTCTCATTATTACTTTCATTTTATCGAATAAAAATGTAATACATTAATATTCCCTTTATTTCTATCTCTTACTCTAGATTTTAATCGAATCACCCTATATTAAAAAACTTTTTCTTTCTTTCCTGTCTAACTTTTAATCATGTCACCTGCTTACAAAAAAAGAAAAAAGAAAAAGAATAGAAAGGGAGAGATAGGGAAAGACAATTCAATACAGCCAGTGGTGGGCTGCTGCATGATCGCAAGGGTTCGGGTGAACCCTTAGCTCTGATTGCTGGCTGGGCCCGCCCACCTGCCCCTGTTCTATGCTATCCATTTATAACTTACTTTCGGGCTCATTGGCTGGCCCAGCTGTGTTCCATGCCACCCCTGCTGTTCTCACTGGAGCTGCCGGAGCTGATTAGGAGCCTGTTTGAAGCTCTGTTTCTCTCCCAAAAGGGGCGTGTGCGAGTGAAGCGAGCGCGTGTGCATGGGTGCTCACAACCAGCGAACCTTTTGTTAAAGAAAGTGCAGCCCACCTCTGAATACAGCAACCAAGAAAAGTAATCATCCAACCATCATCACTTGCCTGCTTTGTACTTTAGTTTCTATACTTTAAAAGAAAGAGCGGTAAAAGGAAAAGCAAGTAAAAACAACATTAGAGAAAGAAAAAAGAGAAATCATCTACCAATCTTCTCTTGTCTGCTTCGATACTTCAATTGCTATGCTTTTTTTTGACTTGCCTCCCCCATTCCTCTCTTAAGTCTCCATCTTACATAGGATACCAGATCTCCGTGCTTTTCGCCATGCCCTCAAAACTTTTCTATTTCATCAAGCTGGGCTGGCGTCAACACCCCCCCCCCCTTTTAGATATTTTTAATTTTAATTGTAAATGGACTTTAGTCGGGAGGTTTTAAATTTTGGGCCAAAATTTGTTTAATTATTTTAAAATTTTAAATTTTGTATTGGGATGTTTTTTATTCTTGGCTGTGCACCGCCCTGAGTCCAGTAGGAGAAGGGCGGTATAAAAATTTAATAAAATAAAAAATAAATAAATCTATTTCTATTTCTTGGATGTCCAATCTAAGTGTTCCTCCCACCTCTACCCTCTTCCACTGCCTATTTTCTAATATTTTTACCGAGGCCCCTGTCTCCATTTCAAACATATCTTCCAACTCTCTTAATATGTTTTCGCCCTGGTTTAATTCATCAATCATTATTATTTTCGTTGTAATCTCCTCCTCGTCTTCTTCCTTCTTGTGAATTATTTTCCAAGGATCTTGCCCAATAACCACAGACACGATTAGTCTTTATTTCAAACGTATTTATTTACACCATTTCCTTCTCTCTCAGGTGCACATCTGGAACTGGTCGGTGGATCCCTGTGCACGGCCTTATGTATAGCAAAGGCGGAGTCAAGGTAAGGAGGGTTCATGGGAAGGGCTAGGTGAGGGAGGAGGGGTCAGTCTATGCATTGAAATATACAGTTAGGCATTTACTCATAACAAATCCCCCTCTAAATGCCTAACATTTGGAGTTGATTCCGTACAAGGTATAGCCACACCTAATTTTGATGTCAGATATGTGTGCTGTCTGCTTGGTAATGGTTTTGTCAGAATGTCTGCGACTTGTTCAGAAGTTTCACAGTGTACGGCTCTGATGAAACCTACGTTCGATAACTGCCTGACGTGCTTGTGCTTGATGTCTATGTGTCTGGACCTTTGACCTACTGCGTCTGCGTTGGAAATGTCTATGGCTGCTTTATTGTCCTCGTGGATTGTTATTGGATAAACTGGTTCGGTCTATATTTCAGAGAGCAGGTCATCAAACCACACTAAATTGTTAGCTGCTTTTGACAGGCAGATGTACTCAGCCTCTGCTGTGGATGTGGCAACCAGATTCTGTTTACCGGTGTACCAATGTACCGGGCAATTATTGATGAGAAATATGTAACAAGAGGTGCTTTTTCTGCTCTTGGTATCACCTGCCCAGTCAGCGTCCACATAGCAGGTCAGCACGGGTTCTTTGGACTTGGATGGTTCCAGACATAGGTATGCGTCTACGCTATGTTTCAGGTACTTAATTATTCGTTTTACCCCTTCCCAGTGGTATATTTTGGGTTCACTGACATGTCTGGATAACATGTTAACTGCTAAGCTGATATCAGGCCTGGTCCAATTGGCAATATATAGGAGGGATCCAATGACAGATCTATACAGAGTGTTGTCCTTAAATGACTCCCCATTTTCATGCATATGTTTCAGGAAGTCCGTTTGCATGGGTGTTTCACATGGCTTAGCATCCTTCATGTTACACCTGTGTATAAATTCTAATATTTTTTCCCTTTGTGATACCCTGAACCCATTCTCTGTTTTCTCGATTTGCACCCCTAGATATTTGTTGACTCTCTCTAGGGTCTTGAGTGTGAAGTGTTTCCCCAGTTCTTTGGCGAATTCATCGCATTTTCGCTTGTGTTGTCCTAGGTACAGGATGTCGTCTACGTAAATGAGTGCGTACTCGACTGATGTGCCCTTCCCTTTGACGAAGAGGCAGAGATCCGCAGAGGTGGCGGTAAAACCCATGTCCCTGAGTGTTTTGGCTAGGCACTCATACCATCTTTTTCCTGACTGCCTTAAGCCGTACAAACTTTTGTTTAGTAACCAGGTGTCTCCCTCTTTCGCGCCTTTCCCTGGGGGTGCTCTGACATATATTTCTTTGTCTAACTTTGCATGGAGGTATGCGGTCTGAACATCGAATTGATAGACTTCTAGGCCTAAGACAGATGCTATTACTAGGGCGCTCTTGACACTTTCTGCCCTAAATGTGGGTGAATAGGTATCCGTGTAGTCGTCTGGATACCTCTGAGCGAACCCCTGAGCTACGAGCCTAGCCTTGTAGAGGGTCTTGTTGTCTTCTAGTTCCTTAATTTTGAAAACCCATTTTGTACCTATGAGTGTTTTGTCGGCTGGGACCTTAGAAGGGGTGTACACGTTTAGTTCCCTTAGGCTAGCCTGTTCCCACCTATCTCTCTCTTCTTGTGGCAGACTAATAATTTCCTCGTATGAGTTGGGGGTCGTTCTATGTGGGTGTATGGACATGACATAATCTTCAAATCTCTTTGGCATTCTATTTCTGTTGTGCCTTATGGGTCTGTTGGGTCGTGTGTTGGTGTCGTGCATGTATTTGGCTTCTTTCTCTGTGACTGCATCTACCTTAATGATGGGATGGTCTTCCTTCCACCCTTTGGTGGCTATCTCACGGTGTCTCGGTTTTTGTCTTTCTTGTGTTTCTGTTTCTAATGTGGTGGGTTTGCTGTCATCCCTTAATTCATCTGTGTCTTCCTGTCTGATGAGTGTCTCGTTGAGATGTATCTTTGACCAGTTGGTGTTCTCGTGGAACACCGCAGTTCTGGATATGATGAACCTGTGGTCCCTGTCTATGAATCTGTACCCTTTTGTGCCGGTTTCATACCCCATGAACCTTAATCTCTTAGAGACCTTGTCTCCTTTTCGCCTCAGCTGTCTGTGGATATGCACATCCGCCGTGACTCCGAATATGTGCAAGTGTGTAATTTTTGGCTTTCGGTTGTACATCACCTCGTAAGGTGTTTTCTCTATTACACTGGACCAGAGCCTGTTCAGCATATAATTTGAATAGGCGAGTGTTCTGCCCAGAATGGCTGTCCCAACCCAGCATCCTCTAGAGCGCATCTCATCATTGTTTGTAGGACTCAATTCCGTTTTTCCGCGACTCCGTTCTGGAACGCAGAAAAAGGAGAAGTCGTGTAGTGTATTATCCCGTGCATCTTTAACCAGTTTGAGAAGTCCCTTGACAGGAACTCAGACCCCCTATCCGTCATTATTTGTCTTATTTTTGTATTGTGTTGCGTCTCCACCCTCTTGTAAAATTCCTTAAATTTTTGAAATACCTCGCTCTTATGGTTAATGGTATACACAAAACTGTAGCGGCTGTAGTCATCTACTATTGTCAGAAAATATTTCTTTTTGTATTTTATAGAGGGCTTCATGGGGCCCACAATATCCATGTGTACCAGGTGGAAGATGGAGTTGGTGGTGTGGGTGGCCTTCCTAGGTCTAGGTTTGGTCTTTAGTTTAGAGGATTTACATACAGAGCACTCTAAGTAGTTTTTACAACTTGATTCTCCTTATCTCTGGAGGCAATTGATTCCAGAGGGTAGGTGCCCCCACAGAGAAGGCCCTCCCCCTGGGGGTCACCAGCCTGCACTGTTTGGCTGATGGCACCCCGAGGAGGCCCTCTCTGTGGGAGCGCACGGGTCGATGGGAGATCGTCGGTGGCAGCAGGCGGTCTCGAAGATAGCTAGGCCCTATGCCATGGAGCGCTTTAAAGGTGATAACCAACACCTTGAAGCGCACCCGGAAGACCACTGGGAGCCAGTGCAGCTCGCGCAGGAGCGGTGTTACATGGGAGCGCCAGGCTGCTCCCGTCACTACCCGCGCTGCTGCATTCTGGACCAGTTGGAGCCTCCGGGTGCTCCTCAAGGGGAGCCCCATGTAGAGAGCGTTGCAGTAGTCAAGGCGAGAGGTGACGAGGGCATGAGTGACTGTGCACAGGGAATCCCGATCAAGAAAGGGCCGCAACTGGCGGATCAGGCGAACCTGACAAAAGGTCCCCCTGGTTACAGACGTCAGATGTTCCTCCAAGGACAGCTGCCTATCCAGGAGGACTCCCAGATTGCGAGCCCTCTCTGTGGGGGCCAACGACTCGCCCCCAATAGTCAGTGATGGAGTCAACTGACTATATCGGGATGCCGGGAGCCACAGCCACTCAGTCTTGGAAGGGTTGAGCCTGAGCCTGTTCCTCCCCATCCAGATCCGCACAGCCTCCAGGCACTGGGACATCACTTCAAGGGCATCGTTGGGGTGGCCTGGGGTGGAGATGTACAGCTGGGTGTCATCAGCGTACTGGTGGTATCTCACCCCAAAGCCACGGATGATCTCGCCCAGCGGCTTCACATAAATGTTGAACAGGAGGGGCGAGAGGACCGACCCCTGAGGCACTCCACATATAAGAGGCCTTGAGGTCGACCTCTGCCCCCCTGCCAACACGAACTGCAACCGGTCGGAGAGAAAGGAGGAGAACCACTGTGATACGGTGCCCCCCATCCCCAACTCTTCCAACCGGTGCAGCATGATACCATGGTCGATGGTATCAAAAGCCGCTGAGAGGTCTAACAGGACCAGAACAGAGGAACAACCCCTGTCCCAAGCCCTCCAGAGATCATCAACCAACGTGACCAATGCCGTTTCCGTGCTGTATCCAGGCCTGAAACCCGACTGGAACGGATCTAGATAGGATGTTTCCTCCAAGAATTGTGGAAACTGTCGCGCGACCACACTCTCAACAACCTTCGCCAGGAAGCGAAGGTTGGAGACAGGACGATAGTTGGCCAATATTGCCGGATCCAGGGACGGCTTCTTGAGGAGAGGCCTCACCACCGCTTCTTTCAAGGCGGCGGGGAAGTGACCCTCACTCAACGAGTCGTTGATAACACCCTGGAGCCAGCCTCGTGTAACCTCCCGGGAGGCCAGTACCAACCAGGAGGGACACGGGTCCAGTAAACATGTGGCCGCACTAAGTCTCCCCAAAATCCTGTCCACATCATCCGGAGTCACAGCATCAAACTCCTCCCAGGTAACATTCTCAAGACTATTCCTCGTCACCCTGCCCTGATCTACCCAGTCAGAGTCCAAATCCCCCCGGATCTGAGCGATTTTGTCATACAGGTATTGTCCGAAATCCTCCGCCCTGCCTTCCAAGGGATCCTCCCGCGCTCCCGGATGGAGCAGGGAGCGGGTTACCCTGAACAGGGCGGCCGGACGATTCCCTGATGATGCAATAGAGGCGGAAAAGTAGTTAAACTTTGCCGTCTTTATCGCCACTTAATATGCGACCTTACCAGTGTTCGGTCAGATTCAGCAAGACTGGCCCTCCAACCGCTCTCTAGGCGTCTTTTCCGGCGTTTCATCTCCCTCAGCTCCTCGGTGAACCAAGGAGCCGCGAGGGATCGACACCGGGTCAGAGGCCGCAAAGGCACGACTCGATCCAAGGCCCCACCAGCCGCCTGATCCCAGGCAGCTACCAGGTCTTCGGCCGAGTCGTGTGCCAGATCTTCAGGAATTGGCCCAAGCTCCGTCTGGAACCTATCAGGATCCATCAGGCGCCTGGGGCGGATCCATCTAATTGGGTCCGCCTCCCTGCGGCGGGGTGTAGCGGTTCGAAGGTCCAGACGAAGGAGTGAGTGATCTGACCATGACAAGGGTTTCATGTCTATATCCCCTATAATAAGACCACTCAACCACTGGCCAGAGACAAAAATCAGGTCCAACGTGTGTCCCTCCCTGTGCGTGGGGCCATGAACTAACTGGGTCAGGTCCATGGCCATCATGGAAGCCATGAACTCCCGAGCCATCTCTGACGTTTCACCAACGGACGGCAGATTGAAATCACCCATGACCATAAGCCTGGGTGTATCAACTGCCACCGTGGCTATCACGTCGAGTAGCTCGGGCAGGGCCGTTGCCACGCGGCAGGGAGCCAGGTACGTAAGCAGCAAGCCCATCTGAACCCCATGACCCCATCTCACAAAGAGGGACTCACACCCGGCAATCTGTGGCACAGTGGTCTCCCTCAGACCCAGACCTTCGTTAATAATAACCGCCACCCCCCCCGCCCCTCCCCTGGGTCCTCGGCTGATGGAATGCTCTGAAGCCTGGTGGACACATCTCAACCAGAGGGACCCCTCCCTCCGGGCCCAACCAGGTCTCTGTAATACCCGCCAGGTCCGCTCCCCCCTCTTGAATAAGATCGTAAATGAGGGGGGCCTTATTTACCACGGACCTGGTGTTGCACAGCATCAGCCGGAGGCCCAGGTCCTGAGTATCTGAGCCACCTAGTATCCGAGGGGAGCCTTGAGGACCGGGGCGTGCAATCGCTCTCAAGTAGTGAGTGCGCACCCCCGGCACAAGATAAGGTCCTCTGCTCCCGCCATATCTGCCCCTCCCATCCACCGTGCTGATGACATCCCCAATCCCTCGTCCTGCGCCCTCCAGACCATTACCCTGTGCCAGGCTGGGCCCTGACCTAGGTGGATTACCCCCCCCCATCCCCTTTGGTCGCCCTCCCAGTTCCCCTTAAAAGATTATTAAAAACCCTAATTAAAAAACCCCTCAAGTTTTCAAGTCACTGGTACATTCTGTCATTTTTTGGATAACTGGGAAGCTGGCATGGCCCAACTTTCTATGTAGCAAGTGGGCACAGTCATCATGAATGGGTTTGCCAATCAACAATTTCCCTCTGTGTGTTGTGCTGTTTTCGGTGGGGTCATCTTTCCTGTCCCCCTCTATCTCGACTTGGGCATTGAGTTCATTCTCTGTGTTTTCTAGTTGGGCGATTACTTGGGTCTGGCTATTCCTCTTAGGATGAAGATATGTTAGCCCTCCATCAATGACTATTTGGCCGATGCTTTCCCTGTCCTTAGTCATGTATGCTTTTCCCTCTTTGAAGGTGGTCTCTATACCCATGTCCTTGCTGAGTTTAAGCGCTGCTAAGATATTGTGGGGTATTTCGGGTATGAGCAATACCCCCTCTATCTTGCCTATCCCGCTTATGAACATGTTTCCTTTCCCTGTTACCAGGACTCTGTTTTGGTTGGCCACCTTAATGTGGTAGTTTTCCTCTGTAAATGAAGTCAGTATCTTCCTGTCATGGGTTGTGTGATTGGTGGCTCCCGAATCAATGAGCCACACTTCTCCCTCTCTTGTTTGTGGGTGTGCGTGTGTGTTTTCCCCGATCCCTTACATGGATCTTGATCGGCTCTCCCTAGAGCTGTCCCTACTCCCCCTTCTGTCCCTTGGGTTGGCGGAGTCTCTATGCCTATATCTGTTTTCTGATGGGGATCTATCGGGGAGTCCTGGCTTCCTGCCTTCCCTTTCACTGTGGTAGGTGTGGTCCCTTCCCCTCGAGTTTTTTGGACAATCCCGTTTATAGTGGTTCTTGGAACCACAGATGAAACACTCTGGGTAGTCTTGGTTCCTGGTTTGGAACTCAACCCTCTTCGTGGGCTTGCAGTCCCTGCGGCTGATGGAGCGGTCCCTCCTTAAGCTGTCTTCTGTTATTATTCTGTTTGTCAGTGATTCAAGTGTGAGGTGGCCTAGGCTTATGCTGTCCAGCTGCATTATGAAGTTATCCCAGCTGGAGTCCAGGGAGTTAATGACAATGCTCTTCATACTCTCCTCTGATATGTCCTCCCCCCTCTGTATCAACTCAGCCCTTGTGGCATTTAGGTTTAGTATATGTTCACCCATGGGAGTCCCTGCTTTATGCCTGGCAGAATGGAATTCCCTGGATATCTTGGCTGTGGTGGCAGCGCTTTTACTGTAGAACAAGTTGAACATTTTTTGCTGAATTTCAGACACAGTCAGGTAATGGCTAAGGCTGGGGTATATGCCTGGTGAAATGCTTGCTATGACTATATAGTAAGCCCTGTGGTGTAAGCAGTCTGTTTCTAAAGTCCAAGGTTTAGTGGGCGGGGGGGGGGGGTCATCAATTAAAAACAACATATTCTCCCTTAAAAATAAAACCTGGAGTTGATGATTCCACTGCATAAGGTTTGATCCATCTAACTTAAGAATGGGAAAGTTAGTTGGTAAATTTGTTGAGCTGTGTGGTGAATTACTCACAGTCTGTTGCTGTCCATGGTATCTCAGGTGAGGGAACTCACAATATGGCTTGGGGATGCAGTTTGCGACTCTGTATAGACTTGTATTTATGTTCTCTCCTTCTCTTCTTACAGGAGCCGATTGAGCATGCGCGAAGCCTATTTCGCGCCTGTAGTCGGTGGGTGAGTAGCTTGTGGTTGCTGCTCTTAGGCCTCGGCCTAGGCCTACAGTTGGGGGTCCGGACTCACCCCTGGGGTCCCCAGCGTCGTCCCTGGAGGCAGGCATCCATCGATGGGCGGCTGGATCCCTGCTGGAAGCTGGAGAAAGGCGAGGAGGCGAGGAGGTCATAAGTGGAGGACTTCTGGGATTCGGCGGTGCGGCGGCGGCAGCGGTGAGAGGTCCCGATCCTTGGTCGCTGGTCCCTGGGCACGTGGGGAAGCCCAGCGGAGGTCGCATGGAGGGTGAGTAGCTGGCGTGGCCTCCTTCCCTCGGGTCTCATGTGGTCAGTGCTGCGGGTGCTGGGTTTGAGTCCTGCCATCGGCATGTCTCGAGCGCGATCGGTGCCCTGCGGTCGTCCTTGTGGAGGGTGGCCCTCAGGTGGAGGATCTGGGGGGTGTATCGTCATCGATGGCCCCCCCGTAGCCCCCTCGGCTCACGGTTGTCTCCCTGCGGTTAGTGGCTGGTGCGAGGGGGTTGCGTGCAGGGCCTATGGCGGCTGCTGGGGTCTCAGGTGTTTTTCTGGCTTCGAGCTCGGCAGGCGAGCTCCAGATGCCCTGGTATGTCCCTTCTGGGACGTTTCTGGTTGTTCCCCCATTTGTTTTGGGGTTTCTTTCATTTCGCGCCATTGAGTTTGAATCCTGGCTCCCCATTGGTCGGTGGCCATCCCAAGATGGCCGCCGGGAGCATGGCGCGAAACTGGAATCGTTTGGGTCCTGGGTCCCTGCCAGGGGGTATCTTTCTCTTACCGGTCTGGCAGTCTCATAGTCCTGTTCCTGGGGGCTCATCGCTGCTCCGTGGTCATCTAGCAGGTCCCGGAGTTTTGTGAGGAGCTCCCTCTTGCTGATGGAGGCCTCCATCATTTTCTGTATGGTCTCTCTCAGCTCATCTCTCTCGGGCGACTTGTTCCTGGCATGCCTGGCTGAATTTTCTCTTGGCCTCATGCTTCTGTTTGTCTGGTCCAGGTCTCCCACTTCCATGGCAGTTGGAATTCTGGCTGTGGCTCCTTCGGATTCCTGCAGCTCTGCCATTAGTCTGGTGATGGACCTCGTGTTCATCCTTCCTTCCATCTTTAGTGTTATTCCTGGTTATTGGGCACAACCATCCTCTGCTACCATCTTGTGAATTATTTTCCAAGGATCTTGCCCAATAACCACAGACACGATTAGTCTTTATTTCAAATGTATTTATTTACACCATTTCCTTCTCTCTCAGGTGCACATCTGGAACTGGTCGGTGGATCCCTGTGCACGGCCTTATGTATAGCGATTTTATTTTTTAAGAAGGTTGATTTTTATTCAACACTCCAAGAATTATTTATTTAGTCTTTAAACTGCCCTTCAAGGAGTGCACTAGTCCCAATTCTTTATATCTCTTAAGTTAACACTCAGTTCCATTCAGGAAGTCCCCAGAAGTTATCAAAAAACCTTTTAATATCCTCTTTGTAAATTCAATCCTCTAATATGGTATTCAAGTGTCTCTTTACCTAAATCACTTCCTTGTAGTTTCCTCTTTTGTCAGCAGGTGGCACCACGGGTGGGTTCTAAAATTTTTTACTACCGGTTCTGTGGGTGTGGCTTATTTTGTGGGCATGGCTTGGAGGTCATGTGACTGGGTGGGCATGGCTAGCTGGTCATGTGACCGGGTGGCCATGGCTATGTGTATAGGGACTACTCAAAGGGCTGAAAAAAGTGATTTCTGACAGGTCCTCGCACTTTTGACCGGTCTTTGCACTTAATGACTGGTCATCATTTATGCCCATTGTAGCATTCTTAACAACCGTGTCACTCATTTCACAACTGCTTCTCTTCACCATGGTGACAAGATAGGGCAAAAACATAAAATGTGAGGACAGTTGTAAATTCAAGGACTGGTCAAAAGTGCGAGGACCAGTCAAAAATAACATTTTCAGCCCTCTGAGTAGTCCGTATGCACAAAAGGATACAGCAATAGAGAGGGATGAAGGAAGGAGAAGAGAGATGGAAGAAGGAAGGAGAGAGAGGGAAGGAAGAGAAGGGAGGGAGGAAGGATGGGAAGGGAAATTAGAGTAGGAGTGAGGGTAAGAGAGAGAGGAAGAGAGGAGGACAAGGAGAAAGGAAGAGGAAGTAGGGAGGAGAAGAAGGGGAGGAAGAGAAAGTAAGAAGGAAAGAAAAGAGAGAGGTGATAGGTTTGAGGAGAAAGATTACTGTACAATAAAAAAGATGAAAGGGAAAAAAGCCAACCCCAAACAAATATAAAGATATTAAGATGAAGAATGAATTGTTAAACATAAAAGAATAAAAGAGAACAAATATGAATAAATAGCAATAATTAGAAACACACATACAAACATACAATGTATTTTCTTTGAACAGAGTATTTGGCTGGTTCACAAATTTAAACAGTGTCTAGTCATTTCAATTAAATTTACAATTTCTATATTTCCTTTTTGCCATATTTATTCCTCATCTATTTTTTTAAAAAACTAATATTACCCTTCATCCTCATCTCTAATCTTAATCAAATTCAATTTTCCCCTTCTATTCTATATTATACCCCTTCCCATTGTCATCTGTTTTTATATCCATCCTCACATTGGTTAATTATGTAATATTACAGTTGTTTAATACAAATTCAACATTTTAATATAAATCAAGTAGTTATATAACTATCTTTTTTGTATATTAATCAATATGAACATGAATATTCCAATTATTTCCATGCAATCCAATTTCTTACAAATCAATTAATTATATTTACCAATAATAATAAACCAAATAATTTCCCCCATATATTCCTTCAAACCACAACTTAACCATTTCTGCTTTCAACACAATATACAATTAATAGTATCTCAATTATTACAATTCCCTAGTTAAATAGAGCTTTTTTTCTTTTGTGTTTTAAAATCTTGAACTCTCCTCTTTTTCCCTAAATTTCCCATTGTTTGCACCTACCTTTTTTGGTGAGAAAAAGAAAAAGAAATCTCTCCCTGCCTCATTTTGTCACGTTGCAGCCTGCTTTACTTTCAGTTTCATTTTTTCAGCATAGCTAGGGGAAAAAAAATCTGCTCCAGCACTCTTTGCAGCTAGCAACAGAGCCCTGAGCAAAACAGCTGAGAGCAAATCAGCTGAGAGTCGGAAGGCCGATCTAATTAACTTGTGCTAATTAACCTATGCTGAAGCTGAAAGGGGCTGTTTTTTCTTGCTGTTTGCTTGCAAGGAGGTAACTGCTGCGAGGCACAGGCCAAAGGATGGGGGCCACCCTCCTTGCCACTTAGCCCCCCGTCGCCCCCTTTTGCCTCTAGCGCCCCCCTGCCACCCCCTTGCCTCTTACCGCCCCCCTAAGGCATCCCACCCCCCCCCAGGGGGCGGTACCGCCCACTTTGGCAACCACTGGCTTAACCACTTAACTACTTAACAACCGATTCTACTGAAGTAGAATCCCACCACTGGGTCTACCCATTTATTTTTGCAGGCACCGGTCTACTAATTTGTTTTCTTTTAACACTGATCAGCTGTAGGGTGGCCCTTTGAGGCCCCACAGCAGGAGTTTAAACAGTTTTTTTCCCTCTAGCCATCAGCTGTGACTCACGAGGCAGCAATAGATTGGGAGTGGGCGGGGTAAGCGAACGGCGAACGAGCCGGGAACCGGTTTGGGGGCGTGGCCAGCCAATCTTATTACCGGTTCTCCGAACTATTAAAATTTTTTACTACCAGTTCTTGCGAACTGGTGCGAACCGGGAGCAACCCACCACTGGGTGGCACTCTCCGTTTAAATTTCAGTTTGCTAGTTTACTAGTCCATTGTCATTTGGAATATACAGCAAATATTGAAGCAGAGTAAGTTTTTATATATATAAATAAATCCAATGTTTAAAAATACCTTCCCAGTAGCATTTCTTCCCAATTTAGGAGTCTGTTTATTTCATAGTCTGTTGTTTATTCCCCTACAGCTCTCATTTCCGGTTAGGTATTTTTTTTCAAAATGTCCCAAAATGCTTAGGCGCCGCTTTAACATTCAATTCTGGGCAAATAGTTCTGGTTATTTCTTGGGGTTCAATTTAAGACAAAAGAAGAATCCTCTCCCCCAGTTCCACCACTGCTCACCTTCTTCTCTCCAGCACCAGTCTTAGCTATTATTCTTCAGTTTGTCCCAGCTTTTTTTCTTTTTTATTGAAAAGTTTTATAAGAAATACAAACATTTTCTCCCCTGCCCTTCCCCCCTCAGCCCTTCCCTCCCCCCTTTCCCTCCCACCCATCCCCCCTCAGCCTTCCCCCCACCCCCCTCCCTTGACTTCCCAGAACAAGCACAGGGTATAGCATCCACAAACATAAAACTAAAATATGCTAACAAATTGTTGACTTCAAATTCTTTCTAGGTCTTTAACTCCTTATAACTCAAAACACTATAAACATAAGCTAAAAGTTAAAAATGTTTCACTCATAAGCTATATGAATCTTCTTAGTCTGATACTTGTTTTGAATATAGTCAGTCAATCTTCTCCATTCCGTTATGTATCTTTCGTTTGAATGGTCTTTAAGATATGCTGAAATTTTTGCCATCTCTGCCAAATGCATGACTTTTAGTAGGTGGATCTTCCTTCTTCCAGTACTGTGCCACCAGTAACCTGGCAGCTGTTATTAAATTCAAAACCAACTTAGTTTCTATTACAGTACAATCCGTAACTATTCCCAACAAAAAGAACTGTGGTGTAAATTTAATTTTTTTCTTTAAAATATTTTGCATAATCCACCATATTTTTATCCAAAAAGCCTTAATTTTTTTACATGTCCACCATATATGAAAATACGTAGCATCTTCACATCCACATTGCCAACACTTAGGTTGTAAGTTTGGATACATACAGGCTAGTTTTTTTGGATCTAAATGCCATCTATAAAACATTTTATAAAAGTTCTCTCTTAAGTTTTGAGCTTGTGTAAATCTTACATTTCTAACCCATATCTTTTCCCATGGTTCTACATTTTGTGCCCATTTTATCATACAGTCTTTGACTAGCTCTGTTTCTGAATCTATTTCCACTAACACATTATACAACCTTTTTATATGCATTTGACTTTTATCTCTTATTTGTTTTATCAAATTCTCATCCTGTTGCGAAATACCAGTTTTTTGATCTTCTCTCCATCTGGCCTGCAGCTGCCCTTATTGAAACCAAGTTCTAATTATTCCTTCTTCTCTTAATTGCTCCATAGGTTTTAATTGTAGTCTGACTCCTTCTTTATAAAGGAGTTCTTTGTATGTAGTCTTATCTTGCTTTTGCTCCAAATTTATATTCTCTATTGCGTGTCTGGGTACTGTCCATATTGGTAATTTATCATTTAATTTATATTGATACTTTTTCCAGACACGTAATAGAGCATTTCTTAATATATGACTTTTAAAAGTCTTATCTACTTTCTCATCATACAATAGATAAGCATGCCAGCCGTAGACCAGACCATATCCTTCAATATTTAATATCCTTTCCTCCGTTAAATTTATCCAATCAGTAATTGCTGAGAGGGCAGCGGCTTCGTAGTACAGTCTTAAATTGGGCATTTTAAGACCTCCTCTTTCTCATGTATCTTGCATTATCTTTTGATTTACTCGTGGTTTTTTCCCTGCCCAAACAAATTTGTTTATGCCCTTCTGCCATTCCTTCAAATTTTCATCTTTTTTAAGTATAGGTATCATTTGAAAAAGAAATAAAAACCTTGGTAAAACATTCATTTTTACTGCGGCTATCCTTCCCAGCAAAGACAGTTGTAGTTTTTTCCAATTTTCCATCTCTTTCTGTATTTTTTGCCATAACGGTTCATAGTTGTGCTGATATAATTTCATATTTGTGGTCATAATATAAGCCCCTAAATATTTAACCTTCTTAACTATCTCAAATCCTGTTACCCTTTCTATCTCTTCTTTTTGGCTTCTAGTCATATTTTTAGCTATTATCTTTGTTTTAGCTGTATTTATTTTAAAACCAGATACTTGTCCATATAAGTTAATTATATCCATCAAGGCTGTAATTGATTGTACTGGTTGGGCTAAGGTAACAACCAGGTCATCCGCAAATGCCCGTAGCTTATACTCATGCTGTCTAATTTTAATTCCCTTTATTGTATCCGTCCCACGTATTTTACTCAGTAAAATTTCCAGCATCAAAATAAACAATAATGGAGACAGGGGACAACCTTGCCTTGTTCCTTTTTCTATATTAAAAATATCTGTTAAACCACCATTGATTATTATTTGCGCTGTTTGTTTTTGATATATTGCCTTAATAGATTGTATAAAATGTTCTCCAAGTTGCATCCTTTCTATTAATTTTAATAAAAAATGCCAATTCAATCTATCAAAGGCTTTCTCAGCATCCAAAAATACTAGCACTGTGGGGACCTGGTTGTTCCTTCCCAAATACTCTAGTAAGTTGACAACTTGCCTTACATTACTTTTCATTTGTCTACCATTTTCTTGTAAACAAATTACATCATTCTTAAATTGTTTAAGATAGTGAAATATTTTCCTCCTCTTCTGTGGCTAATTCAAACCGTTGACATTCCAGGTTAAAAATCTAGTTCCCATCTCTGGGCCTCTGAAGCATCTGGAGCACTTTCTGATGGTCTTGCCTCATTTGACCTTTAGGTCTGGCTCCTCCCACAGCTTCTGTTTTGGTAGTTTCTTGAGTTGCCATCTGAAGTTGTTGCTGTCTTAATTCTTCCTTGTGTTTAGCTGTTGCTGCTCTAGTCTGTCTTTGATCCTTCAGTTCTTCTGATATATCAATTAAATCCAAATCTTGAACAGCAATCTGTAACAATTCTTCTTGACTCATTGAAACTCCCCCCTGGACTACTGTCATCAGCTCTTCTCTCTCTCCTTCCATTACTTCCTTCTTTCTTTTTCCTTCTGGTGATTTGGATGTCCCAGCCTTTAACACATTGACATAAAAATCTCTTGCTTTCCATATTGTATTAAGGCGATATCTCTCTCCCGAATATGTCACCACTAAGCTGGCTGGCACTTCCCATCTATACTGTATCTCACAAGTTTTCAGTTCATCCACCAGAAAGGCATAATCCCTTCTAGCTCTCAACATTTTGTAGCGGCCATCTTTAGGCTGCTTCTTCTTCTTGCTGTGGCTGAGAGGAAAGAAAAAACCCCGGGTCAGACAGGAAAGCTGTGACTCTCCCTGACCTCACAGGGTGCTTCTCTTTGCTTCACTGCCCCTTCAGGGCAGTTTAGGCTCCCTCTGGAGCCCACAAACAGGATGTCAGCGTTCCAAATTATGATCTCTTTCAGTGCTGACATGATATCAATGAAAGACACAGAAGACTTGCTTTGATGCTGGGATGAACTTTCACCTAGTTCCTGGCTCTTCAGCAGATAGCGTTACTTGGGCAACAGAGGGAGGGGGGAAATTCCTGTGAAAAGAAAGGGCTTGGGACAAAGAGATGGATCTGCATGGTGGCCAATGAGACATTGGGGTTGAAGAACGGAAAGGGAGGGGTTTGGAAGGAGGTGCCAATCTTGGCTGCATCAGAGTTCAGGCATGTCATTTTTTCTATTCTTAAATAAAAAAAGATTCATTAGAGACTTTGCGTTTGAGAATGAAGTTTATTTAAGATAGCAACGAAACCTGACAGACAGCCAAGATTCCTCCAAAGCCAGGCTGGCTGACTCTAAATCACCCCGTTCCCTCCCAGATGTGTGGTCGGACTGGAGATTGTCCCCTGACACTATGGCTGAAGCCAAGCTCTCGGAGGAAAGCCTGCTTCGAGCAACGGCAGGAGGAGAAGCGGCCGTGATCCCAGCCAGTTTGGAAAGTACGAAGGCTCAACTCTCCCCGCCTTCCCCTTCGGCAGAACTTCAAACAAAGAAGCGTGAGCCAGATAAGTACCCGGGGACTGTGCCAAAAGCCTCCGAGGCTGAATTTCCCTTTCCAAACATGAAAGACAAAGGGAAACCCCTAAGTGAATTGGGCAGGGAATCCTGGCTATGGGAATGGGAACAAGCCAGAAAACAAACTAAGCGCCAAGAAATTCTAAGGAAGCCACTCGAAAGCCCCATAGATTAGTTGAAAGAGAAATTTGACCGTGCCACCCTTCAGGGGGAGGGGCCATCCTGCAGACCCAAAGAAAAGAGAGAACCAGTCTGGGCTGTTGATTCAAGAGGCCGTACGCCAAGGCACAGCCCTTCTCCCCTCCACAGCAGGAGGAGGAGGAGCCCAACGACGCATCCATGGGTCCCCCCCACCCAGCAAGCAGCGAAGCCTAGATGAGGCAGCACCTCCCTACCCCAGGATGGGAGACGAGGCAGAGGACTATCAACACCAAGGCTGGCCCTACAGAGCTCAGCACAGAGAGGAGAGGGTAGAGAGAGACGAACCACCCCAGTTCAGAGGGAAGTTCGATGGTGACCCAGACAACCTTGCCCAATTCCTCGATTCAGCTGAGATATACATAGAGTGTTTTGGACACCTCTATCCTTTCCCCAGAGCCCTAGTGAATGCTATCTCGGAAGGGCTGGAGGGAGAAACAAGGAGGTGGTCAGCATCCCTCTACAAAAACAGGGCCCCCCAGCTGCAAGATGCGGATGGGTTCTTGCAACTATTGAGAGCCCGTTATGAGGAGGAAGAGGAGGACCCCTATGTGGAAGATGAGCTAAGAAACCTAATGCAGAAGGGGAAGCCTATCAGAGAGCATATCCGTGAATTCAGGAGAGTTATTGGGACACTGCCTCCCCTACCAGAGCGATTGCTGGTGTACTTTTTTAGAACAAGCCTAGATAAGAGAATTTCCCAAGTGACTGCTTATCGAGACATCCCAAACCAACTCTCTGAATGGTTCCGGGTAGCAATAAAAGTCGACAGAGGGCTGCAGGCGAACGACATGTCAAAACCACCAGATGGAAAGGAGAGGGGCCGGCCGAGCCAGGGGCAACTCAACAGGCGAGAAACCCCAACATCACAGCCCACCCAGAGGCCATCTGCCCCACGGAGCCCACTGAAATGCTACAGATGTGGGGGAAGCGGCCACATAGCAGCAAGATGTGGAACCCCTAGGCCGGGACCAGCTCCACTGCCCAAAGCACGACTGGAATGAGGGCCCAAGCGCGCCACCCACATACCACGGAAAGCTCCCCAAATCCCAGAGTTTTTCGCTCACCTGACCGAAACCAGAGGAATCCCAGATGAGGGAGATCAGTCCCCCGAACCCTATGACACGGAGGACGAAGGCGAGGACGACCCGATGGTGAGTGCACCCGTCCATCCTTTTCTTTTCCCCATACACCTAACAGCCCCCAAAACAGGGGCCCAAGGGACTTTCCAAGCCCTAATAGACTCTGGTAACACAAGGTGCCTAATTAACCTACCCACAGTTCTAAAATTGGGAATCCGAGCTAAAAAGCTCAAACAAACAATTCGCTTTGAGCAAGTTGATGGGTCCCTAGTGGGGGGAGCGTACGCCACACACTTGACTGAACCCGTGAGACTGGAACTAGCAGATCACTGGGAAACGATCCGTTTCATAATAGCCCCCAAGATGACAGACCCAGTCATATTGGGACTCTCGTGGTTGGACAAATGGGGCCCAATCATTTGGTGGCAAGAGGGGACCCGCAGGCTGAGGATAGCAAAGGGCCCCCAACCCCTGCCGCCCCGACCAGAGGAATTCCCTCCCACGCTGAGACCCCAAAGCAGCCCGCCAAGGCAAAAGAAAACACCACCAACACAAGGATCCCTCACAGAAGGTACAGCAAAGCAATTGGCAGCCGCACCCGCCAGTGCTTGTAATGCAGATCAGATCCCAGGGGAGTACCAAGACCTTGCAGAGGTATTCAGCGAGGCCGAGTGTGACATTCTACCCCCCCACCGCGAGACCGATTGTGCCATCGAGATTATCCCGGGAGCGAAACTACCCAAACCTAAAATGTATGCCATGACGCCCCGTGAAATGCAGGAAATGCGGGACTACATAGACAAAAACTTACGAAGGGGATTTATTGAGCCAGTAAAACCAAGGGTAGCGGCGCCGGTCCTGTTTAAAGAGAAAAAGGACAGCTCTATAAGACTGGTAGTCAATTTTCGAAGTATCAATGCCGTTTGCGTACACAACTTATACCCCCTCCCCCTCATGAAGGACATGCTAGCCCACCTAGCTAAAGGAAAAGTTTTCACCAAACTAGACCTTCGAGAAGCTTATTACCGAGTACGCATCAAGGCAGGAGATGAATGGAAAACAGCATTCAACTGCCCCCTGGGTAGTTTCCAGTTCAAGGTAATGCCCTTTGGATTTCAAGGAGCCCCGGCAGTGTTCATGCAGCTGATAAATGAAGTCCTACATGAGCACCTTTACAAAGGGGTCCTCGTCTACCTGGACGATATTCTTATCTACACGGAGACTATAGACGAACACATACCCCTTGTCCGCCAAGTACTGAAAAAACTGCTGAGGGCAAACCTGTATGTCAAACTGTCAAAATGCGATTTCCACCAATCACGGCTAGACTACTTAGGCTACCGAGTATCAAACGAGGGGATAGAAATGGACCCAGCCAAGGTCCAATCAGTTCTACAATGGCAACCCCCTCGCACCCGCAGACAACTGCAAAGCTTCCTAGGCTTCGCGAACTTTTACAATCAATTCATCCCTTCGTTCGCGAAAATTGCCAAACCTTTGATGGACCTCCTAAAGACAGGAAGCCCAGCGACGAAACCCCACCCGGGACAACCCCTGCAGTGGGACCTGACCTGCCAACAGGCATTCGAGACGCTAAAGGCAATGTTTGCGAAAGAACCTGTCTTAAAACACCCTGATCCTGAACAACCTTTCGTCATCCAAGCAGACGCAAGTGATGTGGCAGTAGGAGCCGTGTTACTCCAAAAGAACAGTCAAGGAGATCTACAACCCTGCGCCTACACCTCCCGCAAACTCACCGACACAGAGAGGCGATGGGCGGCGTGGGAGAAGGAAGCATTCGCAGTAAGATGGGCATTGTTGACCTGGCGGCACCTACTAGAGGGAGGCCAGAAACCGTTTGAAGTATGGACTGATCATAAAAACCTGGAGGCCCTAAAAACCCCACGGAAACTGTCGCCCAGGCAAGTGCGGTGGGCTCAATACTTCAATCGTTTCAATTTCGAGCTTAAGCACATCCCAGGAGGGAGGAATTTCCTGGCTGACGCCCTCTCCCAAATGCCCCAATACAACAGTGAGCGAGAGCAAGTAGTGAATGCCATCATCCCCTCCACCCAAGCAGCGGCTCAAGTGATCACCAGATGGCAACAACATGACCAGCAGGGCCAACTTGCAAGTGACTTAACTGCAAAATTAAAAAATGAAACACTGACAGACCCCTGGTTCCGAGACAATCAACATCTCTTGACAAAAAGAGATGACCTAGCATGGAAGGGGACAAAGCTCTATGTCCCACAGACTTTACGCACCCTGATTCTCAAGAGGAGCCACAACGTTAAACCAGCGGGACACTTCGGGTTCCTAAAGACTCTGCACCTAGTACGAAGGCAGTTCTGGTGGCCCCATATGAGAAAGGACATAGACAGTTATGTAAAAAGCTGCACCATTTGTGCTACGATGAAGACAAGACCAGGGTGCCCGCCTGGACTGTTGCAACCAGTAGCTGAGCCGACAAGACCATGGGAGGAGATTGCGATGGACTTCATAGTAGACCTACCGAGGAGCAGTGGAAATACAGTGATCTGGACTGTAATAGACTTATTCTCCAAACAGGCACACTTCATTCCTTGTAGCGGACTGCCCTCAGCCCGCCAGTTATCCAAACTGTTCCTGAAACACATCTACCACCTGCATGGAGTCCCCAGGAGAATCATCTCCGACCGAGGGGTCCAGTTCACAGCAAAGTTCTGAAGGGAGTTCCTATGATCCATAGGGTCATCCCAAGGGCTCAGCTCAGCATTCCATCCGAGTACCAATGGGGGGGCAGAAAGACTGAACACTATGATAGAACAGTATTTAAGATGCTACGTCGACTACCAGCAGTCCAATTGGGCAGACCTCCTATCTCTTGTGGAGGTCGCATATAATAATGCTGTTCACAGCAGCACGGGGCTAACCCCATTCAAAGTAGTGAGTGGCATGGATTTTGTCCCCATGCCAGAGTACCCGAGGGAGCCCCCTTCCTCAGTCAGCTTGACTGACTGGATGGCAATGTTGAGAGAAACTTGGGAGAATGTTAAGAGGGCACTGGCCAAAGCGGCTCAATCTTATAAGAAACAGGCAGACAAGCACCGAACTCCCCAAAGACCATTTCAGTTGGGAGAGAAAGTCTACCTTTCCACCAAGTACTTGAGACTTAGACTCCCGAGCAAGAAATTGGGCCCGAAATTTATAGGACCATTTCCTATAATAAAAACCCCGTTACAGTACAACTGCAGTTGCCACGGCTTTTAGGGAAGATTCACCCCGTTTTTCACAGTAGCCTTCTGAAACCTGTAGTGGGGTCTACTTTAAGGCCGACGCCACGTGAACCCCCTGGGCCCCTGGTTGTTGGGGGCCAAATTCACTACGAAGTGCAGCGAATTCTTGACTCAAGATGGCACAGGGGGCGCCTCCAGGACTTAATTAAATGGAAGGGCTACCCATTGTCAGAGGCTTCCTGGGTGAAGAGCTCAAACATCCAAGCTGACCGCCTTATAGCAAAATTCCATGCAGACCACCCGGTCAAGCCGGGAGGGGGGAGTTCGCAGCCAAGGAGGGGATAATGATACTTATCTTGTTGTGTTTTCCTATGGGGCAGGTTACGTCGGAGAAGTGAAGGGAGAGGGGCCAGATGTCAGCGTTCCAAATTATGATCTCTTTCAGCGCTGACATGATATCAATGAAAGACACAGAAGACTTGCTTTGATGCTGGGATGAACTTTCACCTAGTTCCTGGCTCTTCAGCAGATAGCGTTACTTGGGCAACAGAGGGAGGGGGGAAATTCCTGTGAAAAGAAAGGGCTTGGGACAAAGAGATGGATCTGCATGGTGGCCAATGAGACATTGGGGTTGAAGAACGGAAAGGGAGGGGTTTGGAAGGAGGTGCCAATCTTGGCTGCATCAGAGTTCAGGCATGTCATTTTTTCTATTCTTAAATAAAAAAAGATTCATTAGAGACTTTGCATTTGAGAATGAAGTTTATTTAAGATAGCAACGAAACCTGACACAGGAAGAATTCAGCACAGGGAATGTGGAGACCCCTTCCTCTGTGTCTGTATCACCGTGACATCAAACTGGAAACCCTCTGGAAACAGACATTTATTTCTGATTTCTAGCAAAAAAACACCCATTGCAGATGATAGATTTGCTTAATGCCCACATTGTTTTTTTTAATGACCACAGTGATACCCTGAATAGAGACTACAGGGTCGTAAAAAGGGGAATGATTCACTTAATGACTGCTGCAATAAAGGTTGTAAAGTTGGGGACATTCTTGTGGTGACCCATTTAATGACCAGCACAATTTACGATAATGCAGGCGGAATTACAGTTGTAAGTTGAGGACTATCTGTATATAAAGTTGGAGGCTATGTAGAATTCAAGATATGAATGTTTCTAAGGGTGAGTCTCACTACAAGTGAGAGTACCTAGTTAAGTATGGCTGAGCTTGAAAAAGCTACACAGGGTTGTATTTGGGTAGTGCTTTGATTAGAGTCCACCATGAAATTTTGTACATTAGACAGAAAAGCAAAAATAAGTAAATCTGAAAGAAGCAGAGGCTCTGTACTATTGGCAATGTCATAAGAAAATTATTAACAAGAAACAAAGACAAACCAGAAGCAATAATTCTTACTTTAAGATCAGAGTTTTAATGTTTCTAATAATTTGGAACAAAAGAAAGAAAGAAAAGATATAAAAGATATAATAGCAGTAATACACTTACATTAACAAGCCATTGCAATGGGGTCCAATGACATAGCAGGTCCTACAAAGGACAGCTAAAGCCAAAGGGCCCAGAGCTGATCTCGAACCCTACCTTTTATACTTTTCTTCCAACAGCATAACCTACTTCCTTATTTCTTTTCTTACTGACCATCTGTTTCCACATATACCCGTGTACAACTGAAACTTTCAGCCATCTGTTACTTTTAGTTCCTCATTTCTCACGGTCTATCCTTCTGGTTCTAAATATGCTCATGTAACTAGCTATTTTGCAAAAACATTTCACACAAGTTGCAACCGTTTAGGAAAATTACAGATACTTCTGTTACTAGATGAGAATGTTGGTTCATGCCTGTTTCTTGAGGCCTACTGCATTTATATAGGCCTCATCTATTTTTTTTTTTTAAAAAAGTTTTTTATTTTTTTTATTAAACAAACATTACATCATTAATCAATCAGTGTGTCATCTGGGTACATTTTTTTGTGTCATCATATTTAACACTTACTTGACATCAATTCCAACATCTTAATAAATCTTTCTATTATCTCATCATACATCTTAATCTCCTACTAAAGCAAAGCTCATTTTTATATTCAATTATAAATTCAATTATAAATCAAAGTTCAATACCGCTCTATCAAAAAAATTTTTCCCTTGCTCCTTTTAACATCAACATTAAACACAAAAACAATCTAATCTATTAATCTATATATTTACCTTACAATTTTATCACCTCAAATCTTAATTTCAAAATGTATTCAACTCAATTTTTATTTCAATTTATTAATCAAAATTTCTTTCTATTTTTCTCGTTTTCTAGACCCAATTCATCCTATCATGTTCTTAAACTTTTACACAGACATCTCAAAATTTACCATTTCATTTTAATTATCACCCAACATTTTCTTTTTCACCCCTTATTAATAATTATTCTTCAATGTATTCTCCTCATTCTCCTCCATCACTCCACCTATTATTTGGCTGATTTCCAGCATAACATATTTTGGCTGAGTTTTCAGCATATTCTCCTCCATAACTCCACCTATTATTTGGCTGATTACCAGCATTTTCCATTGTTTTGGCTGATTTCCAGCATGCTTTATTTTGGCTGATTAACAGCATTCTCCTCCATAACTCCACCTATTATTTGGCTGATTTCCAGCATTACATTATTTTGGCTGAGTTTTCATCTTATTCTCCTCCTTAACTCCAACTACTATTCTGCTAACTTATTTTAAAATTTTCTTCTTCAGTATGTTGTCTGTTAATCCACTGTTTCCAATTATACTCTTCCAGGGTGTATCCCCATCTATTTCTTAATATTAATCATTTCCAACATGTGTTAAATTCAATCTCAATTATGACTTCCATCTGTGTACCTTAGTATATCATCTATAATCATTAACAATTGATCATAATTATCATCCACCACTTTATCAACTTAAAACTAAAACATGTTACATCTAATTATGCTTTTATGAAAATATCACTTTTAGTCACCTTAACTTCCCACTTCTATTTTAATTATCTTTCTATCTTTATTTTACCATAAGCACTTCTTGTTTTTATTCAAAGCTCACTTAAACTTTGAACCATTTAAACAATTAAGCATTCAAACATTGCTATCTAGTTTATCTATTTTGCTTCTTCATTTCCTTATCTGTCCATAAGCATTTCAATTCAAAATCAATACTTCCACGCTTAAAACTCTGCATGTCCTTTTAAATTCTATTATAAAATCTGTTTCCAGTAAAACATCAGCTTCTCCACTTCTGATCCTGCGCCAAGTCTTTTATTGCTGCGCCAGTTAGTTAAAAGTTTATTAGTCATTGTGTTTCTTCTTTCTTTGTAAAGCCATTAAACGACAGAATAGGAATCTCCAAAGTTCAAAAAACCATAGTTCTTTTCAAAGTAATCCACAATATGTAACGAGTCAAATAGGTTCTTTTCAGGAAAAAACAAGTTTCCACAATCAACACTTTCACTTAGTCACAGCTTCAATCGCCATTTTGAAACATTTATGTAGCAATCCGTTTGATCTCTTTGTCTGGCTTTTAGAGATGGCAAGTCCTTAATTATCACTTTTCTCTTTTCAAATTCATTTCGGTTTTAATGAGAAAGTTCAAATATCCAGCTCTATTTAGTTAATGAGCAATTCATTCCAATCAATCAGTGGTGGAATAAAGTTCTTAAATTTCATTTAATTTAATTTTAATTTAATTTCCAATTTATATACCACCCTTCTCCCTGAGGACTCAGGGCGGTGTACAGCCAAGATAAGAACATAGAATACAAATATTAAAAACAGTTAAAAATTTATATAAATTTGGCCCGAAAGTTAAGAAGTCACAAACTGATTAAAAGAATTTAAAAATTTATTCTTAAGCCAGCCTGGCTTGCTGGAAAAGATGGGTTTTAAGGGCACGATGGAAGGCATTGAGGTCATGGATTCTCCTTATCTCAGGGGGCAACTGATTCCAGAGGGTAGGAGCCCCCACAGAGAAGGCCCTCCCCCTGGGGGTCACCAGCCTACATTGTTTGGCTGATGGCACCCTGAGGAGGCCCTCTCTGTGGGAGCGCACGGGTCGATGGGAGGTCGTCGGTAGCAGCAGGCGGTCTCGCAGATAGCTAGGCCCTATGCCATGGAGCACTTTAAAGGTGGTAACCAACACCTTGAAGCGCACCCGGAAGACCACTGGGAGCCAGTGCAGCTCGCGCAGGAGCGGTGTTACATGGGAGCACCATGTTGCTCCCATCACTACCCGCGCTGCTGCGTTCTGGACCAGTTGGAGCCTCCGGGTGCTCTTCAAGGGGAGCCCCATGTAGAGAGCATTGCAGTAGTCAAGGCGAGAGGTGTCGAGGGCGTGAGTGACTGTGCACAAGGAATCCCGATCGAGAAAGGGCCGCAACTGGCGAATCAGGTGAACCTGACAGAAGGTCCCCCTGGCTACAGCCATCAGATGTTCCTCCAAAGACAGCTGCCTATCCAGGAGGACTCCCAGATTGCGAGCCCTTTCAGTGGGGGCCAAAGACTCGCCCCCAATAGTCAGTGATGGAGTCAATTGACTATATCGGGATGCCGGGAGCCACAGCCACTCAGTCTTGGAAGGGTTGAGTTTTAGCCTGTTCCTCCCCATCCAGATCCGCACAGCCTCCAGGCACTGGGACATCACTTCAAGGGCATCATTGGGGTGGCCTGGGGTGGAGATGTACAGCTGGGCGTCATCAGCGTACTGGTGGTATCTCACCCCGTAGCCACGGATGATCTCACCCAGTGGCTTCACATAAATGTTGAACAGAAGGGGTGAGAGGACCGATCCCTGCGGCACTCCACAGATGAGAGGCCTCGAGGGCGACCTCTGCCCCCCTGCCAACACAAACTGTGACCGGTCGGAGAGAAAGGAGGAGAACCACCGCAACACAGTGCCTCCCACCCCCAACTCTTCCAGCCGGTGCAGCATGATACCATGGTCGATGGTATCAAAAGCCGCTGAGAGATCTAACAGGACCAGAACAGAGGAGCAATCCCTGTCCCGAGCCCTCCAGAGATCATCAACCAATGCGACCAATGCCGTTTCCGTGCTGTGCCCAGACCTGAAACCCGACTGGAACGGATCTAGATAAGATGTTTCCTCCAGGAATTGTGGAAACTGTCGCGCGACCACACTCTCAACAACCTTCACAATAAAGCGAAGGTTGGAGACAGGACGATAGTTAGCCAATATTGCCGGATCCAGGGACGGCTTCTTGAGGAGAGGCCTCACCACCGCCTCTTTGAGGGCAGTGGGGAAGTGACCCTCACTCAACAAAGCATTAATAACGCCCTGGAGCCAGCCTCGTGTAACCTCCCGGGAAGCCAGTACCAACCAGGAGGGACACGGGTCCAGTAAACATGTGGCCGCACTAAGTCTCCCCAAAATCCTGTCCACATCATCGGGAGTCACAGCATCAAACTCCTCCCAGATAACATTCTCAAGACTGTTCCTCGTCACCCTGCCCTGATCTACCCAGTCAGAGTCCAAATCCCCCCGGATCTGAGCGATTTTGTCATACAGGTATTGTCCGAAATCCTCCGCCCTGCCTTCTAAGGGATCCTCCCACACTCCCGGATGGAGCAGGGAGCGGGTCACCCTAAACAGGGCAGCCGGACGATTCCCTGATGATGCAATAGAGGCGGAAAAGTAGTTAAACTTTGCGGTCTTTATTGCCACTAGGTAGGCCTTAATATGCGACCTTACCAGTGTTCGATCAGATTCAGCGAGACTGGCCCTCCAACCGCTCTCCAGGTGTCTTTTCTGGTGCTTCATTTCCCTCAGCTCCTCAGTAAACCAAGGAGCCGCACGGGATCGGCACCGAGTCAGAGGCCGCAAAGGCACGTCTCGGTCCAAGGCCCCACCAGCCGCCCGATCCCAGGCGGCTACCAGGTCCTCGGCCGAGTCATGTGCTAGATCCTCAAGAAATGGCCCAAGCTCCGTCTGGAACCTATCAGGATCCATCAGGCGCCTGGGGCGGATCCATCTAATTGGGTCCGCCTCCCTGCAGCGAGGGGTCGCGGTTCGAAGATCTAGGCGAAGGAGTGAGTGGTCAGTCTATGACAAGGGTTCCATGTCTATGTCCCCTATAACAAGACTACTCAACCACTGGCCAGAGACAAAAATCAAGTCCAGAGTGTGACCTCCCCTGTGAGTAGGGCCATGAACTACCTGGGTCAGGTCCATGGCCGTCATGGAAGCCATGAACTCCCGAGCCACCTCAGACGTTTCACCAACGGATGGCAAGTTGAAATCACCCATGACTAAAAGCCTGGGTGTATCTACTGCCACCGTGGCTATCACATCGAGTAGCTCAAGTAGGGCTGTTGCCACGCAGCAGGGAGCCAGGTATGTAAGCAGCAAGCCCATCTGAACCCCACGGCCCCACCTCACAAGGAGGGACTCACATCCGGCTATCTGAGGCACAGTGGTCTCCCTCGGACCCAGATCCTCGTTAATAATAACCGCCACCCCTCCCCTGGGCCCTCGGCTGATGGAATGCTCTGAAGCCTGGTGGGCACATTTCAACCAGAGGGACACCACCCTCCGGGCCCAACCAGGTCTCCGTAATACCCGCCAGGTCCGCTCCTCCCTCTTGTATAAGATCGTGAATGAGGGGGGCCTTATTGACCACGGACCTGGTGTTGTACAGCATCAGCCGAAGGCCCAGATCCTGAGTATCTAAGCCACCTAGTATCCGAGCGGAGCCTTGGGGACCGGTGCAAGCAATTGCTCTCAGACAGCGAGTGCAAGCCCCCAACACCTGATATGGTCCCCTGCTCCTGCCATATCTGCCCCTCCCATCTACCGTGCCGATGGTACCACCCTCATAGATATCGTCCCCCATCCCTTTCCCAATCCCTCGTACAGTGCCCCCCAAATCGTTACCCTGTGCCGGGCACGGCTCTGACCCTGGTGGATTTCCCCCCCCCATCCGCCATAGTCGTCTTCCCAATATCTCTAAAAGAATAATTACAAACCCCCCCAGAACCCCTTAAAATCTTAAAAAATTTCCCTAAAAAACCCCATAAATTCTTCCTTGCTCCATGCCATCTCTTCGGACTCCAAAGTCCGTCATCGAGATAGGCCCTCGATAACGTGGGGGGCCAAACCTGCGAGAGGGGAGAATCTCACAGGGTGACGGGTTCCGACACCGAATACATATAATCATCAGGGAAAACAAAGTCCAAGGGTGGGGGACCACTGATGTTATAAACATAGGGAAAATTCCAGTCCATGGTCAGGCTGCCAAGCTCCACTGTCCTCTCACGACAGTGGCTAAGGAGGTACATATCATTCAACCCCGAAAGTTTCCAGGGCGGCCATCTCTCACCAAGGCCAACCCATGGAGACTTTGATAGAAGACTCAGGGGTGAGGATAGCCATATTCTGCCTCCTCCGGCCTCATGTCCATAGAACCAGTATCCCTCCTGGGATTAGCAGCATCAGGGAATCCAATATCCAGCTCAAAGGAGGTTTAAGTTCGTAAATGTTCGTCATAGAAGTTCTACATGGTAGGGAATCCAGACAGGCCAGATAGAAGTGGGAGAAAATTAGGAATAGTTCAGCAGGCCAAGATGGATGGTTAGCTATGATCGTAATAGGCCAATAGGACAAAACTCAGTCCAAAGGAAGGAGGAGGGGGGGAAATTCAAACTGCATAGGTTTGTAGTCATTTTCCGACCCCTGTAACCCTCAGCCTTCCATCCCCTATTTCGTCCCCCCCCTATCCAGCTCTCCCTGGGGGGGGGTCTCTGGGTCTCCATGGAGGTAACCCTTCCCCCAAGGGTCATACACTCTCCAGTCACCCCGAAATCAGATCTAAGTCCACTGCTGAAGGGTCCTGTGCCATCTGTTTGGAGGTCTGTTTGGAGGTCTGTTTGGAGGTCTGTAGGCCCTTGGGAGCCGCCCCAACATCAGGCACCATCACCATGGTCACCGCCGCAGCCGCCGCAGTCCCCATCGTCATCGTTGCCATCGGCCCCCCCATGGATGTCCCCAGCCGCCCCCTGCCTCCAAAGATCCACCTCGAGGCATCCAGGGGCGTGGGGAACCTCCGTAGGGGCCTCACAATGCCGACGTCGTCCAGGAGCTGCCGCCGCTGCCGCCATGATCGCCCGTGGCTGCCGCCGCTAGCGCCGCTCCCCTGCAGGCCGCTGACCACCGTCACCCACCGCCATCCCGACGTCATCCCCCTCGGAGCTGGGATGGTCCGGAGAGCCGGCAAAGCTCCCAACGGGCTCCCCAGATGCTGCTTCGCCCGGGCGGGGGGTCATGGACGTTCGAAATGACCCCCCTGAGCCCCCCCAAGCCGAGGCATCACCCCCAAGGAGCCGAGACTCAGCGTCGGAGCGCCATCTTGGACATGCGCAGAAGAAACATCTTTAACTTCTTTAACTTTAACTTCTTTAACTTCTTTCCTTATTTTAAAAAATCTTCAAGCCCCTCAGATCATTAGCCGCTAGGTAAGGTGGGGATCTTATTTGTAAATAACCTTATTAACACGTTACTTCTCGCCTGGGTTGGTGTCACTCACCCAGCTCCAAAGCACATCATCTTTTCTTCCTTCCTCCTGCGCATTGTTTGTCCCGATTTGTCGCAGTCTCGAGGCAGCCACCATGGCTGCCGTCCCCCGCCGCTGACTTAGAACACTGCCTCTGGCCTCCAAGGAACTTGCCTGTTCCTCTCGGCCGCCCAAGGGGTCCCTCTCTTTTCCCCTGTCCCTTCAGGACAGGGTAGGTCTGCAGACCTGTCAGCAGTGGTTAGCCAGTCGGGGTTTTGGCGGGGCTCATCAGAGCCCGCCATTTCCCCGACTGCATCTCCGCAACGCCAAACCGGAAGTCCTCTAATTCTTGTTTCATTTTCAGTTCCCCCTTTTCTGATAAAATATCTTTATATTTCCCATATTGATAATATTTGGATGTATTAACGCTTCCATTGTTGAAAGCCACGTTGGTATTTTCAAGTAATGTTTCTCTCTAACTTTTTCCCATACTAATAATAAAGCATTTCTTACATAAGGCCTTTGAAAATAGCTGTGTATCTTATTCTTCCCATACCATAAAAAAGTGTGCCAACCCAGTTGTAAATTGTGTCCCTCCAATGTCAATAACCTTGTATTTCTTAATACAATCCATTCTTTCATCCATGAAAGATGAAAGAATGGATTGTTGCTGCCTGATAATATAATTCCCAATTTGGTAGTCCAAATCCTCCTCTAAGTCTTGCATCTTGTAACATTTTTATGTTAATTGTCGCTTTTTTCCCTTGCCAAATAAATTTCATTATTATTTTATTAAGATTTCCAAAGTATTTTTTTTTCTAATTTTATCGGTATTGTTTGAAATAAAAACAACAATCTTGGTAATATATTCATCTTAATTATTGCTATTCTTCCCATTAATTATAATTGTAAGTTTTTCTCATCTTCAATGCAAATACAACCCATCTTCAATGCAAATACAAACAGTGTGTCGGTTGGTTACAAATCTTTTGTGCATCTTCACTCTATTCATATATATCCATATATTATTATCCTCATTAATCATATATTTAACTATGGCTGTTTCTTCCCTCATTTCATACAAAATAATCTAGGATTTAAGTCAATTTGTATTATGCCATACACTCTCCTAAATCATTCCAATAATAGTACATCTTTATACTGTATTTTATGTGATTCTACATTTTTTTTTATTGAAAAAGTTTTTCAAATACAAATTTTTCCCCCTTTTCCCCCCTCCTCCCTAACCCCCCTCCCCCTCCCCTCCCCCTGTGACTTCTTCATAATAAAACCCAAATTCATAACAGATTATATAATACTTTACCATCCCCTTACTCCATCCCCATATACTGACCCTTTATTTCTAATAAAATTATCATATCCCCCTTATACTATACATTTCAAAATGACATTCTACTATAACATTATATAATAACTCCTAATTTAGCATAATAATAAATCAAATCTTTTATGTATATTAATCTAACATTTCAAAACAACCTTCCGCTATAAAACTATATAATAAATCCTAATTTAACATTTATTCAGTTCATAGTCTACCCGTTTCCTTCACCCTCATCGTTATATCTCTTAACTCAAATCTTTTACATATATTCATATCTAAACATAATATCCCTTTTCTTAAACTAAACAATCAATAAACTAACCTGTCTCCACCCACTTTCCTACCATACTTAATAAATCTTAATATCTTTATTCTTCTGCCCACTCCCCTAAAAAATATTCCCTTATGTAAATAAAATCCTCTTAAAAAGACTTTAGGCTTGTAATCCATATAATATCTTCTGTAATGTCTTTCAGCTGGATTATAAACTCCATCACCCATGTTAGGGTAACTTCACATCCTAATTCCAACAGTATGTTCGGTATCTTCAATTACCATCTGCCCCCATCAATAGCAAATATCTTCATATTAAAAAAAAATAACAACAACCACCCGAGTGACTTTATATTTGTATTCCATATAGTGTCTGTAGAGGTGTCTTTTATCCAAATTATTAATTCCAACCACTGTAATAGGGTAACAACCAGATCTTCTGCATGCCCCAATCCCATAACTCTCTTGCCTTGTAATTCAGCATAAACATAGTATATTTATCAAAGAATCCGAAAAAAAAAGATAGTTCCAATCCAATCAATTTAAGGCCCTTTTCACATCCCAAAAGTACAGCACTGCAGAGGTCTGTCACTCTCCTCAGGATAAAATAAACCAATACTTTGCCAATTATCTTTTCATATATTCAATCATCTCTTAAATAACTGGCATTACACTGTTGTTTAGTTTAAAAGTTTTTGTTTTTGTGAGACCTGCTTCTTCTTTTCTTGACTTTTTGTGGGTTGGATCTCCATCCTGAATTCCTTTCTGTAAATTGTATATCGACTATTTGGTTTTCATGCTGATCTATAACTTGATCTTGTTGGTTTTGCTTTTGTGGCTTAACTCTTTCTGGTTCTATAAATTGTATATCAACTGATTGATTTCCATGCTGGTTTGTGACTTGGTAAGTTGTTACATTAGAATCCGGAACCGCCTCTCTTATATTAAATAGTCCAGCTGAGACCTCTGAAAGAGAATCCAAAAGCGGCTCATCTGTAGAGACCTCTGTAACTTGTTGTTTCTTCATTACTTCCATCTCCTTCTGCTTTTCTTGAATTTCTATCTCTTGTTGATTTTGCTTTTTAAGGACCTTGTAGTAAAATTCTTCCGCTTTTTCAACAGTATTTAACTGATATCTTTCTCCTTGATATCTCAATATTATACCCACTGGAACATCCCACCTGAATAAAATATTTTGTTTTTTTAGCTCAGTCACCAAAAGTCCAAATTTCTTTCTATCTTTTAACATCTTAGGCGGCAATTCTTTATATATCCAAATTTTTCTCCCATACAGTTGTGGAGTAGAATTAAAGGATTTTTGCACAATATCATTTCTTATTTCTTTATCTGTGAAGTAAATCACCACATCTCTAGGCAGTTGCCTTTGCTTTGCAATCCAAGAATTTACTCTATAGGCCTTGTCAATTTTACAAGATACCTCCTCAGGATGAACCTTTAAAATCCCAGCCAGAACTTGAGCAGATATTTTTCTGAGATCATCTCTGTTATTTTCCTGTAACCCTCTCATTCTGACCGCAAATTCTGTGAGCCTGTATTGCATCATTACAACTTCTCTTTCAATCCCTTGCTTTATATCTTCTGCATTGTAAGTCTCGTGACCAGCTTCCTTTTTAGACTTTACTTCTAAACTATTGTCTTGAATATTTATCAAATCATTTTCAATTCTTTGTATTTTATTGTCCAAATTATAAATCTTATCATCAACTTCCTCCATTTTAGACTCTAATAATTTAATATTTGTATCCATCTTTATAACAACTTCTGAAAAAGCATTAGTCACTGTTACAATCTTTCGTTGCAGATTATCATACTTTAATTGTATCATTTCTTTAATTTCCTGCCTTAATTTTTCAAATTTCTGGTTCACAGTCTCATGATATTTTGCCATTTCCTCCTGAAGAAATTCTTTTAAATTAAAACCATTCTGCAAAGTCTGTAGGCTCAGAGCTTGTTCAGATAATTGTGGATGGGGGAGCACCCCCCCCCCACTGCTTGTCTGTCAGGCTTCATTAACTTTAACGCCATCCTACCACACAAAAAAGCTCTTTTTTAAAAAAGAAAACTTTTCCCCAAACAAGATCAAATACAGATCTCCAAGAAAAAAGAAACTTAAAATGGATAGTTTCCTTCTAGTCTAGCCGGCACTGTATATTTCGCTACTATGTAGCTTATTACGGAAGGACTTTTACTTTCGGCTTTCTTCTCAAGCCTCAGCAGTCGCCATTTTAAACTTATTTTTTCCGTTCAAATAGAAACACTTGTAAAATCATTAAAAATACTTGCGATTAGGGTCCCAGGTACAAATCTCGCTCTCTTCTATTAAACCATCTGTTATTTTATTAATTGATCCAGTCCCGGCGCCTAGCTCTGCAAAAAAAGCAGAGTCCTCCCGAAGCCCGGAGCATCGGCAAGGGAAAATAGGGAGCCCCGCTCTGCTTGTCCCCAAGAGCAAAAAAAAAAAACTCTGGGGACTTCGCAGAGGGCTCTACCTACCCTCGCCTGCTCTGACTCACATTTCCATCAGGAAATGGAGTTTTTCGAGCTGCCTTTCAGATGTAAAGGCGGCTCTTTACAGGCAACGGGGCTGGCGGTCACGGAGGACCGTCTGGCGGCGACGGAAGCCAGACAGGAAGTCTGATTCTACATTCTACATTTCTTTCGGTCTGTCACAGCAGTTTGCTAAAGCCAGTGGTAGGATCCCAGCTGAGACCGGTAGACCGGCCAGCCCCCAAGCCAATCGTAGTGCAAGGGGAGACTATGAAGTAAAGAAGATCCTAGACTCTAGCCAAAGAAGGGGAGACTGCAGTACTTAGTACAGTGGAAGGGATATCCACTCTCCGAAGCTACTTGGGTAAAAAGCTGGGATGTGAAAGCAGACAGGTTAGTCAAACAATTTCACAACAAGTACCCTCAGATGCCAAAGGGGCCTCTGGGAGGGGGAAGAGGTGGCTAGTCAAATGCTGATTAACCCCATTTGATTTCTTTTCTCCCCTAGGAGCTACTCGTCAACTAAGGGAGTCCAATTGTCAACTCTGAAGTGAACCTGGCTGAAGCCATCTTGGAGGCTTCAGGGTTGCCACACAGCAGCGGGAGGGGGGAAATATTTAGGGGGGGGGTTGTAGCCAAAACAATAAAGTTTTCCTGTGGGAACCAAGGACATTCTCACAGGTGGCTGGTCAGAGGAGGAGCAAGTAACCCAGCAACTGATCAGCGTCTGGATTAGACAGCGTGACCAGTGACTTGGGGGGAAAGGGAAAATTTTTTACTTTTAATTAGGTGAAAGCTGCAGGAAATCTCAGATATGATGTAACCAATAAACTGTTCTTTGAGGAACTTGAATGCCTCGGAGTTTGTTTTCTATGGGTGCATTACTTGGAACCCTGACATCCTGCTTGGTTGGGGGGTTGGATACAAGGTCCCTTCCAACTCTGTTTGTCAGGTTGAAGTGCTGACATCAACCTGCATTTACTCTAGTGCTGACACTGTTATTCTGAGGTTGTCTTGGCTGTTTTAATTTGTGAGGACATGGTGGTTGGGGAATTCCAGGACTTGTAGTCCACATATCTTCAAGTTGCCATAATTTAAAAACCTTTTGGCAGAGATTGGATTCCAAAAATAGCTGTTTCATTCCAAGTTGTTATGTGATAACAGAACTGTTTCCTGGAGCAGTTTTGGAAGGGGTTCACGGTGGTAGACTTCATGAGTACTTTACATCATCCATCAATGGAACCCCACAAATCAGTGATTGTGCTAGCTCTCTGAAACATACTATGAACCAGTTTGGTCTTGAAGTTAAGGCGCCAGGCTAGAAAGTGGGAGACAGTGAGTTCTAGTACTGCCTCAGCCATGAAAGCCAGCTGGATGACTTTGGGCCAATCACCAGGAGACAGTGAGTTCTAGTCCCGCCTTAGGCATGAAAACTGGCTGAGTGACTTTGGGCCAATCACCAGGAGATTGTGAGTTCTAGTCCTGCTTTAGCCATGGGTGACCTTGGGGCCATCATTCTCTTTTCAGCCCAAGTCACTTCACAGGGTTGTTGTTGTGGGGAAAATAGGAGGAGGAAGGAATGTTGGATACGTTTGCTGCCTTGAGTTATTTGTAATAATAATAAAAGCAGGATACAAAGAAATAAAAACTACATCAGCTCTGCAGAGAGCTGTGATTGCTCAGAAGACCCATCATAGAAGTAGAGAGGACAGTGATGGATTGTGGAATCATTAGGTGCTCTCTGAGCTTGGTTGTTTTGCCTGCAGACATTTTAGTGTTTAAATAGGGAACATCATCAGTGCATTAGGTAATGCTTCTATTGATTTATTCCAACTCTATATCTTGTACTCTTTTGTATGCTGGGACACAGCTTCAGGAGACTGGCATTGTTTTATTTTGGGTGTCCATGTCCATGTATATTGGAATTAGGTTCCAGGAATTACATTTAGCCTTGTTCCAGCTTCCAGACTAAAAGGCTGATTGCCTTTCAGAGAGGATAAAATATTAACATGTTCAAAATGGTAAGAGGACGTGCTCTGCTCCTACCTGGATGATGGATTCCTGCCAATAGCTCATCTTCCTATCTAATTTAAAAGCTTTCCTTCCAAGAGTGACAGCTGATTGCTAACATACAAAATATCTGTGTTGTCAGCTTTGCCCCCACAGCGACTTCTATATGTTGGCTGTTTCCCACGAATGTAATTAACATACAGATAAATTATGAAGGGCTCAACTTACCACAGAAATTAATAATGCATGAAGCAACTTGGCCTCGTATGTAGACACAGAGTCTCTCTTTCCCTCCCTCCCTGTCAGCTAGCATCGCGCTGCATTGCACAGCATTCTGGAAATGAGAGGTGACAACAGAAATAAAAAGATAATGTGCAAAGATAATGTGAAATAATAGAATAGAATAGAATAGAATAGAATAGAATAGAATAGAATAGAATAGAATAGAATAGAATAGAATAGAATAGCTTTATTGTCACTTTGAATGTATACTAATTGGCATACATTAAAATGAAATTTCATTGCATACAGCTTTCAAAGGGTCACCACCTACAATACACACTACATAACCATGACAGAATAAATAAATAAATAAATAAATAAATAAATAAATACATACATACATACATACATACATACAGTACATACATACAAAAATTAGGCATATACCCACATATATTATATGACAGAGAAACAACACAGTCTAAAGACAGTTAAGTGAGTTTTGCCTCATTTTGCAACCCTTCTTGCTGCAGTTGTTAAGTGAATCACTGCAGTTAAGTTAGTAAAAACTGTTGTTAAATGAATCTGGCTTCCCCATTGACTTTGCTTGTCAGGTCACAAAATGTGATCATGACTTCTGGTTTGGCATTGCGGCGAGACAGTCGGGGAATTAGCGGGCTCTGATGAGCGCCGTGAAAACCCTGGCTGCCGAACTGCTGCCGATGGGTCTTTGGACCAGAACCATCCTGTAGGGATGGGGAAGAAAGAGAGCCACCTCGGACGACTGAGAGAAACAGGCAAGTTCCTCGGAGGTCAGAGGGAACTCTCGGTGAGTCGGTGGCGGGGGGCGGCAGCCATGGCGGCTGCCACGAAGCTGGGACAACCGGACTAAGTGTTGAGCTGGAGAGAAGAAAGAAACGGAACGGGGTCTTTTTGAAGCCGGGTGAGTGACAGCCAACTCAGGCTTGAATAACAACAAGAGAAACATCTTACAATTATAAGACCCCTATTGTGTAATAGCGGCTAAGGAGCATGGGGGCAAAGAAGATTTTGAAATGTAACTTTGAAGAGATAAAAACCCAATTGAAAATTGATTTTTGAACAAACTATTTGCAAACTTTAAACAATTAGATATGGTCAAAGGATTGGAAAGAAATAAAGAGATCCCTTTTTTTCCCTTTCTTTTTTAAATTGCAAGAAAAACAAAAAGAATGGATAATAAGCTTTAAAAAGAGGGAAAAAAAGTGATGTATAAATAAAAGAGGAAAAAAGGAAAAAAGAAGTGAGAAGAGCTACTTAAATTTGGACTGGACTTTAAATATGATCTGATATTTTTAAACTGAAAAAGAAAAAGAAAAAGAGAAGCTAAGTAAGATTGTGATGTAATTGCAACAAAATGGATACTTGTTAAGCAATTGGAAATTGTGGATTGCAGAGAGACACCATCTGGAGTAAAAAGGAACATTGCAACTTGGTTCTTTGTTTTGGAAAATTGTGAACTTCACAGATAACAACCGTGAGAATTTGTGGAGGAGGATTTTCTTGTCTACAAGAGGTTTGACTTTTGGAGGAATAAAAAAAGAAATAGAAGGGAACACAATGGAACTTGTATAATTGGAATAATTATTTGACTTGGAGAATGGAAATAAGAGAAATAACTATACTGTTGCATAAAGGACAAAAAGTCGAGGATATAAAAATTGAAATGGAGTATATACGAGTGGACAAGAAAATGAAGATGGAGAAATAAGACATAGAAGTGGAAAATAAAGAAGATAAAGACATTGTGATTAAATATGAATAAGTAATTGAATATGTGAATAGTAATAATAAAAAGGAGGTCTCTAGAGATTATATTGAGATTAACAATAACATAATGATGATTATATTGAGAGTAACAATAATATAATGATGATTACACGGGGATTAACGGTGAATGATAAAAGAATAAAAGGTTGGAAAATATTAAGGAAATTAAAAAAGTCCAGGACTTGGATTTATAAAATGACTATACTGAGATTAATAAATACTAGAAGAAATATGTTACAGACATTTAGAAATGAAATAGGGATTGAAGCTAAAATATATGTAAATTAGACTATATTAAAAGAAAATATAGCAATGGACATAATGAACCAATTTTTTATTAAGATGTTAGAAGGTATTACTTGAGAAAATTGATGGTTATAATAATTGGGATATTGTTTAAATACCTATAACAATTGTTATAATTTGAATACTTTTAATAATATATTTACAAAAGTTAAAGATGATTATGCTGGGATTAACAGTGAGAAAAATAAAGATGATTACACTGGGATTAACAGTGGAACAAAGATGATTACACTGGGATTAGCAGTGAGAAAAATAAAGATGATCACACTGGGATTAACAGTGGAATAAAAATGAGTACACTGGGATTAACAGTGGAAGGATAAAAGAAAAGGTTAAATTAGAAAATTGACAGCTACAATAATTGGGATATTTCTTAAATATGTATAACAATTGTGATAATTTGAACATTTTTTACTTAAGTAAAAAAGAAAAGAAAATTGAAACAATATATGATTATGATTTATAAACAAAAATTACTTAATTGGTGTTATATAAATGATATGGTTTAATAGATAGAATTTGGGATAATTGGGAAATTGCATTTTTTTTTTTATTGCAAAAGTTTTACAATTACATTTTCACCCCTTTTTCCCCCCCCCACCTCCCCCCCAATCTTCCCAACCTCCCTAACCCTCCCTAACCCTCCCCTCCCCCCAAACTTCCCAACCTCCCTAACCCTCCCTAACCCTCCCCTCCCCCCTGACTTCCCTATAATATACTCATAATCATGAAGAACCCTAATATAATAACATAATATAATATAACACTTATATATAAACTTGAGCCGCTCCCTCCCCTGTATAGTTTTTCTCTTTATCTCATTACTTTAAAAAATTTCTAATACATTATTTTCAAGTAAAAGCTATTTGATACTTTCTAGTTTGATATTTGTTCTGAACATATTCTATCCACCTTTTCCATTCCCACTCATAAGTCTCTTGTGAACAATCTTTTAAATATGCTGAAATCTTCTCCATCTCTGCAAAACTGGCCATCTTCAAAGTCCATTCCTCAATAGTGGGCAAAGCTTCATTCTTCCAGTATTTACCTATCAACAATCTTGCTGCTGTTATCATATACAATATCAATTTTGTTTCACCCAATGTAAAACCCCTAACTATACCCAGTAAAAACAATTGTGGAGAAAATTGAATTTTTTTCTTCAAAACATTCTGCATGACCCACCAAATTTTTATCCAAAAAGCCTTAACTTTCCTACAGGTCCACCAAACATGATAATACGTAGCATCCAAACATTCACATCTCCAACATTTTGGCTGAACATTAGGGTACATACATGACAACTTTTTGGGATCTAAATGCCATCTATAAAACATTTTGTAGAAATTTTCCCTCAGGCTCTGCGACTGTGTAAATTTAACATTCTGAACCCAAATTTTTTCCCATGTTTCCAGCATCACTGGTTCTTCAAAATTCTGTGCCCACTTAATCATACAGTCTTTAACTAGTTCAGTTTCTGAATCTCTTTCTAGCAAAACATTATAAAGCCTTTTGATATGCATTGGACCTTTCTCTCTTATATGTCTAACCAATTCTTCCTCATGCAACATAATACCAGTTTTTTGGTCCTCTTTCCATCTCAGTTGTAATTGATTATATTGTAACCAAGTTAAATTAATCCCTTCATCCAACAGTGTCTGCAATGTCTTCAGCTGCCATCTGCCCGCATCTGTAAAAAGAACCTCTTTATATAAAAACCCCCCGAGTGACATTATATTTGTATTCCACAAAGTATGACCAAGATCCAGCCATAGCGGTATTTTATAATCCCATTTGAGTCGGTGCTTCTTCCAAACTCTCATCAAAGAATCTCTAAGTATATGACTTTTAAATACTTTATCTACTTTGTCGTCGTAAAATAAGTAAGCATGCCATCCAAATTCAAGATCAAAACTTTCTGCATTCAATATTCCAGTCTTTTTCCTTCCAAACCAATCACTTGTTAAAGTTAAAGCTGCCGCATCATAATATAGCTGTAGGTTTGGAAATTTAAGACCTCCTCTTTCTGGAACATCTTGCATAATTTTCAATTTCACTCTCGGCTTCTTCTCGTTCCAGACAAACTTATTCACTCCAGATTGCCAAACTTTCAATTGTTTATCACTTTTAAGCACCGGAATCATTTGAAACAAAAAAAGAAATCTTGGCAAAATGTTCATCTTAACTGCTGCTATTCTTCCAAGTAAAGACAGCTGCAGTTTTTTCCAAGTCTCCATGTCTTTCTGCACCTCTCGCCACAACACCTCATAATTATTTTGAAACAATTTCATGTTTGATTCTGCAACCTGAACTCCTAGATATTTTACCTTAGGTACAGTCTCAAAACCTGCCCTCCTTTCAAGTTCATATTTACGATCTTGTGTCATGTTTTTAACTATCATTTTAGTCTTTTTTGGATTCAGTCTAAAACCTGAGACTTTACCATAGTCTTGTATAATGTCCTTCATCAGGATTATTGATTCCATTGGTTGTGATAGGGTAACAACCAGATCATCTGCAAATGCCTTTATTCTGTAATCCTCTTGCCTAATCCTTATTCCTTTCAAGGTATTAGAGTCCCGTATTGTATTTAACAAGACTTCTAGTGTTAGAATAAATAAAAGTGGGGACAACGGACATCCCTGTCTTGTTCCTTTTTCAATTTTAAACTCTGTTGTCAAACTTCCATTAATGATGATCTGTGCCTTTTGCTCTTGATAAATTGCTGAAATCGCCTGTATAAATTGATCCCCAAAATCCATCTTTTTTAAAGTCTTTAGTAGAAAATTCCAATCAACTCTATCAAAGGCCTTCTCTGCGTCCAAAAAGACCAGCACTGCAGGAATCTGTTTATTCTTCTCAAGATATTCCAATAAATCTATTACTTGCCTTACATTGTCCTTCATGTGTCTGCCCTCGATAAATCCCGCTTGGTCCTCATGAATCACCTTTTGGATTACTGGCATCAACCTGTTGGCTAATACTTTCGCATAGATTTTATAATCTGTATTCAAAAGAGATATTGGTCTATAATTCTCTGGTTTTTTAGGACCGACTTGTTCTTTTGGTATCAAAGATATGTAAGCTGTTGTCCATGATGGGGGTATTTTACCCCCTTGTTGAATATTGCAAAATAAATCTCTAAGTTGTTCCACCATTTCAGCTTGCAAGGTTTTGTAATACACTGCAGTCAAACCATCCGTACCAGGAGCTTTGGCTGTTTTTAACTGTTTAATTGCTACTATTATCTCCTCCTCTGTTATAGGATAATTCATTCTTTCCTTTTGTTGATCAGTAATTTTTGTAACTCTTTTATCGTTTAAGTATTTTTCTATAAGTCCATTCTGCACCTCCTCCTTGGCATATAATTTGGTATAATAGTCCACAAAAGCTTCTTTAATTAATTTTTGTTGAAAAATTTCTTTCCCTCCAATATCAATACTATCTATAGTCCGTATACTTTGTTTTTTCCTCAATGTGTAAGCCAACCATCTGCCCGGTTTATTAGCGTTGCAAAATGTATTATGCTTCGCATATTTTAAGTTTGTTGCAACTTGTTCCGCCATAAGCATTTGAAATTGGTCTCTCAAAAGTTTTATAGCACTGCTTATTCTTTCATCTGTTGGATTTTTAATAAGTAACTGTTCTTTATTCTTTATTTCTATTTCCAATTCAAATCTTTTCTTTTGTCGAAACAGTCTATGTTTAGAGTTCATGTAGATAAGTACCCCTCTCATATAAGCTTTACTTGCGTCCCAGACAATTTCAATTGGGGTACCTTTATTCAGATTTATTTCAAAAAATTCTTTCAGATGCTTTTTAAGTTCTGTTGTATTTTTTTCATATCTAAACAAGTTCTCATTTAATCTCCAGGAACGTCTCTCAACCTTATCCATCTCAATTTCTATCCATACTGGGCTGTGGTCAGTCAAAGTTCTTGGAAAAATCTTTGTTCTTTTTGTCTTGACAAGTAAATCATCTGACAACAAGATAAAGTCAATCCTAGAGAAGGATCTGTGTCTATCAGAAAAGAAAGTGTAGTCCAGTTCTTTTGGATTATGTATTCTCCAAACATCTTTTAGTTCCATATCTTCTTTCATGTCAAAAAAAGTCTGTGGTAGTCTGATTCTAGACTTTGCCAAACTCTTTTTATCTAATTTAGAATCAATTACTCCATTCCAATCTCCCATAATTAAAATAGATCTGTAATCCCATTGCAGTATTTTGGTATGTAGCATCTTGTAGAAATAGTCCTGTTGTTGATTGGGAGCATAAATTCCAATCAAAAGAATTTGGCCCTTTGCCGTAAGCAGTTCAATTGCTACAAACCTACCATCTTCATCTGTTTCTATAACTTTAGCTATTAATTTTTTATTTACATAGATAACCACACCATTCTTTTTTTGCGAAGTTGAAGATATAAAATGTGTTCCTAGTTTGGAGTTTATCAGATATTTTTGATCTTGAGTTGTAATATGCGTTTCTTGTAAACAAATTATATCATTATTAAATTGTTTCAAATATGTAAATAATTTCTTCCTTTTCTGTGCTGAATTCAACCCATTAACATTCCAAGATAAACACTTAAAGGTCATGAGCCTCTTTTCGGAGCACAGAGCAAAATACTTGAAGTTCATCCGAAAGCTTCGATTTCGCTCCTCCCATAGCTCCAATCTCTTGTGCAGCACTCTTAACTGCCTCCTTGTCTTGTCTTTCCTGTTGTTGTTGTTGCTTTTGTTTAAGTAATTTAGATTGAGCTCTAGTTATACGTTGATCCTTAGATTCAATCATCCGAACCGAGTCCAAAATTGGAGAAGATTCCAGCAAGGGCTCATCCAAAAAACCTCCTTCTGCACCTTGCACTCCTTCTAATTCCTGCTTGGACTGTTCTTGCAATTCTCGTTGAGGTTGCTTCTCTTCACTCTCTTTAATCTCCAAAACTGTAGATGTACGTGGAGATGGTGTTCTTTCCTTAAGAATAGTAGTATAAAAGTGTTGTGCCTTCTCCACGGTATTCAAACGGCATCTTTCTCCTTTGTATCTGAAAATTATCCCAGCTGGTGCGTCCCACCGGAAGGGTATCTGTAAATTTTGCAATTCCTTAACAAGAAAGCCAAATTCTTTTCTAGCTTTCAACATTTTAGGAGGCAATTCTTTATAAATTCCAATTCGTGAGCCCCCAACTTGTACAGAAGTGTAAAAGGATTTTTGCAGGATATCATTTCTTATTTCTCTTTCTGTAAAATATATGACCACATCTCTAGGTAATTGTCTTTGTCTGGCCACCCAAGAGTTCACTCTGTAAATTTTGTCTATTTTATGAAAAACCACATCAGGATTAACTTGTAGAATCTTAGCCAAGGCCTCAGAACAGACTTGTCTCAAATCCTGTCTTTCCTCCTCTCGAATTCCCCGAAGCCGTATAGCGAACTCCATTGCCCTGAATTGTATCATAACAATCTCGTCTTCAACTCTCTGCATTTTATTGTCAACATCAGCAATTTTATAATCATTGTCTTTCATCTTTACATTAACTTCTGATTTAAGTTCTTCAACTTTAAAATCAACTTTCCCAATAAATTCTGCCAGGCCAGATGCCACTTCTGATATTTTTTTGGTCACCTTGTTTTGATTCTGTTTCACCATATCTTTAACTTCATTAATTTCCTGCATAAATTCCTGGTGTGATTTTTGAAGTTTATCATCTATCCCCTGATGTGATTTTTGAAGTTTGTCATCTATCTCCTGTTGAGATTTTTGAAATTTATCATCCAGAGTTTTAGAAATAAATTCTTTTAAATCTCCCACATCAAATTCTCTTTTTTGAGTCTGTAACTGTTGAGCAGGGGGAAGCTGCGTTTCATATTTGTGTGTGGGGGATCCCCCCCCCTGTTGCCTTCCCTTCCTGCTTCTTTGAAGCCATCGTGCCACGTAAGCTAGTTTTTCTGAAGAGGGAAATTCCTTTTCCTTTCCCTCTTCCACAGAAACTTCTAAAAAAGTCCCCCAGATTTAATCAAGTGAAACTGAAGTAAAACAAAGTCAAATTTTAGAAAAAGAAATTTTTTCTTTAGATAGAGCAACTTTGTAGCAGCTTTATAACTTTGTAACAAAGCAGGAAGGCTTCACAAATCCACTTTCATTAGCTCGTTAACTCAAATGCTGGGCGCCATTTTTTTTCAAATCACTTTCACTCACTCACTTTCTCTTTTAAATTAGAAAGTCAACAAAGCACTGATACTTGCAGTTTTCAAGTTTCTGGATTCAAGTTGATATTTCCGTTGTTTGTTAAAATTAGTTCCTTTCGCTTTAAGAGTTTGCTGCTGCCGGCTTGTTCTGCTAATTAGCAGAAACGTCCCACGCCGCCCGGAGTTTCAGCAGGTTGGAAGGGAGCCACGCCTGTTTCCTCCCCAGAAACAATTCCCTGGGGGGTTACAGGGGCTCAACCTGTACCCTGCTATCTCTTCTCCTTCAATCTTCAAGATTTTGGAGTTTTCGAGCCGCTCCTCGATCTCGGGGCGGCTCTACAGGCGGCGGGGCTGGCGGTCTTTAAAGAAACACCGCCGTCGCCGAGGCTCGCAAACTTGGCCTCGTATGTAGACACAGAGTCTCTCTTTCCCTCCCTCCCTGTCAGCTAGCATCGCGCTGCATTGCACAGCATTCTGGAAATGAGAGGTGACAACAGAAATAAAAAGATAATGTGCAAAGATAATGTGAAATAATAGAATAGAATAGAATAGAATAGAATAGAATAGAATAGAATAGAATAGAATAGAATAGAATAGAATAGAATAGAATAGAATAGCTTTATTGTCACTTTGAATGTATACTAATTGGCATACATTAAAATGAAATTTCATTGCATACAGCTTTCAAAGGGTCACCACCTACAATACACACTACATAACCATGACAGAATAAATAAATAAATAAATAAATAAATACATACATACATACATACATACATACAGTACATACATACAAAAATTAGGCATATACCCACATATATTATATGACAGAGAAACAACACAGTCTAAAGACAGTTAAGTGAGTTTTGCCTCATTTTGCAACCCTTCTTGCTGCAGTTGTTAAGTGAATCACTGCAGTTAAGTTAGTAAAAACTGTTGTTAAATGAATCTGGCTTCCCCATTGACTTTGCTTGTCAGGTCACAAAATGTGATCATGACTTCTGGTTTGGCATTGCGGCGAGACAGTCGGGGAATTAGCGGGCTCTGATGAGCGCCGTGAAAACCCTGGCTGCCGAACTGCTGCCGATGGGTCTTTGGACCAGAACCATCCTGTAGGGATGGGGAAGAAAGAGAGCCACCTCGGACGACTGAGAGAAACAGGCAAGTTCCTCGGAGGTCAGAGGGAACTCTCGGTGAGTCGGTGGCGGGGGGCGGCAGCCATGGCGGCTGCCACGAAGCTGGGACAACCGGACTAAGTGTTGAGCTGGAGAGAAGAAAGAAACGGAACGGGGTCTTTTTGAAGCCGGGTGAGTGACAGCCAACTCAGGCTTGAATAACAACAAGAGAAACATCTTACAATTATAAGACCCCTATTGTGTAATAGCGGCTAAGGAGCATGGGGGCAAAGAAGATTTTGAAATGTAACTTTGAAGAGATAAAAACCCAATTGAAAATTGATTTTTGAACAAACTATTTGCAAACTTTAAACAATTAGATATGGTCAAAGGATTGGAAAGAAATAAAGAGATCCCTTTTTTTCCCTTTCTTTTTTAAATTGCAAGAAAAACAAAAAGAATGGATAATAAGCTTTAAAAAGAGGGAAAAAAAGTGATGTATAAATAAAAGAGGAAAAAAGGAAAAAAGAAGTGAGAAGAGCTACTTAAATTTGGACTGGACTTTAAATATGATCTGATATTTTTAAACTGAAAAAGAAAAAGAAAAAGAGAAGCTAAGTAAGATTGTGATGTAATTGCAACAAAATGGATACTTGTTAAGCAATTGGAAATTGTGGATTGCAGAGAGACACCATCTGGAGTAAAAAGGAACATTGCAACTTGGTTCTTTGTTTTGGAAAATTGTGAACTTCACAGATAACAACCGTGAGAATTTGTGGAGGAGGATTTTCTTGTCTACAAGAGGTTTGACTTTTGGAGGAATAAAAAAAGAAATAGAAGGGAACACAATGGAACTTGTATAATTGGAATAATTATTTGACTTGGAGAATGGAAATAAGAGAAATAACTATACTGTTGCATAAAGGACAAAAAGTCGAGGATATAAAAATTGAAATGGAGTATATACGAGTGGACAAGAAAATGAAGATGGAGAAATAAGACATAGAAGTGGAAAATAAAGAAGATAAAGACATTGTGATTAAATATGAATAAGTAATTGAATATGTGAATAGTAATAATAAAAAGGAGGTCTCTAGAGATTATATTGAGATTAACAATAACATAATGATGATTATATTGAGAGTAACAATAATATAATGATGATTACACGGGGATTAACGGTGAATGATAAAAGAATAAAAGGTTGGAAAATATTAAGGAAATTAAAAAAGTCCAGGACTTGGATTTATAAAATGACTATACTGAGATTAATAAATACTAGAAGAAATATGTTACAGACATTTAGAAATGAAATAGGGATTGAAGCTAAAATATATGTAAATTAGACTATATTAAAAGAAAATATAGCAATGGACATAATGAACCAATTTTTTATTAAGATGTTAGAAGGTATTACTTGAGAAAATTGATGGTTATAATAATTGGGATATTGTTTAAATACCTATAACAATTGTTATAATTTGAATACTTTTAATAATATATTTACAAAAGTTAAAGATGATTATGCTGGGATTAACAGTGAGAAAAATAAAGATGATTACACTGGGATTAACAGTGGAACAAAGATGATTACACTGGGATTAGCAGTGAGAAAAATAAAGATGATCACACTGGGATTAACAGTGGAATAAAAATGAGTACACTGGGATTAACAGTGGAAGGATAAAAGAAAAGGTTAAATTAGAAAATTGACAGCTACAATAATTGGGATATTTCTTAAATATGTATAACAATTGTGATAATTTGAACATTTTTTACTTAAGTAAAAAAGAAAAGAAAATTGAAACAATATATGATTATGATTTATAAACAAAAATTACTTAATTGGTGTTATATAAATGATATGGTTTAATAGATAGAATTTGGGATAATTGGGAAATTGCATTAAATAGCATTATTTGAACTAAGAACTATGTTTAAATGTTAAATTACTATATTTTTAAGATTAAAGATAAGATTTAAATTTGATAAAGTAATAATGGAATAAAGAGTTAATGAGCATTAAGAAATATAAATATGTTTGAACTGTACTGAAATGTATTATGAGTTATTAATTGAATTAAGATTTAAGGTGGGTTAATAGAAGGGTAATTGTTTTGATTAAGTAAATATGTGTTAATTTTTAAAAAAAATGGTATTAGTTGAATATGTGATTTAAGATTAAGAAATAAGTGTTATGGCAAAATAGAATAGATAAAATTTTGTTAAAGATGACAAAAAATTGAACAAATTGATGACCAGATCAAAGCTCTGTTCTGGAAAGATGTAATTTGTATGTTTGGAAAAAAAATTAAAAAACTTTTTGCAAAAAAAAATGTGATCACATGACCCCAGGACACTGCAACCGTCATAAATACATGCCAGTTGCCAAGCATCCAAATTTTGATCATGTGACCATGGGGAAGCTGCAAGGGTTGTAAGTGTGGAAAACGGTCATACGTCACTTTTTTCAGCGCTGTTGGCCATTAAATTAATGGTTGTAAGTTAAGGACTACTGATACATTGATTTCTATTCTGTTTTTTATTCTAAGAGCTATCTTAACTACCAACCAGTTAAAAGAAATTACAGCTGGTTGTGTTAATGGGTTGAGCTCATTGGCAGGCAAGAAAATAATACAGGTAATCCTTGACTTACAACAGTTTGTTTAGTGACCGTTTAAAATTACGGCAGTGAAAAATGTGACTTAAGACTGTTTTTCACAGTTACAACCATTGCAGCATCCCCATGACCATGTGTTCAGAATTCAGATGCTTGGCAACTGGTTCATATTTATGCCCGTTGCTGTGTTCCGGGGTCATGAGATCCCCTTTTGCGACCTTCTGACAAGCAAAGTCAATGGGGAAGCCAGATTCACTCAACAACCTTTACTTTACTTTACTTTACTTTACTTTACTTTACTTTACTTTACTTTACTTTACTTTACTTTACTTTACTTTACTTTACTTTACTTTACTTTACTTTACTTTACTTTACTTTACTTTACTTTACTTTACTTTACTTTACTTTACTTTTTTGGATTTATATACCACCCTACTCCCGAAGGACTCAGGGCGGTGAACAGCCAAAAGATAAAACACACATAATACAAAATTTAAAAAACAATGTAAAAACACATTAAATAATTTGGCCCAAACAAATTAAAACACCCCCATTGTTTTAAAACAAATTTAAAATAACAATTAAAAGGAAGTTAGGCCAGGCCAGCCTGTTGAAATAAAAAGATCTTGAGGGCACGGCGGAAAGTGCATAAATCCGGGATCCTCCGTATCTCTGGGGGGAGCTCGTTCCAAATGGCAGGCACCCCCACAGAGAAGGCTCTCCCCCTGGGGGCTGCCGGTCAACACTGTTTGACCGATGGCACCCTGAGGAGCCCCTCTCTATGGGAGCGTACTGGCCGGTGAGAGGCTACTGGTGGCAGAAGGCGGTCTCGTAAGTACCCAGGTCCTAAGCCATGGAGTGCTCTAAAGATGGTAACCAAGACCTTGAAGCGCACCCGGAAGACCACCGGGAGCCAGTGCAGCTTGCACAGGAGAAGTGTTACATGGGAACGCCACGTCGCTCCCATAACCACCCGCGCGGCCACATTCTGGACCAGTTGGAGCCTCCAGGTGCTCCTCAAGGGGAGCCCCATGTAGAGAGCATTACAGTAGTCCAGGTGGGAGCTGACGAGGGCATGAGTGACCGTGCGTAAGGAGTCCCGATCCAGAAAGGGACGCAACTGGTGGATCAGGCAAACCTGATAGAAAGTCCTCCCGGCCACAGCCGTCAAGTGCTCTTCTAAAGACAGCCGTGAGTCCAGGAGGACACGCAAGTTGCGAGCCCTCTCCGTGGGGGCCAACGACTCGCCCCCAATAGTCAGTGATGGCACCAACTGACTATATCGGGACGCCGGAAACCACAGCCACTCGGTCTTGGATGGGTTGAGCCTGAGTCTGTTTCTCTCCATCCAGATCCGCACAGCCTCCAGGCACCGGGACATCACTTCAAGGGCATCATTGGGGTGGTCCGGGGTGGAGATGTACAGCTGAGTATCATCAGCGTACTGATGGTACTTCACCTCGAAACCACGGATGATCTCACCCAGTGGCTTCACATAAATGTTGAACCGACTTAGTAACTTATCAACTGCAGTGATTCACTTAACAACTGAGGCAAGAAAGGTCGTAAAATGAGGCAAAACTCACTGAACAGCAGAAATTTTGGGCTCTATTGTGGTCATAAGCAAGGGTTACCAGTATTTTAAATAGAAAATAGCACTGTTATATTTAGAAGGCGACAAGCAAGTTCAAGGGGGAAGACTAACTAAAAATAGAAACCTGAGTTCATTTGTACTTGAATAGAACAAGATTAGAAATAGTCTATGTTTCTTTAGCTGGAAAATTAGTCATACTTCAACCTCACTGAAATCAGTAAAGTGGAAGGTAGTCATTCCTTAAGTGTCCAAATGATTACTACAGTGCTGAAGTGTGATTCGCATCCTCTAAGTGCAGACTGTTTAATCTTAGGGAAATAAACTTTACAGATCCTAAGGAAAACTTGAAAACAATGAGTTTCTGGACTCATGACAACAGATATGGATCCATCACGTACTGTTACCCTGCAGAATTGTTTGTCTTGACATTTTTTTTTAATCAAAGAGAGACATGTGCTAAGGGAATATAGGCAGCTTAGTTAAGCCTCCAGGCTAGAAAGCAGGAAACTGTGAGTTCTAGTCCTGCCTTAGCCATACCCACCTCACAGGGTTGTTGTTGTGAGGAAAATGGGAATAGGAATGTATGTTGGAAATATTTGAGTTATTTGTAAAAATAATAAAGGCAGGATACATATAAATAAAAATAAATAAATGAAAATATAGACTTGCTTCTTTGTTTTAGTCATATGTGGCACCAAAAAAGAGCTTCTCATTGACAATATTTCCCACTAGGGTTAGCCTAGTTATACTGAATTAACCATTTTTCTGGTTTTGCGTAATATATGGAGCAGAAATTAAACCTCCAAATTGGGTTTGTGTAACATTCATTACCAGGAATAACAAGCAAACTAAGGTTAAAATTAGTCAAGCTTAGTGTATACAGGTGGTCCTTGACTTATGACCAGAGTTGGGACCAGATTTTTAGTTGTTAAGTGAATCATGTCCAATTTTATGGCTTCATTGTTATGATTGTTAAGCAAATCACTGTAATTAAGTGAATCATGCAGTCATTAAGTGAATCCAGCTTCCCCATTGACTTTTCTTGTCAGAAGCCAGTTGGTCACATGATTCCAAAATGGGGATCACATGATCCTGGGACGGTTGCCACCATCAGAAATACACACCAATTGCTAAGCGTGGGAATTTTGATCATGTTGGTGTAAGGTCCCAAAATGTACTTGAGTCATCAGAATGCCAAAGAGAGACCCAAGAAGAGGCTCGGAAAAAGTAACAGCTTTTATTTTGCAAAATAAAATAGCTGGGTGGACAATTTCCCACAGCATACAGGCAGCAAGCATGCAAGGTAAAAACCACACCTAGGGAGAGTGTGATGAACATCTTATACCTGCAGGTTACCCAACTCTGCCCCCCTGGCACATTCCTTGTAGCCCTGCGTGTCTGTGCTCTCCTTCACCAGTGCAGCAAGGAACAGGGGGGCTGAGTGCTTAGCAACACAGGTATTTGCCCGATGTAACCCTGCCAGGCCATGAAATACCCCGCACCAGGCACTGAGTTGTACAGAAAAACAAGATAGCAGGAGTTAGATCACTGGTAGAAGCAAATGGCAGAGGCAATTCTAATTCTTACAGGAGCAAAGCAATTCTTACAGAAGTGAAATAGCAAGTTAAACTAATTCTACTGATTCTATTATTATGTCCCACTAATTCTACCTATTCTACTATTATTATGTCCCTTCATTCCTCCCTTTTCTTTTAGGACAGGATGCATCCTGTCAATGATGGACTAGGGGAGTATATTTAATAGGGATGGTCTTGAGGACCATGATATTTGCCAGTTTATCGGGAGGGGTAGCAGACACAGAGGAGGCTATAACTGTCATCCCAGTGATGGTTGATTTAACTATGCGCTGGATTAAAGGGATGAAACGGGAGGAGAAGAAGACCGCCAAAGGTTAACAACACTAGAAACCCAATCCTTTTCCAGTCAAAGAAGAGACTGCCAAACCAGGTAAAGTCAATTGCCCCAGTCCAAGTGTGCACTGGGACATGGGCTACTTCATTTAGGCAGTTATCCACTGTATAGCTTTTCCCTGGTCATCAATTTTGCAAACAACAATTTGTGAGATTAAATTTTCCACACACACCTACTACTTTTGCTAATAAATAGTGTAAAGCAAGTCTATTCTGATATATTGCTGTCTTAAACTGAATATGCTGTTTAGCTATTAAATTTAAAGCAATAGCAGTTTCATTAGTTATTATTTCAAGCACTGCCTATAACCTTATAATTCTAATCAGCATATAAATTGGAGTTATATAACCATACATACCAGCTTCTGCCAAGGTGGCTGGTCCATATACCTGAATTATTCTGTCTAGAGGCCAGTCATCATCTTTCTATGGCCTACTTCCTCATAAACAGGTACACCAGGGGTGAAATGCTCCTGGTTCGGACTGGCTTGGGCGAGTAGGTAGCGATGGCGGTGGGCAGTTCGGAGAACCGGTAGCAAAAATCCCTGCCCCTGCCCCCCCATGCCCAGCTGAGCCGCGCGATCATCAGAGGCTTTTTTTCTTTTAAATGCCTCTGACGAGCCAAGCTCTGATGATCCAAGCTCTGACGATCCCAGCTGAGTTGCCTGCCGATCAGGCAACTCAGCTTGGATCATCAGAACCATTTAAAAGAAAAAAAGTTTTTTTTTCTTTTAAATGGCTCTGACAATCCAAGCTCTGACGATCCCAGCTGAGTTGCCTGATCGGCAGAGAGTTTTTTAAAAACCCTCTGACGATCAGGCAACTCAGCTGGGATTGTCAGAGCCTTTTGAAAGCATTTTTACATGGTTTTACATGTAAAAAATGGTTTTAAAAGTAAAAAAAAAAAATTGGCCACGCCCACCCAGTCACATTACCCCCCACCAAGCCACGCCCACAGAACCGGTAGTAACAAATTTTAGATTTCACCACTGAGGTACACCCAATCTGTCACCTTGTTGTATGGGCAGTAGAGAAAAAAAAATCCTAGGTTTCACAGTTCCTAATACACATGCTCCATACCATTGGCTAGTTCAATTGCACATAGGCAAACTTTCAACATATCCAAAATAAGCCATTTGGAGCATTCCAGTTAAGAGTTTCATTACCCACATCTGTCCATAACCCACTCAATCTAGTTATATTTTCAAATGGGTTACTAGGTTGTGTCGGGGTAATTCCAGACTGAAAGGTGACATTAAGCGAAGAAAACACCCTTGCTTGTAATATATGATTTTTCACACTTATCATTGCATTATATTCTCCTCCTATTAGTCCTATGCATAAAAAAATTCTTCCCAAATATTTAACCATTGCATTAAATTGATCCATTCTATATCTTCAGGGATTATGATATCACTATCTCCTAGGACCACCATGTTCAAGTCAGGTTGATCTGATTTAATGCCCCAATCCTCCGGTGTAGGATATATAGGATATAGAGTTTCTATGGGGAGCAATCCTTTCCACATTTCCACAATCACAGTGTCCCACTATTCCCCACAGGTGTGTATCAGTTCACAATCACAACAATGGTAACAACAACATTAAGTGATACAGTTACAATCACAGAATCAACACATTGTCAACTCACAAAGCTTTCCTGATCTGCTCCTGAGTTGCCATAGGCAGGGGGATGGGAAATCACACCTTGCAGCTGCACCGAGGAATTCACACCTCAGTCAAAACAAAACATATCCTAGCTGGCTGAAGTCAAGGCCATCTCCACAGAGAGCCACAACGGCTGGAGGGAGTTACTTCTACAACCCGCGAAATTGCTTCATTGGGGAATGTGACTGGTGACACTGTCAGCATTCTGATGCTGCCATAAAAAGACGAGGCTTGACTTTTCACCTACTTATTTCTTTGTAGATAATATCCCCTAGGAGATGGAATGGTGGGGGGAACATTCCTGTGGGGTGAGATCAGAAGCTGGGGAGACTGACTTGGAAGATGGCCAATGAGAAGATGAGAATTGGGGAACGGAAAAGGAAGGGTTTGGGGGTCAGAGGGTTAGTATCGGCTACGACAAAGTCAGGGTTAGATCTGTCGTACTCAATAAATGGAATATTTCAGCAAAGATTAATTGCTTGGGAGTGCAATTTATTTGAGATGACATCGGAACCTGACAGACACACCTTGGGGGGAGGGAGCAACAGGGTCAGAGGCAAGGCGTGAACTGGGTGAAGTCAGAGCTGGCTTCACTTAGGTCATACCAACATGACCTCCTTAAGGAGCCTTGGTGGTGCAGCAGATGTCATGGTAAATGTCTAACTACTACATCTCCCTGATCACCCGGACCTGCAAGGGTTAACTGATCACATATCCCATAACCCCTGTAACCACTCCTTACCTCTTTGCCCCTCCTCCTGGGTATAAAGGCTCCGACCACATGGTCCACAGAGTATTCCAGATGTATACCTGAAAGAGAAAGGTACAAGGTCAGTGACCTCCAGTACCATTAAATCTATAATAAAGTTACAGAAAAGAATCGAAGTCTGTCTTTGAGTTATTGGGCTAGATCCAGCTTTCAACAAAATGGTAGCAGAGGTCGGTTGCCCATAACTCCAGATAATAACTGAACCCAACACCTACCCTGAAGAAGCAGACAGAGTACAGACCAGAGCTCTTACCAAGAAGATGGCTGAGAAACTTGCAACCAAAGCCACAGCCATGGAGGAGACAGAAGCTGGAAGTGAGCAGGACTCCAGCCTGGACTCACAATCAGATGAAGAGGGGCCATCCAAGGAGATCACTGCCCTGAAAGAAGAAACAGCACAGAAAATGAATAAATTCAAACTCTCCATCCTGAAACTGATGGAGGCAAGCAGCGACAAAGAAAACCTCATCGCGGACCTTCAAAGCCTCTTCGAGCAGCAAGAAGCAGCGATTGAGGCCCCAAAGACCACCGAGAGAGAAAAGCCAGCAAAAAAGGGTAAGCCACCCCAACCCGATGATCCTCAGCTGGCAGAATCCATTTTCGCGCCCCCTTCCCGGTGGCCATCTTGGGACGAGCACCAGCCAATGGGAAGCCAGGATTTGAATCCCTTGGCGCGAAAATGCCCAAACCCCGAAACAGACGAGGGGGACTCAGAAAGCAACAACGAAGAGCCCAACTCTGAAAGCGACCACGAAGAAACTACAATCACTAAGAAAAAACACCTACTGATCTCGAGTTGCAAAAGGCAATCGAGACCATCACCGCTGCCCTAGGCTCTGCTTTCGAGCCTCCTGCGGCACTCAATAAATCAAAGAAAAATCCTGGAAAGCACAAGAAGGCCAGGACAACCAACAAAGACCAGGCAACCGAGTCACAGCCAACTAAAAACACCGCACACACCAACAACCGGCACAAAAGACCGCCCACCTGCAGGAAGAATCAACCGCAGAACTCGAACTCACCACCCGCTACACCGACAACGCGAGGCCCGAGGGAGAAGAGAAGAACCGGCTACTCACCAACGCCACGACATCCATCAGGCCAGTCCACGCGACCAGGGACCAGCGACCACGAGGGAGGACCTGCCGCCGCCGCCGCCATTACCGCCGAGCCGCTGGGTGCAGGGAATCCTCGACCTACGACCTCCGCTGCTTCCGTGCCACCGACCCGCGAAAGTCCTCGACTTGCGACCGCGTCGCCCCCACACCTTCTGCCCTTCTTCGCCGGGGATCCGGCCATCCAGCAGTGGTGTCCACCTTCAGGAGGAATCTTCGGACCCACCGGGGGTGAGTCCAGCCTCCCACCGACAGGCCTAGGCCTAAGCCTGAGAGCTCCAGCAACAGGAACCTCACCCGATGGACTCCAGCGCGGAATGAGTTTCACGCATGCCCAGTACCTGCCTGTAACAAGAGAAGCAAGCTACATAGATCCAAGCAAGTACAGAATGGCCACAGACATCCCAAAGCCTTATTGTGAGTTCAATCACAGTTTGGACCATGGACAGCTCCCCCCAGTAAATAACCTTACTAACATTTCTGGGGCAAATTATGCCAATTTGCCAAAATTACAGTTAGATGGGGGTAATGTTATAGAATGGAGTCAACAATTAAGAGTTGCTCTCATGAGAGAGAATGCACTGTTCCTAGCTAACAGACCTCCCCAAAAGCCCTGGTCACTGGAAATTGACTGTATTCATCACAGGGCATTTTGTATCATGTTAACCTCCATTCCATCTGCTATGTATCCATCTATTGAGGACAATCTGACTGTTTATGATGTTATGCAAAAACTATGTAACCTGTTTTATAGCCAGAGTAGAGCCACTACCACTAGAATATCTAGGGAGTTCCACTCCACCAAGCACAAGGCAGGGGTCCCCATGAGTGAGCACATTTTAAAGATGAATGCTACAAGGGCAGAGCTCATGCAGAGGGGGGAAATCATCACTGAAGAGAGCATGATAAGCATAATCATAAACTCTCTTGATAGCAGTTGGGACAGCTTCATAACCCAACTAAATAGCCTCAGCTTGCAATACCTAACACTAGGCGCACTGACCAGTCAGCTCGTTGCAGAGGACACTCTGAGGAGGGAACGCCAACTATCCAAAAGGGATCCTAGACCCACGAAGAGGGTGGATTTCCAAGATAGGGCCAGGGATACCTCAGAATGTTATTCTTGTGGGTCAAGGAACCACTTAAAGAGGGATTTCCCCAGGAACCATAGGGACAGGGGACAGCACGACAGTAGAGGGGGGAGGTCACCTGAACGCAGGTACCCAAAGGAAAGGGGGCGAGGGTGGTCACCCAACCCCAGGAAACACCACGAGCGCAGAGACCACTCCAGGGACAGTAACTCTGGCTCCATGTACGGGATCAGGCACGATGACCCAAATGACAAACATAAGGCAAAGAGAAACACATGGCTCCTGGACTCAGGGGCCACAAGTCACACTACTTGTAACCCAGAGCTGCTAGACTCACTCACAGAAGTAGACTCAGAAATAAAGGTGGCAAACCAAAGCAAGGTCAAAGTAGTGGGGAAAGGAAACGTACACATCACACAGATAGGGGATTTAAAAGGGGTACTGTACATGCCAGAGATACCCCACAACGTGCTAGCCATCACAAAGCTGACACGGGACACAAACATAGAGATAAAATTCAAAGATGGAAAGGCACACTTGATCAAGCAAGGGAAAGAGATAGGAAAGGTAACCATACACGAGGGACTTCCCTACTTCACACCCAACGCAAGGGAGGAAGAGGGCATTGATACCAACATGAACCACAAAGTAGATGAGTATCCAGAAATAGAGGGGGTGCAGCAAGAGGCAGAAAGTAGCCATGAGAAGGCCAACAAGTCTGTATCTATCGGTAAGCCATTGCATGATAACTGCTCCCACCTCCTCCACAGGAGGCTGGGACACATAAGTTTCCCCATTGTAAAGAAAATGACGGAATGTACCGAGGGTCTCAAAGTAAAGAACTGTGAAAACTACTTGGAGTGTTCAGTCTGTAAGCATTCTAAGATCAAGGTTAAGGCCATCCCCAGGGGATCCAAACGAACCACAGAGTCCCCCTTCCAATTGGTGCATATGGACTTGGTAGGGCCATTGAAACCCTCTGTAGGGCATAGGAAGCGATTCTTCCTCACGATTGTGGATGACTACACCAGATACGGGTATGTCTACTCCCTCAGACACAAAAACGAAGTATTCCAAAGGTTTAAAGAATTCCACAGAAGAGTAGATATGCAACATAACATGAGAATAAGGCAGATAATGACAGACAGGGGCTCAGAATTCATGGCCAAGGAATTCACAAGGTGGCTGAGAGAACAGGGCATAGCGCATTACACCTCTTCACCTTTCTCCCCCTTCCAAAATGGAGTCTCAGAGAGAAAAAACGGAGTATTGCAAACCATGATGAGGTGCGCCCTGTAGGATGCTGGGATGGGGCAGCATTTCTGGTCAGAGGCACTACACTACGCTAATTACATCCTGAATAGACTGTGGTCAAGCTCTATCAATAAGACACCATACGAGATGCTATACAACAGAAAGCCCAACATCGCACACTTACACATATTCGGCGCCCCAGCCAATGTCCACATCCCCAGACAATTAAGAAAGAAAGGGGAGAAATTATCAAAAAGACTGAGACTCGTGGGTTACGAACCGGGCACAAAGGGCTACAGATTTGTCGACAACAACAACCGTTTTGTGGTTTCCAGGTCAGCCAGTTTCCACGAAAATGCAAACTGGTCAAGGGTACACTCCAACGACATTCCCACCAATAGGGTCACATTCGAACATGACCAAGGGGAAAAGGAGGTCAGAGAGGTCGGAGGGCATACAGCCAACAATCGCAAGGTGAGCATCAAAGAGTGGAAAGAAGGGCACCCTTCACTGAAGATAGATGACCTGACAGACAAAGAGGCAGACAACATGCAGGAAACCGAGCCAACCCCCAGCAGGCCAATCAGAGAAACCAGAAACAAGCTGCCAAGGAAGCTGGAGGACTACGTTATGGCCATCCACAACACCCATTTCACGCCCAGCTCATACGAGGACATCCTCGGGCTCCCCCAGAAAGAGAAAGAAAAATGGATGTCTGCCATGGAGAAGGAGATGGAGAGTCTAAGGAACCTCCAAGTATACTCACCTGCCCAAATTCCAGAGGACAAAAAACCAATAGGAACCAAATGGGTGTTCAGAGTTAAGACATTAGAAGACAACAAGGTCCTGTACAAGGCAAGACTAGTCGCGCAGGGTTTCGCCCAAAGATACCCCAAAGACTATACAGACACCTACTCGCCAACCGTCAGGGCGGAGAGCGTCAAAAGCGCCCTGGTGGTGGCCACCATCCTGGGCTTGGAGGTTTTCCAATTCGACGTACAAACAGCGTACCTGCACGCCGAGTTGGACAAAGAGATATACGTTAAAGCACCGCCTGGGTACAACGAGGGCAGGAACCAAACCTGGCTGCTGAACAAAAGCCTGTACGGGCTCAAGCAGTCGGGCAAAAGGTGGTATGACTGCCTAGCCAAAGCTCTCAGATCCATGGGCTTCGAGGCCACCTCAGCCGACAAATGCTTCTTCACGAAGAGAGAAAACAACACATTCGAAGGTGTGCTCGTTTATGTGGACGACATCTTGTACATCAGCAAGCACAAGGACAGATGTGACAAGTTCGCCACTGAGCTGGGTAGCCACTTCTCCCTAAAGTCACTTGGAAAGATCAATAAATACCTAGGGGTCCAAGTGATAAAAACCGACAAGGGTTTCCGCCTCTCCCAGAGAGAAAAGATCATCGAGCTGCTGTCCAAATGCAACATGTCCGAAGCAAAACCCAGCGAGACCCCCATGCAACCAGAGTTCCTGAAGACCATGTACGAGGAATCTGAACCTTTCACAGACAATAAGTTGTATAGATCAACGATAGGGTCACTGCTGTATATATCCAACTGGACCAGGCCCGACATCGCCTTGGCCGTCAATCTACTGTCCAGACATGTAAGCAAACCCACGGTAACACACTGGAACGCCATCAAAAGACTACTTAGATACTTAAAATTCAGTGCGGATGCCCTACTCTGCCTAGAACCAGAAACATCCGAGAAACCAAAGCTAACCTGCTATGCTGACGCTGACTGGGCTGGGGACATAGAGTGCAGAAAAAGCACCTCCGGCTACGTGCTACTACTCAACAATTGCCCCATCCATTGGTACACTGGAAAGCAAAAACTGGTGGCCACATCAACTACGGAAGCAGAATTTGTTTGCCTATCCAAGGCCGCAAACAACTTAGTATGGTTCGATGACCTGCTCTGCAACATCTGGGCTGAACCCTCATATCCAATAGTCATCCACGAAGACAACAAGGCAGCGATAGAGATCTCTAGGGCCGATGCTATAGGTCAGCGGTCTAGGCACATTGACATTAAATACAAACACGTCAGGCAGTTTTCAGAAATAGGTTTCATTAAGGCAGTACACTGTGACACAGAGGAGCAAACAGCAGATATTCTCACTAAACCCCTACCACATAAACAGCATGTGTACCTCATGTCTAAAATGCGTGTTTACATGTAATTCGTGCCTGTGCCTGTATATTCTCTGTATGTATACAAACACTCCCCCAGGTACCCAGTTAGACATTTAGAGGGGGGTTTGTCATGGTAAATGTCTAACTACTACATCTCCCTGATCACCCGGACCTGCAAGGGTTAACTGATCACATATCCCATAACCCCTGTAACCACTCCTTACCTCTTTGCCCCTCCTCCTGGGTATAAAGGCTCCGACCACATGGTCCACAGAGTATTCCCGATGTATACCTGAAAGACAAAGGTACAAGGTCAGTGACCTCCAGTACCATTAAATCTATAATAAAGTTACAGAAAAGAATCGAAGTCTGTCTTTGAGTTATTGGGCTAGATCCAGCTTTCAACAGCAGATAAAAGTGCTGTTAAGTAGCACTTAGCTGCCAGCTGCCTGCAATTACTGCGAGTTCAAATCTCACCAGGCTCAAGGTTGACTCAGCCTTCCATCCTTCCGAGGTAGGTAAAATGAGGACCTGGATTGTGGGGGCAATAATGTATAAAAAAGAACACTGCTTGGGGGGGGGGCGGAAAGCCCTACTAAACAGGTATATACAAAAAGTATGAAGGCTATTGCTTAACGCATTGTAAGCCGCCCTGAGTCTCCGGAGAAGGGCGGCATATAAATCGAACCAATAAATAAATAAATGAATAAATAAATAAATAAATAAACATATGGCAGCATAGGTCATGCCAACAACAAGCTCCTAATAAACAACTGGATTTTTCTTGCAAAATGGCTTGAGGCTCCTGATTTTATTAGGGCATTTGTCGGAACCCTGACATCAAGCCAGCTGTCTCAAAACTAACCAAAAACGACCGGGATTCCTGAGCCCCGGACTCTCCACAAAGCAAATGAATGGCTAGCAGCCCTCCATAGAAGGAGAGCCCCCCAGCTGCAGGAAGTTGACGAATTCCTGCAAGAGCTAGAAGCCAGATTCAAGGAGGTGGAGGAGGATCAATATGTGGAGGATGAGTTTCGGAATTTAAAGCAGAGAGGGAGACCCATTAAAGAACACATCTGTGAGTTCAGAAGGGTCATGGGAAAGCTGGCTGGAGGAGCTACTAGTCCATTTCTTCAATGAAAGCCTAGATAAGCAAATTAGCCAAGCCACCATCTATTGGAACATTCCCAACTGACTCTGACTGGTTTCAAGTAGCCATAAAGATTGACTGTGGTTTGCGCGGCAATGACATGCAGATGCAACCGGGTCCCAGAGAGAGAGGACAACCTGAGCAGAGACCACCTGGCCAATGGGATGCCACAGTAACTCAACTGGCCCCAAGACCAACCCTCCTCCAAGGCCAGTTGAAATGCTATAGATGCGGAGGGATAGGCCACTTTGCATCGGCTTGCGCAACTCTAGCTCCGAAACCCAAGCCAGAGCCACCACCCAGGGCGGGACCGGAACAAGGCCCCAGGCGTGCCACTGACAAGTCCTGAAAAGCCCTCCAGGCTGCCTGGGGCAACTCCTACAGTGGGACTTAACTTGCCAAGAGGCACTTGAAACACTAAAAAAACTCTTTGCAAAAGAACCTGTACTGAAACATCCTGACCCCGAACAACCCTTCGTCATCCAAGCAGATGCCAGTGACGTGGTGGTGGGAGCAGTGCTACTCCAAAGAAATGGCCAGAGAAAACTACAACCTTGCGCCTACACCTCCCGTAAACTCACTGACACAGAAAGATGATGGGCAGTGTGAGAAAAGGAGGCTTTTGCAGTAAGATGAGCACTACTAACCTGGTGCCACTTTTTGGAAGGGGGGGGGAGAAACTGTTTGAAGTCTGGACTGACCATAAGAATCTGGAGGCCCTTAGGACCCCATGGAAACTATCTCCCAAACAAGTCCACTGGGCTCAATACTTCAACCGATTCAACTTCATGCTAAAACACATCCCGGGGGGAGGAATTTCCTAGCTGACGCCATCTCCCGCATGCCCCAATACAAATGTGGGTGGGAGGAGGTAGTAGACGCCATCATTCCCCTTACCCAAGCCACGGCCCAAGTGACCACTTGCTGACAATGCCACGACTGGCAAGGCCAACCTGCAAGCAATTTAACCGCGAAAGTCAAAACCAAACTGGAAGCAGACCCCTGGTTCCTTGACAACCAACACATCTTGACAAAAAGGGAGGACCTAGCATGGAAGGGGGCGAAACTCTATGTCCCCAAGTCCCTACACACCTCAATCCTCTGGAGAAGCCATGTTGTCAAATCGGCGGGCCACTTTGGATTCCTAAAAACCTTACACTTAGTGAGGAGACAATTCTGGTGGCCCGGCATGAATAAAGACATGGACAGTTATGTAAAAAGCTGCACCATCTGTGCCACCATGAAAAAGAGACCAGGAACACCCCCCCCACCCCCGGCATGGGTTGCTGCAACAGGTGGCAGAGCCAACGAGACCATGGGAGGAAATTGCAATGGACTTTATAGTGGAGTTGCCAAAGAGCGGGGGGAACACAGTGATCTGGACTGTGATTGACTTATTCTCCAAACAGGCACACTTCATACCCTGCAACGGACTACCCTCAGCCCACCAGCTAGCCAGACTCTTCCTGAAGCACATCTACCACCTGCATGGAGTACCGCGCAGAATCATCTCGGACAGAAGAGTCCAGTTCATGGCTAAGTTCTAGAGGGAGTTTTTGAGGTCCATTGGTCCATGATTGCAAACCTATGGCACACATGCCTGAAGTGACACACGGAGCCATGTCGCCTGGCACGCACAGCATCACCCATTCCTCTTCCAGGTTTCTGGCGCACATGCGCATGCGACGATCAGCTGGCCTTTGTGTGTGTGGCAGTACTGGAAACCAGAAGAGCTGGTCTTCCATTTTCCGGTGTCAGCTTGTGCGCATGCATGGCAATAACTGGAAGACTTGTTGGCCAGAAACTGGAATCTGATGCGCGCATGCCCCCTGGGCAGCTCCTCTTCCTGGTTGTGGCCCTGACAAGCGTGCACACAAAGTGCTCCCTTTTCGGCACTCGGTGCTGAAAAGTTTCGCCATCACTGTCCCAAATCCTTAGCTCGGCCTTCCATCCGCGTACCAATGGTAGAACAGTACCTGAGGTGCTACTTCCGTGATGGCGAACCTATGGCACGCGTGCCAGAAGTGGCATGCAGCACGCTCTCTGATGGCACATGAGTTGTCACCCCAGTTCAGCTCTGCTGCGCATGTGCGTGTGCCTTCCGCCGGCCAGCTGGTCTTCGGGTCTCTGCTGCACATGCGCGGGGGTGAGGCAGATGTTGGGGGCTGCATGTGCATGCATGGGGGGTGGGGTGTGTGTGTGGGGGGCACATGCACATTGCATTTTAGGGGTTTGTGGGGGCTGTGCACGCTTTGGGCACTCAGTCCAGAAAAGGTTAGCCATCACTGTGCTACGTGAACTACCAACAGTACAATTGGGCGGACCTTCTGCCATTCACAGAGGTTGCTTACAATAATGCTGTTCACAGTAGCACAGGATTAACCCCTTTCAAGGTAGTAAGCAGTATGGAATTCGTCCCAATGCTGGAATGCCCAAGGCAACCCCCCTCCTCAGTTAGTTTGACTGATTGGCTGTCAACACTAAAAGCACTATGGGAAAAGGTCAAGAAAGCGCTAGCTAAAATGGCGCAGACCTATTGTTGTGGTCCGCCAGCAGCCTGCGGAGCTGGCAGCGGAATCGGACAGCGATGAGGCTGAGGAAGAACATGGGCCAGTCCTGGAGGCTGGGGAAGGCCTGGATGAGGGCTCTGCATCAGGCAGAGATGGGGCCAGGGCCATCAGGGAGTGAGGTGAGGACTCCAGAGCCCCCAGAGACTGATAGGAGTGAGGCAGAGTAACAGGAGGAGCCTGTTCCTAATGCACGCGTGAGAAGAGCTGCCAGAAGGCAAGAGCAGCTCAAGCAAAGAGGACAACTTGGGAGTAGGGCCAAGAGATGATTGGCCCCTCCCATAAGGCTTAAAACAGACCAGCAACGGCGTTTGGGCTTTGCCAGAAAACAACGTTGGTAGCTTCGTCTCCTTCTTTGTCTACGTCTTGTATTTATTTTTGTATCTGTGACTTCTGAACGTTTGCCAAGAAAGGCCTTTGGCAGTTTGCCTAATTGGACCAAGGTTTGAGATACGACTGAGGAATTTGTGTTGGGAGGAATTTGCTTTAATTTAGTTGAACGACGCTGGGATTGAAGTAATTCTCAGTTGTTCGAATAAAGTTTGTTTGTTTTTTCACTGACTGATTTTTCTACCACTTACTTGGGCCTGGGTCACAACACCTATAAGCAACAGGCAGACAAACACCGAGCCCCACAACGGGACGTTCCAGTTGGGGGAGAAGGTCTACCTCTCCACAAAATACTTAAGGTTAAAGCTCCCCAGCAAAAAGCTGGGACCTAAATTCATGGGGGCCATTCTCCATAGTAAAGATTATCAACCCAGTCATGGTGCAATTGAAACTGCCCCGACTGCTGAGAAAAATACACCTGGTATTCCACAGCAGCCTCTTGAAACCAGTGGTTGGGTTGACCCTGAAACCACCACCCCATGAGCCCCCGGACCCAGTGGTCATAGGGGGCCAAACCCATTATGAGGTGCAATGCATCCTCGACTCTAGGTGGCACAGGGGGCAACTCCAATACTTAATCAAGTGGAGGGGCTACCCTCTATTGGAGGCATCCTGGGTAAAGAGCAGAAACATCCAGGCTGACTGTCAGGGTTCCGACCGATGCCCTAATTAGATCATGAGCCTTGAGCCAAGCTTCAAAAGAAATCCAGTTATTTATTAGGAGCTTCAGAGGTGGGGTCAGAGTTGAAGGCAACTCTGACCCCACTTAATTTACATCCCGGCTCTGACGCTGTTTCTCTCCCCCCCCCCCCAAGGTGTGTCACATTCTCCAATGAAGCAATTTCACATTCTCCAACGAAGCAATTTCGCGGGTTGTAGAGATCACTCCCCTCCGGCCACTGTGGGTAACCGTGGAGATGGCCTTGACAGAGAGGTGGCTGGAATGTGCTTTTGTTTTGACTGAAGTGCTCCCACGCTGCAGCTGCAAAGTTCATTTTCCCATCCCCCTTTCTTATGGCAACTCGAGAGCAGGCCAGGGATGCTTTGCGAGTTGACACTGACCACCTCATAGCCAGGTTCCATGAAAAGAACCCAACCAAGCCTGTGGGGGGATCACACCCTTAAAAAATATACCTGTACTCAAATTGTTTTTGCTCTGCACAAGTTCCCTTCAGGATGTGAGGGAGGCCAAATGTCAACTTGTGAAGCTTTCCTGATCTGCTCCCGAGTTGCCATAGGCAGGGAGATGGGAAATCACGCCTTGCAGCTGCACCGAGGAATTCACACCTCAGTCAAAACAAAAAATCCTAGCTGGCCGAAGTCAAGGCCATCTCCACAGAGAACCACAATGGCCAGAGGGAATGACTTCTACAACCCGCGAAATTGCTTCATTGGGGAATGTGACTGGTGACACACCTTGGGGGGAGGGGGCAACAGGGTCAGAGGCAAGGCGTGGACTGGGTGAAGTCAGAGCTGGCTTCACTTAGGTCATGCCAACATATGGCAACATAAGTCATGCCAACAACAAGCTCCTAATAAACAACTGGATTTTTCTTGCAAAATGGCTTGATTGAAGCTCCTGATTTTATTAGGGCATTGGTCGGAACCCTGACACACATCTTGCAGGGTGCAAAGTTCCACAGCTTTGTTTGGGATCTTCAGATGGAATAACATAGTCATAGGCCACCACTCAGGCAGGAAAGACCAAAACGTTGCTACTCCTGTGTTAAAAGCTGGATCTAGCCCAATAACTCAGAGACAAACTCCAATTCTTTTCTGTAGCTTTATTATTGATCTGTTGGTACTGGAGGTCACTGACCTTGTACCTTTCTCTTTCAGGTATACATCTGGAATCATCTGTGGACCATGTGGTCGGACCTTTTGTACCCAGGAGGAGGGGCTAAGAGGTAAGGAGTGGTTATAGGGATTATGGGATATGTGGTTAGTTAACCCTTGAAGGTCCGGGTGATCAGGGAGATATAGTAGTTAGGCATTTATCATGACAAAACCCCCTCTAAATGCCTAACTGGGTACCTGGGGCGGTGTTGGCATACATACAGAGAATACCCAGGTACAGGCATGAATTACAAGCAGACACGCATTTTTGACATGAGGTAAGCATGTTGTTTATGTGGTAGGGGTTTAGTGAGGATATCTGCTGTTTGCTCCTCTGTGTCACAGTGTACTGCCCTAATGAAACCTATCTCTGAAAACTGCCTGACGTGTTTGTATTTAATGTCAATGTGCCTAGAACGCTGACCTATGGCATCGGCCCTAGAGATCTCTATCGCTGCCTTGTTGTCTTCGTGGATAACTATTGGATATGAGGGTTCAGCCCAGATGTCGCAGAGCAGGTCATCGAACCATACTAAATTGTTTGCGGCCTTTGATAGGCAAACAAATTCTGCTTCCGTAGTTGATGTGGCCACCAGTTTTTGCTTTCCAGTGTACCAATGGATGGGGCAATTGTTGAGTAGTAGCACGTAGCCTGAGGTGCTTTTTCTGCACTCTATGTCCCCAGCCCAGTCAGCGTCAGCATAGCAGGTTAGCTTTGGTTTCTCGGATGTTTCTGGTTCTAGGCAGAGTAGGGCATCCGCACTGAATTTTAAGTATCTAAGTAGTCTTTTGATGGCGTTCCAGTGTGTTACCGTGGGTTTGCTTACATGCCTGGACAGCAGATTGACGGCTAAGGCGATGTCGGGCCTGGTCCAGTTGGATATATACAGCAGTGACCCTATCGTTGATCTATACAATTTGTTGTCTGTGAAAGGTTCAGATTCCTCATACATGGTCTTCAGGAACTCAGGTTGCATGGGGGTCTCGCTGGGTTTTGCTTCGGACATGTTGCATTTGGACAGCAGCTCGATGATCTTTTCTCTCTGGGAGAGGCGGAAACCCTTGTTGGTTTTTATCACTTGGACCCCTAGGTATCTGTCAATCTTTCCAAGTGACTTTAAGGAGAAGTGGCTACCCAGGTCAGTGGCGAACTTGTCACATCTGTCCTTGTGTTTGCTGATGTACAAGATGTCGTCCACGTAAACGAGCACACCTTCGAATGTGTTGTTTTCTCTCCTCGTAAAGAAGCATTTGTCGGCTGAGGTGGCCTCGAAGCCCATGGATCTGAGGGCCTTGGCCAGGCAGTCATACCACCTTTTGCCTGACTGCTTGAGCCCGTACAGGCTTTTGTTCAGCAGCCAGGTTTGGTTCTCGCCTTTGTTGTACCCGGGCGGCGCTTTGACGTATATTTCTTTATCCAGCTCGGCGTGCAAGTACGCTGTTTGTACGTCGAATTGGAAGACCTCCAAGCCCAGGATGGTGGCCACCACCAGGGCGCTTTTGACGCTCTCCGCCCTGACGGTTGGCGAGTAGGTGTCTGTATAGTCTTCGGGGTATCTTTGGGCGAAACCCTGCGCGACTAGTCTTGCCTTGTATAGGACCTTGTTGTCCTCTAATGTCTTAACCCTGAACACCCATTTGGTTCCTATTGGTTTTTTGTCCTCTGGAACTTGGGCAGGTGAGTATACCTGGAGGTTCCTTAGGCTTTCCATCTCCTTCCCCATGGCAGACATCCATTTTTCTTTCTCTTCCTGGGGGAGCCCGAGGATGTCTTCATATGAGCTGGGCGTGAAATGGGTGTTGTGGATGGTCATAACATAGTCCTCTAACTTCTTTGGTAGCTTGTTTCTGGTTTCTCTGATTGGCCTGCTGGGGGTTGGCTCGGTTTCCTGCATGTTGTCTGCCTCTTTGTCCGTCAGGTCATCTATCTTCAGTGAAGGGTGCCCTTCTTTCCAACCTTTGACGCTCGCCTTGCGATTGTTGGCTTTGTGCCCTGTGACCTCTCTGACCTCCCTTTCCCCTTGGTCATGCTCGAACGTGACCCTATTGGTTGGGATGTCATTGGAGTGTACCCTCGACCAGTTTGCGTTTTCGTGGAAACTGGCTGATCTGGAAACCACAAAACGGTTATTGTTGTCGACAAATCTGTAGCCCTTTGTGCCCGGTTCGTAACCCACGAACCTCAACCTTTTTGATAATTTCTCCCCTTTTCTTCTTAGCTGTCTGGGAATGTGGACATCAGCTGGGGCGCCGAATATGTGTAAGTGTGTAATATTGGGCTTTCTGTTGTATAGCATCTCATATGGTGCCTTATTGATAGAGCTTGACCACAGTCTGTTCAGGGTGTAATTAGCGTAGTGTAATGCCTCTGACCAGAAATGCTGCCCCATCCCAGCATCCTCCAGGGCGCATCTCATCATGGTTTGCAACACCCCGTTTTTTCTCTCTGAGACTCCATTTTGAAAGGGGGAGAAGGGTGAAGAGGTGTAATGCGCTATGCCCTGCTCCCTCAGCCACCTTGTGAATTCTTTGGCCATGAACTCTGAGCCCCTATCAGTCATTATCTGCCTTATTCTCATGTTATGTTGCATATCTACTCTTCTGTGGAATTCCTTAAACCTTTGGAACACTTCGTTTTTGTGTCTGAGGGAGTAGACATACCCGTATCTGGTGTAGTCATCCACAATCGTGAGGAAGAATCGCTTCCTATGTCCTACAGAGGGTTTCATTGGCCCTACCAAGTCCATATGCACCAATTGGAAGGGGTATTCCGTGGTTCGTTTGGATCCCCTGGGGATGGCCTTAACCTTGATCTTAGAACGCTTACAAACTGAACACTCCAAGTAGTTTTCGCAGTTCTTTACTTTGAGACCCTCGGTACATTCCGTCATTTTCTTTACAATGGGGAAGCTTATGTGTCCCAGTCTCCTGTGGAGGAGGTGGGCGCAGTTATCATGCAATGGCTTGCCGATAGATACAGACTTGTTTGCCTTCTCATGGCTATATCCTGCCTCCTGCTGCACCCCCTCTGTTTCTGGATACTTATCTACCTTGTGGTTTGTGCTGGTATCAATGCCTTCTTCCTCCCTTGCGTTGGGTGTGAAGTAGGGAAGTCCCTCGTGTATGGTTACCTTTCCTATCTCTTTCTCTTGCTTGATCAAGTGTGCCTTTCCATCTTTAAATTTTATTTCTATATTTGTGTCTCGTGTCAGCTTTGTGATGGCTAGCACGTTGTGGGGAATCTCTGGTACGTACAGTACTCCTTTTAAGTCCCCTACCTGTGTGATGTGTACGTTTCCTTTCCCCACTACTTTGACCTTGCTTTGGTTTGCCACCTTTATTTCTGAGTCTATTTCTGTGAGTGAGTCTAGCAGCTCTGGGTTACAGGTAGTGTGACTTGTGGCCCCTGAATCTAGAAGCCATGAGTTTCTCTCTATCTTGTGTTTGTCATTTGGGTCATCGTGCCTGATCCCGTACATGGAGCCAGAGTTACTGTCCCTGGAGTGGTCTCTGCGCTCGTGGTGTTTCCTGGGGTTGGGTGACCACCCTCGCCCTCTTTCCTTTGGGAACCTGCGTTCAGGTGACCTTCCCCCTCTACTGTCGTGCTGTCCCCTATCCCTATGGTTCCTGGGGCAATCCTTCTTTAAGTGGTTCCTTGATCCACAAGAATAACATTCTGAGGTATCCCTGGCCCTATCCTGGAAATCCACCCTCTTTGTGGGTCTAGGGTCCCCTTTGGCTAGTTGGCGTTCCCTCCTCAGAGTGTCCTCTGCAACGAGCTGACTGGTCAGTGCGCCTAGTGTGAGGTATTGCAAGCTGAGGCTATTTAGTTGGGTCATGAAGCTGTCCCAGCTGCTATCAAGAGAGTTTATGATTATGCTTATCATGCTCTCTTCAGTGATGATTTCCCCCCTCTGCATGAGTTCTGCCCTTGCAGCATTCATCTTTAAGATGTGCTCACTCATGGGGACCCCTGCCTTATGCTTGGTGGAGTGGAACTCCCTAGATAGCCTAGTGGTAGTGGCTCTGCTTTGGCTATAAAACAGGTTACATAGTTTTTGCATAATATCATAAACAGTTAGATTGTCCTCAATAGATGGATACATAGCAGATGGAATGGAGGTTAACATGATACAAAATGCCCTGTGATGAATGCAGTCAATTTCCAGTGACCAGGGCCTTTGGGGAGGTCTGTTAGCTAGGAACAGTGCATTCTCTCTCATGAGAGCAACTCTTAATTGTTGGCTCCATTCTATAATATTACCCCCATCTAACTGCAATTTTGGCAAATTGGTATAATTTGCCCCAGAAATATTAGTAAGGTTACTTACTGGGGAGAGCTGTCCATGGTCCAAAATGTGATTAAACTCACAATAAGGCTTTGGGATGTCTGTGGCCATTCTGTACTTGCTTGGATCTATGTAACTTGCTTCTCTTGTTACAGGCAGGTACTGGGCATGCGCGAAGCTCATTCCGCGCTGGAGTCCATCGGGTGAGGTTCCTGTTGCTGGAGCTCTCAGGCCTAGGCCTAGGCCTGTCGGTGGGAGGCTGGACCCGCCCCCGGTGGGTCCGAAGATTCCTCCTGAAGGTGGACACCACTGCTGGATGGCCGGATCCCCGGCGAAGAAGGGCAGAAGGTGTGGGGGCGACGCGGTCGCAAGTCGAGGACTTTCGCGGGTCGGTGGCACGGAAGCAGCGGAGGTCGTAGGTCGAGGATTCCCTGCACCCAGCGGCTCGGCGGTAATGGCGGCGGCGGCGGCAGGTCCTCCCTCGTGGTCGCTGGTCCCTGGTCGCGTGGACTGGCCTGATGGATGTCGTGGCGTTGGTGAGTAGCCGGTTCTTCTCTTCTCCCTCGGGCCTCGCGTTGTCGGTGTAGCGGGTGGTGAGTTCGAGTTCTGCGGTTGATTCTTCCTGCAGGTGGGCGGTCTTTTGTGCCGGTTGTTGGTGTGTGCGGTGTTTTTAGTTGGCTGTGACTCGGTTGCCTGGTCTTTGTTGGTTGTCCTGGCCTTCTTGTGCTTTCCAGGATTTTTCTTTGATTTATTGAGTGCCGCAGGAGGCTCGAAAGCAGAGCCTAGGGCAGCGGTGATGGTCTCGATTGCCTTTTGCAATTCGAGATCGGTAGGCGTTTTTCTTTTTGTTATTGTGATCTCTTCGTGGTCGCTTTCAGAGTCGGGCTCTTCGTAGTCGCTTTCTGAGTCCCCCTCGTCTGTTTCGGGGTTCGGGCATTTTCACGCCAAGGGATTCAAATCCTGGCTTCCCATTGGCTGGTGCTCGTCCCAAGATGGCCGCCGGGAAGGGGGCGCGGAAATGGATTCTGCCGGCTCAGGATCATCGGGTTGGGGTGGCTTACCCTTTTTTGCTGGCTTTTCTTTCTCGGTGGTCTTTGGGGCCTCAATCGCTGCTTCTTGTTGCTCGAAGAGGCTTTGAAGGTCCGCGATGAGGTTTTCTTTGTCGCTGCTTCCCTCCATCAGTTTCAGGATGGAGAGTTTGAATTTATTCATTTTCTGTGCTGTTTCTTCTTCCGGGGCGGTGATTTCCTTGGATGGCCCCTCTTCATCTGATTGTGAGTCCAGGCTGGAGTCCTGCTCGCTTCCAGCTTCTGTCTCCTCCATGGCTGTGGCTTTGGTTGCAAGCTTCTCAGCCATCTTCTTGGTAAGAGCTCTAGTCTGTGCTCTGTTTGCTTCTTCAGGGTAGGTGTTGGGTTCAGTCATTGTCTGGAGTTATGGGCAACCGACCTCTGCTACCATTTTGTTAAAAGCTGGATCTAGCCCAATAACTCAGAGACAAACTCCAATTCTTTTCTGTAGCTTTATTATTGATCTGTTGGTACTGGAGGTCACTGACCTTGTACCTTTCTCTTTCAGGTATACATCTGGAATCATCTGTGGACCATGTGGTCGGACCTTTTGTACCCAGGAGGAGGGGCTAAGAGGTAAGGAGTGGTTATAGGGATTATGGGATATGTGGTTAGTTAACCCTTGAAGGTCCAGGTGATCAGGGAGATATAGTAGTTAGGCATTTATCATGACATCCTGCAATGAGAAAAATCACAAACAAAACCCATTCATACCACAATGACCACATCAGTTTTTGATAATTTTTATTCTCAGCTGGTCTTCTCTAGGAACCACTTTCCACTCTTTAAGTTCTTCCACTGGTCCTTTTACACATGTGTAGTGAGTCCACCCTTTGTCTTTAGTTTCGACTGCTGTTTCAGCGGTCAGCATGACTTGGTAGGACCTGTCCTAGGCTGTTGTTAGTTTCTCCTCACGTCAGGTTTTTATCAGGACCCAATCACCAGGCTGGAACTTATGGACAGCAAATTCCAGAGGTGGGGTTTAAGGTAGTAGTCCTCTGTTTCTGAGGTAAGATAAAGAAGAGGAGAGGCCAAATATACAGTTCTTTACAGACATATCTTTAGTTTCATATTGTCATAGTAAATGTCTAACAGTACACCTGGTCTGTCCCTGGCCACCTGGTCCTGCAAGGGTTAACTGACCACATATCCCATAACCCCTGTAACCACTCCTTACCTCCTAGCTCCTCCTCCTGGGTATAATAGCTCCAACCACGAGGTTCCCCTTCAGATCCAGATGTATACCTGAAAGAGAAAGGTACAAGGTCAGTGACCTCCAGTACCACTGGGCCTAGGATCCGCCTAGGCCTGCAATAAAGATACTGATTAAAGGATTGAAATTTGTCTTTGAGTTATTGGGCTAGATCCATCATTCAACACATATTGTGGAATTTCCCCCATTCTGTCCAAGTGTGGAAATCCAAACATCATTTCAGAAGGTAAAATACCAGTAACCCTTTTTGGGCAGGTTCAAAGTCTGAGCAAGGCCAAGGGTAAACATTTGGTTCACGGCATAGATGAATTTGCATTCCATGGTACATGACATTCCCACTGAATTCTCACTGCCTCCATGATTGATTGAAGCACTTTTGCAGTAAAATGAGTCCCTTGGTCATTGTCTATAGCTTCTACTATTCCATATCTACGTATAATCTGTTCCAATATAATTTTTGGTGACTACTGCTGCAGTGGCTCTCATGGCTGGATAAGCCTCAACCCATCCAGTCAAGTGATCCACTATCACCAATAAATATTTAAGTCTCCCCACTTGAGGTAGTTTAATAAAATCAACTTGAATGCATTGAAATGGTCTCACGCTAAATGTTGCCCTCCCTTTTCTTTATGTGTAGAACAGTTGTCACATATTTGTTTAGTTACTGTATACAATCCACAGCATCCATAAGCTTCCAAAAACAAATCACATCATACCTTAGTCCCACAATGACTACCCTGATGTAGTACTTCCAAAATCAACATTTGCCTTCCATCAGGTACTACCCATTTACCCCCTCCACTTACTACTGCTCACACTTTCTCTAACTCCTTATTCTCACCTAACATTTAAACATTCAGTTCCTTCTGCTGTTGCCATCCTGGCTTCCAAGTCAGCTAAATTATTGCCTCGAGCTTCAAAGGAATTCAGAGCTTGATTTAAGGAATACAATTCACAAATCTGTGCAGACCAACTTAAAGGTAACTTTCTAGCTTCTACCAAAACTCCTTCCCTTCCCTTCTATCACTTGCTCTTCCCACTTATAAACAAATTAACCCCTTCTGAGCACCAATATACGATCGTCCTTCTAAACCTCCTCTTAAAAACTGAGCTGGATTCAAGCAAACATCAGTGATTAATACTAAATCATTTTGTTACTCTCATATTTCAAAATCCTTGAATATGTCAGGGTCTAACATTTTAGACAAAACTGTTACTGGCTGTCTTTTCCTCCCCACTTGTGGGTTAAAACCCTCAAAGCCATTCCCTTATCCGTGTATTCCCTTATCCGCTCTTCTTTTAATAGTTTTGCATACAATTTTTAGTCAAAATAGCGTAATTATCTATTCACAGCCTACATCATCCAGCCAATCCTAGAAATATCCTCAACCCCTTCAGGTGTTACTTTTCTACTTCTTTCACTAATCAAATGTCCTAAGTATTTTATCCCTCTTTCTACATATTGTCATAGGATGGAGCATCTTGACTCCTAAACATTCAAAGTCAGTGTGTCCACAGAGCAACTTCAAAAAGAAACAGTCTTAATGAGGTATTTTGAGTCAATGCTCTGAAATATATAAGGGTCAACATTTAGTATCAATTCTTTGCTTTTAGTAAAAAGTGAATCAGATTCCATTCAGATGGAAGCAAATTCTCATTAAGTAGTGAAGAAAGTTAGCACCCACCCCTCCTAGAAGAATGAAATATTTTGGGAAATATTAAGAAGGCAGAATATTGTATTTCCCTGGATGAGAAAAGGTCTGAAAACTGACGGCAGTGCGTTTGTTAGGAGGTGCCTGTACTTGTCTGCGTAGGGGGCAGCAGGTCCTCCAGGGCCCCTTTTTGGTCCAAAAACTGACGGCAGTGTTCCCTACAAAAGGAGGTGCCCATACTCTGTGAGGGAACTAGAGTCCTCCTGGATATCCCCCCCCGAAAACTGATGGCGGCAGGCCTGGCTAAGTCAAAGTGAACCCCACATCTGAAGGGGAACATGGGAAGCTGTAGCTCGAGGGTTATGACAGGACCCCCCCCCTAGGAGATTTAGGAGATTTGCCTGAGGTTTAGGATGAATGGCAGATGCCTGTCTTGGATGGTAAGAAGAAGATCTGAGCAAATTGTGTAAAGAGTGGGCTTTGCTCAGGGACGAGACAAAGCGGAAAACCAATTTGGCTAAATAAAGGTACTTAAGAAAAGGGAAATATATAAATAGGAATGTTGGGTTTTGTTGTTGTTTTTTTATTGAAAAGTTTTACAAAAAAGAAAAAAAAATTCAAATATTTCCCCTTCTCCCCTCTCCCTTCCTTCCCCCCCTACCCCTCCCCCCGACTTCCCAGAACAAAATACAGGGTAAAACAATTAACAATCATATGCTAAGCTAAGCTAACTAACTACAGATTCCTATCCCCCCCTTGACACTTTAACTCGCCTTTTACTTAACTAAATATACATATTCTTGACTTTTCTATTCATTCATAAGCTATTTGATACTTTTTAGTTCGATATTTGTTTTGAATGTAATCAATCCATCTTCTCCATTCCGATATATATCTTTCTTGTGAATGATCTTTCAAGTATGCTGAAATTTTCGCCATTTCTGCCAAATTTGCCACTTTTAATGTCCATTCTTCAATAGTAGGCAATTCTTCCTTCTTCCAGTATTGCGCCACCAAAAGTCTAGCTGCAGTTATTAAATTTAAAATCAATTTAGTCTCTATAACCGTACAATCTGTGATTATACCCAACAAAAACAATTGTGGAGTAAACTTTATCTTCTTTTTAAGAATATTTTGGATAATCCACCATATTTTAATCCAAAATGCTTTAACTTTTTTACAAGTCCACCATATATGATAGTAAGTAGCATCATCACAATCACATCTCCAACACTTAGATTGCAAATTCGGATACATACAAGCCAACTTTTTAGGATCCAAATGCCATCTGTAAAATATTTTATAAAAATGTTCTCTTAAATTTTGTGCTTGCATAAATTTTACATTTCTAACCCATATTTTTTCCCAAGTTTCCATCATTATTGGTTCCTGAATGTTTTGTGCCCATTTTATCATGCAATCCTTAATTAATTCCGTTTCTGAGTCTATTTCTATCAGTATATTATATAATCTTTTTATATGCATTTGACCTTGATCTCTAATTTGTTTTACCAAATTTTCCTCCTTCTGCACGATACCAATTCTCTGGTCTTCTTTCCATTTAGCTTGCAACTGTCCATACTGAAACCAAGTTTGAACATCCACACCGGACTATGATCAGATAAAATTCTTGAACATATCTTCGTCTTCTTTACCCTAGAAAAGAAATCATTAGTAATCAATATGAAATCAATCCTAGAAAAGGATTGATGTCTGTCAGAAAAAAAAGTAAAATCCTTTTCTTCTGGATTTCGTTCTCGCCAAATATCTCTCAACTCCATATCATCCATTATGTCAAAAAAAAAAGATTTGGGCAGTCTTGCACGTTTTTGGATATTTTGAAGTAATCCTTTTTTGTCCTTTTGAGTGTCCAGTACTCCATTCCAATCACCCATTAATATACACGATTTATAATCCCATTGTATTATTTTGGTATGCAAAAACTTATAGAATTTTTCTTGCTGTTGATTGGGAGCATATACTCCAATTAAAAGAGTTTTCTTCCCCTCTATTAAAAGTTCAATTGCAATATATCTTCCTTGAGCATCTGCCTCAATTAATGTAGCTGTTAAATCTGTCCTTAGGTATATAACTATACCATTTTTCTTCTCTAGGGCAGATGCAACAAAGTGTGTTCCCAATCTTGAATTTATCAAATATTTTTGATCTGTCACTCTAATACAGTGGTTCTCAACCTTCCTAATGCCGCGACCCTTTAATACAGTTCCTCATGTTGTGGTGACCCCCAACCAGGGGTGGGTTCTAATTTTTTTTACTACCAGTTCTGTGGGCGTGGCTTATTTTGTGGGCGTGGCTTGGAGGGAAGGGAAATTAGAGTAGGAGTGAGGGTAAGAGTGAGGAAGAGAGGAGGAGAAGGAGAAAGGAAGAGGAAGTAGGGAGGAGAAGAGGGGGGGAAGAGAAAGTAAGAAGGAAAGGAAAGAGAGAGGTGGTAGGTTTGAGGAGAAAGATTGCTGTACAATAAAAAAGATGAAAGGGAAGAAAACCAACCCCAAACAAATATGAAGATATTAAGATAAAGAATGACTTGTTAAACTTTAAAGAATAAAAGAGAACAAATATGAATAAATAGCAATAATTAGAAACACACATACAAACATACAATGTATTTTCTTTGAACTGAGTATTTGGCCGGTTCACAAATTTAAACAGTGTTTAGTCATTTCAATTAAATTTACAATTTCTATATTTCCTTTTTGCCATATTTATTCCTCATCTATTTTTTTAAAAAACCAATATTACCCTTCATCCTCATCTCTAATCTTAATCAAATTCAATTTTTCCCTTCTATTCTATATTATACCCCTTCGCATTGTCATCTATTTTTATATCCATCCTCACATTGGTTAATTATGTAATTATGTAATACAGTTGTTTAATACAAATTCAACATTTTAATATAAATCAATTAGTTATATAACTATCTTTTTTGTATATTAATCAATATGAACATGAATATTCCAATTATTTCCATGCAATCCAATTTCTTACAAATCAATTAATTATATTTAGCAATAATAATAAACCAAATAATTTCCCCCATATATTCCTCCAAACCACAACTTAATCATTTCTGCTTTCTTTTTTTTTCTTTTTTTTTAAAATTTTTTATTGTAAACAAACATACACATACAGACATAAACGTTTAAACAAACTAAACATAAACTAACTATACAATGAAATCAAGTCATAGAACTTGAACTTTGAAAATAGAGTTACTTCGGTAATTATATATCAATATATCTATATATATTATCTTTCATCTTGTATCAATGTTTATATAACGATATTTCATTTTATTTCCTTATTTTGGTATCATTGGGTGGTATTCCCTTATTTCGTGTCTTTTTTATCTAACCAGTTGTACCATTCTTGCCAAATTAAGTAAAAGTCTGTATCTTCTTTTCCCTGTATTTCTTTGGTCAGTTTATCCATTTCTGCACATTCCATTGTTTTTTGTATTATTTTTTCTTCTGGTGGCGTGTTTTCCAATTTCCACATTTGTGCGAAGACGATTCTAGCTGCAGTTAGGATGTGTATTATCAAGTATTGTGTCTCTTTTTTATAGTCCTTTGTCAGTATACCTAATAGGTAAGTTTCCGGTCTGAGGGGTACTTTTTGGGCGGTAATTTCTTCCAGCTGACTTTGAATTGTTTTCCAAAATTTTTTGACTTTTGGGCATGACCACCACATGTGGTAGTAGGTCCCCTTCTGTATTTTACACTTCCAACAGTTCTGATTAGTATTGGGAAACATCCTTGCCAACCGTGCAGGGGGGAGATGCCACCTATAAAACATCTTGTATGTATTTTCTTTGTAGGGCACGGACATTGTCAGCTTAGTATTTACTTTCCATATTTTTTCCCAATTTTCTAGGTTAATATTATATCCAAAGTTTTTAGCCCAAATAATCATATTTTCCTTCACCACTTCTTCTTCCAATTTGTATTTTAGTAGATAATTATATATTTTAGTTATTAATTTGTCGTCTGATTGCATTATAATTTTATCTAATTCATTTCTTTCTTTTTGGATTCCAAATTTTTCCATATCACTTTTATATCTTGATTTTATCTGTAAATACGGCCACCAATCAATATCCGTGCCCTGTTGTCTCAGTTCCTCTCTTGTTTTCATATCTCCCTCTGTGTTCAACAATTCGTCATAGGTTTTCATCTTGTCTGTATCCATTGTGTTTGGGTAGATTTGGGCCTCCATGGTTGACAGCCATCTTGGGATTTTGTCGTAGTGTTTTCTCCTTATTTCAGTCCAAATTTTTGCCAATGCTCCTCTGATATAATGTCTCCTGAAGTGTTCATGTTGTCTGGGCTTTTCCTCCCATAAAAATGCGTGCCAGCCTTTTGACAAGTCAAATCCTTCTAGTGCTAGTGTTCGTTTATCTTTGAGTGTCATCCAATCCTTAATCCAAGTTAAAGCTGTTGCAGTGTAATAAGTTTGCCAATCTGGTAGTCCCAGGCCACCCCTTTCTTTGGTGTCCTGCAGGTGTTTCAGTTTAATCCTGGCTCTTTTTCCTTGCCATATATACTTTAATGTCATTTTATCAAGGTCTTTGAAATATGATTTTCCTGGGTTTATCGGTATTGTTCTAAATAGATATAGTATTTTTGGTAGAATTGTCATTTTAATTGAAGCAATTTTGCCTAGTAGTGATAATTTCAATTTACTTCATGCCTCTAAGTCCTTCTGGATTTGTTTGGCCAATTTAATATAATTGTCTTCTTTGAGGGATGATACCTTATTGGTGAGCCAGATTCCTAAATATTTTATTTTTGTTGTTGTTTGTATTCCTAATGTCTCTTCTAATTCTTTCTCCTGGGTTTTTGTCAAATTTTTGGTTAGTAGTTTTGTTTTTTGTCTATTGATTTTCAATCCTGCCACTTCGCCATATTGATCTATCTTCCTTAGTAAATTCAGTCCTGATTGTTTTCGTCGTTCTAAAATAAATACTACGTCGTCCGCGAATGCTTGTAACTTATACTCCTGGTTTTTTGTTCTTAATCCTTTTATTTCATTGTCATTCCTAATTTCATTCAACAGTGGTTCCAATGCTAATATATATAATATAGGAGAGAGAGGACATCCTTGTCTCACTCCCTTGGATATTTTGAATTGGTCTGTTGTCTCTCCGTTTATCCATATTTTTGCAATTTGGTCTGAATATATTGTTTTAATCATATTTAAAAATTTATCGCCGGTTCCCATTTTTTCTAATTGCAGTATTAAGAATCCCCAATTAAGATTGTCGAACGCCTTCTGTGCGTCAAGGAAGAGTAAGGCCATCTTTTCGTTCGATTTTTGCTCATAATATTCCAGTATATTGATTATTGTTCTTGTGTTCTTGTTAATTTGCCTATTTGGAATGAATCCATTTTGATCTGGATGGATATAATTCACGATAATTCTCTTCATTCTCTGGGCCATGATTGATGTAAATAATTTATAATCTGCGTTTAGAAGTGATATAGGTCTGTAGTTTTTGGTTTGGGTGAGATCTGAGTCTTCTTTGGGTATCAGTGTAATGATTGTTTCAATCCATGATTTAGGAATTTTGGCTTCTAAGATTGCTTCATTCAGGACTTGTAATAAAATATCATCTATTGGCTGGTATTCAATTTTGTAAAATTCCGCTGGGATGCCGTCTGGACCTGGTGTTTTATTGTTGTTCAGCTTCTTCTTTGCTTCAATTAATTCTGACATCGATATTGGTCTGTTCAAGAGTTCTCTTTGAGTTTCCTTTATTTCTTGAATGTTGGATTTATTTATATACTCTTTTACTTTTTCCAGTTGGATTTCTTCCTGTGCATATAGTTCCTGATAAAAATTTCTTACGATTCGCTTTTTTTCTTCATCCATGTACTGCAATTGCCCTTGTTCGTCTTGTAGTTGGTGTATTAATTTTTTTTCCTTTTCTTTCTTTAGTTTATAGGCCAACCAACGTCCTGTTTTATTTGCAAATTCAAATTGGTTTTGTTTTGCCATTTTGATTTTCCTAGCTATTTCTGTTGTTGTTATTAGGTTTATTTCATGTTTAATAAGGTTTATTTTTCCCTTGATCTCTTTCTTGTCGGGTCTGTTCTGTAATTCTGCTTCCTGTTTTCTGAGCTCAATCAATAAATTGTTTCTTCTTTGCTGTTTCTCTCTGTTTTTCTTCGCCTTAAATGAGATTGTTAATCCTCTTATGTATGCTTTTGTAGTGTCCCATAGGACTTGCAATGATGTTTGTTCCCTATTGTTTATTTGGAAGAATATCTCCATCTCTTTCTTTATCATCTCTATATATTCTTTATCTTTAATGATCTCTCTATCCATCATCCATCGTCCTCTTTTTGGCTGGCCTTTCCAGACTATTGTTATAGGACTGTGGTCCGCCCATACATTCAGTGTGATTTCAATTTCTTTTATGTTTTCTCTTAATTCTGCAGTCATCCAGGCCATGTCTAGTCTGGACCAGGACTGATGGGGATTTGAGTAATAAGTATACTGTTTTTTAGTTTTATTCAGTTCTCTCCAGGCATCTTTCAATTGTAACTCTTGAATCATGTCCTTAAAGGTATCAGGTAGTGTCTTTTTCCTAGATTTATTTTTTTTGTTACTTTGGTAGTCATAGTCCATATCAACGATTGCATTGTAGTCCCCTATTATACATATATGTTCGTAGTCTAATTCTTTAATTTTATCATGTATCTTTTTTTTTTTTATTGAAAAGTTTTACAAAAAGTTTACATATTCCCCCCCCCTTCCCTACCTCAACCTCCCCCCTCCCCCCCTCCCCTTCCCAGAACAAATTACAGGATATAAACTTCAACAATCATAATCAATCCTAATCTAAACAATTATGACATTTCACATCTCTTGTTTCTTCAATTCCCTAATTACCCGCCTAGCTTTATTACTTAAAGACACACTAAATATCTATATAATCATTCATAACCTATCTGCAATTTCTTATTCCGATATTTATTTTGAATATAATCTATCCACCTTCTCCAATCTCTTAAATATCTTTCATTTGAATGATCCTTCAGGTACGCCGAGATTTTTGCCATTTCCGCTAGATTTATAACTTTCATTGTCCACTCTTGGATTGTAGGTAAATCTTGCTTCTTCCAGTATTGTGCCACCAACAGTCTTGCTGCAGTTATTAAATTCAAAATCAATTTAGTCTCTATAACTGTACAGTCCGTAACTATACCCAGAAGAAACAGCTGTGGTATAAATTTCAACCTCTTTTTAAGAATATTTTGTAAAATCCACCAGATTTTAATCCAAAACGCTTTAACCTTTTTACATGTCCACCAAATGTGAAAATAAGTAGCATCCTCACAATTACATCTCCAACATTTTGGTTGTACATTCGGATACATACGAGATAACTTTTTTGGATCTAGATGCCATCTATAAAACATTTTATAAAAGTTCTCCCTTAAATTTTGCGCTTTGGTAAATTTCACATTTGTTACCCATATTTTCTCCCACGTTTCCATCATTATTGGCTGTTCAAAATTCTGCGCCCATTTTATCATACAGTCCTTAATTAGCTCTGTTTCCGAGTCCATCTCTATCAGTATATTATACAATCTTTTTATATGCATTGGGCTTTGATCTCTAATTTGTTTAATTAAATTTTCATCACTTTGTATAACACCAGATTTCTGGTCTTTTCTCCATCTGGCTTGTAATTGTACATATTGAAACCATGTTTGAATTATTTTCTCCTCTTTCAACACATTCACAGATTTTAATTTTAATATACCTCCCTCCATAATGAGAATATCTTTATACGTAATTACATCCTGTCTACATTCTATACTCGTATTCTCTATTGCGTGCCTGGGTGCTGTCCATATAGGTATTTTTTCATTTAACTTATATTGATATTTCTTCCAGACACGCAATAAAGCATTTCTCAGTATATGACTCTTAAATGCTCTGTCCACCCTTTTTTCATACACTAAATAAGCATGCCAACCATAGACCAGATCATACCCTTCAATATTCAATATCCTTCCATTTGTTAAATTAATCCAATCACTAATTGCTGATAAAACAGCTGCTTCATAGTACAATTTTAAATTTGGCATTTTCAGTCCTCCTCTTTCTCGTATGTCCTGCATTATTTTCAATTTTATCCTTGGTTTCTTACCTTGCCATACGAACTTATTAATACCTTTCTGCCACTCTTCCAGGTTGGCATCCTTTTTTAGTATTGGTATCATTTGAAAGAGGAACAAAAACCTAGGCAACACATTCATTTTTATAACTGCTATTCTACCCAACAAGGACAATTGTAGTTTTTTCCAATTATCCATTTCAACTTGTATTTTATGCCATATCAATTCATAATTATACTTATACAACTTACCATTAGAAGATGCAATATAAACTCCTAAATACTTGACTTTTTTAACTATTTCACATCCCGTTACCCTTTGTAACTCCTCTTTTTGATTAGCTGTCATATTTTTAACTATCATCTTTGTTTTTCCAATGTTTATCTTGAACCCAGATACTTGACCATACTGTTTTATTATATCAATCAAAACCTTTGCTGATTCCACTGGATGAGTTAAGGTCATAACCAAATCATCTGCAAATGCCCGTATCTTATATTCATAATCTCTAACTTTGATTCCCTTTATCCCATCTGCATTACGTATTTTATTTAACAGCAACTCCAAAGTTAATATAAATAATAATGGCGATAAGGGACATCCCTGCCTCGTGCCTTTTTCAATTTTAAAAGTTTCTGTCAAACTGCCATTAATAATTATCTGAGCTGTCTGTTCCTGATATATTGCTTTTATAGACTGCATAAAGCAATTCCCAAATTGCATCCTATTGACCACTCTCAATAAAAATTGCCAATCTAATCGATCAAAAGCTTTTTCCGCATCCAGAAATATAAGCACCGCAGGGATTTGGTTATTCCTTTCCAAATGTTCCAATATGTCAACAATTTGTCTTACATTATTTTTCATTTGTCTACCTTGTATAAAACCAGTTTGGTCAGCATGAATCATCTTCTGCATTACTAGCATTAACCTATTTGCCAATATCTTAGCAAATATTTTATAATCTGTATTCAATAAGGATATAGGTCTATAATTTTTGGGTTGTGTCAAATCTTGATCTTCTTTTGGAATTAACGAAATAAAAGCTGTTTTCCATGAAGGTGGTACCCCTTCACCCAGCTGAATTCTATTGAATAATTCTTTAAGAGGTAAAACCATCTCCAATTGTAAATATTTATAGTACACAGCTGTTAATCCATCCGTACCAGGAGCCTTACCAGTTTTTAACTGTTTAATTGTTGAGAGGATCTCCTCCTCTGTTATTAATTGGTTTAACCGTTCTCTTTGTTCCTCTGTAACTATTGGAATATTCTGTCTATCCAAATATGTCTCTACCTCTACACCTTGTGTTTTGTCTGCAGTATACAATCTTGCATAAAATTCTAAAAATGCCTTTTTAATCATATTTTGGTGATACAGCTCTCTACCTTTATACTCTATTTTCTCTATGGTACGAGATTTTTGTTTTTTCCTCAGCATGTATGCCAACCATCTACCTGGTTTATTTGCATTACAAAAAGTATTATGTTTAGCATATTGTAGATTGGTTGCCACTTGGTCTGAAAGCATCATATTAAATTGCCCACGTAATAAACTGATCTCTTCTTTAATTTTCTTATCCCCTGGGTTATCAATTAACACCCTTTCTTTTTTCTTAATCTCTTCTTCTAATTCCCTCCTTTTCTCCACTTGTTTACGCCTATAAGCATTATTCATATTTATCAGAACTCCTCTCATATATGCTTTACTAGCATCCCATACCATATCCATAGATGTTCCCTTGTTCATATTAAAAACAAAAAATTCCTTCATTAGTTTTTTACATTCTATTACATTTTTCTCATATCTGAAAAGGTTTTCATTTAACCGCCAAGATCTCCTAACTCTTTCCCCACACTCCAGTTCCATCCAAACTGGGCTGTGATCAGTTAAAATTCTGGGACAAATCTTTATCTTCTTTACCCTGGAAAAAAAATCATTTGTAATTAATATAAAATCAATTCTTGAAAAGGATTGATGTCTATCTGACATCATGTAAAATCTTGTTCTCTATAATTCCTTTCACGCCAGATGTCTCTTAATTCCATATCCTCCATCATATCAAAAAAAGTCTTAGGCAGTCTAGATCGCAATTTTGTAGATTGTACTATTCTTTTCTTATCAATACTAGGGTCTAACACTCCGTTCCAGTCTCCCATCAGTATACATGAATTATAATCCCAATGTAATAATTTTGTATGTATCAACTTATAAAATTTCTCTTGCTGTTGATTGGGAGCATATATCCCCAATAAGAGTGTTTTCTTTCCTTCTATCATTATCTCAATTGCCAGAAATCTTCCTTGTTGATCTGCCTCAACTAATTTAGCCGTCAAATCTCTTTTCAAGTAAATCACTATTCCATTCTTTTTTTCCGGGGCTGATGCAACAAAATGTGTTCCCAATTTTGTATTTATTAAATATTTTTGGTCAGTTGTCCTTATATGTGTTTCCTGCAGGCATATTATTTCATTTTTAAATTGTCTCAAATGGTGAAATATTTTCTTCCTTTTTTGTGGTGAGTTTAAACCGTTAACATTCCAGGTTAAGAACCTAGAAGCCATCCTCAGAATCTCGAAGCTTGGCGAGAACCGCTTGATAATCCTCTTGGAATTTTCTTTTAGGTCTCGCCCCTCCCACAGCTTCTACACCAGCATTCACTTCTTGTGATAAAGCCTGCTCTTGTAACTTTTTTAACTCTTCAACTTTACGTTTAGTAGCTGCTCTGGTTTGTCTTTGATCTTTGCCTTCTTCTTGTTTTTCAACTATATCCCATGCTTGGACAGCACTTGAAAGTTGCAGTACTTCCTCCTGCATACTCATAGCTCCACCTTCCAATTGCTTCTGCAGATCCTCTTTTCTTCCCTCTGTCGCCTCTCTTGCTTTTTTGCCTCCTGGCACTGGTGGTTGTCCAGCCTTTAATATATTACTATAAAAATCTCTTGCTTTGTAAATTGTATTAAGGCGATATCGCTCTCCTGCATAATCCACTGATAATCCGACTGGGACTTCCCATCTGTATTGTACCTGTCGGTTCCTCAGCTCATCTGCCAGAAAAGCATATTCTTTCTTGGATTTCAGCATTTTGGGTGGTATTTCTTTAAATACTGCAACTTCTTGTCCTGCCACTTGCAACTTATTTTTGTAGGCAGCTTGTAAGATCTCATTTCTAATCCTTCTAGTAACAAAATAAATCACAACATCTCTTGGTAATTTCCTTTGTCTAGCTACCCATGAATTAACACATTATCATGTATCTTTTTGAAGTATTCTTTTTGGCTCCCGTTCGGGGCATATATTGATATCAATAACATATTTCGGGTCTCCATCTTAATGTCTATCATTAGTATCCTGCCATCTTCATCTGTGTAAATTTGTTTTGCCTGGATATGGCTTTTAATGTATATTGCGATACCTCTTTTTTTTTGATCTGATAGTGAGGTGAATAATGTTCCAAGTTTTCTATTTTCTAGTAACTGTTGATGTTGTTTTTTGATATGTACTTCTTGTAGGTTGATAATATCTATGTCTAATTTTTGAAGTTTTCTGAAAGTGTGTGTTCTTTTGGTTGGTAGATTAAGGCCGTTTATATTGATTGAAATTAATTTCAACTCTCGTCCCATTTCCTTTAGTTTTTCTTTGTTAGTCTAAGTCTACTTGTGTTTCTTGTTACCATTTGTGTTTTCCCCCTAGCCCCTTCTCTCTCCATCTTCTCCCTTTCCCTAGACTCCTTCTCTTCCTTTTCTTTTTTTGTTTCCCCCATGGAATGTTCCTGGTTTGCATTTTCTGAATCACGTCTAGTTTCCTGTTCCTCTTCTATTATAAAGTGAGTATCAAAAAATTCTTGTGCCTTCTCTATCGTATCGATTTTATATTTTTTGTCGTCCCAAGATATTAGGATTCCCTCCGGCACCAGCCAGCGGAACATTATTTTGTGTTGGTTCAGTAGGGTTGTCAAGAAATTATAGTTTTTTCTGTACTCTCTTATTCTTCTTGGAACTTGTTTTAGGGTTATTATTTCTTTCCCTTGGTAGCAGGGTTTTCCCTCTCTCATGGACGTGTAAATCTCTTCTTTTACAGTTTTACGTGCGAATCTGACATGTATTTCTTTAGGTAGTTTGTTCCTACGAGCATAGTTCATATGAACTCTATATATTTTGTCAATTTCCCTACTAATATCGCTTTTTTCCTTCTGGGTAGCCTCTACTAATATATCTGTCATCAGGTCTCTTAGATCTTCTCCTTTTGTTTCTGCAATATTTTGAAATCGTAAAAAGAATGATGCTTTTTCTAATTCTAAATGGGTAATTGACTCTTCGAGTTCTCTATTTAACTCCATTTGATTTTGTTCGATATTGTCCATTTTTTTTCTCCGTTAGGACCATTTTAGCTTCCATGTTTTGAATTCGTTCTTCGTTTTTAACTATGTTTTGTTGTATTCTCTCGATCTTATCGTCCATTTTTTTAATATTATCATTTATTTGTCCTACTTCTGATTTCAATTCCTCATGGTTCTTTTTTGTTTCTTCATGATTATTCGCAATTGTTTCTTGGGTTTTGTTCATCCCCTCCTGAATCATAGCTAATATAGACTGTATATTCTGTATGTTGTGGCAGCTTTTTCTTTGTCTGTGGTTAGCATCGTGTCTATGGTTTTTTGTTGTGCAGGTGAAGATTGTGTAGGTATTGGGTTTGTTGTTAATTTTTTCCCTGATTTAGTTATTGTTAATGAGGATGTTGCCATCGTTGTCTTTTGTGTTATTTTTCCCCAAATTTTCATATACTAATTGGTTGGGGGTGGATGAAATGTCGTTATATAAGGATCAGGTTAATTAATTCGGAGGAGTTAGGGGGAAAATACAGTATTTTAACAATTCATTCTTCTATTCTTATCCCTAAACAATATAATGCAATTAATGTTTAAATACCAAGTTATCACAGTACTTAAATTCACTTTAAAATTAAACAATTTCTATATAACCTTTATATAATAAATCAATGGGATTTAAAATTCTCTGTAAATCATCTGAAGTATTCTATTAAGTTATATCACAGTTACCAGTACATGCTACCTATATTAATTATCACAATTATTATTCCTTAATAATATCTATAACAGTCTCTATGCAATGTCTATATTAATATCTAGCTTTCTAGTCAATACGCAGTATAATTCCACTTAATCAATATATTATTGTGCAATCTATATAGTTGTTTCAATAGGGTGGGAAACAATAAAACAATAAAAGAAAAAAAAATAATATTAAATCAATTCCTTAATGTATATTATAATAACTTCAAATTTGATATTAGTGTTCTTTAAGCAAAGTTAAGTAAGTTTTAAACTGGATTTTATAAAGTAGATGAAATTTAGTAATTTAATATTTAACGTTCTCAACTATATCACTCTCAGACCAATTGGGGTTGCTTCCTTCTCCTTTCCTTCTTCCTTCGTTCTTCAGTTCGCCTTCTTTTCACCCAGCTGTCACAGTTCTATTTCAATGACCTCTATTAAATCCGTAAGTAAATCAATTGTTCCAATTTTCCTGTGTAGCAAGTTGTATCTCCTTTGCCGACAGCGTCAATGTATCTAATGTCTCACTACGAGTCTCGTGTCTGTAGCTGAATTTATTGTTGTCGCTGGACACAAAGTGAAAGTTTTCTTCTCCAAATCCTCAGTCCGCCATTCGCTACTGTTCAGTTAGTTTCCTTCCGTTCACAACGATCTTAAATAGTCTCAGTTCTTTAAGTTCACTTTCTACAATCTTTCTCTTAAATAATCCTTTTTTTTCCTCTGTTAAGTCAAATTGTATTATTTTAAAGTTATAATCCACCGCTTACTTATAATCCTCTTTGTCTGTCACTCGTTCCTTTCGCCAGTCAAATCTGCGTTGTCACTGTGTGTATTGAGCTTTGCTCCGATCACTGTCTCTCGCCGCTTGCCTGACGATCTTGCCGCCGCTTTTTGGAGTCCTATTCTCGCCAATGTATTTAAGTCCTTATGATTATACCTTTATATTTCGATCTACTTAGTCCTTACCGATGTTTCTCTTGAATCTTCGCTTCCACACTTATCGGTTGGCAGCGCTCCGGCCAGCCAAAATGGCTGGTTTTTCCCCGGCTGGAATTAGGAGGGTTTCCTCTGAACCTTCGGGGTGATTGCTGTCGCACCGAGGTCCTAGAGAATCCTCCTTTTTCTATCGACCTCTCCGTGGTCGATAGTGCCAAAAACGGCTTCCAATCAAGAAATTTGGAACTTCGGGGACGGAGCCTCGTTCCCCTCGTTCCTTACACGCTGACGTCACCGCCGGAAGTCCTAATCATTTCTGCTTTCAACACAATATACAATTAATAGTATCTCAATTATTACAATTCCCTAGTTAAATAGAGCTTTTTTTCTTTTGTGTTTTAAAATCTTGAACCTCCTTTTTTGCCCTAAATTTCCCATAGTTTGCAGTTTTGCACCTACCTTTTTTTGGTGAGGAAAAAGAAAAAGAAATCTCTCTCTGCCTCATTTTGTCACGTGGCAGCAAAGACCCTGCTTTACTTTCAGTTTCGTTTTTTCAGCATAGATAGGGGAAAAAAAATCTGCTCCAGAGCTAGCAACAGAGCCCTCCGCAAAACAGCTGAGAGCAAATCAGCTGAGAGTCCAGGATGATCTAATCAACTTGTGCTAATTAACCTATCCTGAAGCTGAAAGGGGCTGTTTTTTCTATTTTTGCAGGCACCGGTCTACTCATTTGTTTTCTTTTAACACTGATCAGCTGTAGGGCGGCCCTTTGAAGCCCCGCGGCAAGAATTTAAACAGTTTTTTTCCCTCTAGCCATCAGCTGGGACTCAGGAGGCAGCAATAGATTGGGAGTGGGCGGGGTAAGCGAACGGCCCAGCGATCCAACAGAGTAGAGAGTGAGGGTGAGTGAAGGCATGGGGGGGGGAGCGAGAGAGGGCTTTGGCGACCCCTGTGAAATGGCCGTTCAACCCCCAAAGGGGTCGCGACTCCCAGGTTGAGAATCGCTGCTCTAATATGTGTTTCTTGCAGACAAATTATATCATTTTTAAACTGTTTCAGATAATGAAATATTTTCTTTCTCTTTTGTGGTGAATTTAAACCATTGACATTCCAAGTCAAAAATTTAGTTGCCATTCTTGGCACCTTGAAGCTTTAAAAGGGCCAGCTGAAGATCCTCCTACACCTTTCTCTTCGGTCTTCCCCCCCACCCCCTGCTTCTGTTTTTGTAGCTTCTTGAGCTTTCATTTGAGTTTGCTGTATCTTTAAATCTTGTTCTTTTCGCTTTGCTGCTGCACGGGTCTGCCTTTGTTCTTGTGGTTCTTCTCTTTTTTCTGCTACTTCCAAAGGTTGATCAGTACCAAAAAATTGCAATAAATCTTCTTCAATAAGCGAGGTCTCTCCTGCAGCTTGTGGCTGTTTACTTTCCTTCTGTCCCTGTATTGCCAGCTCTTCTTTTCTTCTCCTCATTTCCTGAGATGGTGGGCATCCAGCCTTTAATACATTAGTATAAAAATCTCTTGCCTTCCAAATTGTGTTAAGGCGATACCTTTCTCCCATATAATTCACCACCAGTCCAGCTGGAATATCCCATCTAAACTGAATCTGTCGATTTCTAAGTTCATCCACCAAGAAAGCAAACTCCTTTCTGCTTCTCAACATTTTGGGGGAATTTCTTTCAGCACTAAAACCTCTTGTCCTGCAATTTGAAGTTTATTTTTATAGAAAGCTTGTAAAATTTCATTTCGGGTCCTCCTCGTTGTAAAGTAAATCACAATATCTCTTGGCAATTGATTCTGTCTGGCAAACCAGGAATTAACACGATATATTTTGTCAATTTGCAATGAGAGATCTGCTTGTTGCTCCCCAGTTATCTTTGCAAAAGCCTCTGCAAAGATCTCTCTCAAATTCTCTCGATTGTGTTCTCTCAAACCTCTTAATCTCAGGGCAAATTCCATCGCTCTATACTGTAACATCACCACTTCATCGTCTGCCCTATCCACCTTGGTCTGAACTTCATCCATTTTATTTTCCAAATTCAAATTGGGCTGATTAATTTCTTCTACTCTTTCATACAACAATTCAATGTGTTTTGCCAGACCCTGAAATGCCATTACTATGTCTTCTCTTATTTCTTTATTCTGAGTTTGTATAACTTCTTTAATTTCAGCCATTTCTTCAGACACTCCCTTAATTTTCCCCTCTAAAAAAGAAGTTTGTTGCTTCAAAGCATCCTGCAGAGATTCCTGTAGAACTTCAAAAGTCAATATTTGTGGGTTTGAAGTAGACAAAGATTGCAATTTTGATGGTTGTGCTGGCGATCCTCCAGCACTTTTAAAGCCAGATTTTATTTGCTTAGAAGCCATTTTTAGCTTTCAATTTATACTTCCTACAGCGACCAAATCAATAAGTCCAAATGTTTTCAAATCTTTTGTAAGTATTATAGTTTATTTAAAGTCCAAACTGTAGTCTTTCCACTTTAAATCTTTCTTTCTTTGGTGTAGAATCCAATAATCTTAAACAGCCTTAGAAGCCTTAGAAGCGCTAACGATGTTAACTATCACTTTCACTATAACTTTCACTTTCAGGGTTTTGTTGTTGTTGTTGTTTATTTGTTTCTCTCTCTTCCTCTCTGTCTTCCATACAACCACGTGATGTTTGTTAAGATTTTTGCCTTCCCTCATCTGACATTAACTGAGATTTATGGTGGGAATGACCAGGGTGTAAACCTGAGAGTTCTTTTTTCCTTTTCTGTTTTGTTTCTCTTGTCTTTGTGTGTATATGTGTGTCTAAGTCATTGTGTGCCCTCGAGATAATTGCAACTGTATCTGATCCCTAGAGACCAGAATTTTAAATTGTTAGGAAAAAGAGTTAAAGTGATTTTTTTTAAAAAAGCCTTCACCCTGAGTGCCTGGCCAGCAGAACAGGATGAAGAAAACTGAGTTCATTTTTTTTCTTTCCTCTCTGTACCTTTAAGAACAGCCCAAGCTTATGAAGGAATGTTTTAAGGCAATTTACAGAAAAATTTTGTTCTTACATTTACTGTATGTAAATGCAAACAGCTTTTTTAAATATTTATCTTTTGTAATGTTTAATGGATGCCAATTCTCTGCTGAGATGGAAATATCTGCCCATCCTTTTTCTGAAGCATGTGAATCCAGCATCTTTTTTTTCTCATCTGTGATGTCCCCATTTTGTTATAACTGGTCTATCTGTTTAATAACTGCAGTACTGATATTTTTTTTCTTCCTCAAACCCTGCCTGCAAGCTATCTACCCACCCCCACTCTATCTCTCCATCTCTTATCCTTCAACAATGCATTTCCTGGGAGGATTACCCACAAAGGGGGGGGGAAGGGGGCCTTGTTCTCATGTCTTTCAGCCCTGCACAGATGACTCTGCAACCTGTGGAAACAGAGCACACAAATCCAGATGCTGCCTCCAGAGGAAACCTTCCATTCATTGAGCCAAGGAAATTGGGTTTGGGTCCAGACATCCACAAGAAAGTCATCACAGCAACCAGAGTGGAGCAGACCTTCCCAAGCCTTATCACCAAGCCTAGTGCCACCCAACAGACATGAAAGAAAGGACCCTGAGATGGACAAGTAAAGACTAAATGTCAGGGCTGCCTCTGTTCAATTCCTAGGAAAGAGAAATCCTTGGCTCCATAGATTTAGAGAAAAGTACTTTTACTAGGAACAAACTGAATGCAAATGGTTTCAAGCAAGCTATGAGGGAAACCGTGTGAGCACAGCAACTTTAAACACAGTATACAGCGCAACCCCCTTGTAGCTAGGCAACCGCATACCAGAGCCAACTGACGTGGCCTTGGAGATAACAGCAGTTGCAAAGCTTCAGTGTAATCTTCCCCCCATCCCCCCCAGGCAACAGGCTGGCTGACACTAAAAGACTCTTTTCAATCCCCAGAAGACAGCTGGAAAGACTATGGGGGATGGTAGAAATTCATTGTAAGGTTTTCTTTCTTGTCTCATTTATGTTGTAATAAGTTAAATGGCTTCTTGGAGGGATTGCATTTGGGAGTGGTTGGCACAGCAAGTTCTGACCACCTTGCACTTGTGTCTGGTGGGAGGGAAATTTGTCTAGCATGCTTGTATTTTCTGTCTTGTAAAAGCAGCTACACACAGAGAGAGACACACACAGCCCACTCAGAATCAAACTGAGGCTATCCCTTTCAACTGTCTCCACACAAAGCTCCCCCTAGGGTGATTTTTTGCTCTGTGGCACTAAGGCCCAAGCAGTCATATCTCCCTGCTAATTCCATGGGGGAGGGGCATCCCCCTCAGGCAATTCTCTCACTGAAGAAGTAGCAGAAAAGAGATCTCCAAACCCCAAGTCCTGATTGTGACTCACAAATGATGCTGCCTAGCTGAAGCAGGATATGTTGCACTGGTGATCTCATTAGGACTCGTGTGTAATTTGAAAAATATTAATAGCCTGGATTATTATTATTATTATTATTATTATTATTATTATTATTATTATTATTATTATTATTATTATTATTTATTGAATTTGTATACCGCCCTACTCCCGAAGGACTCAGGGTGGTGAACAGCCAAATAAAATACATATAATACAAATGTTAAAAAAACCATTAAAATACAATTAAATAATTGGCCTGGAAAACGAAATTTAAAACATCCCAACTGAGCCTCGCAGCTGCAGTGAGGGAATTGCACTTCAGCCAAAACAAAAGCACATTCCAGCCATCTCTATGTCAAGGCCATCTCCATGGAGACCCACAGTGGCTGGAGGGAGGGACTTCTACAACGTGCGAAATTGCTTTGTTGGGGAATGTGACTGATGACACACCTTGGGGGGAGGGGGGAACAGGGTCAGAGCCTAGCCATGAATTAAGTGAGGTCAGAATTGGCTTCACTTGGAACGTGCCGACATTAAGTCCCTAATCCTTCCAAGCAGCCTCCATGTTTCCAGTGTCTTTCTCCCCACTTGGAACTGAACCCAGATGGACATTTCTTCCAACAATTGGTTGAAAACATTTACAAATCTAAGCAAAAAATTTCAGAGTCATTTCTTTTGATTGATGGATACACACACACACACACACACCCTGTTTCCCTGAAAATAAGACCTCCCCGAAATTATTTAAGTGCATGCGCAGCCGGTCCCCGCCATTTCCTCAGGTTAGGGTTAGGGAGACAGAGGTGAAAATCAGGTAAGACAGCAAGAGGAGCCCTGTCTTGCTCCATGCACCCCAAAATAATAAGACCTCCCCCGAAAATAAGGTTAAAATAATTAACTCATGTATAATTAACTCATGTATCCTCCCTGTAATTAGATTCTATAGATATTAATAGATACTATACCTTTACAGGGAGGATACATGAGATGTGGGTGTGGCTTACTGATGAAGGCTAACGAGCTGGAAATAGATCTATATAAGTCTCTCACCTGGCAGCTGGAACTTGCTGGCTGCCAGAAAAGAAAAAAGCCCAGAATCGAGTGGATGTGATTTTACTGAGCTGGGGCTGCAGAAAAACCTTGGTTACGTAGGGAAAACCTGGCTAGAGGAAAAACACACACGCGCGCACACACCGCACACACACACACACACACACACACACACACACACACACATATATATGCAAGTCTTGGCATATTTGGGTCTTTTCCCATGTAAGACTGAGAGTATCTTGGCGACATTTTGATGAGGTCCCACTCGTCATCTTCAGGCTGGTGTCTTCGGCTTCGTGCTTGTGCGAGCAAATGTCGTCGAGGTATACAAGAACCCCCCCGGTATAGGTGTTCATTAGCACCTCATTGATGAGCTGCATGAACACCACTGGGGCCCCCTGCAGCCCAAACGGCATCACCTGGAACTGGTAGCTCCCTAACGGACAGTTGAATGTGGTTTTCCACTCATCACCCAGTTGGATTCTGACCCGATAGTACACCTCCCGTAAGTCTAACTTGGTAAAAAAACGGCTCTTCGCAAGGGTCACTAACAGGTCTTTCATCAATGGTAATGGGTAGAGATGTTCCACACAAATGCCATTGAGACCCCAAAATCAACACAAAGACGTAACCCACCATCTTTTTTTTCCTGAAACAGTACAGGTGCAGCTAACCGGGACCTACTGGGCTTAATAAAACCCCTCGCCAGGTTCTTATCTATATACCTTCTTAACTCAGTCATTTCTTGTGGCGTCATCGAATACATCCGGGGCTTTGGTAACCTTGCCCCAGGTATCAACTCGATGGTGCAGTCTGTGGGCCTATGAGGGGGCAAGTTCTCGCATTCTGCCTCACTGAATACATCTGCCAGATCAGCATAAACCTGAGGGAATGTGGGGTCCTGGGTGGCTTGACACACAGGCTTATCACGGGGATTCATTCAGGGATTCATTCATTGTGGCTACTACAATGAATCGGATGAGTTCCCAACGTTCCCCTATCTCTAGCCTGACCGGCTCCATGACATGGGTAGCCCCCCCTGAATCGACCCGTCTACCTGCTCAAATCTAATGGTCCTAGCCAGTCTTCTTACCAGAAAAATCCCCAACTCCAAGTAAAGACTCTGAAGCAAGCATTTTCCAAAGTTCTCTTTACTAGAATAGGTAAACTGGCACATCTGGGAAAACCCGAATCTGAGAGGTCCGGGTTTTCCCTCAGTAAATCAAAACCCCCCAAACCATCCCCTCACTCCTTAGTCGATCACATGCTCCAATCAACCGCTTTCCCATCTCAAGACCTCACTCCGACCACTCCTTCTCCAGATGCAGGATCGCCCTGACCTTGACCGACAGGAAGAATGCTATTATGTCTAAAAACAACCCCTCTACTAAATCCCCCCTCCTACTTTCCCACACATGAGAAGGTGGCAGCATGGAAGTTTTCGGCCTAATATGGCTTCCAAAGCTGATTTTGTTCACATTTTCAAAAAGTTGTTTCCCATTGCTGAACTAAATTGCTCTCCATCCATGCTTGGGTTGGTAGAAAAGTGGAATGTGTTAAATTGACTGCACCCATTGCTGATCCCTATTCTTCCTTTATTGTCTCTTTAGGATCCTTGGTTCTCTCTGAGCTTGGTTGTTTTCTTGCAGACCTTTTGTTACCCAATTAGGTAGCATCATCCATGCTAGAAGGGAGTGGGGTGATGTTACATAGCTGGGTAATGAAATGTCTACAAGAAAACAACCAAGCTCAAAGAGCGCCATGAACCCCACGATTCAATTCCGAGCTACAAATAATTTCCTCTACTGGTTTATTGTCTCTGTTCTGAGTCACGGTGCAGCTCCGCTGATTTTGCACTTGCATCCTTTGATTGGAAAAGTGATTAGTTGAATCTTCTGGATCTGTTGCCTTCCTTTATTAGTGGGAAGAACATCAGCCAGTCATGAATCTGGAGAATGGAACTGACCCAGCATAACAATCTGTCCATCTAGGTTCCTTTTCAGTGTCACCTCCTATATACCTCCATCCTCTGCTACGGAGGGAATGGGAGGCAAAGACACCTAGCAGGAAAATGGTGTTGTCAAAGGATGTTTATGCTACAAAGCAGTGGTTCTCAACTTTTTTTCACCATGGACCCCCTTTAAATACCTTTTGTGGCCACGGACCCCCAAGACTCAATGCAAGATTTAAATCATAACATTTCTTCAAGCCTTCGCAGACCCCCTGTGACAGCATTGTGCCCCCCCCCAGGGATCTGCAGACCACAGGTTGAGAACCATTGCTATAAAGTTAAAGGTTTCCCCTGTCCAGTCATGTCCGACTCTAGGAAATGCTGCTCATCTCTGTTTCTTAGCTGAGGAAGCCAGGGTTGTCTGGTCATGTGGCCAGCATGACTATATGCCGAGACACATGGAACACTGTTACCTTCCCACCAAAGTGGCACCTATTTATCTACTTGCAGTTGCATGCTTTCAAACTGCTAGTTGGGCAGGAGCTGAGGCAAGTAACAGGAGCTCACCCCGTCATGTGGCGCTTGGGTCTCAAACCCAGGCTGTCAGCTTTCTAGTTGACAAGCTCAGTATCTTTAACCACTGATCCATCATGCCCCCCATTTATGCTATGCTGAAGTGCAATAAGGAAAAGCTCACATTTTCAGCATGCCCAAGAATAAAATTTCAATTTCTCCTGGTTGTGCTTTGGAACATATTTCATTATTGGAGGTGGCAGAGCATCTCGTGTTGGTGTCTCTACTTTTTCTCACCCTTGTTCCTTCCTTTCCAAGCCTCCTTGGCTGTCCTTATTTCCCCACCTGAAACCAGCTCCTGGATCCAACTTCCCTGGGGTTATCTTTTCTTCTTTCATGGTTATCTTCCCTTGGGATTAAATGGAAGTGGGGGCAAGCCAGACACCAAGAGAGATTATGCTGCAATAAAAAGGCAAGATGTTCACACATCCCCCTTGGCCACGCAAGTTTTCAAGAATAGAACATTCCTAAGAAGTTCACCAGAATTCTCTTTTTCTTTTAAAGAAATGTTGGAAGTCTGTTCTCTTTCATAAAATTAAATGAGAACTGGTAAGGAAAACAAAACAAAACAAAACCACCCAAATGACTATATTTCCTCCACTCTCGGGCAGCTCAATGATGAAGTCCATGGATATTTCCTTCCACAGAGCACTAGGGCTAGCAACATTCTGGAGAAGTCCAGGTGGCTTTCCAGGTGGCCTCTTTGTGGAAGCACACACAGGACAACTAGCAACGTAGGTTTCTATGTAATTTTTCAAAGAGGGCCACCAGAACTGCTGTTTAACTAAATGTAAAGTTTTCATGAACCCAAAGTGTCCAGCAGCTTTCAAGTCGCCTCGGATAACCCTCCCCTCTCCCCCCCTCCCTAGTTTTGGCCAGTTTATAGGCCCTAGGACTATCACTCTTGCCCTGCCAATTTCTGCCCGATGGAGGTGGCCCTACCCGTTTCCAACTTTTCCCTCCCTGATACGCTCGCCTTTATGAACAATGTGGACCATTTCTGTTGTGACTCTAACCCCCGAGCCCGTCTTATTGAAGGGAGAAGACTCCGAAAGTGAAGGAGAGGAGTTGGCAAGGCCTTCCTCTCCAGGACCCTCCTCTCTGGCAATGCCTCAGGTGTCTTCCGAAGGAGAAGAGATAGGCCAGGAGCCAGGCATTTCCGAGCAGCCGCAGTTAGACAGCGACGGAGATAAGTCTTGGCTGGATCCCCAACAGTGTCAGAAAGACAAGCGCACACAGCAGAGAAGGAGGCGTGCCAGAGATTAAGCTGAGTCACTGGACCACACCCCACAGGGGATAAAAGGGGGTGTGGTGGCCATTCAGGCTTTGTGACGGACAAAACTGAAAGCTAGCAAGTCATTCTGCATTTCTGGAACTTTGTTATATGCTCTGCTTGGACTGATTTTTTGGACTGGATTTGACTATTCTTTGGCTTTTGTGGACTTTTTCGGTCGGAGGAGATAAACCTCCCTTTGTAAGTAAAGACTGTTGGCAAACAGCCACTGGGTTGCTGTCAATTCTGTTATCAAAGGAAATTCTTGTCTGCTGGTTTATTTTAACTCTTGGTCGACTGCTGGTGTGCGTGTGTGAGACAGGGACAGAACACGTTTCATTCTCATTCCGGAGTCTCTGGACCTGGCTCTGTTTTTCATCCTGCACGCTTGCTGTGTGGAGAAGGGCAGTTTACGGGAGGACTGACGGAGCCGGTTCTATCTTCGTTTCACCACCAATGGGATGTTCCATCTTCTCCATGGCCAGTTGGCCAACCACCGTGAGAGGGTGGTTTGGAGGTTTACCCCCAGTTGGTCGGAACGCTATGACTCCCGCCCACTGCTGTGAGAGGGCAGTGGAGATTCTTCCGGTTATGTTTAATCCTGCCTTTGTCTCCCGGACGTTTTGGATTATCATAGTGGACCCCTTGGCCATACCTTATCATCATCCCAGAGCTTTGGATGTACTTAAGGTCTCAGCTTCTTGCGCTGCGAGATTTCCCCGTCTCACAGGTTTGGCCCTCCACGTTATCGAGGGCCTATCTTGATGACTGGTTTTGGAACCCCAAGAGATGGCATGTTTCAAAGAGGAGATTGAGGGGTTTTTTAAATGTACTGTTAATTAAAATTTTAAGGGGTTCTGGGATGACCAAAGTTGGGTTGGGGGAGAACCCACAAGGGTCAAGGCCGGGTCTGGCAGAGGGTAGCGGCATTAGGGATGCAGGGCTGGATACCAGGGAGGGGGTTAGAGCTTGACTTAATGAGAGCTGTACGATCTGTATAGTGGGTGGGAGGGGCAGGTATGGTGGAAGCAGGGGGCCATATCATGTTAGGGGAGTGCGCACTTGCTATCTTCGAGCGATTGCGCGCTCCGGTCCCCAATGCTCTACTCGTTCCCCAGGTAGCACAGACCCTCAGGGCCTGGGCCATCAGCTGATGTTATGCAACGCCAGATCCATAGCTAATAAGGCCCCCCTCATTCACGACCTTATTCAGGAGGGGGGAGCGGATGTGGCAGGTATTACAGACACCTGGTTGGGTTTGGAAGGGTGGGGTGCCCCTGGTTGAAATGTGCCCACCAGGTTTCCGGGCATTTCATCAGCCAAGGGCCCAGGGTAGGGGAGGGCAGGTGGCAGTTATTAAAGAAAGTCTATGTCCAAGGGAGACCACTGTACCTCAGATAGCCAGATGTGAGTCCCTCCCCGTGAAGTGGGGTCGTGGGATGCAGATGGGCCTGCTGATCACGTACTTGGCTCCCTGCTGCGTGGCAGTGGCCCTGCCCGAGCTGCCTGACGTGATAGCCGGGGTGGCGGTTGATACCCCCAGGCTTATGGTTATGGGGGATTTCAACCTGCCATCTGTCGGCAAGACATCTATGGCGGCTCTGGAGTTCTTGGCTTCCATGACGGCCTTGGACCTGACCCAATTAGTTCAAGGCCCTACTCACATGGGGGGGACACACTCTGGATCTAATTCTTGTCTCTGGTCAGTGGCAGAGTGATCTGGAAATAGGGGACTTAGTTACTGAACCCTTGTCATGGTCTGATCACTCCCTCCTGTGCATGGACTTTTGAACCGCTAACCCTCGCTGCAGGGAGACGGAACCGACCAGGTGGTTCTGTCCCAGGCGCCTGATGGACCCGGATAGGTTCCGGATGGAGCTTGGGCCATTCCCTGAGGCTCTGGCTCATGGCGTGACTGAAGAACTGGTGGCCGCCTGAGATAGGGCGGCCGCTGGAGCTCTGGACTGTGTCGTGCCTTTGCAGCCTCTGACCTGGTGCCGATCTCAACTGGCTCCCTGGTTCTCCGAGGAGCTGAGAGAGATGAAGTGCTGGAAAAGACACCTGGAGAGCGATTGGAGGGCCAGCCGCTCTGAATCTGACCAAGCACTGGTGAGGTCTCATATTAAGATCTACCTAGTGGCAATAAAGGCGGCAAAATTTAATTATTTTTCCGCTCTTATCGGGTCTGCAGAGAACCGCCCAGCAGCCCTGTTTAGGGTGACCCACTCCCTCCTTCACCTGGGAGCGAGGGAAGACCCCTTGCAAGGCAGGGCTGAGGATTTTGTGCAATTCCTGCATGACAAAGTCACTCAGATTCGGGAAGGTCTGGACTCTGATTGGGTAGTTTCGGATGGGGTGACGGAGGGGGGTCTTGAGAATATTATCTGGGAGGGGTTTGACCTTGTGACTCCCGAGGATGTTTACAGGATTCTGGGTAGGCTTAGCGCTGCCACATGTTTACTGGATCCGTGTCCCTCCTGGTTGGTGCTGGCCTCCTGGGAGGTTACACGAGGCTGGCTCCAGGGGATTATTAACGCTTCTTTGAGTGAGGGCTTCTTCCCCCCTTCTTTGAAAGAGGCGGTGGTGAGGCCTCTCCTCAAGAAGCCTTGCCTGGACCCGGCTGTATTAGCGAATTATCGCCCAGTCTCCAACCTTCGCTTCGTGGTGAAGGTTGTTGAGAATGTGGTAACACGACAACTGCCCCAGTACCTGGATGAAGCTGATTATCTAGATCCGTTCTAGTCGGGCTTCAGGCCGGGGCACAGCACGGAAAGGGCATTGGTCGCATTGGCTGATGATCTCTGGAGGGCTCAGGACAGGGGTTGCTCCTCTGTCCTGGTCCTATTAGATCTCTCAGCGGCTTTTGATACCATCGACCATGGTATCATGCTGCGATGATTGGAGGGGTTGGGAGTGGGGGGCACTGTGTTGCGGTGGTTCTCCTCCTTCCTCTCCAACCGTATGCAGTTTGTGTTGGCAGGGGGACAGAGGTCGACCTCGAGGCGCCTTGTTTGTGGGGTGCCGCAAGGGTCAGTCCTCTTGCCCCTTCTGTTCAACATTAATGTGAAGCCGCTGGGTGAGATCATCCGTGGTTTTGGAGTGAGATTCCACTAGTACGCTGACGACACTCAGCTGTACATCTCCACTCTGAACCACCCCAATGATGCCCTTGACGTGATGTCCCAGTGCTTGGAGGCCATGCGGATCTGGATGGGGAGGAACAAGCTGAAACTCAACCCTTCCAAGACTGAGTGACTGTGGTTCCCGGCGTCCCGGTATAGTCAGCTGGGTCCATCGCTGACTATTGGGGGCGAGATCTTGGCCCCCTCAGAGAGGGCTCGCAACTTGGGTGTTCTCCTGGATGCACGGCTGTCTTTGGAAGAGCATATGACGGCCGTGGCCAGGGGAGCCTTTTATCTGGTTCGCCTGATGCACCAGTTGCGTCCCTTTCTGGACCGGGATGCCCTGCGCACGGTCACTCACGCCCTCATCATGTCCCGTCTGGACTACTGCAACGCTCTCTACATGGGACTCCCCCTGAAGAGCACTCGGAGGCTCCAGCTGGTCCAGAATGCAGCCGCGCGGGTGGTTATGGGGGCGACTCGGCGCTCCCATGTAACACCCCTCCTGCGTGAGCTGCACTGGCTCCCGGTGGTCTTCCGAGTGCGATTCAAGGTGTTGGTGACCACCTTTAAAGTGCTCCATGGCTTAGGACCGGAGTATATATGAGGCCGCCTTCTGCCACCAACAGCCTCCCACCTGTTGTGGCTCTGTTACCTGAGCCTGTGTCATCAGCAGGAGAGGACTCCGAGAGTGAAGAAGAGGAGTTGGCAAGGCCTCCCTCTCCAGGACCCTCCTCTTTGGCAATGCCTTCGGTGTCTGCCGAAGGGCAAGAGATAGGGCCGGGGCCAAGCACGTCCATGCAGCCACAGGTGGACAGTGATGAGAGTAATGAGTCTTGGCTGGATCCACACCAGCGTCGCAGAGATAAGCGCGCGCAACAGAAGAAAAGGCGTGCCCGAGATTAGGCTGAGTCACTGGACCACACCCCATAGGGTATAAAAGGGAGCGTGGTGGCCAGTCAAGCCTTGTGACGAACAAAGCTGAAAGCTTCCACGCCATTCTGCATTGTCGGACTTTTGCTATAGACTTTGCTGGATTATATTTGGATTTAAGTTACTCTGTAATTATTGAACATTTTATTTTGATGTACCAGAAGCGGAGAGAAGTTATCTCTTCCCTTCGTGAGTAATAAACTCTTGGCAGGCAGCCACTAGGTTGCTGCCAAGTTCCATTATCATAAGGAAAAGGATTTTGTCGGCTGGTTTGGTTTTTTAACTCTTGGACGTCTGTTGGTGTGTGTGCGTGTGGGACGGGGACAGAACACCACCGGCCAATACGCTCCCACAGAGAGGGGCTCCTCAGGGTGCTGTCAGCCAAACAATGTCGACTGGTGACACCCAGGGGGAGAGCCTTCTCTGTGGGGGCACCAGCTCTCTGGAATGAGCTCCCCCTAGAGCTTCGTCTTAGTCCCGACCTGCACACCTTTCACCACGCCCTGAAGACTCTTCTGTTCCAGCAAGCTGGACTGGCCTAATATGAATTTTTAAGGGGTGTGTGTATGCTTTAAATGTTTTAAATTTTTGAGCCATTTTATATATTTGATTTTAATTGGTTTTCAACTTTGTAATTCTATGTGTTTTAATATGGCTGTACACCGCCCTGAGTCCTTCGGGAGAAGGGCGGTATAGAAGTCTAATTATAAATAAATAAATAAATAAAGTCATGGGCCTGTTGTAATATAGTCCCCCAAAGACTGGCGGGGACATACAAATTAGCACCCACCCATGCTAGGCTATCATGAATAGTGCACTCATTGGAGTGGTATAAGAACCAGTCATCAGTTTTTAAGCATTCCTTTTCGCTGCTCACTTAAATCGGTGGGGAGATCGAGGTCCGCCTTCCCTTGGGCTCTGGTGACCACGGGGGCAGCCAATTGCTTGGAGGGAATGACCAGGTGGATCACTTCCAGCCGGGTGCTATTATACTGGGGTAATCTAGATAGAATGTCCGCCATAAAGTTCTTTCCCCCAGGAAGATAGCGTAAAGAGAAGTCAAAATGATTAAAGTGTTGAGCCCAACAGACTTGCTTGGGTGACAATTTCCGGGGCGTTTTTAAGGCCTCTAGGTTTTTATGGTCTGTCCACACCTCAAAAGGGTGTTTTGCCCCTTTGAGGAAATGCCTCCAAGTTAGCAAGGCTCATCAGACTGCAAATGCTTCTTTCTCCCATATTGCCCATCTCCTTTCAGTTTCAGTTAATTTCCGGGAGGTGTAGTCGCAGGGTTATAAAATCCCAGCAGCATTAGCTTGTAGTAGTACCGCCCCCACAGCTACGTCACTGGTGTTGGCCTAGACTATGAAAGGGGGGCTCCATGTCGGGATGTTTAAGGACGGGTTTGGCTGCAAATGTTTCAATTTCTCAAATGCTGCTTGGCACTCCATGGGCCACTCAAGGGGGCGGCTAGGCTTTGGTTTAGCTTCTCCATTTGTTTTTAGGAGATTAGTAATGGGTAACACAATTTTTACAAAGGCGGGGATGAATTGTCAATAAAAGTTAGCAAAGCCTAGGAAACTTTGTAGCTGCTTACGGGTGCGGGGAGGCACCCACTCCATGATCGCCCGCACTTTCTCCGGGTCCATTTCTATCCCCTCATGCAATATGCGATAACCCAAATAGTCAATTTTAGTTTGGTGAAATTCGCATTTTGACAATTTGGCATATAGTTCAGCAGCCCTGAGTTTTTTCAGGACTGACCACACTAACTTTACATGTTCCTCCATGGTTTCAGTATAAATAAGAATGTCATCTAGGTAGACTAGAACCCCCTTGTAAAGGTGCTCATGAAGCACCTCATTTATCAATTGCATGAACACAGCTGGTAGGTTTGGAGGGCTTCACCCAGATCAAACAAGCCGACCGCCTTCTGCTTGTGATCAACAGAGTTCTTTATCGTCGCCTCTACAGGGCGACTTTCAGCCCCTTGGGGCCCCCTGGCAGAAAGAAACTAATCACGGAAAGCAGAGCCCCACTTTCCCTCGACCGTATTGCTATGACGCCAAATCGGAAGTCTTGAGCCCAAAATTTCTGTTGCTAAGCGAGACAGTTGTCAAGTGAATTTTGCCCCATTTTATTTATTTTATTTATTTTTTATTTTATATCAAATTTATATACCACCCTTCTCCCTGAGGACTCAGGGCAGTGTACAGCCAAAGTAAAAACATAAACTACAAACATTAAAATACAATTAAAAAGATATATATATATTTGGCCCCATAATTAAAAGCAATGACAAAACAATTAAAAATATTTTTAAAAAGTGTTAGGCCAGCCCGGCTTGCTGAAAAAAGAAAGTTTTAAGGGCACGGCGGAAGGCACCGAGGTCTTGGATTCTCCTTATCTCTGGGGGCAGCTGGTTCCAGAGGGTAGGTGCCCCCACAGAGAAGGCCCTCCCCCTGCGGGTCACCAGCCTACATTGTTTGGCTGATGGCACCCCGAGGAGGCCCTCTCTGTGAGAGTGCACAGGTTGATGGGAGGCCGTCGGTAGCAGCAGGCGGTCTCGAAGATATCTAGGTCCTATGCCATGGAGCGCTTTAAAGGTGATAACCAACACCTTGAAGTGCACCCGGAAGACCACCGGGAGCCAGTGCAGGTCACACAGGAGAGGCATTGTATGGGAGCGCCATGCAGCTCCCGTAACTACCCGCGCGGGCCGCATTCTGGACCAGTTGGAGCCTCAGGGTGCCCTTCAAGGGGAGCCCCATGTAGAGAGCGTTGCAGTAGTCCAGGAGAGAGGTGACGAGGGTGTAAGTGACTGTGCACAGGGAATCCCGATCAAGAAAGGGCCGCAACTGGCGGATCAGGCGAACCTGACAAAAAGTCCCCCTGGCTACAGCCGTCAGATGTTCCTCCAAGGACAGCTGCATATCCAGGAGGACTCCCAGATTGCGCGCCCTCTCCGAGGGTGCCAACGACTCACCCCCAATAGTCAGGGATGGAGTCAACTGACTATATCGGGATGCCGGGAACCACAGCCACTCAGTCTTGGAAGGGTTGAGCTTGAGCCTGTGTCTCCCCATCCAGATCCGCACAGCCTCCAGGCACTGGGACATCACTTCAAGGGCATCGTTGGGGTGGCCTGGGGTGGAGATGTACAGCTGGGTGTCATCAGCGTACTGATGGTACTTCACCCCAAAGCCACAGATGATCTGACCCAGCGGCTTCACATAAATGTTGAACAGAAGGGGTGAGAGGACCGACCCCTGAGGCACTCCACGTATGAGAGGCCTCGAGGTCAACCTCTGCTCCCCTGCCAATGCAAACTGTGACCGGTCTGAGAGAAAGGAGGAGAACCACCGTAACACGGTGCCCCCCATCCCCAACACTTCCAACTGGTGCAGCATGATACCATGGTCGATGGTATCAAAAGCCGCTGAGAGGTCTAACAGGGCCAGAACGGAGGAGCAACCTCTGTCCCGAGCCCTCCAGAGATCATCTACCAACGCAACCAATGCCGTTTCCATGCTGTGCCCGGGCCTGAAACCCGACTGGAACAGATCTAGATAAGACGTTTCCTCCAGGTACTGCGGAAACTGTCGTGCGACCACACTCTCAACAACCTTCACCACAAAGCGGAGGTTGGAGACAGGATGATAGTTGGCTAATACTGCTGGGTCCAGGGAAGGCTTCTTGAGGAGAGGCCTCACCACCACCTCTTTCAAGGCCGTGGGGAAGTAACCCTCACTCAACGAAGCGTTGATAATTCCCTGGAGCCAGCCTCGTGTAACCTCCCGGGAAGCCAGTACTAACCAGGAGGGACACGGGTCCAGTAAACATGTGGCCACACTAAGTCTCCCCAGAATCCTGTCCACGTCATCAGGGGTCACAGAGTCAAACTCTTCCCAGATAACGTTCTCAAGACTATTCCTCGTCACCCTGCCCGAATCTACCCAGTCAGAGTCCAAATCCCCCTGGATCTGAGCAATTTTGTCATGCAGATATTGTCTGAAATCCTTGGCCCTGCCTTCCAGGGGGTCCTCCCGTGCTCCTGGATGAAGCAGGGAGCGGGTCACCCGAAACAGGGTGGCCGGATGATTCTCTGATGACGCAATAAGAGCGGAAAAGTAATTAAACTTTGCTGTGTTTATCACCACTAGGTAGGTCTTAATATGCGACCTTACCAGTGTTTGGTCAGATTCAGCGAGACTGGCCCTCCAACCGCTCTCCAGGCATCTTTTCCGGTGCTTCATCTCCCTCAGCTCCTCGGTAAACCAAGGAGCCGCGAGGGATCGGCACCGGGTCAGAGGCCGCAAAGGCACGACTCGATCCAAGGCCCCACCAGTCGCTTGATCCCAGGCAGCCACCAGGTCTTCGGCCGAGTCATGTGCCAGATCCTCAGGAAATGGCCCAAGCTCCATCTGGAACCTAACCGGATCCATCAGGCACCTGGGGCGGACCCATCTTATTGGCTCCGCCTCCCTGCGGCGGGGTGTTGCGGTTCGAAGGTCCAGATGAAGGAGTGAGTGATCTGACCATGACAAGGGTTTCATGTCTATATCCCCTATAATAAGACCACTCAACCACTGGCCAGAGACAAAAATCAAGTCCAGAGTGTGACCCCCCCCTGAGTGGGGCCATGAACTAACTGGGTCAGGTCCATGGCCGTCATGGAAGCCATGAACTCCCGAGCCATCTCAGACGTTTCACCAACAGACGGCAAGTTAAAATCACCCATGACCATAAGCCTGGGTGTATCAACTGCCACCGTGGCTATCACATCGAGTAGCTCAGGCAGGGCTGTTGCCACGCGGCAGGGAGCCAAGTACATAAGCAGCAAGCCCATCTGAACCCCATGACCCCATCTCACAAAGAGGGATACACATCCGGCAATCTGTGGCACAGTGGTCTCCCTCGGACCAAGACCTTCTTTAATAATAACTGCCACCCCCCCTGCCCCTCCCCTGGGCCCTCGGCTGATGGAATGCTCTGAAGCCTGGTGGGCACATCTCAACCAGAGGGACCCCTCCCTCCGGTCCCAACCAGGTCTCCGTAATACCCGCCAGGTCCGCTCCCCCCTCCTGAATAAGATCGTGGATGAGGGGGGCCTTATTTACCACGGACCTGGCGTTGCACAGCATCAGCCGGAGGCCCAGGTCCTGAGTATCTGAGCCACCTAGTATCCGAGAGGAGCATTGGGGACCGGGGACCGCAATTGCTCTCAAACAGCGAGTGCGCACCCCCGACACATGATATGGTCCCCTGCTCCCACCATATCTGCCCCTCCCAACCACCGTGCTGATGGTACATCCCTCATTAGGATAGCCCTCCGTCCCCTCCCCAGTCCCTCGTCCTGCACCCTCCAAACCGTTACCCTGTGCCGGGCTCGGCTCCGACCTTGGTGGATTACCCCCCCATCCCCTTTGGTCGTCCTCCCAGTTCCCCTTAAAAGATTATTAAAAGCCCTAATTAAAAAACCCCTCAATCCCCGCTTTAAAACATGCCACCTCTCGGGGTTCCAAAGCCCATCCTTAAGGTAGGCCTTCGATAAAGTGGAAGGCCATCGCCGCGAGAGGGGGGCATCTCGCAGCGCAAGCAGATCCACTGAGGTATAAGCCATACAGGTGTGATGAGGTGGAAAAGGGGAACTCTGGGTGTCAGCGATAGTCATAGAGGTGAGAGATGGCAATATGGTTGGACATGAGAAAGCTCGGGCCCCTTCACTCTCTCACAGTGGTGGGGCGTCCAGGTCAAATAATTGCAATGCAGGCAGATGGCCACAGCCGCTCTCTCACAGCGGCTGGATGTCATAGTCCAACAGAAGTCACTCTTTTCCTGCAGATGGAACAGCAGTCATTGACCTGGACTCTCAGCTTCTCCTTCCAGCCTACAATCTCCCTTCCCCCGAGCCGAGGCCAAAAGGCGGTAATCAGGAGGCAGGAATAAAATAGCCAACAGCAAGAGGAGATAGAGATCAAACGTTAAAATCCAGGTGGGTGATAGTAATGTCCCAGAGTCAGTAATGATGGAAAGATGGGCCGACCTAATAGAGAGTCCAGGCAGCAATGGGGGGAGGCCATTTTCATAAGGAGGGGAGCGAATCCAAGGGGGAGACCAGATGGTAATTCATCAATCCCCCTCTATCACTCCCAACCTCCTTTCGATTTTCCAGACCAAGTCACCCCCTATAGTCCTACCCGTCTTCTCCGGGCAAATTCTGCCACGATCTTCCCAGGTCAGGTCCATTTGGGGGGTTTTCAAGCTCAGCTAACCACTGGGCCATACACCCCAATCCTCAAATCTGGGCTAGATGACCGTTTGATGCGGCCTACAGGCCTCCGGGTGCCGGATTCGTCGCCATCCGCTTCCCATATCCCATTATGACCTTTCTTGCCACAATTGTTAAGTGAATCATTGCAGTTGTTAAGTTAGTAACATGGTTGTCAAGTGAAGCTGGTTTCGCCATTGACTTTGCTTGTCAGATGGGCACAAAAGAGGATTGCATGACCCTGGGGCACTGCAACCGTCATAAATATGAGTTACCGTAGTTGCCAAGTGGCTGAATTTTTTTTTTGACAAAAAATTTATTTTTTAAGCAAATATATAAAAAACAAATAAAAAACCATCTTCAATGTAAATACAAACAGCGTGTTGGTTGGTTACAAGTCTTTTGTGCATCTTCGCTCTATTCATATATATCCATATATTATTATCCTCATTAATCATATATTTAACTATGGCTGTTTCTTCCCTCATTTCATACAGAATAATCTAAGATTTAAGTTAATTTGTATTATGCCCTTCATTCTCCTAAATCATTCCAATAATAGTACATCTTTATATTGTATTTTATATAGTTCTACATTTCTTGCATTGGAAAAATCTCTACCATATTTCATTTCCATGTCTTTTTATCTAACCATTGGTAAAATAAATCCCATATCTTATAATATTGTTTATCTTCTTGTTCTCTAATTTCAAATGTCAATTTACTCATTTCTGCACATTCCATTATTTTCTTAATAACTTCGTCTTGCGTTGGCATTTTCTCATTTTTCCAATTTTTAGCAAACACAATTCTAGCCGCTGTTAATACATTCAGAATCAAATATCTCAATTCTCTATTGTATATTTTGTTACATATAAATGCCTAACATTGCTTTCCCATGGCAGAGTAAGGGTTAACCCCATTCACCTACCTAGCCCTTTCCCTGATCCCTCCTTACCTTAGCTCTGCCTCCCAGGTATATAAGGTATGGCCCAGAGATCCAGATGCACTTCCAGATGTTCACCTGTAACAGAAATAACTGATTAATAAAGAACTCTGATTCAAATACCTTTCGTGTTGGAGTTATTGGGTAAGATCCTTGGAAACACGCCACAGATTGGTAGCAGAGGATAGTTAACCCACAACTCACAGAAATGGCAGAATCAGGAATCCAGTCCGAAGCAGAAAACAGGATGTTCACCAGAGCCTATACGAAACAGATGGAGGAGCTGCAGGCTCTCGAAGGCGCCACAGAGAGAATCGACATGAACGAGCATGAGCAGAAACATGACCCGAACTTACTGCTCTGGGATGAGGAACTGAGAGAGGAAACCTGCAGAAGCGAAAGAACAGAGCCACCGAGCAAAGACGACTTCCAATCAACCATTCTGAAGATGCTGGAAGCGCCCGCCAGCAAAGAGGAGCTGATCGCGAAACTCCAAGGCCTTCTGGAAAGCCATGGAGCAGCGATGAGCACCCAGGAACCAGAAAATGAAGTTGCCAGTCCGGCAAAGAAAAGGCTTTCCCAAGCTGAAGCTCCGGACATGGACGATTTTATTTCCACGCCATGTTCCCGGTGGCCATCTTGGAATGACCGACAACCAATTGGGAGCCGAGATTTAAATGAAATGGCGCGAACCTGCGAGGACCCCAACACGAGTGGGGAAGAACCCGAAAACCACACAGAAACAACAACACAGGCCTGCAAGAGCCCACCTACTGGGCCCAAAGTGGAAAAAGCGATCGAGACTCTTGCGGCAGCACTCGGCTCCGCATTCAAACCTCCTGCGCTTGCAAAGAAACACCCCGAGGCACACCAAAGCCAGAGGGACAACAGGGTGGTCACCGGAACCCATGTAGTGACCCAGCCAACCCTCCGAGAGACAACACACCCAGAAAGCGACCACCAGAACCCGATCACCTGCAGGATCGACCAATGGCAGGATTCGCACTTGCCACCCGCTGCACCAACAACGCAAGACCTGGGAATAGAAAGGCAAAACAGCTACTCACCTACCGTGTGACCCCCGCCAGGCTTCTCTACTCGTCCGGAGACCATCCAGCAACGACCAGGATCCACCGCCACCGCCGCCGCCGCTGCCACCGCCGCTGCACTGCCGAACCCAGGGGATCCTCGACCTACGTCCATCGCCGCCGCTGCGCCACCGAACTCCAGAGGTCCTTGACCTACGACCGCTTCGCCTCCTCACCTCTTCCCATTCTTTGCCGGAGATCCAGGGGTCCAGCCATGGCATCCGTCGTCCAGGGAGGGCTACGGACCCGCCAGGGGTGAGTCGAGCCTCCCACCGGCAGGCCTAGGCCTAGGCCTGAGAGCAGCAGCAGAGAGTTCCTCACCCGACGACCTCCGGCGTGAAATGAGCTTCGCGCATGCCCAGTCACCGCCTGTAAGAAGAGAGAGGAACATAGAGATAAATCCATACAGACTAGCAACTAGCATTCCCCCAGCATATTGTGAATTCCCTCACCTACAAAACCATGGACAGCTCCAGACTGTGAGTAACTTACCATACAGCTCAATGACTTTACCAGCTGATTTCCACAAGCTAAAACTAGATGGGACTAATTTCTTAGAGTGGAATCATCAGCTCCAAATTATCTTTCTAAGGGAAAATATGTTATTTCTACTTAATGACCCACCTAGAAAACCCTGGACCTTTGATATAGATTGCCTGCACCACAGGGCTTATTATTTGTTAATGGCAAGTCTATCACCCAGCATCTGCCCCAGCCTTGGCCACTACTTGACTGTGGCTGAAATATTACAAAAAATATTCAACTTATTCTATAGCAAGAGTGCAGCCACAACCACCAAGATCTCTAGAGAGTTCTACTCAGCCAGGCACAAGGCTGGAACTCCCATGGGTGAGCATATCCTAAAACTAAATGCTACCAGGGCAGAACTTATACAAAGGGGGGAGACTATCTCTGAAGATAGTATGAAGAGTATAATTATAAATTCCCTGGACTCTAGTTGGGAAAACTTTATAATGCAACTGGATAGCCTCAACATAGAGCACCTCTCCCTAGAAACACTTACTAACAGGCTGATAGCTGAGGATAGCCTAAGAAGGAACCACTCCACGAGCCACAGGGAGAGTAGACCAATAAAAAGGGTAGAGTTTCAAACTAGAGATCACAACACCCCCAAATGCTTTACCTGTGGCTCCAGAAATCATTATAAGAGAGATTGCCCCAGAAACCCAAGGGACAGAGACTATAATCACCGCAGGGAAAGGCAATGCCGGAAGTCAGGGTTCCCAGAGAGGCACTCACCAGACAGCAGATTCAGACGCAGAGACTCCCCCAATCCCAGAGACAGGAGGGGACATAGAGACAGCTCCAGGGACAGCCAAATGGGCTCACTGTATGGCCTTGGAGACCACCAACCCACACACACGCAGCCAAGGAAAGGGAACACATGGCTCATCGATTCAGGAGCCACCAACCACACCACCAACAACAGGAACATACCGACATCATTCACAGCAAAGAAGTACCACATTAAGGTAGCTAATCAGGACAAGGTACTGGTAACAGGAGAAGGGAACACACACATAAATGGGATAGGAAGAATAGAGGGGGTACTGCTCATACCTGAGATACCTCACAATATACTGGCCACACTCAAGCTCAGCAAAGACTTGGGCATCGAGATGACTTTTAAGGGAGGAAAGGCATACATGACAAAGGGTAATAAGGACGTAGGCAAAATCATCATCGAAGGAGGGCTCACATACTTACAACCCCAATAAAATGATTATCCAAGCGCAAACGCACAACTAGAAAATAGGGAAGGCAAAACAGATACTCCCGGGGAGTCAAAAGAGGTCAAGGCTGGGCACACCACAATTGTACAAAAAATGACTGAATGTTCAAACGGTTTACAAGTAAAAAACTGTAACAATTACCTAGAGTGTTCCGTGTGCAAATGTTCTAAACTCAAAACAAAACCCAAACCAAAAAAGGCCTCTCGCACCACCAATTCGACCTTCCAGTTAGTACACATGGATTTGGTAGGCCCCATGAAACCCTCTATTAAGTACAAAAAGAGTTTTTTTCTAACTATAGTTGATGATTTCAGTCGTTACGGGTTCGTATACACACTCAATCACAAAAATGAGGTGTTTCAAAAGTTCAAAGAATTTTACAGGAGGGTAGAAACACAACACAACACCAAAATAAAACAAATAATGATGGATAGAGGGTCAGAGTTCCTATCAAGGGACTTCTCCAATTGGATAAAGAAACATGGAATATTACACTTTACTTCTTCGCCTTTTTCCGCATTCTAGAACGGAGTGTTAGAACGAAGGAACGGTGTATTACAAACCATGGTAAGATGCATATTAGAAGACGCTGGGCTGGGGCAACACTTCTGGGCAGAGGCACTCACATACTCAAACTACACACTGAACAGGCTATGGTCCAGCGTGGTAAAAAAAAACCCTTATGAGGTTATGTACAACAGGAAACCCCAAGTAGCTCACCTACACATATTTGGGGTCACAGCGGACGTACATATACCGAAACAATTAAGGCGAAAGGGGGACAAGGTATCAAGGAGACTAAGATTTATGGGATACGAGTCCGGGACAAAAGGGTACAGGTTTATTGACAAGGACAATAAATTTATCATATCTAGGACAGCAGTATTTCATGAAAACACAAACTGGTCAAAAATACACCTCAACGAAGTGTTCTCCAGGCAGGAAGTCACAGACAATGCAAGGGTCACGAGTAGACTAGACACAGCTGAAACGGAGGCACACGAGAAACACAAACCTAGACACCAAGGGGTAGCCACCAAGGGATGGAAAGAGGACCACCCCGTCATAAAGTTAGATGCACTCACAGAAAGGGAAGCCAAATACATGCATGACACAGAAACACTACCCAACAGGCCCATTAGACACAACAGGAACAAAATGCCAAAAAGGTTTGAAGATTACGTACTATCAATACACACAAACACCACGACACCCAACTCTTACGAAGACATACTTAGGTTGCCACGGGAAGAAAGGATTAGGTGGGAAGAGGCCATGGAGAAAGAGATGACCAGCCTGAGAGAGCTAAATGTGTGTACTCCATCCAAGGTACCAGACAACTAGGTACCCATTGGGACAAAGTGGGTTTTTAAAATCAAGGAGATTGAGGACAATAAGACACTGTACAAGGCTAGGTTAGTAGCACAGGGGTTTGCGCAGAAATACCCGGAGGACTACACCGATACATATTCACCCACGGTCAGGGCCGAGAGTGTCAAGAGCACCCTGGTGATAGCAACAATTCTAGGACTAGAAGTTTACCAATTCGACATGCAGACAGCCTATCTCCATGCGGAACTAGACAAAGAGATCTTTGTCAGGGCACCCCCTGGAAGAAACACACAAAAGGGGGATACCTGGTTGTTAAACAAGAGTCTGTATGGGTTGAAGCAATCCGGCAAGAGGTGGTATGAGTGCCTAGCGAAAATTCTCAGGGACATGGGATTCACAGCCACCTCCACTGACCTATGCTTCTTCACCAAAAAAGAGGGCACATCCATTGAATACGTGCTTGTTTATGTGGACGATATTTTATACTGTGGCCAGCATAAACAGAAATGTGATGATTTCGCTGATAAGTTGGGGAAGCATTTCGCACTAAAAACTCTGGGAAAGGTAAACAAGTACCTGGGTGTCCAGATCGAGAGAACACAGAGAGGGTTCAGAATCTCCCAAAAGGAGAAGATATTGGAACTGCTACACAAGTGCAACATGAAGGATGCCAAGCCATGCGAAACACCCATGCAAGTTGACTTTCTAAAACACATGAACGAAGAAGGTGAAGCATTTAAGGACAATACCCTCTATAGGTCTGTCGTTGGGTCCCTACTATATATAGCCAACTGGACTAGGCCAGATATCATCCTAGCGGTCAACCTCTTGTCTAGGCACGTCAGCGATCCAAATACGTACCACTGGGAAGGGGTAAAACGTGTGCTCAGATACCTAAAGTACAGCATAGATGCCTACCTAAGCCTAGAGCCGGTGAGCTCCAAAGAGCCCATATTAACCTGCTATGCTGATGCTGACTGGGCAGGTGACACAAATAGCAGGAAAAGCACATCTGGCTATGTATTCCTCATCAACGGCTGCCCAGTGCACTGGTACACCGGGAAACAAAACCTGGTGGCCACATCTACAGCAGAAGCAGAATACATCTGCCTCTCCAAGGCAGCCAACAACCTGACATGGTTCGATGACCTGCTCTCCAACATCTGGACTGAGCCAGCCTACCCGATAATAATACATGAGGACAACAAGGCAGCCATAGACATATCCATGGCAGACGCTGTGGGCCAGAGATCAAGGCACATAGACATCAAGCATAAGCACGTCAGACAGTTAATGAACATTGGTTTTATCAAGGCCATACACTGCGAGACTGTTGAACAAATCGCTGACATCCTGACCAAACCATTGCAAAACAAACAGCACATCTGCCTAACTTCAAGACTAGGTGTACATACACAACATACACATACAGCTCCAACTGTTAGGCATTTAGAGGGGGATTTGTTACATATAAATGCCTAACATTGCTTTCCCATGGCAGAGTAAGGGTTAACCCCATTCACCCACCTAGCCCTTCCCCTGATGCCTCCTTACCTTAGCTCTGCCTCCCAGGTATATAAGGTATGGCCCAGAGATCCAGATGCACTTCCAGATGTTCACCTGTAACAGAAATAACTGATTAATAAAGAACTCTGATTCAAATACCTTTCGTGTTGGAGTTATTGGGTAAGATCCTTGGAAACACGCCACATATTTCAGGTACAATCCCCAATAAAAAAATCTCTGGTTTAAAGTCTATGTGTTTTTGTGTCATTTTTTCCATCCATGTGTGGATTTTAGTCCAGTATCTTTTGGCTTCTACACACGTCCACCACATATGGTAATATGAGCCCGGTATCTGATGACATTTCCAACATTTCTCTGATTTATTCTTGAACATTCTAGCAATTCTCGTCGGGGGTAAGTGCCACCCGTAAAACATCTTATACAAATTTTCTTTAGATGCAGTTGACATTGTCATTTTGTAATTTTGCGACCACAATTTTTGCCATCTCTCTAAGTCAATTCCATGTCCAAAATTTTTCCCCCAAGCAATCATTGTTTCTTTAACTTGTTCATCCTCCAATTTAACCTCTAATAGATATCCATACAATTTTTTAATTATGTTTTCATCAGTACCTGTTAAAATTTTATCTAAACTAGTCAAATTGTTATAAAAACCTTCTGTCTTATAGTCTTTATCATGTCTAGACTGTATTTGCAAATAAGAAAACCAATTCATCTTTATACCTTGTACTTCTAATTCTTGCAAAGATTTAAGTTCACCCTTTTCATTCAATAATTCACTATATCTAACAATTTGTTCCTTTCTAAATGTTATTGAATGTGAGAATGCTTCAATAGTTGATAACCAGACTGGAATTTTTAAATAATGTTGTTGTTTTTTACCTTCTCCCAGTTTAATAACAAAGCCTCTCGTATGAAATGTCTTCTAAAATACCCCTGCGTTTTTGTTTGCTTGTACCATAAAAAGGCATGCCAACCCAATAACAAATCATACCCTTCTAAAGTCAATAATCTGGCATTTCTTAGCGTTATCCATTCCTTAACCCACATCAAACTTGTCACTTGATAATATAGTTCCCAATTAGGCAAGCCAAAACCTCCTCGTATTCTGGCATCTTGCAACAACTTTAGTTTTATCCTTGCTTTTTTACCCTGCCAAATATATTTCAGTGCTATTTTATTCAAATCTTCAAAATAATCTTTCCCCAATCTGATTGGAATTGTCTGGAACAGGTATAGGATTCTAGGCAATATATTCATCTTAATCGTTGATATTCTCTTAATCAATGATAGTTGTAAATTTTCCCACTTTGCCAAGTCTGTCTCTATCTGTTGCTTAAGTTTATTATAGTTATTCTCTTTGGGTGCACTGCATCTTGCTGCCAGATGTATCCCCAAGTATTTAACTTTATTTGTGACCTGCATCTTTGATATTTCCGCCAATTCTTCTTTTTGTTTTATTAACATATTTTTTGCAAAGATCTTCATTTTGTCTTTATTTATTTTCAAACCAGCAACTTTTCCATATTCTCCTATTTTGTCTATCAATTTATTTGTTGATTCTAATGGATCTTCAAGAATAAAAACCAGGTCATCAGCAAATGCTTGCAATTTGTATTCTTCCTTTTGAATCTTCATTCCCTTTATATCTTTATCTTCTCTAATATTTCTATTTAGCACTTCTAATGTTAATACAAACAATAAAGGTGACAGTGGACAACCTTGTCTCCTACTTTTTTTTATTTCAATAGACTCTGTGAATTCTCCATTTATTACTACTTTTGCTGTTTGCTTGTAGTATATGGCTTCTATGGCTTGAATAAATTTTCTACCAAAGCCCATCTCTTCCAGCTGTAATAACATAAATTGCCAGTTCACATTATCAAAGGCTTTCTGAGCATCTAAAAATATCAAAGCCATTTGCTTTTCAGGATGTGCCTCATAATATTCCAATGTATCCAGTATTATTCTCATGTTGTCTTTAATCTGTCTTTTTGGCAGAAACCCATTTTGATTGGAGTGTATGAAATTATTTAAATATCTTTTAAGTCTTTCTGCCAATATTGAAGTGAAGATTTAATAATAATAATAATAATAATAATAATAATAATAATAATAATAATAATAATTATTATTATTATTATTATTATTATTATTATTATTTTATTTCTATACCGCCCTTCTCCCGAAGGACTCAGGGCGGTGTACAGCCTATTTAAAAACACAAGACAAAACAGCAATTAAAATTTAAAATGATTAAATAATTTGGCTCACTTAAAACCCCAGAAATTTAAAATACCCCAATTTAAAACTATGATGTTGATAGCCCGGCCTGGTGGAACAACAGGGTCTTCAGTGCGCAGTGAAACATGCGGAGGTTGGAGATCTTACGTATTTCCGAGGGCAGTTCATTCCACAGGGCTGGGGCTCCCACAGAGAAGGCCCTCCCCCTGGGTGTCGCCAGCCGACATAACTTGGTCGATGGCACCCTGAGGAGACCCTCTCTGTGGGAGCGGACTGGTCGGTGGGAGGCTATTGGTGGCAGAAGACGGTCTCGAAGGTACCCGGGTCCTATGCCATGGAGCGCTTTAAGGTGGTAACCAACACCTTGAATCGCACCCGGAAGACCACCGGGAGCCAGTGCAGCTCGCGCAGGAGGGGTGTCACGTGGGCACAACGAGTTGCGCCCATAACCACCCGCGCGGCCGCATTCTGGACCAGCTGGAGCCTCCGAGTGCTCTTCAAGGGGAGCCCCATGTAGAGAGCATTACAATAGTCCAACCGGGAGGTAACAAGGGCGTGAGTGACCGTGCGCAAGGCGTCCCGGTCCAGAAAGGGCTGCAACTGGCGAATCAGGCGAACCTGATAAAAGGCCCCCCTGGCCACGGCCGTCATATGCTCTTCTAAAGACAGCCGTGCATCCAGGAGGACACCCAGATTGCGAGCCCTCTCCGTGGGGGGCAAAGATTCACCCCCAATAGTCAACGATGGCACCTGTTGACTATATCGGGGCACCGGAAGCCACAGCCACTCGGTCTTGGAGGGGTTGAGTCTGAGCCTGTTCCTCCCCATCCAGACCCGCACGGCCTCCAGGCAGCGAGACATCACATCAAGGGCATCGTTGGGGTGGTCTGGGGTGGAGATGTACAGCTGGGTATCATCAGCGTACAGATGACACTTCACCCCAAAACCATGGATGATCTCACCCAGCGGCTTCACATAAATGTTGAACAGGAGGGTCGAGAGGACTGACCCTTGCGGCACTCCCCATGCGAGACGCCTCGAGGTCGACCTCTGTCCCCCTGCCAACACAAACTGTGAGCGGTCGGAGATGAAGGAGGAGAACCACCGCAGAACGGTGCCCCCTATTCCTAACCCCTTCAACCGCTGCAGCATGATACCATGGTCGATGGTATCAAAAGCCGCTGAGAGATCTAATAGGACTAGGACAGAGGAGCATCACATCAAGGGCATCGTTGGAGTGGTCCGGGGTGGAGATGTACAGCTGGGTATCATCAGCGTACAGATGACACTTCACCCCAAAACCATGGATGATCTCACCCAGCGGCTTCACATAAATGTTGAACAGGAGGGGCGAGAGGACCGACCCTTGCGGCACTCCCCATGCGAGACGCCTCGAGGTTGACCTCTGTCCCCCTGCCAACACAAACTGCGAGCGGTCGGAGAGGAAGGAGGAGAACCACCGCAGAATGGTGCCCCCTATTCCTAACCCCCTCAACCGCTGCAGCATGATACCATGGTCGATGGTATCAAAAGCCGCTGAGAGATCTAATAGGACTAGGACAGAGGAGCAGCTCCTGTCCCGAGCCCTCCAGAGATCATCCACCAACGTGACCAATGCCGTTTCTGTGCTGTATCCCTGCCTGAAGCCCGACTGGTACGGGTCTAGATAGATAGCTTCATCCAGGTGCCGGGGAAGTTGTCGTGCCACCGCGCTCTCAACAACCTTCGCCACAAAACGAAGGTTGGAGACTGGATGATAGTTGGCTAATTCAGCCAGGTCCAGGGAAGGCTTCTTGAGGAGGGGCCTCACTACCGCCTCTTTCAAAGTGGCAGGAAAGGCATCCTCACTCAGAGAAGCACTTACAATCCCCTGGAGCCAGCCTCGTGTCACCTCCCGGGAGGCCAGTACCAACCAGGAGGGACACGGGTCCAATAAACACGTGGCGGCACTAGTCTTACCCAGAACCCTGTCCACATCCTCGGGAGTCACAGGATCAAACTCCTCCCAGATAACATTCTCAAGACCTGCCCTCGTCTCCTCCCGTGGACTCTTCCAATCAGAGTCCAAGCCATCCCGAATCCGAGCGACTTTATTGTGCAGGAATTGCACAAAATCCTCAGCACGACCCTGCAAGGGATCTTCCCGCACTCCCCCCCGAAGAAGGGAATGGGTCACTCTAAACAGGGCGGCTGGGTGGTTCTCTGCAGATGCAATAAGAGCAGAAAAATGGTTAGATTTTGCCGCTTTTATCGCCACTAGGTAGGTCTTGATATAAGACCTCACCTGTGTCCGGTCGGAATCGGATTGACTAGTCCTCCAAATGCTCTCTAGGCGTCTTTTCCAATGCTTCATCTCTCTCAGCTCCTCAGAGAACCAAGGAGCCAATTGAGATCGGCATCGGGTCAGAGGCCACAAAGGCACAATGCAGTCCAAAGCTCCAGCGGCCGCCCTTTCCCAGGCGGCCACCAGCTCTTCAGTCGAGTCGTGTGTTAGAGTCTCAGGAAATGGCCCAAGCTCCATCAGGAACCTTTCGGGGTCCATCAGGTGCCTGGGACGGAACCATGTAGTCGGTTCCATCTCCCTGCGGCGGGGGCCGGCGGTAGGAAAGTCTAATTGAAGGAGCGAATGATCAGTCCATGACAAGGGTTTGATATCTAGGTCCCCTCTACCAAGATCATTCAACCACTGACCAGAGACAAAAATCAGGTCCAGAGTGTGTCCCCCTATGTGAGTGGGGCCTTGAACTAACTGGGTCAGGTCCATGGCCGTCATGGAAGCCATGAACTCCTGAGCCACCTCTGACGCCTCACCCGCGGATGGAAGGTTGAAATCCCCCATGACAATAAGTCTGGGGGTATCAACCGCCACCCCGGCAATGACGTCGAGTAGCTCGGGCAGGGTCGCTGCCACGTGGCAGGGAGCCAGGTACGCAGTCAGCAAACCCATCTGCACCCCATGGCCCCACTTCACACAAAGGGACTCACATCCGGCTATCTGAGGAACAGTGGTCTCCCTCGGACAAAGACTTTCCCTAATAATCACCGCCACTCCCCCACCCCTCCCCTGGGCCCTTGGCTGATGAAATGCACGGAAACCTGGCGGGCACATCTCAATGAGGGTGACCCCCCCCCTTGGCCCAACCAGGTCTCCGTAATACCTGCCAGGTCCGCACCCCCCTCCAAAATAAGATCACAAATGAGGGAGGCTTTATTAACCACCGACCTGGCATTACACAACATCAGCCGCGGACCCTGGGCCTGAGGCGCTACACAACCCAGGACACGGGTCACGCATTGGGGGCCGGAGTGCGCAATCGCTCGGAGATAGCGCGTGCGCACCCCCGACACTTGATATGACCCCCTGTGCCCGTCATACCTGCCCGTCCCACTCATTATTTCAATTACACAGCCCTTCCTGTCGTCCCCCTGCTTCCCAGTTAAGTTTCCTTTCACGACCCCTCTGCTGCAGCTAATTGACCCATCATCCCGCGCGGTCGCTATGCGGACCCCCCCAGGTCCACTTTTACAACCCCCTCCCTCCCTCCCGGGTCCCCTTAAAATTTTCCTTAAAAATTTAGCTAAAAAACCCCTCAACCCCCTCTTTGCTGCATGCCATCTCTCGGGGTCCCAAAGCCCGTCATCAAGATAGGCCCTCGATAACGAGGAGGGCCAGGCCTGCGAGAGGGGGGAGTCTTGCAGCGCAAGAAGGTCGGCTTTTTGGAGCATCAACCGAACCAAAGATGGGAAAAGGAAGGCCAGTCCGGGAGTCTATCATAGTCCAAGGGATAACTGAGCATAAGGTCACAAAATATCCATTTATAGGGCTGGACTCCACTGTCCTCTCATGACAGGGAGAAGGTCCAATGTTCTTTTTCTCCAATGGAGGCTAATAACCAACCATCCTCTCACGACGGCCGGTCCCGTTACGGAAAGTTATCGGGAGCAATGTTCTATCCTCTCCGTTGGGATGTAGGAAATCCCTCAGCTCTCTCAAATGGTGCTCAGTCTCTCCTACCAGCGAGGGCATGAGTGGAACATGGTAAGGGGTCCAAAGTGTCCGAAGTGTAGCAGTTTATAAACCCCTCCCCCCGTAAAGAGGGGGGGAGGCGGGAGAGGGAGGGGGGAAGCAGTATCCCCAGAGGAGGGTAGCATCTCCTCCTCTGCTGATCTATAAGTCCAGGCCTCCTCACCTCAGCTTCTTCTCTTGATCCTTAGCAAACCACCATTGCAGTATTCTGCGGCAGACGCCATCACCGGCACCAGTGCCACCCCCCCCACCCCAGCACCATAAACAGATGCATCTGAGGGGGGGGGCAACCAGCGCCGCCAACTAGTCTCCACCGCCAGCACCGCCTTGGCTCTGTTGCTTTGGGTGTGGGGGGGGAAGAGGGGGGAGGGCATCGCCCCACGGCTGTTCGTACTACCGCCGGAGCCGCCATCCCCCTCCAACCCCCTTCTTAGATGGAAAAATAAAGACCGCAACCAGGTGATTCCCTGCGGCCACACCAAGCTGCTCCCACCATTGCTGCTACCGCCGCTGCCACTGCTGCCCTCTCGGCGCTCTCCGATGTTCCACGGCGCCACCATCACCGCCATCGCCGCCATATCCTCGTGGAGCTCTAAGGCAGCTCTGCAGCGCCCAGAGTGGTTCCACAGCGTCGCCGCCGGCGCCGCTATCAACTCTGCGGCGTTCCGTGGCGTTCCACGGCATCCTCAGTGCTTCCAGGGCCTCTCCCGTAACGCTGGCCCCTCGCTCTAACCCGGATGTCACAGAGGGAGGAAAATCCTCCCCAGGTAGGGCAGGGGCTCTCCTCGCTGGGGCTCAGGGTCGCAGATGGATTTAGCGACCCTACAGCCCCCGAAAAGACCGAACAGCCCCCATCATCGGACCGGGAGCTAACCCGACACCGCCATCTTCGGGCATGCCCGAAGTCTGAATTTAGTCTTAATTATAGTCTGAATTTAGCAGGGAAATAAGCCTATAATTCTTAATTTTTTGTGGGTCAGTATCCTCCTTTGGAATAAGTGTAATATATGCTTCTGACCATGATCTGGGTAATTTCTTCTTGGACATGACTTTGAGCCAGGCTAAGATTCGATATTGGGATAAAACTCAAATATTAGAAATCCAAATCTTTGGTCAAGACAGAAGTGCCTCTTCCGTGCCAAGGTGCTGAGATGACAAACGGTATTTGACGTAGGTACAGAATTGTAAAAGGGCAAACTGACCCTAAACAGATACATCCTGTTGTTTAATGTTTATTACACCCCAAATGTCATGTAGATTCTAGAGAAGAAATACTGCTTCCCTTACTGTCCTCTTTACTGCTCGTGAGGCACCCTTTGAGCCCCTTATCTCCTTTTATTATGTCTTGAGCTCCGGAGCTGAGAACCTGAGCCTGTGGGAAAAGGGCTGTTATGTCTTTCCTAGAGATAGATTAAAGGGTAACTTCTACGTGTGAAATGTCGCACTCTCCGTAGTAACTTTGCCTCTATACTCTATAAATATCTGGTCAAAATCAGCCATCTTTGTTCAGACCCTTTGCTGTCTTTGGACTGTTTGAACCTTGTGCAATAAACTCTTTCCTGCATTGAAGAGCTTGGCCTAGTTCCGTCATTTCTCCTATAACAACTTCATTCATAACTTCTAACAATGGGAGATTCAGCGATTCCTGTAGTGTCTTGTAATATTCTGCTGGTAACCCATCTGGGCCTGGTGCCTTCCCATTCTTTTGTTTTTTAAGTGCTTCAGTCAATTCCATCATCGTTATATTTCCTTCTAACATCGCTTCAGTGTCTTTAGAAATCTGGGGTAGTTGCGCCTTTTGCAAGTATTGCTGAACACTTTCCTCTATTTTCTCTTGCTCATACAATTTCCTATAATAGTCTCATATAATTTTTTTCTTCTCTTTATTTCCATATCTAATCTGTCCTTGGTCATCCATTAGTTGTATTATTTTTCTTGATTCTCTCTCTTTTTTCAGTTTATATGTTAACCATCTACCTGGTTTATTTGCATCTTCAAAATAGTTCTGTTTGGCACTTCTAATTTTTTGTGCTAAATCCTCTTTTTCTATTAATCCCATTTTATGTTTAGTTGTATCCATTTTTATTTTAATATCCTTTTTTGTGGAGATTTCTGGAATTCTTTTTCAAATTTCTTATATTCATCCTCTAATGTTTTATGAGCTTGTCTTTTCTTAATATTTCTTTTCCTTGTATAGTCTATAATCAGGCCTCTAACATAGGCTTTCATTGTATCCCAAAGGTTTTGCATTGATGTGTCTTCTTTTCTATTTTCTTTAAAGAAGAAGGCCAATTCTTTCTCCATTTTCTGTGCAAAATCCTTTTCTTTTAATATTGTATTATTTAAAGTCCATCTGGATCTTCTCCTTTATCCTTTCCATTTCATTGTCATTGGATTATGGTCTGCCCAGGTAGGAAGTGTCTTTCTACTTTGCTTTGTCATCTTCTGTGTGTTGTAATCTAATTTCTCATCTACTATACCATTGAAGTCTCCCATCAAGCAAATGTTATCATAGTCCAATTCAATTATTTTCATGTGTAATTTTCTATAGAAATCTTCTTGCTTATCATTAGGTGCATATATTGCTATTAAAAATATTTTCATATTATTGTCTGTTATTTCCACCATCAAAATTCTTCCATCTTCATCTGTATAAATTTGCTCCGCTAGGATTATGTCTCTAATATATAAAACAACTCCTCTTTTCTTACATTGTGGCAATGAGGTGACTATTTTCCCTAATTTTGGCTGCACCAATATTTGTTCATTTTGCTTTTTTTATTAATTTTGTTTATTTAAAGATACAAACAAAACAAAACAAGTAAAAACAAGACATACAAAACATACACAGAAAAAAAGGTAAAATCTTATCAAAGTTATTGTAACTGTAGTCTGTTATGTAATTCTCATTTGTATGTTTGACTCCTCTCTCATTGGGTCCTTTATGTTGTGTTTAAACTTTTTTTAAGTCCCTATTGGCCTACGGTAAATAGTTTGTGTTTCTATATCTATCTTGGGTTCCACTGACCACTTCCTAGTCCTGTTTTTCCCTTTTCCTATCTTCCAACCAAGTGTACCACTTATCCCATACTAAATAGTAATCATGTTATTCCTTATCTTGAAGTTCCTTTGTGAGTCTGTCCATTTCTGCACATTCCATGATCTTGTTAATTACTTTCTCCTCGTTTGGTATGTCATTACTCTTCCAATTTTGTGCAAAAATTAAGCGTGCTGCCGTTGTTATGTGAATTATTAGGTATTTTATTTCCTTTTCATATTGTCCAGATATAATGCCTAGTAGGAAGGTTTCTGGCTTCATTTCTATTCTGTGTTGTGTGATTTGTTCTATTTGTGTTTTGATCATTCGCCAGTATTGTTTTGCCTTTGGGCAGGTCCACCATGTATGATAGTAAGTTCCTTTGTTTAGCTTACATTTCCAGCATGTTGAAGATGTGTTAGGAAACATTCTTGCCAACCTGGCCGGAGGGAGATGCCATCTATAAAACATTTTAAGCAAGTTTTCCTTATAGGGTTGTCATTGTCAATTTGTAGTTTATTGTCCATAATTTTTCCCACTTATCTAATTCGATGTTATGGCCGAAATTCTTTGCCCAGCTTAACATATTGTCCTTGACTACCTCCTCTTCTAATTTATATGCTCGCAAATAGTTGTAGACTTTTTTTTATCAATTTATCCTGTGGTCCTTTTAAGATTTTGTCTAGCTCGTTTTGGCCTTTTTGGAATTCAAATTGAGTCAAATCCTTCTGGTATCTTGATTTTATTTGTAGGTAGGGCCACCACTCAATGTCTGTACCCATCTCCTGCAGTTCTTGTCTTGTTCTTAGCTCTCCTTGGTTGTTTAGTAGGTCCTTGTAGGTTTTCATTTTGGTGCTGTCCATGGCATTTGGGTAAATCTGGGCCTCCATGGTCGATAACCATTCCGGAATTTTATAATAATGTGCTTTTTTGATACCCTGCCATGTGTAGTATAATGACTGCCTGACCATATGTCTCTGAAAGTATCCGTGTTGTTTATCAGTTCCCTCCCACAAGAATGCATGCCATCCTCGCTGTAGATCAAATCCTTCTAAGGTTAGCAGTCTTTTGTTTTTTAGCTCCATCCATTCCTTGGTCCAAATCAGTGTAGATGCTTTATAATATGTTTCCCAGTCCGGTAGCGCAAGTCCTCCTCTTTCTTTGGAATCTTGTAAGTATTTGATTTTTATTCTTGCTTTCTTGCCTTGCCAAATATAATCTGCTGTTAATTTATTAAGATCTTTAAAGAAATTCTTTCCCGGTTTTATTGGGATCACTTGGAATAGGTATAACATTCTGGGAAGGACATTCATTTTAATTGAAGCAATTTTCCCCAACAGAGATAATTGTAATTTTTTCCAGGTTTCTAGGTCTTTTTTGATTTGTCCTATAAGTTTATCGTTAATTGTCTTCTCTAATTGATGTACTTTTATTGGTAAGCCATATTCCTAAGTATTTTATCTTCTTTGTAGTTAATATACCTAATTTGTCCTCTAATTCTTTTTCTTGCTGGTTGGTGAGGTTCTTCGTTAGTATCTTTGTCTTTTGTTTATTAATTTTAAGTCCCGCTACTCTCCCATATTTCTCTTTTTTTTTTTTTTATTGCAAAAGTTTTACAATTACATTTTCACCCCTTTTTTCACCCCCCCACCACCCTCCCACCCTCCCCAAACTTCCCATCCTCCCAAACCCTCCCCAACCCTCCCCCCCCAGACTTCCCTATTACATACTCATAACTAATAACACTAATAAATAAACCTGAACCCATCCCTCCCCCTATATAATTTTTCCTCTTTGTCTCTTTACATTAAAATATTTCTAATACATTATTTTCAAATAAAAGCTATTTGATACTTTCTAGTTTGGTATTTGTTCTGAACATATTCTATCCACCTTTTCCATTCCCATTCATAAGTCTCTTGTGAACAATCTTTTAAATACGCTGAAATCTTCGCCATCTCTGCAAAACTGGCCATCTTCAAAGTCCATTCCTCGATAGTAGGCAAAGCTTCATTCTTCCAGTATTTACCTATCAACAATCTTGCTGCTGTTATCATATACAATATTAGTTTTATTTCACCCCGTGTAAAACCCTTAACTATACCCAATAAAAACAATTGTGGAGAAAATTGAATTTTTTTCTTCAAAACATTCTGCATGACCCACCAAATTTTTATCCAAAAAGCCTTAACTTTCCTACAGGTCCACCATACATGATAATACGTAGCATCCAAACATTCGCATCTCCAACATTTTGGCTGAACATTAGGGTACATACATGACAACTTTTTAGGATCTAAATGCCATCTATAAAACATTTTATAAAAATTTTCTCTCAGGTTTTGCGACTGTGTAAATTTAACATTCTGAACCCAAATTTTTTCCCAAGTTTCCAGCATCACTGGTTCTTCAAAATTCTGTGCCCACTTAATCATACAATCTTTAACTAATTCCGTTTCTGAATCTCTTTCTAACAAAACATTATAAAGCCTTTTAATATGCATTGGACCTTTCTCTCTTATATGTCTAACCAATTCTTCCTCATGCAACATAATACCAGTTTTTTGGTCCTCTTTCCATCTCATTTGTAATTGATTATATTGTAACCAGGTTAAATTAATCCCTTCGTCCAACAGTGTCTGCAATGTCTTCAGCTGCCATCTGCCCGCATCTGTAAAAAGAACCTCTTTATATAAAAACCCCCCGAGTGACATTATATTTGTATTCCACAAGGTATGACCAAGATCCAGCCATAGCGGTATTTTATAATCCCATTTGAGTCGGTGCTTCTTCCAAACTTTCATCAAGGAGTCTCTAAGTATATGACTTTTAAATACTTTATCCACTTTATTTTCATAGAATAAGTAAGCATGCCATCCAAATTCAAGATCAAAACTTTCTGCATTCAATATTCCAGCCTTTTTATTTCCAAACCAGTCACTTGTTAAAGTTAAAGCTGCTGCATCATAATATAACTGTAGGTTTGGGAGTTTAAGGCCTCCTCTTTCTGGAACATCTTGCATAATTTTCAATTTCACTCTCGGCTTTTTCTCGTTCCAGACAAACTTATTCACACCAGACTGCCAGACTTTCAGTTGTTTGTCACTTTTAAGCACCGGAATCATTTGGAACAAAAACAGAAATCTTGGCAAAATATTCATCTTAACTGCTGCTATTCTTCCAAGTAAAGACAGTTGCAGCTTTTTCCAAGTCTCCATGTCTTTCTGAACCTCTCGCCACAACACCTCATAATTATTTTGAAACAATTTCATATTTGATTCTGCAACCTGAATTCCAAGATATTTTACCTTAGGTACAATTTCAAAACCTGCCCTCCTTTCAAGCTCGTGTTTACGATCTTGTGTCATATTCTTAACTATCATTTTAGTCTTTTTTGAGTTCAGTTTAAAACCTGAAACTCTACCATAGTCTTGTATAATGTCGTTCATCAGGATTATTGATTCCATTGGTTGTGATAGGGTAACAACCAGATCATCTGCAAATGCCTTTATTCTATAATCCTCTTGCCTTATCACTATACCTTTCAAAATTTTTGAGTCCCGTATTGTATTTAGCAAGACTTCCAATGTTAATATAAATAAAAGTGGGGACAACGGACATCCCTGTCTTGTTCCTTTTTCAATTTTAAACTCTGTCGTCAAACTTCCATTAATAATAATCTGTGCTTTTTGCTCTTGATAAATTGCTGAGATCGACTGTATAAATTGGTCCCCAAAGCCCATCTTTTTTAAAGTCTTTAGTAGAAAGTTCCAATCCACTCTATCAAAGGCTTTCTCCGCATCCAAAAAAACCAGCACTGCAGAAATCTGTTTATTCTTATCAAGATATTCCAATAAGTCTATTACTTGCCTTACATTATCCTTCATATATCTGCCCTCAATAAATCCCGCTTGGTCCTCATGAATTACCTTTTGGATTACTGGCATCAACCTGTTGGCTAATACCTTCGCATAAATTTTATAGTCTGTGTTCAAAAGAGATATTGGTCTGTAGTTCTCTGGTTTTTTAGGACCAACTTGTTCCTTTGGTATCAGAGATATATAAGCAGTTGTCCAAGATGGGGGTATTTTACCCCCTTGTTGAATATTGCAAAATAAGTCTCTAAGTTGTTCCACCATTTCAGCTTGTAAAGTTTTGTAATACACTGCAGTCAAACCATCCGTGCCAGGAGCTTTGGCTGTTTTTAGCTGCTTAATTGCTGCTATTATCTCCTCCTCTGTTATAGGATAATTCATTCTTTCCTTTTGTTGATCAGTAATTTTTGTAACTCTCTTATCCTTTAAATATTTTTCTATAAGTCCATTCTGCACCTCTTCTTTGGCATATAATTTAGTATAATAATCCACAAAAGCTTCTTTAATTAATTTTTGTTGAAAAATTTCTTTCCCTCCAATGTTAATACTATCAATAGTCCGTATACTTTGTTTTTTCCTCAGTGTGTAAGCCAACCATCTGCCCGGTTTATTGGCATTGCAAAATGTATTATGCTTCGCGTATTGTAAACTTGTTGCAACTTGTTCCGCCATAAGCATTTGAAATTGGTCTTTCAAAAGTTTTATAGCACTTCGTATTCTTTCATCTGTTGGGTTTTTAATAAGTAATTGTTCCTTATTCTTTATTTCCATTTCCAACTCAGATCTTTTCTTTTGTCGGAACAGTCTATGTTTAGAATTCATGTAGATAAGTACCCCTCTCATATAAGCTTTACTAGCGTCCCAAACAATTTCAATTGGGGTACCTTTATTCAAATTTATCTCAAAAAATTCTTTCAAATGCTTTTTAAGTTCTATTGTATTTTTTTCATATCTAAACAAATTCTCATTTAATCTCCAAGAACGTCTCTCAACCTTATCCATCTCAATTTCTATCCATACAGGGCTATGGTCAGTCAAAGTTCTTGGAAAAATCTTTGTTCTTTTTGTCTTAATAAGTAGATCATTTGACAACAGGATAAAATCAATCCTAGAAAAAGATCTATGTCTATCGGAAAAGAAAGTGTAATCCAATTCATTTGGATTATGTATTCTCCAAACATCTTTTAGTTCCATATCTTCTTTCAAATCAAAAAAAGTCTGCGGTAGTCTAATTCTAGACTTTGCCAAGCTCTTTTTGTCTAATTTAGAATCAATTACTCCATTCCAATCTCCCATAAATAAAATAGATCTATAGTCCCATTGCACTATTTTAGTATGTAACATCTTGTAAAAACAATCCTGTTGTTGGTTGGGAGCATAAATTCCAATCAAAAGAATTTGACCATTTGCTGTAAGCAATTCAATTGCTACAAACCTACCATCTTGATCTACTTCTATAACTTTTGCTGTTAATTTTTTATTTACATAAATAACCACACCATTCTTTTTCTGCGAAGTTGAAGATATATAATGTACTCCTAATTTTGAATTTATCAGATATTTCTGATCTTGAGTTGTAATATGCGTTTCTTGTAAACATATTATATCATTATTAAATTGTTTCAAATATGTAAATAGTTTCTTCCTTTTCTGTGCTGAATTCAACCCATTAACATTCCAAGATAAACACTTAAGGGTCATCGGCCTGTTTCTGGAGCGCAGAGCAAAATATTTGAAGTTCATCCAAGAGCTTCGATCTTGCTCCTCCCATAGCTCCACTCTCTTGTGGGGTACTCTTTGCTGCCTTCTTGTCTTGTCTTTCCTGTTGTTGTTGTTGCTTTTGTTTAAGTAATTTGGATTGAGCTCTAGTTATACGTTGATCTTTAACTTCAGTCAACTGAATCAAATCCAAAATTGGAGAAGAATCCAGCAAGGGCTCACTCAGAAAACCTCCTTCTGCACCTTGCACATTTTCTAATTCCTGCTTAGGCTGTTCTTCCAATTGCCTCTCTTCACTCTCCTTAATCTCCAAAACTGTAGATGTACGTGGAGATGGTGTTCTTTCCTTAAGAATAGTACTATAAAAATGTTGTGCCTTCTCCACAGTATTCAATCGATATCCTTCTCCCTTATATCTAAAAATTATCCCAGCTGGCGCGTCCCACCGGAAGGGTATCTGTAAGTCTTTCAATTCCTTAACAAGAAAACCAAATTCTTTTCTAGCTTTCAGCATTTTAGGAGGTAATTCTTTAAAAATTACAAGTCGTGAGCCCCCCACTTGTACAGAGGTGTGAAAAGATTTTTGGAGGATTTCATTTCTAATTTCTCTCTCAGTAAAATATATGACCACATCTCTAGGCAGTTGTCTTTGTCTGGCCACCCAAGAGTTCACTCTGTAAATTTTATCTATTTTGTGAAATACCAGATCAGGGTTAACTTGTAAGATCTTAGCCAAGGCTTCAGAGCAAACTTGTCTCAAGTCCTGTCTCTCCTCCTCTCGAATTCCCCGAAGCCGTATGGCAAATTCCATCGCCCGGAATTGTATCATGACAATCTCATCTTCAATTCTCTGCATTTTATTATCAGCTTCTTCAATTTTATAGTCATTATCTTTCATCCTAACATTAACTTCTAATTTGAGTTCTTCAACTTTAAAATCAACTTTCCCAATAAAATTTGCCAGGCCAGACGCCACTTCTGATATTTTTTTGGTCACCATATTTTGATTCTGCTTCACCATATCTTTAACTTCATTAATTTCCTGCAGAAATTCCTCATGTGATTTTTGAAGTTTATGATCTATTTCCTGTTGAGATTCTTGAAATTTTTCATCCAAAGTTTTAGAAATAAAGTCTTTTAAATCTCCCACATCAATTTCTTTTTTCTGAGTTTGTAACTGTTGAGCAGGGGGAAGTTGCGTTTGATGTTTATGTGTGGGGGATCCCCCCCCTGATGCCTTCCCTTCCTGCTTCTTTGAAGCCATTGTGCCACGTAAGCTAATTTTTCTAAAGAGGGAAGTTCTTTTTCCTTTCCCTCTTCCACAAAAGCTTCTAAAAAAGTCCCCCAGATTTAATCAAGTAAAGCTGAAGTAAAACAAAGTCAAATTTTAGAAAAAGAATTTTTTTCTTTAGATAGAGCAACTTTGTAGCAGCTTTATAACTTTGTAACAAAGCAGGAAGGCTTCACAAATCCACTTTCATTAGCTCGTTAACTCAAATGCTGGGCGCCATTTTTTTTTCAAATCACTTTCACTCACTCACTTTCTCTTTTAAATTAGAAAGTCAACAAAGCACTGATACTTGCAGTTTTCAAGTTTCTGGATTCAAGTTGATATTTCCGTTGATTGTTAAAATTAGTTCCTTTCGCTTTAAGAGTTTGCTGCTGCCGGCTTGTTCTGCTAATTAGCAGAAACGTCCCACGCCGCCCGGAGTTTCAGCAGGTTGGAAGGGAGCCACGCCTGTTTCCTCCCCAGAAACAGTTCCCTGGGGGGTTACAGGGGCTCAACCTGTACCCTGCTATCTCTTCTCCTTCAATCTTCAAGATTTTGGAGTTTTCGAGCCGCTCCTCGATCGCGGGGCGGCTCTACAGGCGGCGGGGCTGGCGGTCTTTAAAGAAACACCGCCGTCGCCGAGGCTCGCAAACCGGAAGTCTCCTCTCCCATATTTCTCTATTTTGTCTAATATTTTGGTGCCCATTGTTATTGGTTGTTCTGCGATAAGTACGATGTCGTCTGCGAAGGCTTGGAGCTTGTATTCCTCCCTCTTGATCTTCAGACCTTGTATTTCCTTATCTCTTCGAATTTCCCTTAAGAGAATTTCCAGTGTTAATATGAATAGAAGGGGAGATAGGGGACACCCTTGTCTTACTCCTTTTGTTATTTGAAATTGCTCTGTTAGGTCACCATTTATTGTTATTTTCACTGTTTGAGCGGAATAGATTTTCTTTATCATATTGATGAATTTGTTGCCGAATTTCATAGCTTCTAACTGTAATGTGAGGAATTTCCAATTTAGGTTATCGAAGGCCTTCTGCGCATCTAAAAAAATTAAGGCCATCTGTTTATCTGAATTTGTTTTGTAGTATTCTAATATGTCCATTATTTGTCTCAGGTTGTTCTTTATTTGTCTCTTTGGGATAAAACCATTCTGGTCCAGATGGATATATTTGTTGATTATTTTCTTGATTCTTTCTGTAATTATTGATGTAAATAGTTTATAGTCCACAGAATCTAGAACAGAAGCGGAAAATAAGAGCCAAGAGGAGCAATCAATAGAGGAAGTGAAAGACGAACAGGAGGAGAAGAGAAGATTGGAAAGAGAAAGAGAAGAGAGGGAAGGAGCAAGAGGGAAAACACAAAGAATAACAAGAAACACCAGGAAACTAAAGACAACAAGTAGATAGGAAGAAGAATGGAACAGGAAATAAAGATGATTTCGATCAACGTTAATGGATTAAACGCCCTGGCTAAAAGAACTCGGACACTTACCAAACTACAAAAATTAGGAATGGATATCATAAATCTACAGGAGGTTCACATTAAAAAACAACACCAACAGATACTAGAAAACAGAAGACTAGGGAATCTTTACACCTCACTAGCGGACCAGAAAAAAAGAGGCATTGCAGTCTACATCAGGAAACATCTAAAAACAAAACAGATATACGCAGACGGAGAGGGAAGAGTTTTAATGGTCGAGATACAAACGGAATCCAAGACAATACTGCTAATCTCAATTTACGCACCAAATGAGAATCAACGTACTTTCTTCCAAAATATACATGACAGGGTAAAAGATCTAGACTATGAGAACATCTGCATTATAGGTGACTGCAATGCGATTTCAGATATAGAAAAAGACTACTGTAGTACTAGGAAAAACAAAACAAAAAAATGCTTTTTAATATGCACTTCTTGTAAACAAATTATATCAAACTTTAATTTCTCTAATTTATGAAATATCTTTCTGTCAGCCTTGGAAGCCATATTAGGCCGGAAGCTTCAATGCTGCCACCTCCTCATGTGTGGGAAAGTAGGAGGGGGGATTTAGGAGAGGGGAATTAGTAGACATAATAATATTATTCCTTTCGGTCAAGGTTAGGGGCTGGGTCGAGGTGGAACGGACGTTGATTGGAGCATGTGATCAAAAGGGGAGAAGTGGGATGGTTTTGGGAGCTTTGACTTACTGAAGGAAAGCCCAGGCTTTTCAGATTCGGGATTTCCCAGATGTGCCAGTTTACCTATTCTAGTAAAGAGAACTTTGGAAAATGCCTGCTTCCGCATCTTTACTGGGAGTTGGGGGTTTTCTGGAACGCTGACATTATCCCAAATCTCCTTAAAACTTAACAGCACCCCGTAAGGAGGGCTGTCAGGGGTACTGAGCCCCAGCATCGACCTAAAACCCCAGGTGATGCAAAGACTCAGTGAAGATGGAGGAGAAAGGAGAAGGAGGGAGGCCTGCCAGGGCCCTGGATGCTCGAGGAATTGCCGATCCCTTGCATGCTCTTTCTGAAGAGAGGGGATGAGTCATGGAGGCTGCAGAGGAAGCCCTTTGACTTGGGGCTTGGCCCGAGGCGTCAGATTCCTGGGAGAGTCTTCAGTAGATGGAAGTGTGGAGCTTCGCCCCCCCTTCCCAACCCCTGGAGGTGAGCTAGAGGCTAGCGAAACCAACATTTGCCCTCCCTGATCCGGGACATGGAGGGGGGATTCGTAGAATGCAGACCCCCCCTTCCCCACGCAGAGGCCAAACAACAGGATTAGCGCAACATTCCAATCCTGCAGCAGTGGGGCATCAGGCTCAGCCAGCATACGAAAGGCAAAACCCCCCTTTTTGGGCCCCTCACCAGCCTGCGTTTGCATTACCTCCTGCAGAGAGCATACCGCCCGGATGGGTTTTCTTTCCTAGCCAGGGATGGATCCAATGCCAGGGGTATCCTGCTCCACCTGTTCTAAGCTTCCAGGGATCCCCCTGGCCCCCCTCCTATGGCCAAACGATCCTACCACCGCAGGGGGGACTAATCCAGCAGCTGGCTAGACTGCCCCCCCCTCCAGCCCAGCAACCTTTACACCAGCCTGTTGGAATGCAATAGCCTGTTGGAATGCAACAACCAGGAGCAGCCCCGCAGCAAGTTCTCCCCCCACCTGCAAGGCCAGCACCACCCCGCTTGAGAGCAACCTTTGATGGGACGCCAGCCAAGCTAGATTATTTCCTCAGCAGGGTCTGGGCTCACGTGGATCAATATCATGAGCAATACGAATCAGAACAAGACTTAGTGTCGGCAATCTCAGATGGAATGAATGAGGGGGAGGCTTCTGAATGGATAGCCCAGCTGCATAATGAGGGCGCTGCTGAACTAAATGATGGCGATGGGTTTATCACACTGCTCTGGTCTCGATTTGAGGACCCAGACTGCATAAATGAAAATGAAGCCACGCTAAAGGTCATGAAGCAAGGTAATCGGCCTATAAAAGACTTTGTATGGGACTTTAGACGAGTCGCAGGGAATCTAGGCCATTGGCCTGACCGCATACTCCTGCACTACTTTAAAGAAGCTATTGACCCAGAAGTCAGAAAAGCCTGTGGGATCTGGGGAGTCCCTGATCGTCTCTACGACTGGTATACCATGTCCATTGCTCTAGATAGAGAAGTCCACCCCCCCCCCGGCCAAACCCCAGCACAGCAGCTGCCTCGAAACACGTTATCTACAAACCCCATTTCAAAAGCTACAAATCTCACCCCCCCTCAACTGGGGGGGGTGATTAAGTGCTATCGCTGTGGACAGACAGGACATCAAGCTTCTGAGTGCCTGGCACCCGCCCCAGTTCCACAACAACGAGCTACCACAGCTGCACAAGGGAGGACAGCTCCAAAGAAAACCCCAAACACCAGCCGATTTGCTAAACAAGCCGTGGAGATTCCCCTCCCCACTGAAGAGAGGGGGGGACCCTCCAGCTATAGGAGCACCTCCCAACGAGCCCAGCAGGGATGAAGACCTGATGGTGAGTGCGCCCATCACCCCTTTCTCAATTAAAGTAAAACTAGTCCTGCCAGAAACAGGAAAAGAGACAGAACTCCCAGCAGTAATAGATACCGGCTGTACCAGATGTCTAATTGGCCAAAAAATTGTAGAACAGTTGGGTATCAAAACAACACCCTTAAAACAACCGATCAAATTTTACCAAGTGGATGGCACGCTAATTGGGGGAGTCCCTTCCACTCACGTTACTGAACTGCTTAAATTAGAGATGGGGAAACATCATGAACTTATACGATTTATAGTAACCCCAAAGATGTCAGAATCTATCATACTAGGCCTGGCTTGGCTAGATAAATGAGGCCCCACCATTACTTTGGAAGATGGATACCGAAAAATAAGGATAGGGGTTGGCCCAACACCCCCTGCCCCTCCCCCCAAATCCCCACCTACCCAAAATGACCAGCAGCCAGAAACAGCAGCATCTTGTTCAGACGAGCCTCCAGGCGAACACCAAATTCCTAAGGTGTATGCAGACTTAGCCGAAGCTTTCAGCAAGGAGGAATGTAACCTCCTCCCCTCTCATTGACCCACAGACTGCGCCATCGAATTACAACCAGGGGCCAAATTGCCAAAACCTAGAATGTACTCCATGACACCTACGAAGATGACTGAATTGAGGAAGTACATTGACACCACCTAGCCAGAGGATTCATCGAACCTGTGAAATCCAGCATGGCCGCCCCAGTACTGTTTAAAGAAAAAAAAGATGGTACTTTGAGATTGTGTATTGACTTTCGTTCTATCAACTGCATTTGCATGCAAAATACCTACCCCCTCCCACTGATGAAAGACTTACTAAACCACCTATCGAAAGGAAAAATCTTCACCAAGCTAGATCTAAGAGAAGCCTACTACCGAGTTCACATAAAGGAAGGAGACAAATGGAAGACCGCTTTTAACTGCCCAATATGAAAGACCACGTCAAATTGGTCAGACAAGTTCTGAAAAAGCTCCTAGTGGCCAAACTTTATGCAAAATTGTCCAAATGCGAGTTCCATAAGGAAGCTCTTGACTACCTGGGATACAGGGTGTCGAATAAGGGGATCGAAATGGACCCAGAGAAGGTGAGGGCAGTACTGGACTGGCAGCCCCCACGTACCCGTAAGCAACTCCAGAGCTTCCTGGGGTTTGCAAACTTTTACAGACAATTCATCCCTTCCTTCGCTAAGGTCGCACTCCCTTTGACAGAACTGCTAAAAACCGGCCCATCTCCCACCAAGCCAAAACCTAGCCAGCCCTTAGCTTGGACAATGGACTGCCAAAAATCCTTTGAACGGTTAAAACGCCTATTTGCAGTGGAGCCAATCCTACAGCATCCTGACCCAAACAAGCCCTTCGTGGTTCAGGCTGACGCAAGTGATGTGGCGGTGGCGGCTGTTCTACTACAAAGGGACCCCTGGAACAATCTAATGCCATGTGCTTACGTATCAAGGAAGTTAACTGACCCTGAGCGCAGATGGGCGGTATGGGAAAAGGAGGCGTTTGCGGTGCGATGGGCTCTCCTGTCCTGGAGACACTTCCTGGAGGGGGTGGAGGAGCCTTTTGAGGTTTGGACTGACCACAAGAATCTTGAGGCACTGAAAACCCCAAGGAAGCTTTCTCCAAAGCAGGTTCATTTGGCACAATATTTCAAATGCTTTAACTTCAACCTGAAATATATCCCAGGGGGTAAGAACCTTCTGGTTGACGCTCTCTCCCGCAAACCCCAATTCGACAGCCGACGGGAAGAGATAGTTCACGCCATGATTTCAGATACTCGGCCAGCTGCCCAAGCCCGCACCAGAGCGCAAACGCGCCAGGGTTCCAACCTCCCTGAAGACAAGTTGACAGCGGATCTAAAAACGGTGCTCTCTAATGATTCCTGGTTCAAAGAACACCAGGCAGACCTCACCCTAAGGGATGGCTTGGTGTGGAAGGGGAATAAACTTTACGTGCCCCGCAGCCTGCGGCTCCTAGTACTGAAGAGAAGTCATGACTCTCGACTAGGGGGGCACTTTGGGTTTTTAAAAACCCTCCATTTGACTAGGAGGCAATTCTGGTGGCCAAAAATGAAAACTGAAGTGGAAGACTATGTGAGGAGCTGTGCCACCTGAGCCACCATGAAATACTGACCAGGGAAGCCCCCTGGCCTTCTCCAGACTGTGGCCGAACCCACCAAGCCCTGGGAAGAGATTGCGATGGACTTCATAGTTGAGCTCCCCAACAGTGGGGGCAACCGAGTTATTTGGACTGTCATTGATTTATTCTCCAAGCAAGCCCACTTCATTGCCTGCAGCAGACTACCCTCGGCTAAAAGACTGGCAAAGCTGTTTGTGAAACACATCTACAGGCTACATGGAGTCCCTAAGAGAATAATATCGGACTGTGGGGTCCAATTTACCGCTAAATTCTGGAGGGAATTTCTACGATCCATTGGGTCGTCCCAGGGACTTAGCTCGGCTTTTCATTCGTCGACTAACGGATCGGCTGAAAAATTGAACTCAATGGTGGAACAGTACATTCGGTGTTATGTGAATTATCAACAGGAGAACTGGGCGGACTTGCTGCCATTCGCAGAAGTTGCTTATAATAATGCAGTACACAGCAGTACTGGGTTGACCCCTTTTCAAATAACTACGGGCATGGATTTTGTGCCAATGCCTGAGTTGCCTAGAGAGCCACCCATGTCCATGTCCTTAACGGACTGTCAGACTGCGATGCTATCTCAAAATTAAATGAATTTCCAAACTGCCAATCTTTAAGGAAATCTTTCTTTAATTGAGCACAGCCACCGGATCATGACTCCACACGGACAAGACTGACCTTTTGCCTCCCAATCCCTCCCTTTCCGATCCCCAAATCTCTGCTTCTCATTGGCTGTCTTCCAAGTCATTCTTCAGACTTCTTTTCCTCGTCATTTCCCAGGAATGTGCCCCCTCCCCTCATTTCCACGACAACCCGACTTCAAAGGGATTTAGCAGGCAAAAGTTTCAGAGTTTATCTCTCGCTCTCCTCTGCTCTCTATGCCAGCGTTGAAATGCTGACACAGACTTTATGACCTCATTGAAAAAGGGTTGGGAGAATACAAAAAAAGCTTTAGTGGCGTCAGCGGAAAAATATAAGGCCCAGGCCAACAAACACCGGGGTCTCCAACCACCTTTCCGAATAGGTGATAAGGTGTATTTGTCAACCAAGTACCTAAGATTGAGGGTGCCCAGCAAGAAGTTTGGACCCAAATTCATAGGTCCCTTTTCTATAGTGAAAGTGATTAACCCAGTGACTGTCCAACTTAGGCTCCTCGCATATTAGGGAAAATACACCCCGTTTTCCACAGCAGCTTATTGAAACCGGTCAGAGAATCTACCCTCAGACCTTTGCCAGCTGCTCCACCCCCTCCTTTAGTAATTCAAGGGGAAACTCATTATGAGGTGAAGAAAATCCTGGACTCCAGACTCTACAGGGGACGATTACAATATTTGGTGCACTGGAAAGGTTACCCTTTGACTGAAGCTACTTGGGTCAAGAGTTGGGATGTGAAGGCTGATGCACTCGTGAAACAGTTTCATGACAAATTTCCTGACAAACTGAAGGGTCCTCCTGGGGGGGGAGGGGAGGTTAAAGGGATTGGTGCTAAGCGTTAACCCCTTTCTTTTGTGTTTTGTCTGTTTTATTTTCAGGATGTGGTTCTTTTTGCAAAGGGGGACGCCTGTCAGCCTTGGAAGCCATATTAGGCTGGAAGCTTCAATGCTGCCACCTCCTCATGTGTGGGAAAGTAGGAGGGGGATTTAGGAGAGGGGAATTAGTAGACATAATAACATTCTTCCTTTCGGTCAAGGTTAGGGGCTAGGTCGAGGTGGAACGGATGTTGATTGGAGCATGTGATCGAAAGGGGAGAAGTGGGATGGTTTTGGGAGCTTTGACTTACTGAAGGAAAGCCCGGGCTTTTCAGATTCGGGATTTCCCAGATGTGCCAGTTTACCTATTCTAGTAAAGAGAACTTTGGAAAATGCCTGCTTCCGCATCTTTACTGGGAGTTGGGGGTTTTCTGGAACGCTGACATTTTCTTCTTTTAGTAGCTAAATTGAGTCCATTTATGTTTATTGTAATCAGTTTTTTTTCTTCCATGTTTATATTTTATAAGAAGGGTTTATTGCTCTAGTAGATCTCGGTTCATGTTGCTCTTTGTATTCCACCTTGCCACCCACTGCACCTTCTTCTTTTTCAATCATTGCTAGACATTCCTCTTGTAATTCAGTCAGTGATTTTTCTCTTCTTATCTCCCCTTCTTTTTCTCTAAAGTATTTTACATAAAAGGCTTTTGCTTTATCAATTGAATCTATTCTGTATTTTTGTTGTTGCCAAGTAAACACCAGGCCTTCTGGTATCAACCATCTGTAGTTCACACCTTTCTGAAGTAATATTTTAGTCAAAAAATGATATTCTCTTCTCATCTCCCTCACTCTTCTCGGTATTTGCTTCAGAACCACAATCTCCTTATCCTTATATTTCAATGTTTTCTCTCTAGTAATCTACAGTATTTGTGTTTTAATCAATTTCTTAGTAAATCTTATATGGACTTCTCTTGGTAGCTTATTCCTCATTGCATATCTTGTATAAACTCGAAATATCTCGTCTATACCATCCATCATCTTTTCTTTGGGAATTTCTAATGCTTCTGCTAAGATTTCTATCATTATTTCTGCCAAGTTTTCACCCTTTTCTTCTTCTATATTTTGAAATCTGAGATAAAATTCTGATTTGTCCATCTTCCATCATATTCCACTCTTATCTCGTTCAACCTCGTCCAATCTAGTGTCAATATCTCTGATTTTTTTATCTCTTTGTTCTTCCTTTTCTTCAATTTTTTGGAGTCTTTCCTCATATTTCTTCATCATTTGATGTATGTTCTCCACTTTTTCATCTGTTTTTTCTGTTCTTTGTTCAATTTTTTCCCGATCTTTGTTCAATTTTTTCTGCTCTCTGCTCAATATTCTCTACTCTTGATTGTATGTTTTGAATTCCTTGCCAAATCATCTGCAACGTCGCTTCCTTTTCCTTCTCTCTTTCCTTCTCCTTTTCCTGTTGCAACATCGTCTGTATTGATCGTTGTCCTCCAGATGGTGAAGAGGAAGGAGTCAATGTAGAAGAACCAATAGCTGTTGCCTTTTTACTCATTTCTGTGAAGTGGTTACGAAAAGTTCAAACAAATAAAAAAATCTTCAGGTTCTTCTATACTTTAATCCATTTATATGTAGGACAAATATTATCCCAAGTGGCAATAAGAAAAGGAAAAGCCAAATAAAACCACAAGCAATAGAGGAAAGGAAAAAATCTTCAGGCTCTTGTATGCCTTAATCCAATTAAACAGAGGGATATTGAACACCTTAACAATCTCTCTTCAAGGAAGGAGAAGGAAAGGGGGGGGGGGGAGAAAAAAAAGAAGTTCCAAAAAAGAAAAAGAGAAAAAATAAACACAAATAAAATATCTATGTATATGTGAAAAGTTAAAAGTCTTCCAAAAAATTACAGTCCAGTTAAAAATAATTAAATAGGGGAGAAGTGGAGAAGTAACATCAAAAAGAAGAAAAAAGAAAAAATAAACTTTCTGTCTGAAAGAAAAATCCACAACAGTATTGTTAAGGATATTCTTGGCTCACAACCGGTGTTGTGGGTTATTGAGCAGAGTACCCTTTGAGTTTACGCACGAAAGCGACTGAGAATGATTGTGAACAATAACAGTTAACATACAAACAAACTGGGTTTTGATAGTATTTTACTTTTAGGGAAAAAGCAAAATCATAGTCCAAAAACAATCCAAGTCATACACATATAAAGTGAGATAAAGATCAGTCCAGGGATATTTTCATATATAAAGTCTTCTTACCAGTTGTAGAAAAATACAATAAAACAGATCTTCTTTAGTTTCAATCTGGAACAAAGTTCAATATAAAAACAGTCAATAAATATTAGAGAAGCAATAAATAGCCATGATCAAGCAATGATCATGCAGAGAGATCAAATGTAGAATTACAGTATATCAGCAGGTAAAATGGTGTAGTGTATTGAGTCTGTATTCTTCTGCGGCCTTCTGTAAGGCTGTTTTAACCTTAGGCCAGACTAGGCGGATTTTTTCTGCCCACCCAGCTGGGGTCTCTGTGTTTTGTGAATGTGGTTCTCATTCTGGGATCGCCAGGAATTCCATGCCGTACACCACCTGGAAGGGGGAAAGGCCCGTGCTGCGGTGTACTACGTTATTATAGGCCACCTCCGCAAAAGGTAAGAGGCTTGACCAGTCTGATTGCTGGTATGACACGTAACACCTCAGGTAACGTTCCACCATAGCATTGGCTCGTTCAGCCGCTCTGTTGGTGCTGGGATGGAATGCCAAACTCAGCCCTTGGGTGGATCCAATCAAACGTATAAACTCTCTCCAGAACCTAGCGGTGAACTGAATGCCCCAGTCTGATACGATGCACCTGGGTACCCCATGTAGGTGGTAGATATGTTGAAGAAACAGGCTCATTAGTCGCTGGGCGGAAAGTATGCCTTTACATGGCACGAAATGTGCCTGCTTCGAGAACAAATCCACCACCATCCATATCACCGTATAGCCGTTACTACTAAGGAGATTGACTATGAAATCCATAGCGATTTCATCCCATGGCCTACTGGGATCAGCTACTGGTTGTAATAGGCCTATGGGTTTTCCTGACCTCGGTTTGGCTGATGTGCACGTTGGACACCCCTTCACATAATCCTCAATGTCCACCCGCATCCGTGGCCACCAAAATTGCCTTCTTACTAAATGTAATGTCTTCAAAAACCCGAAATGACCAGCTGATTTGGCATCGTGGCATCATCTCAACACAGCAGTCCGGAGGCTGTTAGGGATATACAATTTTTCCCCTTTCCAGGCCAAACCCTCCCTGTGAGTTACCAGGGTCCGGTTATCCACTAGCCAAGGATCACTCAGTACAGCTGACTTTAGTTCAGTCTGGAACGGGGTGTCTGCTAGTACGCCTTTCAATGGCTGACTGGGTGGTATGAGAGCTTCCACTACCTCCTCCCATTTGCTATTATATTGGGGCATATGGGACAAAGCATCAGCTAGGAAGTTTTTCCCAGTCGGAACGTACTTTAGGCAGAATGAGAATCGTTGGAAATACTGCGCCCACCTTACTTGTTTTGGGGACAACCTCCTCGGTGTTTGTAGGGCTTCCAGGTTCTTGTGATCCGTCCACACCTCAAATGGGTGTGGGGCCCCTTCAAGGAGATGTCGCCAAGTCAAGAGCACCCACCGCACGGCGAACGCCTCCTTCTCCCAGATTGCCCACCCTTGTTCTGTAGATGTCAGTTTTCGAGAGGTGTAGGCACAAGGCTGCAATTGGCCCTGATCGTTTTTCTGTAATAGAACAGCTCCTACAGCTACATCGCTGGCGTCTACCTGCACTATAAACACTTGCATTGGATTGGGGTGTTTAAGGACCGGTTCACGTGCAAAAAGTACTTTTAGCTGCTCAAACGCCTTTTGACATTCAGGTGTCCAATTCAACGGCTGCCCTGGTCTTGGTTTTGATGTTGTGGGTTTCGTCCGCAACAAATCCGTCAGTGGCAACGCTACCCTAGCAAAAGAGGGAAAAAACTGCCGATAGAAATTGGCAAACCTGAGGAAACTCTGTAACTGTTTTCTGGTCCTCAGGGCTTGCCATTCCAACACTGCTTGGACTTTTCAGGGATCCATTTCCACACCTTCCCCGGATATTCTATATCCCAGGTAATCCAATCTTGTTTGGTGAAACTCGCATTTTGATAGTTTCACGAACAATTTGGCTGCCAACAACTTTTCCAACACTTGATGAACCAATCGGGTGTGCTCTTCCATTGTTTGAATATAGATCAAAATGTCGTCCAGATACACAAGGACCCCCCGGTATAGACATTCATGCAGGACTTCATTGATCAACTACATAAACACCGCGGGGGGGGGGGGGGGCTGTAACCTGAATGGCATGACTTGGAATTGGAAACTTCGCAAGGGACAATTGAATGTGGTCTTCCACTCATCCCCTGGTCAGATACGCACCCTGTAATATGCCTCACGTAGGTCAAGTTTTGTGAAGATGCGGCCAGTTGCTAAAGTGGCTAGGAGGTCTTTCATTAATGGCAGAGGGTACAAAATGCTCCACGCACACTCCGTTAAGGTCACAAAAATCAACTCACAAACACAAACCCCCCATCTTTCTTCTCTCTGAAAAGGACGGGTGCTGCCATATGGGATCTACTGGGTTTGATGAAACCTCTTGCTAGATTTTTATCAATGTATCATCTCAATTCCTCAAGTTCTCTTGGTGTCATTGAGTACATACGAGGTTTTGGCAACTTGGCCCCTGGGATTAACTCAATGGCACAGTCCGTCGGCCGATGAGGGGCAACATCTCACACTCCTCCTCACTAAATACAGCAGCCAGATCCCCCTATATACTGGGGAACCCCTGATCTGGTTGAGCTAGTACTGGGGCTTCTCCCATCCCTGTTCCTCCTCGTATCTGCTCAGCCGCGGGCGGCTCTGGACCAAGTGTCAAACACAGTTTTCGAAACCCACCTTCCCACCATATTGTGGGCTCCCATTTATCAAGCCACGCTAAACCCAATATGATTGGCTCAATCATTTTCTCGACTACAATAAACCAAATTATCTCTCAATGGTTCCCTATTTCTAATTGAACTTGTTCCATTAAATGGGTAGCCGGCGCTCCCCCCAGTAACTACCCATCCATCTGTTCAAATTTGACAGGGGTTCTCAACCATACAATGTGAATCCCCAATTTGTTCACCACAGCCTGGCAGATTAGGCAACGAATGCATCCTGAATCCACCAAGGCCCTGTATCTGATTCCTTTAGCTGAGTGAGGGTTCCAGACTATGACAGGGATTACAAAGGGACAGATGGGGCTGCTCACCATCGGGTCCTCTGGGTCCTCATCATCGCTGTCCCTGGACACCACTGGGAACCTCCCTGGGCTTGGCATAACTCCGGCCTCTCTGATTGGTGTCTCAGCATCTGCCGTCAGAGTCTGTGTCACTTGGGACCATTCAGGCGTCGCTCGGGTCTGTCCCCTCGCTCTTTCCACACCTGAAGGTGGTTTTTGAGCTGGTGTTCGTGGAACTGGCATGGGGCACTCCACCACTCGGTGTCCCACTTGATTACACCTAAAACAATGAAACAATGGCCTCCGGGCCTGATCAGTAGGATCTGGGACAATACCTGCAGTTCATGTCTCCCTTGGGAGCTGAGGCCGTTCCATCGGTTTTTTAAGTTGTCCCGTATTCCCGTCCCCCCGTGCTCTGAATTCTCTCAGTCCCACATCCAGATCTATCACCACCCTAAACCAATCGCTTAACCAAGGAGGTAATCCTCGATACACACAGGCCTGCCGGAGGTCCCGGTCCAACCCCATGCAAAATTGATGGACCAGGAGACACTCTGGCCTTGCCATCAAATGCCCAGCGATCCTGCACGAGGGGGTGTTGGCATCCTGGGTCCAGTAATGCCAGTAAGAGCTGAGCTGTGCCACCATTCCCCTGTGGCTGTCTGTCCAGTCCTTGCTCTCTGGTTTTGTTGACCTTCCTCTGGGCACCCCGCACTCCGTGTCTGCCAGACCTTGGGTCTAACCACCGGTTGGTCAGTACCCTCCTGTGCCTCCTCTTCTGTTGGCCCTTCCTCTGCCACCGTCTCTGTCTCTATCCCCTCTGGAGATGTCCCCTCTGCCATTCTCCAAACCTTCTGGTTGCCAAACGAAGTTGTAGGATGATGAGAGCGCTGACTTTCTCTCGGTTTGTCTATTCCCAGTCTTTTGCTCCACAAAAGACCAGCAGCCAAAGATGGTTTGCAAGGCTTTTAATCACCGAACACAGCCAAATCACAGTACAAGTCGAGTAATAGGTTCAAAGTCAGCGCTGAGAGCAGCCACGTCTCAGCGCTATTTATCCATTATTTCCTGTTTAAGCCACCATCCGGCAGCTAACGCCACCCCCCATCAGCTGTTTGTCAGTTCTTTGTATTTCCCACCCTCTGTGTGTCTCCAATGTTCCGTAATGTCATCAAATGCCGACAGGCTATGAAGGGAGCCGGAAGCCTTTCCATTGCTGCTGTTTGCTGCTGTTTGCCTCCCGATGCCTCGCGAGTGCCGTCCGCCACCCGGATCACCTCCCACCATCCCAGGCGTCATTGTAGGTAACTTCGATGACCGCATTTCCCCCATCCCTCCCATATGTGACGGGTCCCCGCAGGGGCTCAACACTAAGATGATTAAAGGCCTGGAGACTAAAACATATGAAGAAAGGTTGCAGGATTTGGGTTTGGCTATCTAGAGAAAAGATGAACTAGGGATGATATGATAGCAGTATTCCAGTACTTGAGAGGTTGAGATGCTGCTGGTTTAAGGGGGAATACAGGTAGTCCTCAATTTGCAACCACAATTCAGTCCAAAATTTCTGTTGCTAAGCAAGGACAATTGTTAAGTGAATTTTGCCCATTTTATGACCTTTCTTGCTACGGTTGTTAAGTGAATCATTGTAGTTGCTAAGCTAGCAACATGGTTTTTAAGTGAAGCTGGTTTCCCCATTGGCTTTGCTTGTCAGAAGGTCAAAAAAGAGGATTGCATGAACCCAGGACACTGCAACCGTCATAAATACGAGTCAGTTGCCAAGTGTCTGAATTTTTGATCATGTGACCATGGAGATGCTGCCACAGTCACAAGTATGAAAAACGGTCACTAAGTGAACTGCTGTAATTTGAAGACTACCTGTACACCACTTTGAAACCAGAAGATCTAAGGGCAGCTTCAGTTTATCTCATCCTGGCTAGGAACAAGTTGATGGCCACATCATGTGAACTTGACAGAAAAAATACATTTCCTGGTTCAATGCAAGTGAGGACATGGCTTAAATTTAATAGCTTCAATTTAGAGACTGATGAATAATATGATATGGTTTCGGAAGAGACTGCGTTACCTAACCTGGAGCAGGTATGTTAAATATGGTGTTATCACTCTCACTCTCTCATACTGGTCACTGGAAGTTCAACATGGCACTTCATGGCAATGAACTCTCTGAGGATCTGAAAAAACCAAATTGTTGCTCTACATAAAGATGGCCTAGGCCTGTGATGGCGAACCTATGGCACGCGTGCCACAGGTGGCACGCGGAGGCATTTCGGTGGGCATGCGAGCGTTGCCCTAGCTCAGCTCCAGCGTGCATGCGAGCACCGGCCAGCTGATTTTCGGGCCTTCTGGGCCCCCCAGAAGTTGGGAAACTGGCCCTTTCCCGCCTCCAGAGGGCCTCCAGGGGGGTGGGGAAGGCTGTTTTCACCTTCCCCAGGCTCCTAGAAAGCCTCTGGAGCCTGGGGAGAGTGAAAAATGGGCCTTCCGGACCCACCGGAAGTCAGAAAACGGGCCATTTCTGGCCTCCGGAGGGCCTTGGGGGGGGAAGGCTGTTTTCACCCTCCCCAGGCTCCAAGAAAGCCTCTGGAGCATGGGGAGGGCAAAAAACAGGCCTACTGGGACCACTGTGCCATCATGTGCCAAAAGCAATGGAGCACGGGGGGTCACGTGTTGTTGTGGCCCATATACAGCCTGTGCGGCTGGTGGCTGATTCGGACAGTGAGGAGGCTGGGGTGGTGCTGCGCCAGCAGCCTGTGCAGCTGGCACTCGAGTTGGACAATGAGGCTGGAGAAGATGTGGTGCCAGAGGCGGAGATTCAGCCAGGGCCTTCAGAACCTCCAGAAGCTCCCTTTAAGTGAAGAGGATGAAGAGGAGGAGCCTCTTCTCAATGCACGGGCGCGCAGAGCTGCCAAAAGGCAGGAGTGGCTCCTCAGGAGGAGGTCTCCTCGAGAGTAAGGCTTGGGGCTAATTGGCCACTCCCTTAGCCTATTTAAGGAGGAATGCCGACTGAAGCAATTTTTCAGGGAACAACTTCGTTCACTCTCCTTCGTGCCTCGATCTTAGTTCTTTGCAAATTGGTTCTGGGCTTTCTGCCAACCATAGTAAGATTAAGATTATTTATTCTTTGGATTCTTGTAGGCTGTTAAGAAAGTTAATTAACAGCCTTTGTTTGGAAAAAAAAAACTTATTTAATTTAGTAAAACTAAGGTTTGTACAGACTTTGTGTGTGCTGCGTTCTTTGGGGTCCATAGCTGGGGCAGAACACACGTGCATGCATGGGGGGGGGGGCAGGGTGCATTGAATTACGGGTGTGGGCACATGCTTGCAACCCCCCCGCACTCCCCCTGCTTTTGGCATGCAACGGCAAAAAGGTTAGCCATCATTGGCCTAGGCTATAAGAAGATTGCCAAGACCCTGAAACTGATCTGCAGCACTGTGGCCAAGACCATACAGCGGCAATCTTTCCCAACCTGTGGTCTTGCAGTACAGTTAGTCTTTGACATACAACCATTTGCTTAGTGACTGTTCGAAGTTACAACAGCACTGAAAAAAGTGACTTATGACCGTTTTCCCCACTGCCGCATCCCCACGATCACATGATCAAAATTTAGACACTTGGCAACTGACTCATATTTATGAGAGTTGCAGTGTCTCAGGGTCATGTGATCACCTTTTGCAATATTCTGACAAGCAAAGTCAGAAGCCAATTTGCCTACAGGTTAAAATCCAATGCAGGTAGTCCTCGACTTATGAGCGCAACTGAGCCCACAATTTCTGTTGCTAAGCAAGTAGATCCTGCTACCTTTCTTGCCACCGTTGTTAAGTAAATCACTGCAGTTGTTAAACTAGTAACGCGGTTACTAGCTGATTTACTTAACAACCAGGTTACTAGCTTAACAACTGCAGTGATTCACTTAACAGCAGCGGCAAGGAAGGTTGCAAAATTGGGAAAAACTCACTTAACAACCATCTTGCTTAGCAATGGAAATTTGGGGCTCCATTGTGCTCATAAATTGAGGAGGCATATGTGACACTCATACCTAAAGAAGATACAGATCTACAATTGATTAAAAACTATAGACCAATTTCGTTATTAAATGTAGACTATAAAATTTTTGCTTCAATAATGGCAAATAGGTTGAAAAAACCGCTAAATGAATATATTCATACTGATCAAAATGGATTCTTACCAAAAAGACAAATTAGAGACAATATGAGGATGATTTTGGACACTTTGGAGTATTATGAGACCCAGAAAAACAGATGGCGTTGATGTTTTTAGATGCACAGAAAGCTTTTAATAACATGAACTGGCAGTTTATGATAAAACAATTAGAGAGAATGGATTTTGGGGAGAGATTTACAAATATTATAAAAACAAAATATGACAGACAATTTGCCAAGATAATGATGAATGGAGAAATGACAGAAAAGATTAATATAATGAAAGGTACTAGACAAGGATGTCCTCTATCACCATTGCTTTTTATCCTGACCCTAGAAGTTTTAAATAGAAATATTAGACGAAACGACGAGATAAAAGGGATGAAAATTTAAAAAGAGGAGTACAAATTGCAAGCGTTTGCAGATGATTTGGTATTCATTATAGAGGAACCGCAAACAACAGGCCCTAAATTACTAGAACAGATAGAAGGATATGGAAAAGTTCCTGGCTTGAAAATAAATAAAGATCTTAAAGATCTTGGTGAAAAATACAACAGAAAAACAAAACAGAGAGATAAAAGAAAATTTAGACATACAAGTGGTGAAAAAAGTTAAATGCCTGGGAGTATATTTAACCTCAAGATATGCAATAATAAAAGAAGAAAACTATTACAAATTAAAACAACAAATTGAAAAAGACTTGGAAAAATGGAAGAATCTTCAACTATCACTTATGGGATGGATTGCATTGATAAAGATGAACATATTACCAAGATTGCTATTTCTATTCCAAACTGTGCCAATAAAAATTGAAAAGACTTACTTTCAATATCTTAATAAGATAATGAGGAAATTTATATGGGAAGGGAAAAAGGAAGAATAAGTATAAAAATCCTGCAAGACACAAGATTTATTTATTTATTTATTTATTTATTTATTTATTTATTTATTTATTTATTTATTTATTTATTTATTTATCAAATTCTATACCGCCCTATTCCCGAAGGACTCAGGGCAGTGAACAGCCAAGATAAAATACAAATAATACAAATATTAAAAATCCCTTAAAATTATTAAATATTTAGGCCGAAACACAGATTAAAACACCCAATTTATAAAATCACGAATTAAAAAATTTAAAAGAGGGGAGTTAGGCCAGGCCAGCTTGCTGAAATAGAAAAGTTTTGAGAGCACGGCGAAACGTGCGCAGGTCCGGGATCCTCCGTATCTCTGGGGGGAGCTCGTTCCAGATAGTAGGTGCCCCCACAGAGAAGGCTCTCCCCCTGGGGGCCGCCAGTCGACACTGTTTGGCCGACGGCACCCTGAGGAGCCCCTCTCTATGAGAGCGTACTGGTCGGTGAGAGGCTATTGGTAGCAGAAGGCGGTCTCGTAAATACCCCGGTCCGATGCCATGGAGCGCTCTAAAGGTGGTAACCAAAAACCTTGAAGCGCACCCGGAAGACCACCGGGAGCCAGTGCAGCTCGCGCAGGAGGGGGGTCACATGGGAGCGCAACGTCGCTCCCATAACCACCCGTGCGGCCGCATTCTGGACCAGCTGGAGCCTCCGGGTGCTCCTCAAGGGGAGCCGCATGTAGAGAGCATTGCAGTAGTCCAAGCGGGAAGTAACGAGAGCATAAGTGACCGTATTTAACGAGTCCCGATCCAGAAAGGGACGCAACTGGCAAATCAGGCGGACCTGATAAAAAGTCCCCCTGGCTACGGCCGTCATGTGCTCTTCTAAAGACAGCCGTGAGTCCAGGAGGACACCCAAGTTGCGAACCCTCTCCGTGGGGGCCAATGACTCGCCCCCAATAGTCAGTGATGGCACCAACTGACTATATCGGGATGTCGGAAACCACAGCCACTCGGTCTTGGATGGGTTGAGCCTGAGATTACGTGGGGGATTTGGTTTACCAAATTGGGAAATATATTATCAGGCAGCAACATTGACATCATTGAAGGAATGGATTTAATTAAGAAATACAAGGTTGTTAATATTGGAAGGGCATGATCTACAACTAGGATGGCATGCTTTTTTGTGGTATGGTAGAAATAAGATACATACATATTTTCATAGACATTATATAAGAAATCATTGTCATTTTAAACTGGGGCCAAATAAATATATATTCTTTTAATTGTTCTTAATGTTTGTATTGTATGTTTTTATCTGGCTGTACACCGCCCTGAGTCCCTTGAGAGAAGGTGCGGTATATAAATTTGAAATAAAATAAAATAAAATAAATAAAAAATGCATTGTTATTGGTATGGGAGAAGGTTAGAGATAAATATTATGTGAAAATACCAACATGGTTATCAACAATGGAAGCTTTAATACACCCAAATGTTTTTAACTTTGGAAATATTGTTAGATATAAGGATTTATTAATGGATAAGGGGGAATTGAAAGAGAAACGAGAACTGGAAGAACAGGGGATTGAGACAGATTGGTATATGTATATGCAGATACGAACAAGATATGAAAAAGATGCTAAATTATATGGTTTTTATTTGGAAAAGACTGAGTTGGATAGGCTACTCACAGGAACAGAGGAAAATTTAAATTTTTTTATAATTTCTTTCTGTACATTAAATTGGAGGAGGAGCAAGTAAAAGAAACAATGATAGCTTGGGGAAGAAATTTTGGATATTCAATTGATCTTGAAAAATGGCAACAATTATGAGAAAGGAACTACAAATTAACGATGTCCACTGCATATAAGGAAAATCAATATAAAATGTTTTATAGATGGCATATGCCACCGGAGAAGTTAGCAAAAATGTTTAAAGATAAATCAGCTAAATGTTGGAAATGTCACCAATTACCAGGATCTTATTACCATATGTGGTGGACATGCCCTGAAGCAAAAAATTATTGGAATAAAATTAAAACTTGGTTGGACGAAATGGTACAGCAACGTATTGAACTTAAATCAGAGTTGTTCCTATTGGGTATCCTTCCTGAAAAAAATAGTAAGGAAAATATTTACCTGATTATACATGTAATAACAGCTGCAAGAATTGTTTATGCTCAAAATTGGAAAGCAGAGATTTCATCAAGGTGCTCGGCCCTCAGAGAGGATAATTATTTACCATTGATTAGAAATATTAAACAGGATCTGGAAAAGTGGGGAAGACTACAGATATCATTATTAGGCAGAATCGCGGCAATAAAAATGAGCATATTACCCAAGTTATTGTATCTATTCCGAACGGTCCCTGTTAAATTAGATAAAAAATTCTTTCTGGAGCTCAATAGCATCATCAGGAAATTTATTTGGGAGGGAAAGAAACCAAGGATAGCAATTAGGAATTTACAGGACAAGAAGGAAAGAGGGGGTTTCGGATTACCTAAATGGGAGTTATATCAAAAAGCTGCAAACCTAGTATGGCTGAAAGAATGGGCAACCCTAAGAAATAAAAGACTGTTAACTCTAGAAGGGTATGATCTCCAGAAGGGTTGGCATGCATATCTCTGGGATACTGGGAAGAAAATAAAAACTTACTTCCATAGACATAAAATAAGGGAGATCTTGATACAAATATGGGGAGAGATGAGACAGAAGCACTATAGGAAAATTCCGAGATGGCTTTCCACCATGGAGGCTATAATATATCCAAATGTATTAGAAATGGGTAAAACGTTCAGATACAATGAATTATTAGATGGGGGAGGGAACCTTAAAACAAGGGAAGAATTGATGGAACAAGGTATTTCTATAGACTGGTGGCCATATAACCAAATTAAATCCAGATATAAAAAAGATAAGGAGGAATTTGGCATTGAAATGAGCATAAATGGATTTGATAAGATATGGATGGGTACGGACGACAAAATTTTAGCTAAATTATATAATTACTTATTGGAGTACGATATGGCAGAGGAAGTAGTTAAAGAACCGATGTTAGCATGGGCCAAAAATATAGGACAGAATATAAATTTGAACGAATGGGATTCAATATGGAATAATAACCTTAAAATGACAAAGGCGACGGCTTATAAGGAAAACCAATACAAGCTGTTTTATAGATGGCATATGGCCCCAGCCAGGATAGCGAAGATCTACCCCAATTCGAGCCCTAAATGTTGGAAATGTGACCATCAGCAGGGTACTTTTTATCATTGCTGGTGGACATGTAATCAGGCACAAAAATTCTGGAGGATGATATGGGTGTGGATTAGAGAAATAATAAAAGAAAATTTTGATTTTGACCCAAAAGCTTTTCTCCTGGGAATTTTGAAAACTGAATATGCAAAAAAGAAAAAAGTATTTAATTATACATATTCTGACAGCCGCTAGAATTTCCTTTGCCCAGTATTGGAAAGAAAAACAAATACCACCTCAAGAACATGTTATTGGAAAAATATTGGAGTGCGCCGAAATGAACAAATTGACTTCAGAAATTAATGACAGAGAAGATTCAGAATTTTATAGCGTGTGGGACAGGTGGTACGAATGGATGGGGGAAAGAAATAAAGAAGGTAATAGAGATTAAATTTTAACTAATTAACAAAATCTATATGAATAGTATTAGATTTAGTCTTAGGGAGTTGAGCACTATTATTTTTAAGTGTTTGAAATTAAATCTAGCTTCAAGAAACAATATCAACAAAAGACAAGCAATAATGTATGTAGATGTATATATGTATATAACTGCACCAATGAACCGAAAATGTACCGATTGTATCACTATATGTTATAATAAAATCAAATTTAAAAAAAAAAAAATGGAAAGCAGAGAAAATACCTTTGGAAGAAGAAGTAATAAAAAAAAATTAGATTGTGCAGAAATGAATAGATTAATTTTGATGATTAAGGATAGGGAAGAGTTAGAATATTTTAAGATATAGAATTATTTTTATCGTTGGTTGGAAAAGAGATATAAATGATTAATTTTATAATTATGTATAAAAACTCGATGACTAGAATATTGTTCTAGCAATGAATTGTTATAATGGTTTGGATGAAGATCAAGATAGAAGAAATTTATGGAAGAAGAAGAAGAATTTTGGAAGATAACACCGAGATGTCACAGGGAAGGGATGACTGATGTATTAAATGTTTGTTTGTCTTAAAAAAATAAAAAATAAAAAAGTTGAGGACCACCTGTGTTGGATTTTAACCTTTAGGCAAATTGGAATTAAAGATGTTGAGAAAAACTGTGTTAAAAAAAAAACGTGTTTGAAAAATCTACCTCCTTTGAAATGGAATTACTTAATTATGTTTAGCATAGTTACCATGCAAGGTATTGCTCGGGCAGGTAAGTAGTAGGGAGAAACTCATTGCTAGATCCCAGAAGGCCAGCCTCTTCAGTTGACCTGGTTTAGTAACCTACCCAGAGTTTTTCTTTTATTTAGAATATAGTACATAAAATCATAGAGCTGGAAGGGACCTCAGAGATCTTCTAGTCCAACCCCCTACTCAAGGCTGTACAAACTATGTGTGGGAGAAAGAGATTGGCTCTGTAGTCTATTAACAGTGTGCTTCCTCTATGCAGGTACAATGGGAAGTGTTAGTTTTCATTGAAATTATCAGCATGCATCCTGATCTTCCTGATCCTGGAAAATTTCAACCTCCTTAATGGCCAGTTTTAGAAAATTATCTGGATTCTGTCATCTGCAATGGAGAGAAATTTGGTGTCAGTTGCTCCTAGTTGTAAATTAAGAGCTTACACAGTTACCAAAGCTAGACTACAGGTAGTCCTCGGCTTATGACCACAATTGAACCCCAAATTTCTGTTGCTAAGCAAGACAGCTCTTAAGTGAGTTTTGCCCTATTTTACAACCTTTCCTGCAACACATGTTAAGTGAAACACTACAGTTGTTAAGTTAGTAACACAGTTGTAAATTGAATCTGGCTTCCCCATTGATTCTGCTTAATAGAAAGTTGCAAAAGGTCTTCCGGTTGATGTTGTGGCAAGAACGGCTTGGAAATTAGCGGGCTCCACTGAGCCTTGCGATATCCAGCTGGTAACTGCTGTCTGGAGGCCCTATGGGGTCAAAGCCGCCTTGTAGGGGTGGAGAAGAAAGGAGAGGTGCTTCATGGACCATGAGGAATTCACAATTTCCTCGTTAGGTTCGAAGCAAACTCTCCTGAACAGCAGCAGGGACGACGGCCATTTTTGGCAGTCACAAGCTGAGACAACTGGGACCATAAGTTTTGTGCTGGAGCAGTCCGTGGACAGAGCATTGAAACTGGGTGAGATGACTTCCAACTCTTATTCTAAAGATTTAATTCAAGTACAAGAACTTTAAAAGATAATCTCCAAGCATTAAGGAAGTGGCGATCACACACACGGAGAAGATTAAAGACTGAAAATTAAGAGGCAAAACAAATGCCCAAGGGAAGCTTTAAAATACATAAAGCCTGGAAAAAATCTTAAATAATTTGAAAGGTGATTTTTGGGAGAAACTGTCTTGCTTATTTGTATTTTTAAATCCCCTGGATTTATTGGATAACCAGCTGTTTTTGACATATGGTTTAATGTTGGACTTGGGAGCAAGAAAGCCATCTACTGGAAGAAGAGGAACATTACAGCACTATAGCGTCAGTATTCTTAGTGAAAGTGAGGTCCAATACACATACCAGTACACACAAAATAGAAGAAAGTAAATGCCATCTGGACACCTGACTTTGACTCTATTCTAGAAGATGATTTGGATATTTTGAAAATACCTAATGAGTTTCCTTTTCCTCTTGAAGATTTCTAAGATGAACTAAATTGCAAATAACTAAACTTTATTGAAACTGGCTATTGGATTATGGATTTGAAAGATTGGAGGAACCTAGTGGACTAATTTGGATTTGGATTACTAAGGCTATTTGACAGAGCATTCTACAAGGCAAAAGAAGAAAGGTGATAGAAGAAAAGAGAAAAGAAGAAAAGTTAAATAAGACTTTAAAATTTGGACAATTGGGAAGATATGTAATTGGAAAATCACAAGGCTGTAAATTACTTAAAAATTTTAAAGATTATAAATTTATGGGATTTGGAGACATAACTATGGGATTGATTGAATTTTATTAAGTTGGAGTTTTTAAATATTGAGACGTTGGAACTAAAGAGGTATACTGAGTAATTTTTATTAAATTGTTACAAAATGGATCTACAGGGGATAATAGAGGCAAATGAAGAAATAATTTTAATGCTCAAAAACATGCATGAAACTATAAAGAACAATAAGGAGACAAGGGGATTGTCTAAAGATAAAGAAATGAGTGTAGAAGCTACTCAACAATTGGGGGGTGGAAGACGAACATCCTGGTCACCACTTCTTTAACCTCCTACCATCAGGAAGGAGATATAGAAGCATGGGCAGCCATACAAACAGGCTGAAGAACAGTTTTTATCCGTGGGCTGTCAGACTCCTGAATGCGAAATAACATAATAACTACGTAGTATGATGGACTTGCAGGGCTGGGGCAACGTGTTACATGTTCACACTGGTGCAATAGGACTGGGTGTTTTGTTAATATGATTTATTGGGTTAGGGATTTTCTGTCTTCACTGTGAGTTGTATTGTGTTGGGGGGGTGCACTGAGGAAGCTCAACCAATCTCATTGTACATATGTTGTGCACTAACAATAAAGATTTTGAACTTTTGAACTTTGAACTTGAACATCATATTCAGGAAATAGATTAGAAATTAGAAGAAGAAATGGAAGAGAAAAATCAAAACGAGATGCAAGAAGATAAAGATAATGAAGAGAAGGGATTAATAAGTAGGAATCAATCAGATAATTCCTTAAAAACTTACAATAGCACAGAGAAAAAAAGAAGAATCTCTTCAGAAAAAAAAAGTTTTAAAGAAAAAAAAGAAAAATTTCACTGATGGGTGTTCAAATAATACAGCAGAAAGAGACAAAGGGCAACCCGAAGGGAATGTTCAGTAGGTATAAAAATATCAAAAAGAGTTATAAGACTCCAAGAGAGAGAAATAAAAGGGTGATTAAAAAGTAAATAAATGATGAGGACTTCCGGTCGTGACGTCCGTGTGCATGGAGCGAGAGAACGGGGCTCCGTTCTTGTAGCTCCAATATTCCCAACCAGGAAGCCAAATTAGGCACTATTGATCCTGGAGAGATTAATAGAAAAAAGAGGAATCTTCAAGGACCTCAGGGGGAAAAGCAATTGTCCCGAAGGTTCAGGAGAAACCTCTTAATTATGGTGGGGAAAAAACCAGCCATCTTGGCTGGCCCGAAGCGCTGACAGCCGAGGAGTAGGAAGCAAAAATTGAATCAACAGATCACAACGGTACAAGAAGAGACTTTAAAAAAAAACAAGTGAGGTACAGCTATATCGTGGAAGGAAAGAGCAGGGAGATCGAGGCTCCAAAATCAGCAGCAGAATTGCAGCCAGATAAACGCGGTGACGAAAAGGGAGAAAAGCGGAAGAAGGAACTTTGACAGGTAGTGACTGCATAAAAGGCAATAGATTGGGTGAGAGGAGGAAGAAAACTCCAACGGATATATTTTGAGGCTTGAGAGAGGTGTTGACTACAAAATAAATAGATTTTCTAGAAGACAATGCATTGGACTAGGACTGTGAGATTGATGGAAGGCTTTAAAGATCAGAAAGAGATAATGAGCGGCGGAACTGGAGTGGTGATTGGAGAAGTGGTGGTTCTAACGGAACTATAGACGGAGCAAAGTTGGAAAATAACGAGTTTGGAACTTTTTATCTAAAATTGTTGAAATTGGATATTTGGACATTTCTGGAGAGTGGCAGTAAAAACTATATTTGAAGAGAGTCAAAATGGAGGCTAAGCGGCAGTCAAAAGAGGGGGGGAAAGGACTGAACAGAGGACTGAGCAGAAAATGATGCGAGAGTGAAAGAGGACTGTATGGAAGAAGAACAACAAAATATATATATACATAGAACAAGTGATTAATGATAAATATCTGATTATTCTAATTAGAATTAATAGAATATATATAGTAAAATACATAGCCTTGTAGAGTGATAAACGTATTTATACAGCTGTAGTCATAATATTATAAATATAGATTGACATTCAAGGAATTGCATTATATAGGTTAAATTTAAAAACTATTTAAGTGACTCTTATAGGTAACAAATTTAAGGATATTAAAAGTAAGTCATTGTATGAAATTTTGGAAGAATTTGCAACAAATAGTAAAAATGACAAGCACAGGCACAGCGATAACCAAAATAAATAAGAAAACAACCTCAAATCAGGCATCTCTTACAGCGTCTCCAGCACAGCAAAGGTTGATAGAAACTATGCTGGGAGCAGATAAAGAAAAGGCAGGCTCCATTTCCAGTATACAAAATATTCAATCAGTGTTGGCAATGATCCAGGAGGCAATGAACAAGACACAAGAAACCATTGCGAATAATCACAGGGAAACAAAAAGAAACCATGAGGACCTTAAATCATGTTGAGAGTGTGGTTGCGCGACAGCTCCCCCAGCACCTGGATGAAACGGTGTATCTGGATCTGTTCCAGTCGGGCTTCAGGCCTGGGTACAGCATGGAAACGGCATTGGTCGCGTTGGTTGATGATCTCTGGAGGGCCTGGGACAGAGGTTGCTCCTCTGTCCTGGTCCTATTAGATCTCTCAGCGGCTTTTGATACCATCGACCATGGTATCATGCTGCACCGGTTGGAAGAGTTAGGGATGGGGGGCACTGTGTTGCAGTGGTTCTCCTCCTTTCTCTCCGACCGGTTGCAGTCTGTGTTGGCAGGGGGGCAGAGGTCGACCACAAGGCACCTCATATGTGGGGTGCCACAAGGGTCGGTCCTCTCACCCCTTCTGTTCAACATTTATGTAAAGCCGCTGGGCGAGATCATCCGTGGTTTCGGGGTGAAGTACCATCAGTATGCTGATGATACTCAGCTGTACATCTCCACCCCAGACCACCCCAATGATGCCCTTGAAGTGATGTCCCGGTGCCTGGAGGCCATGTGGATCTGGATGGGGAGAAACAGGCTCAGGCTCAACCCATCCAAGACCGAGTGGCTGTGGTTTCCGATGTCCCGATATAGTCAGTTGGTGCCATCACTGACTATTGGGGGAGAATCACTGCCCCCCACAGAGAGGGCTCACAACTTGGGCGTCCTCCTGGATTTACAGCTGTCTTTAGAAGAGCACTTGACAGCCGTGACCGGGAGGATTTTTCATCAGGTTCGCCTGATTCGCCAGTTGCGTCCCTTTCTGGATCGGGACTCGTTACGCACGGTCACTCATCACTCGTCACCCTCGTCACTTCCCGCCTGGACTACTGCAATGCTCTCTACATGGGGCTCCCCTTGAGGTGCACCTGGAGGCTCCAACTGGTGCAGAGTGCAGCTGCGCGGGTGGTTATGGGAGTGACATGGCGTTCCCATGTAACACATCTCCTGCATGAGCTGCACTGGCTCCCGGTGGTCTTCCGTGTGCACTTCAAGGTCTTGGTTACCACCTTTAGAGCGCTCCATGGCTTAGGACCTGGTTACTTACAGGACCGCCTGCTGCCACCAGTAGCCTCCCACCGGCTGGTACGCTCTCATAGAGAGGGGCTCCTCCAGGTGCTGTCAGCCAAACAATGTCGACTGGCGGCCCCCAGGGGGAGAGCCTTCTCTGTGGGGGCACCTACTATCTGGAATGAGCTCCCCCCGGAGATACGGAGGATCCCAGATCTACGCACCTTCCGCCGTGCTCTCAAGACCTTTTTATTCCATCAGGCTGGCCTGGCCTGTTTCCCTTTTTCCCCTTTTTAAAACGTAAATTTTAATTCGTTTTTAATTTATTGGCGTGTTTTAAATCTGTCTTCGGCCAAATTGTTTTATTTGATTTTATTCAGTTTTAAATTTTGTATTTATGTTTTTTATCCTGTGGCTGTTCACTGCCCTGAGTCCTTCGGGAGTAGGGCGGTATACAAATCAAATAAAACTAAAACTAAACTAAACTAAATCTGATGTGGGAGAAATAAAAGACAACATAAAAAAAATGGATGATAAAATAAAAAAAATCCAACAGAACATTTCTAGGAATGAGCAAAGGATCCAAAAAGTAGAATCAAAAATGGAACAAACAGATAAGAAAATAGAGACGTTGGAACAAAAACAGATGTCAACTAATAGGGAACTAGAAGAATCGATTGTGCATCTGGAAATGGAGAAGGCATCATTTTATCTTAGGTTCCAGAATATTACGGAAAATAAGGATGAAGACTTAGGAGAGATAATGGCGGAGATCCTGGCAGAAACAACACAAAGAGATAAGGAGGTTATACGAAGGGACATTGATGAGGTCTATAGAGTGCACACAAATTATGCGCGTAGGCACAAACTGCCAAAGGAAGTGCATGTTAGATTTACTAAAAAAACAATAAAGGAAGAAATCTATAAAAAAAATGAGAGATGAGGCAATATTGTATAAAGGAAAGGAGATAATAACACTCAAATAAATCCCAAGATGAGTAAGATACCAGAGAAAAAATTACAACTTTCTCACATCACAATTAAACAAATATAAAGTCATGTTTCGATGGCTGATACTGGAGGGCATCCTAATCTCTTGGCAAGAGAAGAAATTTAAGATAGATACCTTGGAAAAGGCCCAGGAGTTTTTTGAACATCATTTTGCCTTGGAGGAAGATCAAGAAAGCAGGGAGGAATCAGAGAGTAAAAGCCAAGAAGAATATGCCACGGAAGAAACTGAAGGAGAACAAGAGGAAAAGAGAAGATTGAAAAGAGAACGAATAGAGAGGGAGCGAGGAAAAAAACCCAAATAGTAACAATAAACACAAGAAGACTAAGGACAACGAATAAATAAGAATGAAGATGGAACAAGAATTAAAAATGATTTCAATAAACATATATGGTTTAAATGCACCAGCCAAAAGAATGCAAACATTTACAAAGTTGCAAAGATTGGAGATGGATATCATAAATTTGCAGGAAGTACACATTAAGAAACAACACAGAAAGATGCTAGAGAATCCAAGACTAGGAAATTTATATACTTCATTAGCAGAACAAAAAAAGCGAGGAATAGCAGTTTATATCAAAAAACATTTGAAAACAAAACAAATATCTACGGTTATCTACGGGACCGCCTGCTACCACCAATAGCCTCCCACCGGCCAGTACGCTCCCATAGAGAGGGGCTCCTCCGGGTGCCGTCGGCCAAACAATGTCGACTGGCGGCCCCTAGGGGGAGAGCCTTCTCTGTGGGGGCACCTACGATCTGGAATGAGCTCCCCCCGGAGATACGGAGGATCCCAGATCTGCGCACCTTCCGTCGCGCGCTTAAGACTTTCCTATTCCATCAAGCTGGCCTGGCCTAAATCTTCTCCCCTTTTTAAATGTAAATTTTTTAAATTTTTTAAATGTAAATTTTAATTTGTTTTAAATTATGGGGTATTTTAAATTCAGCCAAATTATTTAATTCGTTTTTAATTCATTTTAAATTTTTTGTATTTATGTGTTTTATCTCGTGGCTGTTCACCGCCCTGAGTCCTTCGGGAGAAGGGCGGTATAGAAATTTAATAAAATAAATAAATAAAAATAAATAAATATACACAGATGAGAATGGAAGGATCTTAATGATTGAAATACAAACAGAACAAAAAACAATATTATTGATTTCAATTTATGCACCAAATGATAACCAAAATGAATTTTATAAAAAGATACATGACAAAGTAAAAGAATTAGAATACGAAAACATCTGCATAATAGGTGACTTCAACGCAATTACGGACATGAAAAAAGACTACCAGAGTAATAAGAAAAATAAAACTAAGAAAAAGACACTTCCAGATACATTTAAAGAGATGATACAGGAACTATGTCTTCAAGATACATGGAGGGAGGTAAATAAAGAGAAAAAACAATACACATTGTATTCTAGTCCACACCAATCATGGTCTAGAATAGACATGGTATGGATGACGACAGAACTTAGAAAAGATGTAGAAGAAGTGGAAATAATGACAAATATGTGGGCAGATCATAACCCAGTAAAAGTAATATGGAAAGGACAACGGACAAGGAAAAGATGGATGATGAATAAAGAAATATTAAAAGATAAAGAATACGTTCAGATGATTGAAAAAGAAATGAACATATTTTTCAAGATAAACACAAAAGAGGAAACTTCTCTTCAAAATCTATGGGACATGGCAAAAGCATACATAAGAGGTCTAACAATTGTGTATATGGTGAAGAAAAATAAAAACAAACAACAAGCACGAGACAACCTGTTAAAAGAGCTTAAAGAATACGAATCTGACCTACAGAAGGATCCTCAAAATAAAATGACCAAAGGAAAAATAAATTTGATAAAACATAAAATTAATTTGATCACACAAATAGAGATAGCATGGAAAATTAAGTCAGCAAAGCAAAACTATTTTGAATATGCGAATAAAATGGGACGTTGGTTGGCGTATAAACTGAAAAAAGAAAACGAGAAAAGAACGATACACCAATTACAAGATGAGAAAGGAGAGACATTATAGAAATGAGGATAAAAAAATATAGCATTTTTTTTTTCAAAAGCTATATGAGCAAGAGGAGATATTTGAAGAAGACATTAAACAATATTTAAATAAATCAGATTTAAAAGAATTAGAAGAGACACACAGGGGAATATTGAATAGGCCAATTAGTATGATTGAATTAATAGACGCAAGAAAAAAACAGAAAAATAATAAAACTCCAGGTCCAGATGGCATCCCGGCAGAATTTTATAAGTTGTGTCAACAATCACTAGATGAAATTATACTTGAAACTTTTAATGATGCACTTTTGAAGGCCAAAATACCCAATTCTTGGACAGAAGCCATTATCACGCTTATTCCAAAAGAGGAGACAGACCAATCACAAATCAAAAATTATAGACCAATATCGTTACTAAATGTAGATTACAAATTATTCACATTGATTATCGCAGAAAGACTAAAAAAAGTAATAAACGAATATATTCATTCTGATCAGAACGGCTTTCTGCCAAAAAGACAAATAAAAAATAATATGAGAATAATAATTGATGTATTAGAATACTATGAAGCAAATTCAGATAAACAAATGGCACTAATATTCTTGGATGCACAAAAGGCCTTCGACAATTTAAATTGGAAATTTCTCACTTTACAATTGGAAAATATGAAATTCGGCAATAAATTTGTAAATATGATAAAGAAAATATACTCATCTCAAACAGCAAAAATAACAATAAACAGCGATATGATGGAACAATTTATAATATCAAAAGGAGTGAGACAGGGATGCCCTTTATCCCCTTTATTGTTCATACTATCTTTAGAGACACTGCTAAATGAAATTAGAAGAGACAAGGAAATAAAAGGACTGAAAGTTAAAAAAGAGGAATATAAACTTCAAGCCTTTGCCGATGACTTGGTCTTCATCATAGAGCAGCCAATATTAACAGGACCCAAACTGTTATGAAGAATAGAAGAATATGGGAAGGTAGCAGGACTCAAAATTAATAGGCAAAAAACAAAGGCACTAACGAAAAATCTTACAAAACAACAAGAGAAAAAACTAGAAGACAGAATGGGTATACAAATGACAAAAAAAGTAAAATATTTAGGAATATGGCTAACAAACAAAGGATCATCGATTAGAGAAGACAACTACAATAAACTAACAAGACAGATAAAAAAAGATCTAGAAATTTGGAGCAAACTACAGTTATCATTTTTGGGGAAGATAGCCTCAATTAAAATGAATGTGCTACCAAGAATGTTATTTTTATTCTAAGTGATTCCGATAAAACTGGGGAAGAATTTTTTTAAAGATTTTAACAAACTTATAGTGAACTACATTTGGCAGGGGAAGAAAGCAAGGATCAAAATAAAACATTTACAAGTTACAAGGGAGAGAGGAGGATTAGCACTTCCAGACTGGGAAACATATTAGAAAGCAACTTCATTGATATGGATTAAAGATTGGATGGAACTAAAAAACAAAAGAATACTGTCATTAGAGGGGTACGACCTACAAAGAGGATGGCATGCTTTCCTGTGGGAGGGAAAAAGTAGACAACACGGATATTTTCAAAGACATTTGATCAGGGAAGCATTGCTACAGACATGGCAGGGGATAAAAAAGGAACATTATGACAAAATTCCGGAATGGCTATCCACTATAGAGACACAAATCTACCCAAATGCTCTAGATATTGCCAAAATGAAAACTTACAAAGATCTGCTGAATAATCAAGGGGAATTAAGAACAAGACAGGAATTGAAAGAATTGGGTACAGACATTGATTGGTGGCCCTATATGTTAGGTGTTTTGTGCCAGCCATGGCAATCTCTTCAAAGGCCACCAGATGGGAGCAAAGAGGCACCTTTGATCCCACTGGTGGGTCAAGGGGCTCCAGCCCCTGCAGCCCCATTGGGGAAAGTTAATGGCCCTCCAGCCCCCTCACACACATGGGTAAGGGAGGGGCCAGGGGCTCCTATAAGAACCCCTGCACAGGGGCTGCTCCCTGCTTTTTCCTTTTCCCTTTTTCCCTGCTCTTGTTCTACTCTCCTATGGGACTGATCCATGGGCTCAATCCAGGCATGGATGCCTCCATGCCTGGGAACTTATTTTACTCCACTTTTACTTCTAAATAAAGACTTAATTTGATTGCATCCTTGCGTGCTGACCTTTTCTTGGAAGCGCCCTCAACGAACCATCATTCTTCGTGAGATCCCTCACACTATATGCAAATAAAATCTAGATATAGGACAGATTTGGCACAATTTGGATTTCAAAAGGGAACATATGAATTAGATAAAATTCTTCAGGGAACAGAAGATAAATTGATAAAAAAGCCTATAATTATTTATTAAGATACAAATTGGAAGAAGAGGTAGTTAAAGAAAATATGATAATTTGGGCAAAAAAATTTGGATACAATATTGAATTAGATAAATGGGAGAAATTATGGAATATAAATTACAAACTAACAATGTCTGTACCCTATAAAGAAAATATGTATAAAATGTTTTATAGGTGGCATCTCCCACCTGCCAGATTGGCAAAGATGTTTCCAAATACTTCCCCGCTATGTTGGAAATGTAAACATCAAAAAGGAACTTATTATCACATGTGGTGGTCCTGCCAGAAGGCAAAACAATTTTGGCAAACAATTAAAACACAAATAGAAGAAATTGTAAATCAACAAATAGAAATGAGGCCAGAAACTTTCTTACTGGGAATAATTACTGGGCCATATGAAAAAGAAATAAGACACTTAATTATTCACATATTGACAGCAGCACGAATAGTTTTCGCACAAAACTGGAAAAACAATGACATACTGATGGTACCTCACCCCAAAACCACGGATGATCTCCCCCAGCGGTTTCATATAAATGTTGAACAGAAGGGGCAAGAGAACCAACCCCTGGGGCACCCCACAAGTGAGGGGCCTCATGGTCGATCTCTGCCCCCCGCCAACACCGCTTGCATCCGTAAAACGGTGCCTCCCACTCCCAACCCCTCGAGGCGCTGCAGCAAGATACCATGGTCGATGGTATTGAAAGCTGCCGAAAGATCCAACAGGACCAGAACAGAGGAATAACCTCTGCCCTGAGCCCTCCAGATATCATCCACCAGCGTGACCAATGCCGTCTCCATGCTGTACCCGGGCCTGAAACCCGATTGGTACGGATTGAGGTAAACCGCTTCATCCAGGGCCATCGGGAGCTGACGTGCCACCACACTTTCGACAACCTTCGCAAGGAAGCGAAGGTTGGAGACCAGACAGAAATTACTCAAAACAGCTGGCTCCAAGGTCGGTGTTGTGGCCCCGCCCTCTGAGCCTGTCCCATCAGAGGAAGAAAGCTCCGAGCATGAGGAAGAGGAGTCAGCCAGGCCTCCCTCTCCAGGCCCCTCCCCTCTGGCATTGTCTCAAGTGCCGGTCGAGGGAGAGGAGACAGCTGATTCGAATCAAAGTGATAATGAAACATCATTCCTGGACGCACGCCTCCGAAGGCGTGATAAACGTTTGCAGCAGCTTAGGAGGCGTGCTAGGGATTAGAACTGAGTCACTGGACCACACCCCAGAGACTATATAATAGAGGGTAGTGGTCAAAGGATCCTTGTGACGAACAAAGTAAACCTTGGACAGTCACTAAAGCCTCGTCCGGAACTGCTGGGAGGAATATTATTTCTGTTTGGACTTTCTTGAACGTTCGTACCTTATCTGTCTGTTTGTGAAAATAAAGTCCCTTGGCAGACGGTGTGTCTATCGCTGCCAAGAGGGAGATAAGAACTGGGTGCGTTCCAAAGTGTTTCCTTAACCCTCGGCTGGCTGTGTTGTGTGTGTGTGGGGACGGGGACAGATCAGTCGGCTTCTTGAGGAGGGGCCTCACCACCGCCTCCTTCAAGGCAGCAGGAAAGCTTCCCTCCTCCAAGGAGGCAGTTATCACCACCTGGATCCAGCCACGTGTCACCTCCCTCGCTGAATAAACCAGCCAGGAGGGGCATGGGTCCAGTACACATGTGGTCACACTCAGCTTCCCCATGATCCTGTCCACTTCCTCTGGGGTAACAGGAGCAAACTCTTCCCAAAGCACAAGACCCGCCGTCTCCTCACCGTCTGACTCTGTCCAGTCAGAGTCCAAGCCGTCCCGAATCTGAGCGATCTTGTCCAGCAGGTGCTGGCTAAACTCCTTGGCTCGCCCTCGCAGAGGGTCTTTCCTCACCCTCTGATTCAAGAGGGAGCGGGACACCCTAAACAGGGCAGCCGGGCGATTCTCTGCGGACGCGATGACATCAGAGAAATAGCGACGCTTTATCATCGCCAACTCCACCAGGTAGGCCCGTGTGACCAACCTTAGCTGTGACCGGTCAGATTCGGAACAACTGGTTCTCCAATGGCTCTCTAGGCCTCTCCAGGCCTCTCCTTCATCCCCTGGAGCTCCTTGGTAAACCAAGGGGCCAGCCGGGATCTGCGTCGTGTCAGAGGCTGCAAAGGCACGACCTGGTCGAGGGCCCCGGCAGCGGCCCCATCCCAGGTATCCACCAGGGTTGTGACATGGGCCTGCGAGAGTGAGAGAGGCATCATCCCAAGCTCCGTCTGAAACCTCTCCGGGTCCATCAGGCGCCTGGGGTGGAACCAGATGATCAGCTCCACCTCCCAGTGAGGAGGGGTGGCATACTGGAAGCCCAGCTGGAGGAGATAGTGGTCAGTCCATGACAGGGGATAAATAGCCGATAATTCCCCACCGAACTCCACCCGCCACTGCTCCGAGACAAAAGCAAGATCGGGTGTGTGGCCCCCCTCATGTGTCGGGCCCTGAACAATCTGAGTCAGGTCCATAGCTGCCATGGAAGCCATGAACTCCCAGGCCACCCCGGACGCCCCTCCCAGGGACGGCAGATTGAAGTCCCCCAGAACAATAAGTCTGGGAAACTCCACCAGCAGCCCCAATAGGGTGTCGAGTAGGCCGGGCAGGGCCGTTGATACGCAACTGGGAGACAGGTACACAATCAACAAGCCCAACTGCCCATGCGGGCCCCACTTCATGAGGAGGGTCTCACACTATCTTAGGGGCAGTGACCTCCCACGTCATTGCTCGAAGGTAGTGAGGGCGAGCTCCCAGATTTTGATACGGCCCTCGGTTCATCCATCTGCCTCCATTCCCCATCGCAACCGGGATCAATGCACCCACCCTCTCCCCCTGGGTAGCCGGTGACCCCCGCCCCAGTCCCAGTACCATAACCCTCCCCCCTCCCCAACCCCCTTAAAAACCTTAAAAACCTGGATAAAAAACTGTACAAAGCCCCTGTCAGTACTAGACCTGACAGCCCCTTTCTTAGGCTCCCTAAGGCCCCTGTGCCACCTCTCGGGATCCCAGGACCCGTCATGAAGGTAGATCTTTGCCAGGCCTGCAGGCCACTCCCAGGAATGGGGGGAATTCCTGAAAGCGACCAAATCCGCGCTCGCATATTTCAAGACCATGTTCGAACATAGAGATGAGTACGCCCATGGCAAGTGGGGCATGACCAGATCCACGTCCAGCAGCAGGAACCTTCAACCCCGGAATGCCCTCTCACGGTGGATGCCCAAGATGGTAATCCTCGCTGTCCTCTCACCACAGCCAGCTGCCCTCTCACAGCAGCGGGCATCAACACCCCAAGAGCTGACCATGTCAGGACTGTAAAAGCAAGAGGTCCAGGGCCTTCAGTGACATCTCAAGTCTTGCCTGTTTTCTCCTTCCCCCCCCCAACCCACTTTCCCTTGGATTTTTGATTTTTACTTCGATAAGAGGAGTTCCTGAATTTTTTGGAGAGTGGGGGTTGTTGGAAAATTTGGTCTTTTTTTTCCTTTTTGTATTCTCTCTCTTTCTTTTTCTTTTCTATTTTCTCCTTTACTCTATTCTATTTTAACTAATTCAACTATCGGTTGAATTAGATATTTGGATTACAAATAAACCACAAGTGGATTATAAAGTATTGGAGAAAAGGAGAAATGAAGAAATTTACACAGCCAGCACCAAGTCCCTCAGCAGCAGAAAAGCAGAAACCTTCAGAGATGATGGAATTATGAAATTTTATGCAATCGCTTCATGATTATATAAAACAGGAATTAAAACAAATGAAAGAAATGATGGGGAAAAATGAGGAGAGGATTCAGAAAGTAGAAGAAAAAGTAGAAATGACAGAAAAAAAAGTTGAGGAACTGGAAGAGAAATTGGTTTTAACAGACAAATCACAAGAAAAAGCAATTATCCTGTTGGAGATGGAGCGTCCTGAATTTTATTTAAGATTTCAAAACATAGAGGAAGAAAAAGGAGAAAATTTACCTGAAGTAATTGCAGAGATTTTGGCTGAGGCTTTGGAACAGCCCAAGGAAAAGATATTAAATGAGATTGATGAAGCATTCAGAGTTTACACTAGATATGCAATAAGGAATAAACTCCCAAGAGAAGTGCATGTAAGATTTACAAAGAGGGCAATGAAAACAGAGATATTACAAGCGGCAAGAATCACAGCATTGAAATATAAAGACAAAGAACTTGTGGTGTTAAGACAAATACCCAGAAGAGTTAGAGATCTGAGGAGAGAGTATCAATTTCTAACGAAATTCTTAATAAACAAAGGAGTGAGTTTTAGATGGCTAATACCTGAAGGAATTATGGTGACATGGCAAGAACACTGATATAGATTGGACACGCTTGAAAAAGCAAAACTATTTTACCAGCAATTTTGTGGACCTCTGGAAGAAGATTTGGGAGCTGTAGGTGGGGTAAAAGAAAGAGAGGAAGAGAAGGATAAAGATGAAAAAGCAAAAGAGGAAAGAGCGCTAAGAGAGGGAGACAGAGCCAAAGATCCAATGGAACAAGAGCGATGAAACTAAAAACTAGTAATAAGTAAAACATGGAAGAAGAAATTAAAGCAATTTCCTTAAATGTAAATGGACTAAATGCGGCGATAAAAAGAAATAGAACATTGACTAAACTAAATACTTTGAAGATGGACATTATATGTTTACAATATGGTTATGGGAGCGACGTGGCGCTCCCATGTGACTCCCCTCCTGCACGAGCTGCACTGGCTCCCAGTGGTCTTCCGGGTGCACTTCAAGGTTTTGGTCACCACCTTTAGAGCACTCCATGGCTTAGGACCAGGATACTTACGAGACCGCCTTCTGCCACCAGTAGCCTCTCACCGACCAGTACGCTCCCATAGAGAGGGGCTCCTCAGGGTGCCGTTGGTCAAACAGTGTCGACTGGTGGCCCCCATGGAGACAGCCTTCTCTGTGGGGGTGCCTGCCATCTGGAATGAGCTCCCCCCAGAGATAGGGAGGATCCCAGATTTACGCACTTTCCGCCGCACCCTCAAAACATTTTTATTCCAGCAGGCTGGACTGGCTTGACTCTCCCTTTTAATTTGCTTTTAGTTTTATACAAATTGGGTGTTTTTAAATTCATTTTTTGGGCCAAAATTATTTAATGTACTTTTAATTGGTTTTTTAACTTTTGTATGATGTATTTTTTATCTTGTGCCTGTTCACCGCCCTGAGTCCTTCGGGAATGGAGCAGTATATAAATTGAATAAAATAAAATAAAATAAATAAAATAAATGTTTACATTTATTACATATTAGAAAACAACACTTAAAATTATTACAATAGCCAAATTTAGGAGTTTTATTTGCATCATTGACACATCAAAGTAAAAGAGGTTTGGTATTGTATATTAAAGAAAAATTGGAACCCAAGTTAATTTTTGAAGACGAGGAAGGCAGGATTTTGATGGTGGAAATAAAAATGAATTTTAAACAAATACTTTTGATAGCATTATATGCACCAAATGAAAAATAAGAAGAATTTTACTGGAGATTACACAGGAAAATTATAGAGTTGGACTATGAAAATATATGTACAATGGGAGATTTCAATGCGGTAATAGACACAGGCTTGGACTATAAAACAATGAAGGTAAATAAAAAGCCTAGAAATACTCTGCTGAAATAGTTTTTTACAATGATAGAAGAATTAAGTTGTCAGCTTTGGAAACCATATTAGGCCGGAAGCTTCAATGCTGCCACCTCCTCATGTGTGGGAAAGTAGGAGGGGGGATTTAGGAGATGGGGTTGATGACACCTGCTGAAATGACCGAGTTGAGGAAATACATTGACACCAACCTAGCCAGAGGGTTCATCGAGCCTGCGAAATCCAGCATGGCCGCCCCAGTACTGTTTAAAGAAAAAAAGATGGTACCTTAAGATTATGTGTTGATTTTAGATCTGTCAACGCCATTTGCATACAAAATACCTACCCCCTCCCACTGATGAAGGACTTGCTGAACCACCTATTGAAAGGAAAAATTTTCACCAAGCTAGATCTAAGAGAAGCCTACTACCGAGTTCGCATAAAGGAAGGAGACAAATGGAAGACCGCTTTTAACTGCCCAATATGGAAGACCACGTCAAATTGGTCAGACAAGTTCTGAAAAAGCTCCTAGTGGCCAAACTTTATGCAAAATTGTCCAAATGCGAGTTTCATAAGGAGGCCTTGGACTACCTGGGATACAGGGTGTCGAGTCAGGGGATTGAAATGGACCCAGGGAAGGTGAGGGCAGTGCTGGACTGGCAGCCCCCACGCACCCGTAAGCAACTCCAGAGCTTCCTGAGATTTGCAAACTTCTACAGACAATTCATCCCTTCCTTCGCTGAGGTCACACTCCCTTTGACAGAATTGCTAAAAACCGGCCCGTCTCCCACCAAGCAAAAACCTAGCCAGCCCTTAGCTTGGACAATGGACTGCCAAAAATCCTTTGAACGGTTAAAACACCTATTTGCGGTGGAGCCAATCCTACTGCATCCTGACCCAAATAAGCCCTTCGTGGTTCAGGCGAATGCAAGTGACCTGGCGGTGGCTGCTGTTCTACTGCAAAGGGACTCCCAAAACAATCTAATGCCGTGTGCTTATGTATCAAGGAAGTTAACGGACACTGAGCGCAGATGGGCAGTGTGGGAGAAAGAGGCATTTGCAGTACGATGGGCTCTCCTATCCTGGAGACACTTCCTGGAGGGGGTTGAGGAACCTTTTAAAGTTTGGACTGACCACAAGAATCTCGAGGCGCTGAAGACCCTGAGAAAACTTTCTCCCAAGCAGGTTCGTTGGGCTCAATATTTCAAACGCTTTAACCTGAAATACATCCCGGGGGGTAAAAACCTTCTGGCTGATGCTCTCTCCCGTAAGCCCCAGTTTGACAGCTGACGGGAAGAGATAGTTCACGCCATGATCTCGGAAACTCAGCCAGCTGCCCAAGCCCGCACCAGAGCACAAATGCACCAGGGTTCCAACCTCCCCAAAGACAAGTTGACAGCAGAGCTAAAAGCGGCACTCTCCACTGATTCCTGGTTCAAGGAAAATCAGGCGGACCTAACCCTAAAGGACGGGTTGGCATGGAAGGGGAGTAAACTTTATGTGCCCCACAGCCTGCGGCTCCTGGTGCTGAAGACAAGTCATGATTCTCGACTAGGGGGCCACTTTGGGTTTTTAAAAACCCTCCATTTGACTAGGAGACAATTCTGGTGGCCAAAGATGAAAGCTGATGTGGAAGACTATGTGAGGAGCTGCGCCACCTGCACCACCATGAAGTCCCGACCAGGGAAGCCCCCTGGACTTCTCCAGGCTGTGGCCGAACCCACCAAGCCCAGGGAAGAGATTGCGATGGACTTCATAGTTGAGCTCCCCAACAGTGGGGATAACCGGGTTATTTGGACTGTCATTGATTTATTCTCCAAGCAAGCACACTTCACTGCCTGCAGCGGACTACCATCGGCCAAGAAACTGGCGAAGCTGTTTGTGAAACACATCTACAGGCTACATGGAGTCCCTAAGAGAATAATATCGGACCGTGGGGTCCAGTTTATCGCTAAGTTCTGGAGGGAGTTTTTGCGATCCATTGGGTCATCCCAGGGATTTAGCTCAGCTTTTCACCCATCGACTAACGGATCGGCTGAAAAATTGAACTCAATGGTGAAGCAATACATTAGGTGTTATGTAAATTATCAACAGGAGAACTGGGCGGACTTGCTGCCATTCGCAGAAGTCACTTATAATAATGCAGTACACACCAGTACCGGGTTGACTCCTTTTCAGATAACTACGGGCATGGATTTTGTGCCGATGCCTGAGTTGCCTAGAGAGCCGCCTACTTCTATTTCCATAACAGAGTGGATGACCTCGTTGAAAAGGGGTTGGGAGAACACAAAAAAAGCTTTAGCGGAGTTAGCGGAACGATATAAGGCCCAGGCCGACAAACGCTGGTCCCCCCAACCACCATTCTGAATAGGCGATAAGGTGTATTTGTCAACCAAGTACCTAAGATTAAGGGTACCCAGCAAAAAGTTTGGACCCAAATTCATAGGTCCCTTCCCTATAGTGAAAATCATTAACCTAGTGACTGTCCAACTTAGGCTCCCTCACATATTAGGGAAAGTACACCCCGTTTTCCACAGCAGCTTATTGAAACCAGTCAGAAAATCTAACCTAAGACCCTTGCTGGCTGCTCAACCCCCTCCTTTAGTAGTGCAAGGGGAGACTCATTATAAGGTGAAGAAAATCCTGGACTCTAGACTCTACAGGGGTTGATTACAATATTTGGTGCATTGGAAAGGCTACCCGTTAGCTGAAGGTACTTGGGTTAAGAGTTGGGATGTAAATGCTGATGCGCTCGTGAAACAGTTTCATGATAAATTTCCTGAGAAGCCGAAAGGTCCCCCTGGGGGTGGGGAGGGGGGGTTAAGGGGCTTTGCACTAGGTGTTAACCCTTTCTTTTGTGTTTTGTCTGCTTTATTTTTCAGGATGTGGTTCTTTCTGCAGGGGGGGATGCCTGTCAGCTTTGGAAGCCATATTAGGCCAGAAGCTTCAATGCTGCCACCTCCTCATGTGTGGGAAAGTAGGAGGGGGGATTTAGGAGAGGGGGTTAGTAGACATAATAGCATTCTTCCTGTCAGTCAAGGTCAGGGCATCCAGCATCTGGAGAAGGAGTGGTCAGGGGGCTGGGTCAAGATGGAACAGACGTTGATTGGAGCATGTGATCAATTGGGGAGAAAGGGGATGGTTTGGGGAGCTTTGACTTACTGAAGGAAAACCCGGGCTTTTCAGATTTGGGATTTCCCAGATGTGCCAGTTTACCTATTCTAGTAAAGAGAACTTTGGAAAATGCTTGCTTCTGCGTCTTTACTTGGATTTGGGTTTTTTCTGGAATGCTGACATAAGTATTCAAGGTATTTGGAGACAAAAACACTTGAAAGAGAAACAATATACTTTTTATTCAAATAGACACTTATCATGGTTGAGGATAGATATGATATGGATGTCAACTGGACTTATAGATGCTGTACAAGAAGTAAATATTGGTTCAAATATTTGGGCTGATCACAGCCCAATGACAATAATATGGAAAGGGCAAAAGAAAAAGACAAGGTGGACTTTGAATGCAACAATTTTAAATGAAAAAGAGTTCCAGGACTTTGTAGAAAAAGAACTGGAAGTATTCTTTAAAATAAATAAGAAAGAGGATACATCACTTCAAAATTTATGGGATACAATGAAAGCATATATCAGAGGCCTAACAATAATGTACTTGGGAAAAAAGAAAAAAAAAGAAATGGCAGAAACAAGTAAAGTTAGAAGAGGATTATAAGAAATTGGAAAAAGAGTTTCAGAAAGACACTTTAAATAAAAAAACTAAGAAATTGATGGAATTGAAAAAACATGAAATAAATTTAAATGAACAAGAAGCATTAGCAAATAAATTGAGAGCAACCAAACAGAATTTCTTTGAAATGGAAACAAACCAGGAAGATGGCTAGCATACAAGTTAAGAAAAGAGAGGGAGAAGAAAACCATAAAATGCTTACAAGATGGAGAAGCGAAATTACAATATAGAATTGAAGATAAAAAGGAAATAATTCAAGAATACTATGAGCAACTTTACTCTCAAGAGAAGATTCTGGAGGAAGAGATATTAAGGTATTTGGAAAAATCCGATTTGACTAAAATACCAGAACAATACAAAGGAATGCTAGAAGAAAGAATAACAATGATGGAAGTAACAGAAGCAATAAAAAGACAAGAAAGTGGAAAAGCACCAGGACCAGATGGTTTACCAGCAGAGATATATAAAACATTACAAGAGATGATTAGTAATGTAATGTTGGATTTATTTAATGACTTATTAATGAAGGCAAAAATGCCAGATTCATGGAAGGAGGCATACGTAACGCTTATACCTAAAGAAGACTGTTTCTTATTTCTAGGATCTTACCCAATAACTCCAAACACAGGATGCAGTGAACCAATGCTCTTTATTGATCAATGTTTCTATTACAGGTATTTGGCTGGAAGTGACCTCTGGACTCCTGGACCATGCCTTAAGTACCTGGGAGGCGGAGCTGAGGTAAGGAGGAGTCAGGGGAGGATCTAGGTGGATGTAGAGTTAACCCTTATCATACCTGGGATGGTTAATGGTGGGCATTTATACATAACAAAGACATGGATTTACAATTAATAAAAAAATTATAGACCGATTTTGTTGTTAAATGCGGACTATAAGATTTTTGCGTCAACAATGGCATACAGATTGAAAAAGCCACTAAATGAATACATACATGCAGACCAAAATGGATTTCTACCAAAAAGACAAATTAAAGACAATATCAGGATGATTTTGAACACTTTGGAGTATTATGAGAATCATCCAGAAAAACAGATGGCGTTGATGATTTTGGATGCCCAAAAAGCTTTTGATAATGTGAGTTGGCAGTTTATGATAAAACAACTACAGAGAATGGATTTTGGGGAGAGATTTATAAACATAATAAAAACAATGTATAATAGACAATTTGCTAAGATAATGATAAATGGGGATATGACAAAAAAGATTAGTATAATGAAAGGTACTAGACAAGGATGTCCCCTTTCGCCATTGTTGTTTATCTTGACCTTAGAAGTTTTAAATAGAAATATTAGATGAGATGAAGAGATAAAAGGGATAAAAGTTAAAAAAGAAGAGTATAAATTGCAAGCCTTTGCAGATGATTTGGTATTTATTATAGAGAATCCACAAACAACAGGCCCTAAATTACTAGAACAAATAGAAGATTAAAAATAAATAAAATAAATAAAGACAAAACAAAAATTTTGGTTAAAAATATAACAGAAAAACAAAAAAGAGAGATGGAAGAAAATTTGGATATACAAGTAGTGAAAAAAGTTAAATATCTTGGAGTGAATTTACCTTCAAGATGTGTAACAATAAAAGAAAATAATTATTATAAATTAAAACAGCAAATTGAAAGAGATTTGGAAAAATGGAAGAATCTTCAATTATCACTTATGGGACAGATTGCACTGATAAAGATGAATATATTACCAAGATTATTATTTTTATTTCAGACTGTGCAGATAAAAATTGAAAAGTCTTATTTTCAATATCTTAATAAGATAATAAGGAAATTTATATGGCAAAGGAAAAAAGCAAGAATAAGCATAAAAATGCTGCAAGATATGAGATTGAGAGGGGAATTTGGTTTACCAAATTGGGAATTGTACTATCAGGCAGCAACACTGACATGGCTAAAGGAATGGGTGGAGCTAAGAAACACAAGGTTGTTAACATTGGAAGGTTATGACCTACAATTGGGATGGCATGCTTTCTTGTGGTATGGTAGAAATAAGATACATACATATTTTCATAGACATTATGTAAGAAATGCATTGTTATTGGTATGGGAGAAAGTAAGAGATAAGTATTATGTGAAAATACCAACATGGTTATCGACTATGGAAGCCTTAATACACCCAAATGTTTTCAATTTTGGAAATATTGTTAGATATAACAGACAAGGGGGAGTTGAGAGGGAAACAGGAACTAGAAAAACAGGGGATTGAGACAGACTGGTATATGTATACTGTATATATGGCAAGAAAGGTCATAAAATGGGGCAAAACTCACTTAGCAAGTGTCTCAGCAACAGAAATTTTGGACTCAACTGTGGTCATAAGTCGAGGACTACCTGTACTTGTAAAGCTGCTGCACATCAGGGGCACATAATCGGGAACCTTCCAAGGGACATGTCGAGTAGCAAATCTCCTCAACACACATGTGATGAACCTGATGGCAAGAACCTTACCCATGCAGGGAAGGGGTGTTCAAGAATACATCCGGATTCAACAACAAAGCACGGTGGAGGGGGGTGCGCGTCTAGGAAACACATTGATGGTGATATGTGACAGACGGTATAGGAAAGAGGAAACCAAGGGGGGGGGGGAAACCCAGGCAATCTGAAGCAAAAGCGGTGATGACAGCTGATGACATCATTCACCGGCATTCTCAGCCTTCGAATGGGAGGGGCGGGAGCTGGCGGTATATTCAAAGATGCTACAGCTGTAAACTCATTTACAACGCCTATAAAACCGCAGCAACTGAGCAGCCAGCTAACTCCGTCTTTAAGCTGAAGTCACAGCGCCAGCGTTTTCTGTAAGACTGTCGTGTTAACCGAGATTAAACCCTGGGTTGTATTAGCCAATTCCGTGTGTGTGTTGTGCTTTACCCAGCTTCGGACAGACGGTTCCTGGAACGCTGAGAGAAAGACGGAGTTCCTCGTGATTTCTTTGCTCTCCGTTGGGGCGGAACGACAACAGGCAGCTGATAGGAGCAATGGCAGAAGGGGCAATGGACGGAGCGTCTATGCCGGACTTGGAGGTGCTGGAGGGGGCTGAGAAGACAGAGGAAGGTGCGGAAGGGACGGTGGAGTGTGAATTGCTGGTAGTTCGCCCTAAACAGCGAGTGGCCCAAGCAGAAGAGAAGAAAGGGGCCCAGGACTCTTTGGGAGGAGAAAATGCTCCCACCTCTTCTGGACATTGGCGGCACAGCTCCGCCTTACTTGGGAAGCGGGGTTTATGAGCACCAACCCCTCCCCCCTTGGGGGTGCAGTGTCAAGGCTGGAGGGAGAGACAGTGGGGAGATGAAGAGGAGGGAGATTGGAGTTATTCTGCTGGTCCTGGAGCTACCACGATGGATATAATAAGGGATAGATTCGGAGAAGCTAGTTTTAGAGACGCTTCCTCCTGGCAACCATGGGCACCTGGAGCAGACACAGGGGCATGGCAAGGAGTGGGAAGTGGTTCATCGATGGGAGGCCCTTCCGAAACCAGATTCCATCTCACTAGCCCCAAACTGAGATTAGACCAGGCAAGATATCGCACCAGGGGAGAGGAGTCTGTAAACCCTGAATCAACATCTTCGCTGGGGGGAGCAATGAGAAGTGGGGCTCACCCTCAGGGACAAATCCAACGTGAGAGGGAGGGGGACCCAATAGGTAGGTCCCGGACCGGAACGGGTAGAAGAGCCCATGATGGTGATGGACCTGTTTGAGGCAGAGATCAAGGACCAATGTGGGTGCCAGGCATGTGGCCACCGCAGCTACCATGGGCCCCACCCCAGCTGCAAGCTACTTTTGATGGGAACTCTGAACGTGTAGCCCTTTTTCTCAGTCAGGTGATAAGTCATATGGACACCTATGGGCATTTTTACCCCTCTCAATGGGCAAGAGTAGTAGCTGTTACTACGGTCTTGACGGGTGAAGCAGCAGACTGGGTGGCTGGCTTGCATAATAAACACGCTAGGGAGTTAGCTGACCTTGGGCCTTTCTTGGAGGCCCTTCGTAGATGGTTTGAAGATGATGCCTGTGCCCAGGCTGCTACTGAGGGGGAGTTGATGTCGTTGAGACAAAGGGGCCTTGCAGCGAAGGACTACGTACAGGAGTTCCGCAAAATAGCTGGACGATTGAGAGACTGGCCCGAACGCATGTTAGTACATCAGTTCCACATGGGCCTCAATAGGGAATTACGGCAAGCCTGTGTGTACCGAGGATTGGGGACCAGTTTAGCAGAATGGTATAGGTCTGCAGTAGAGCTTGACATCGGCTTGAAAGAGTTTCGTCCCAACGTGGAAAAGCCAAGTCAACCCCGTAGACTGCTGGAGAGACCACCAGCAGGGCGGGGGCTGGGTAGACCCTACATACCGACAAATATCAAACCAGCAATCAATCAACAACGCACGTTTCGCTGTTTTCAATGTGACCAGTGTTGGATATTTATCCTACGGTTGGGTAGGTAATATATAGAAAAACAATGTTTGTGACTTTAAAAGTTATAAGAAGAATGATTGGCTGTGCTATTATCAGGCAGCCATAAAAGTAGACAGGAAGCCCGGGAGCTCCTGCTCCTGCTATTTGATAAGGGAAGTTTTACCCTCAACACTGGTTATGGGCCCAGTTTGTATGTACCGGTTACAGCAATAAGGGAGTTGTGACACACATTACTCCTCCAGGCATTCTGATATATTTCATATCCTGGTGAGGATGGCACACGGTCAAGCTCCAAATTTATCACTGGTTACCCAGCTGGATGGCACCAACTACAAATCCTGGTCCACCAAATGCAGTCTACTGTTGCGCAAAGAGGGGCTATGGGATGTAGTGCAGGACCCACCAGATATGGCCTCCTGGAATGCTGACGATGCCGAGGATGCCAGGAAGATAGCGGAGTTTGAGAGGAAAAATGAGAGTGCATTGTGTATAATTGGTTTGACTCTAGACGATACCCAGCTTGTTCACATTGAGGGTGAACAGTCTGCTGCAAGATGCTGGGGTAATTTGAGTTCGTGACACTGTGAGGGCACAAATTAACATTACACGAAAGTTATTTCGCACACGACTCCTTAAGGGTGGTGACATGTTAACACACCTGAATTACATGAAAGGCATTTTTCGAGAGCTACATCAGAAGGAGGTGGTTTTTTCCAAACAGCAACAGGTTTATATACTGTTATCATCGCTGGATGAGAGCTATGACGATGTAGTAACAACATTTGAAGTCCTCACACAGCAAGAACTAACTTTGGCCAATGTAACCTCGAGACTACTAGAAGAGGCCAGAAGGAGAGAAGAAAGAAAACAGCTGAGAGAAGAGCCTGGGTCGACTAATGTAAATGCAAATGCAAATAACCATGTATATGCTGTGAAACATTGTTTTAATTGTGGCAAGAAGGGTCATATAGCCAGGTCATAAAACCATGGTTAAAGATAGGAAACAATGTAATGTAGCTATATCTGATAAGGCACCGGTTAACCACGAATCGTGGGTTATTGATAGCGGGGCGTCGTTGTGCATTATCAGAACTAGAAACTATTTTGTAAAAATGTTGCCCAGTAACAATAAGATTTCTTTAGCAAACAGGTGGAAGCTAAAGGCATGTGGTGAGGGAACGGTGATACGTCCATACGTAAAAGAAAAAATGCATATGTTATACGTTCCAAATCTAAACTTTAATTTATTGTCGGTTAGAGTATTAGTTAAGCTAGGATATACAGTAACTTTTAGGGATAATGATTGTTTAATTGAAAAGGGTGAAACGATGATTACTGGAAAATTGAAAGATGGTTTGTATGTATTATCTAATAAACATGTTACAAATGCTGTATACTCGAATGTCAAACCACATGACGAATGTGTTCACTTGCTCCACAGACGAATGGGGCATATCAGTTTTAAGATGCTGCAGAAAACTGTTAAATTGGGTTGAAGCTGAAGCCATGTTGGGTTGAAGCTGAAGCCATGTAACCAGTATTTAAATTGCAATATTTGTAATCAGCAAGAGCAGAACACTCCCTGCCAATAGGTTTGACGGATTTAAAATGAAGAGATCACTGGAAGTGGTATTCGCTGATCTAATAGGGCCAATGAAAGCTAGTCTAGGGGGTGCTTGTTATGTCCTAAACATAGTTGACCATTACTCCAGGTATGGTTTTTGCTACCTATTGAGGAATAAGACAGATACATTTCAGTATTTTGTTCAGTGGATCAAGTTTGTCAAGAGAAAAACAAAGCAAAAAAATGGTTACCATTGTAACTGATAATGGTACTGAGTTTGTAAACACGAGGTTTAAATCAATGTTGGACAATGCTGGTATAAAACATAAATGTTCAGCTCCATATAGACCACAACGTAACTCATATGTTGAAAGGAGAGGACAAACTTTACAAGCAATGATGAGAACAATGTTAGCTGATGCAGGTTTACCGGCCAGTCTATGGGGAGAAGCCATAATGTGTGCAAATACACTCTTGAACAATGTCGTAAATACAACCACTAAAAAAATTCCCCATACTGTATGGCATGGAAGGAAGCTGGATTTGAGTTACATTCACACATTCGGGTCACTACAGATTTTGGCTAAAAGGAACAACAACGGTAGTTAACAGTGTGAATGCAAAGTTTATGGAGCATGTAGGGTGGAATAAATTGGGGACTGAGAATGAGGTTATCATTGAAACTCAGACTGAAGCTACTAATGAAATGCCAGAAATCCAGAACAAAGAGGTAGAGGAGGACGTAGTACAGGAACAGGTGAAGGTGGAGAGACCATCTGTAAGTCCTGATCTTCCAAGAAGGTCGAGTAGAGTAACAAGACCACCTGATAGGTATCAGGCAACAATGGTTTATCAAATAAACAAAGTTCCTACAACATATAATGAGTTAACCACGTTTCCACCTGAAGACCAGGAAGTGTGGAGATGTGCGATGACTAAAGAACTAAAATCTTTGCAGAATTTAAATGTTTATGAAACTGTAAAAATACCACAAGGTAGAACTATACTCGGTAGTAAGTGGATATATAAATTAAAGACTGGTATAAAGGGTGAACCAATATATAAGGCTAGGCTGGTAGCTCAAGGATTTAATCAATCTTCTGAAGATTATGATGAGGTGTTTGCTCCAAGTTTAAAAGCCATTACACTAAGAGCAGTATTGGTATGGGCAGCTAGATATAAATATATAGTTAATCATTTGGACGTAGAGACTGCATACCTACATGCACCACTACAGCACGAAATCTATTTAAAGAAATCCTCAGGATTAGAGGAGAATGGGACATCTGACTGTTAGTTATTAAGGAAAAGCCTTTATGGGTTAAAACAGGGTACGAATGGAACCAGTGTATTGTAAGAACATTAGAGAAGATTGGGTTCAAAGCAGGATTAGCAGATCCATGTTTATTTAGAATGGAGAGGGATGGTAAAGTGTCGTTATTACTTCTTTTTACTGACGACATAGCTTTGATTACAGAAAATGAACAAGAGACTAGCAGGATTGTTGATCAATTAAAAACTCATTTCAGAATTAAAAATCTAGGGGAGATACAACAATACCTGGGTTTACGAATTGAAAAAACCAGGGGAGGATTTAAATTATCCCAAACTGATAAAATCAATAACTTATTAAAACAATTTAGGATGGAGTTATGTAAACCATCAAAGACACCTATGGTTCAAGACTATTGTAACACTGATGTAAACAGTCCGTTGTTTGATAAAGGGATTTACCAATCGCTGGTTGGCAGCTTATCATATATTAGCAATTGGTCTAGGCCCAATATTTCTTATAGTGTTAACCAATTGGCTAGGTTTAACAAGGAACCTACAGAAAGACACTGGCAGGGAGCAAAACGTATCCTAAGGTATTTGAAATATACCATGCATCATGCATTATATCTACAACCATCAGAAGATTTACCCGTAATTGCTTATGCGGATGCTAGTTTCGCAACAGATGTGAATACAAGGAAATCAACCTCAGGAATCGCTATATTTCTGGGAAAGTCTTTGATATGGTGGTGTTCAATTAGACAGAAGCATTTGAGTATGTCTACAATGGAGGCAGAATTTTCTTGTTTATCTTTATTATGTACTGATCTGATTAGTATTAAGCAACTGATGCTAGATATAGGAATAAATATAAGAGATCCTATAACAGTATACGAAGATAATCAGGCAGCAATTCAAATGGTGACGAATATAGCTGTGAAAACTAGAACGAAGCATACAGATCTTCGGTATCTAAATGTAAGAGAGTGTATAATGAACAAGATGATAGAACTTGTATATTGTACATCGGAAGACAATGTGGCTGATCATTTCACGAAAGCACAAGGAAGTAGGAAACATAAAGATACATGTGAACAATATGGTTTGAGATTGTAAATATATTAAGCTACCCAAAGGGGAGAATGGTGGATATTTATCCTACGGTTGGGTAGGTAATATATAGAAAAACTATGTTTGTGACTTTAAATGATATAAGAAGAATGATTGGCTGTGCTATTATCAGGCAGCCATAAAAGTAGACAGGAAGCCCGGGAGCTCCTGCTCCTGCTATTTGATGATTGATCTCCTGAAGAGGGACTGTGTGTGACTGAAGAGAACTGTAAGCAAACTATGTTTTGTGTTGGAGAGTGATTATTCGAAGACGTGTTATCATTGTTTTGAGAAACCAAGTTTGTTTTTTCACTAAGAGTAAAGAATGGTTTTTTTTTTCACCGTTCAGAGTCTGTGAGTATCTGTGTGTTTAACCAGCAACGTATCTCTTTGCTGTCCGGACTGTTGCCTACTATGCAGAGGGAAGTTTTACCCTCAACAACCAGGAGGGTCATCGAGCAGTGGACTGTCCCCTTCCCCCCTTCCGGGTGTCAACCCCGCAAGCAGCAGTGCCAGGGAGACGACCAAAGCCACAAGCACAAGTGACCCAGGAGAGGTCTCGAATAGCGGCCCAATCGCCGGGCATTGAGCCGGAGGTACATGAGGGAGGCGGTTACCGTTCTGGACCAGCTCGATTACCAACCCAGATGGAAGCTGCAGAGGAAGAAAAGGAGGCACAAGACCCTATGGTATGTGCTCCCATATGTCCTTTCATAATCCCAATGATGTTAAAAAATACCCAAATGGGTAAGGAGGTACAACAGGGAGCATTAATAGACACCGGGTGTACACGTTGTTTATTAAGGCGGTTGATAGTGGATAACCTGGGTCTTCGTATTGTTCAGTTACAAAAGCCCATAGTGTTTGAACAAATGGACGGCTCAGTACTAGGACAGCCAGCCACCCATGTCACTGAACCAGAACAACTTGAATTCGGACAACATTGGGAATTAATACGGTTTGTAGTGGTTGGGGCCATGATTGAGCCCCTCATTTTGGGACTCTCCTGGCTGGATAAATGGAAACCCACTATTTGGTGGGAGGATGGGTATCGTAAAGTAAGGATTGCAGTGGGTCCTGAACCCTTGGAGAGTACTCATGGAGCGGTTGGGAAGGAAATGCCTCTGCCACTTCCAGTAGGGGTTCCAGATATATACAGGGATTTGGTGCGAGTATTCAGTGAGAAGGAGTGTGAGTCCCTTCCACCTCATCGCAACACTGACTGTGCCATAGAATTAAAACCGGGTGCCAGGCTTCCAAAGCCATGGATGTATTCGATGGCCCCTCATGAACTGAAAGAGTTAAGAAGCTATATTGATAAAAACCTTGCCAGAGGGTTTATTAAACCCAGTAGGTCTCATATGGCGGCACCAGTATTATTCAAAGAAAAGAAAGATGGTGGGTTGCGATTATGCATTGATTTTAAAGACTTGAATGCTGTTTGCATGGAGCCGCTATATCCGTTACCACTCATGACCGATTTGATGGCGGCTTTAGCAACTGGTAAGATTTTTACCAAACTAGACCTAAGAGAGGCATATTACAGGGTCCTTATCCGTGAAGGTGATGAGTGGAAGACCACCTTTAACTGTCCTCTCGGCAGTTATATGTTTCAGGTGATGCCGTTCAGTCTGCAGGGCGCCCCTGCTGTTTTTATGCAGCTTATTAACGAAGTGCTCCATGACCATTTGTATTGGGGCGTTCTTGTTTATTTAGATGATATCTTAATTTATTCTAATACGATGGAGGAACACGTACACCTAGTAAGACAAGTCCTGACTAAATTATTGAGGGCTCGACTGTTTGTGAAACTGTCAAAATGCGAGTTTCACAAAACAGAAATCGATTATTTGGGCTTTAGGATTACAGGTAAAGGTATAGAAATGGATCCCAACAAGGTTAGAGCAGTATTGGAGTGGCAGGCACCGAGAACCCGGAAGCAGTTACAAAGCTTTCTGGGTTTTGCCAATTTTTACAGGCAATTTATTCCATCTTTTGCCCAAATAGCTTTACCTCTGACTGATCTTTTGCGAACCAAACATTCCAAACCAGGAAAACCAAACCCAAAGCAGATCATAGAATGGACACAGGCCTGTCAAATAGCATTCGAACAGTTAAAATCATTATTCGCCCGAGAACCTATCCTGAAACATCCTGACACGTCACAGCCTTTCGTGTTGCAGGCCGATGCCAGTGACATAGCAGTAGGAGCAGTATTATTACAGAAAGATAACCATGGGGTGCTTCACCCCTGTGCGTATACCTCCCGAAAATTAACAACCACAGAACGGAATTGGACTGTATGGGAAAAGGAGGCTTACGCCATCAAATGGGCACTCCAGACCTGGAGACATCTTCTAGAGGGCACTAACATACAGTCCGAAGTCTGGACCGATCATAAAAACTTGGAAGCCCTCAAACCTGTAACTGAATTTACTGGTTGGGTTAAAGTTACAACCAAATCATCTGCAAATGCTCGTAATCTATAATCATGTTGCCTGATCTTAATACCCTGTATGTTATCCGAGTCCCGTATTTTATTCAGCAATACTTCCTGTATATGTACAGCTGCAGAATAGATGGAAAAAAGATCAGAAAATTGGTATTACACAAAGTCAAGAAAAATTGATAAAACAAATTAGGGACCAGAGTAAAATGCACATAAAAAAGTTGTATAATATATTGATAGAAATAGACTCGGAGACAGAGTTAGTTAAAGATTGTATGATAAAATGGGCACAAAATTTTGAGGAACCAATAATGATGGAAACATGGGAAAGGATCTGGGTAAGAAATGTAAAATTTACACAAGCTCAAAATTTGAGAGAAAATTTTTACAAAATGTTTTATAGATGGCATTGGGATCCTAAAAAGTTAGCTTGTATGTACCCAAACCTACAACCCAAATGCTGGAGATGTGATTGTGTTGATGCTATCTATTTTCTTCTCTGTGGGAGCCCCAGCCCCAGCCCTGTGGAATGAACTGCCCCCGGAAATACGTAAGATCTCCGACCTCTGGGTGTTTCGCTGCGCACTGAAGACCCTGTTGTTCCGCCAGGCAGGGCTATCAACATAATAATTTTAAATTGGGGTATTTTAATTTTTGGGGTTTTAAATCGGCCAAATCTATTTAATTATTTTAATTTTTAATCATTGTTGTGTCCTGTGTTTTTAAATTGGCTGTACACCGCCCTGAGTCCTTCGGGAGAAGGGCGGTATAGAAATAAAATTATTATTATTAAATTATTATTATTTCATGTTTGGTGGACTTGTAAAAAAGTTAAAGCATTTTGCATAAAAATATGGTGGATTATTCAAAATATTTAAAAAAAAAGGATAAAGTTTACTCCACAGTTGTTTTTGTTAGGTATAATTATAGATTGTACAGTTATAGAGACTAATTTGATTCTGAACTTAATAACTGCAGCAAGACTCTTGGTGGTGCAGTACTGGAAGAAGGAAGATTTACCTACTATTCAAGAATGGACATTAAAAGTAGTAAATTTAGCAGAAATGGCAAAAATTTCAGCATATCTAAAGGACCATTCAAATGAGAAATATATGTTAGAATGGAGAAGATGGATTGATTATATTCAAGGCAAATATCGGACTAAAAAATTTCAAATAGCTTATGAATGATCAAAGAGATTTTATAAAGTACTTAAATTTAGTTTAGTAAAAGGGGAGTTAAAAGTTCAAGAGGGGGATAGGAGGCTATAGATAATTAGCTTATGTTAGCTTATGATTGTCAAATGTTATACCCTGTATTTTGCTCTGGGAAGTGGGGGGAGAGGGAGGGGAAGGGGAGGGCTGGAAGGGGAGGAGGGAGGGGGAAGGGGAAATGTCTGTAAAACTTTTTAAAACTTTTCAATAAAATAATAATAATAAAAAAACTTGGAAGCCCTCCATACTCCCCGTAGATTGTCACCAAAACAAATCAGATGGCACAATATTTTTGTCGTTTTACATTTAGGTTGAAGGTAGTGCCAGGGGGAAAGAATTATTTGGCTGACGCCCTATCCCGTATGCCTCAATACGAGAGTAAAAGAGATAATGCAACACAAGCTCTAATACCCCACCCCCGACAAATTGGACATCCGTTAAGAGATCGTGGTCTTGGGAGGTCTCCATGGATAGATGAATTAAAGCAAGAATTGTCAACCGATAGCTGGCTTACAAATCATCAAACATTAATAACACATAGGGGAGGGCTCGCTTGGAGAGGAGATAAATTATATATCCCATCCGCTTTAAGGGATAAAGTGCTAAAGCAGTGTCATGATGTGAAAACTGCAGTGCACTTTGGCTTTGTAAAAACATTGCATCTGGCACGTCGGCAGTTTTGGTGGCCAAAGATGCGGTCTCAAATAGAAGCCTATGTACGGGGTTGTCCCATTTGTGCACAAACTAAACCGGCCCCAAGTAAACCCTTCGGTCTTCTCCAAGAAGTAACAGATCCACAGCGTCCATGGGATGAGGTAGCAATGGACTTTATCGTCGAACTACCAAAGAGTGATGGGTGTACGGTTATATGGACCATACTTGATCTGTTTTCAAAACAGGCGCATTTTGTACCATGTAAAGGCTTACCTTCAGCGAGGCATCTAGCAAAACTATTTGTACAACATGTGTACCGCATACATGGTGCACCCAAAAGAATCATATCAGATAGGGGACCCCAATTCACCGCTCGCTTTTGGAGAACATTTTTGCAACAGATAGGTACCAATCAGGGACTTAGTTTCGCCTTTCACCCGAGCACTAATGGGGCAGCCAAACGGGCCAATGATATGATAGAAAGATATTTACGATCATACGTCTCATACCAGCAAAACGATTGGGTCGACCTTCTTCCGTTTGTGGAAGCAGCATACAATAACACTATACACAGTAGTACAGGGTACACACCTTTCCAAGTAGTATCGGGTAAAGAATTTCCTGCCATTCCCGAACTAGATAGCCAAGTACCGAACCAATACAAACCCCCTGATTGGATAGAAAAAATAAATAGAAACTGGCCACACATAAAAATTGCTTTAACCAAGGCATCCAAAGAATATAAAAAATATGCTGATAAAAGGAGACGTGATACCCCACTCTTCTGGGTGGGAGATAGAGTATATTTGTCCACCAAATATATTAAACTGCGAATACCAAGTAGGAAACTGGGTCCGAAGTATATAGGCCCTTTCACTATTATTAAAATAACAAACCCAGTAACAGTACAATTAAAACTACCACCTTTGTTAAGTCAAATACACCCCGTATTCCATAGTAGCCTCCTTAAACCAGCAAATAACATACGGATAACAGCTAATTGTCCAGGACCTATAACAAGTAACACGTATGAGGTGGAAACAATACTTGATTCAAAAATAAGGCATGGAACACTTAGATATTTAGTGAGATGGAAAGGATATCCTGATACAGATGCGTCATGGGTACATAGCAAGGACCTAAACGCTCCACGATTGTTAAAACAATTTCATAGAAAGCACCCAGACAAACCAGGAAATGTGGCAGGTAACAGATAATCAATGTCTTTGTTCTCACCCCTGCAGGAGGAAACCTGGTAGGGGGGGCAGCATGTTGAGTAGCAAATATCCTTGACACACATGTGATGAACCTGATGGCAAGAACTTTACCCATGCAGGGAAGGGGTGTTCAAGAATACATCCGGATTCAGCAACAAAGCACGGTGGAGGGGGGGTGCGCGTCTAGGAAACACATTGATGGTGATAGGTGACGGACGGTATAGGAAAGAGGAAACCAGGGGGGGGAACCCAGGCAATCTGAAGCAAAAGCGGCAACGACAGCTGATGACATCATTCACCGGCATTCTCAGCCTTCGAATGGGAGGGGCGGGAGCTGGCGGTATATTCAAAGATGCTACATCTGTAAACTCATTTACAATGCCTATAAAACCGCAGCAACTGAGCAGCCAGCTAACTCCATCTTTGAGCTGAAGTCACAGCGCCAGCATTTTCTGTAAGACCGTCGTGTTAACCGAGATTAAACCCTGGGTTGTATTAGCCAATTCCGTGTGTGTGTTGTGCTTTACCCAGCTTCGGACAGACGGTTCCTGGAACTCTGAGACCTGAACTACAACTGACACAAATATATCTATCATCTATCTATCATCTATCTATCTATCTATCTATCTATCTATCTATCTATCTATCTATCTATCTATCTACCTACCAACCTACCTACCTACCTACCTACCTACCTATCTATCTATCCATCTACCTACCTACCAATCAGTCTGTCTATCTATCTATCTGTTCTGATCCAGCTCCCAAAACACGACAAACCCTCTGAAGTTAACTCAAAGATTCCTTTATTAGGACTGCCAGCAGCCCCGGCAAAAAAATTCTCTCTCAACACAGGCTAACAAGTCCGTCTGGCTGGAAGATGAATAGTTGTCTGCCACAGCTGCCCATGGATTGTATTACTGGGGATTTATTCCTGGTTTGCGGAACATCCCCCGCCCATGATCATCATCGACTTGTCTCTATAAATTGTTATTTTATTCCATTCTTTTATTACATCTCTATTGCCCATACACCGAGTTGGTCTGGACATGTGGGTGCTGAGGGAGACGGCCTTTGGGCACTGGTTACTGCTGTAAGACTGGAGGCGGACCAACAAATCCTCCAAATTATGACCATCTGACTATCGCCGTGAGAGGGTGATTGAGACATTTATCCTGCAGAGGTGCCCAAAGGCCTGGGACTCCTCCCACTGTGGTGAGAGAACAGTGGAGTCCAGCTGTTTTTTCCACATGGTTCTACCATCTCCTTTACCATCTTTACTATAGAACTTTATTGGACCCCACCCGGATTCCAGTTCCATTTGGTCTTCTTAGTGGATGTATTTGGCGGCTGAGCTAATTGCACTGCGAGATGCCCCCCTCTCGCAGATGTGGCCCTCCATATTATCGAGGGCATACCGCAAGGACGGGTTTTGGGACCCAGAGAGGTGGCATGTTTCAAAGCGGGGATTGAGGGTTTTTTTAATTAGGGCTTTTAATAATTTTTTAAGGGGAACTGGGAGGGTGACCAAGGAGGATTGGGGGGGTAATCCACCAAGGTTGGGGCCGAGCCCGGCACAGGGTAACGGCTTGGAGGGTACTGGACGAGGGATTGGGGAGGGGATGGCAGGCTATCTTAATGAGGGATGTACCATCAGCATGGTGGATGGGAGGGGCAGATATGGTGGGAGCAGGGGACCATATCATGTGTCGGGGGTGCGCACTCGCTACTTGAGAGCAATTGCGCGCCCCGGTCCCCAAGGCTCCTCTCGGATACTAGGTGGCACAGTTACTCAGGACCTGGGCATCCGGCTGATGCTGTGCAATGTCAGGTCCGTGGTAAAGAAGGCCCCCCTCATTTATGATCTTATTCAAGAGGGGGGAGTGGACCTGGCGGGTATTACGGAGACCTGGTTGGGACTGGAGGGAGGGGTCGCTCTAGTTGAGATGTGCCCACCAGGCTTCAGAGCATTCCATCAGCCGAGGGCCCAGGGGAGGGGCAGGGGGGTAGCGGTTATTATTAAAGAAGGTCTAGGTCCGAGGGAGACCACTGTGCCACAGATTGCCGGATGTGAGTCCCTCTTTGTGAGATGGGGTCATGGGGTTCAGATGGGCTTGTTGCTAACGTACCTGGCTCCCTGCCGCATGGCAACAGCCCTGCCTGAGCTACTTGACGTGATAGCCATGGTGGCAGTTGATACACCCAGGCTTATGGTCATGGGTGATTTCAACTTGCCGTCCATTGGTGAAACGTCGGAGGTGGCTCAGGAGTTCATGGCTTCCATGACGGCCATGGACCTGACCCAGTTAGTTCATGGCCCCACTCATGGGGGGGGGACACACACTGGACTTGATTTTTGTCTCTGGCCAGTAGTTGAGTGGTCTTGTTATAGGGGATATAGACATGAAACCCTTGTCATGGTCAGATCACTCACTCCTTCATCTGGACCTTCGAACCGCAACATCCCGCCGCAGGGAGGCGGAGCCAATTAGATGGGTCCGCCCCAGGTGCCTGATGGATCCTGATAGGTTCCAGATGGAGCTTGGGCCATTTCCTGAGGATCTAGCACATGACTCGGCCTTGGACCGAGTCGTGCCTTTGCGGCCTCTGACCTGGTGCCAATCCCGGGCGGCTCCTTGGTTTACTGAGGTGCTGAGGGAAATGAAGCACCAGAAAAGATGCCTGGAGAGCGGTTGGAGGGCCAGTCTCGCTGAATCTGATCGAACACTGGTAAGCTCGCATATTAAGGCCTACCTAGTGGCGATAAAGATGGCAAAGTTTAATTACTTTTCCGCCTCTATTGCGTCATCAGGGAATCGTCCGGCTGCCCTGTTTAGAGTGACCCGCTCCCTGCTCCATCCAGGAGTGCGGGAGGATCCCTTGGAAGGCAGGGCGGAGGATTTCAGACAATACCTGTATGACAAAATCACTCAGATCCGGGGGGATTTGGACTCTGACTGGGTAGATCAGGGCAGGGTGACGAGGAATAGTCTTGAGAATGTTACCTGGGAGGAGTTTGATGCTGTGACTCCCGATGATGTGGACAGGATTTTGGGGAGACTTAGTGCGGCCACATGTTTACTGGACCCGTGTCCCTCCTGGTTGGTACTGGCTTCCCGGGAGGTTACACGAGGCAGGCTCCAGGGTGTTATCAATGCTTCGTTGAGTGAGGGTCACTTCCCCACTGCCTTGAAAGAGGCGGTGGTGAGGCCTCTCCTCAAGAAGCCGTCCCTGGATCCGGCAATATTGGCCAACTACCGTCCTGTCTCCAACCTTCGCTTCATGGCGAAGGTTGTTGAGAGTTTGGTCGCGCGACAGTTTCCACAATTCCTGGAGGAAACATCTTATCTAGATCTGTTCCAGTCGGGTTTCAGGTCTGGGCACAGCACGGAAATGGCATTGGTCGCATTGGTTGATGATCTCTGGAGGGCTCGGGACAGGGGGTGCTCCTCTGTTCTGGTCCTGTTAGATCTCTCAGCGGCTTTTGATACCATTGACCATGGTATCATGCTGCACTGGCTGGAAGAGTTGGGGGTGGGAGGCACTGTGTTGTGGTGGTTCTCCTCCTTTCTCTCGGACCGGTCACAGTTTGTGTTAGCAGGGGGGCAGAGGTCGACCTCGAGGCCTCTCATTTGTGGAGTGCCACAGGGATCGGTCCTCTCGCCCCTTCTGTTCAACATTTATGTGAAGCCGCTGGGCGAGATCATCCATGGATTCGGGGTGAGATACCATCAGTACGCTGATGACACCCAGCTGTACATCTCCACCCCAGGCCACCCCAACGATGCCCTTGAAGTGATGTCCCAATGCCTGGAGGCTGTGCGGATCTGGATGGGGAGGAACAGGCTCAGGCTCAACCCTTCCAAGACTGAGTGGCTGTGGCTCCTGGCATCCCGATATAGTCAGTTGACTCCATCCCTGACTATTGGGGGCGAGTCTTTGGCCCCCACAGAAGGGGCTCGCAATCTGGGAGTCCTCCTGGATATGCAGCTGTCCTTGGAGGAACATCTGACGGCTGTAACCAGGGGGACCTTTTGTCAGGTTCGCCTGATTCGCCAGTTGCAGCCCTTTCTTGATCGGGATTCCCTGTGCACAGTCACTCACGCCCTCGTCACCTCTCGCCTTGACTACTGCAACTGTCTCTACATGGGGCTCCCCTTGAAGAGCACCCGGAGGCTCCAACTGGTCCAGAACGCAGCAGCGCGGGTAGTGACGGGAGCAGCATGGCGCTCCCATGTAACACCGCTCCTGCACGAGCTGCACTGGCTCCCGGTGGTCTTCCGAGTGCGCTTCAAGGTGTTGGTTATCACCTTTAAAGCGCTCCATGGCATAGGGCCTAGCTATCTTCGAGACCGCCTGCTGCTACCGACGGCCTCCCATCAACCTGTGCGCTCCCACAGAGAGGGCCTCCTCGGGGTGCCATCAGCCAAACAATGTAGGCTGGTGACCCCCAGGGGGAGGGCCTTCTCTGTGGGGGCACCTACCCTCTGGAACCAGCTGCCCCCAGAGATAAGGAGAATCCAAGACCTCGGTGCCTTCCGCCGTGCCCTTAAAACTTTCTTTTTTCAGCAAGCCGTGCTGGCCTAACACTTTTAAAAAATATTTTTAATTGTTTTGTCATTGCTTTTAATTATGGGGCCAAATATATATATATATATCTTTTTAATTGTATTTTAATGTTTGTAGTTTATGTTTTTACTTTGGCTGTACACCGCCCTGAGTCCTCAGGGAGAACGGCGGTATATAAATTGGAAATAAAATAAAATAAATAAATAAATCTCCACCCCCTGCCTTTTATGCCCAGAGCTAGGGTGGGGCTTCACTAGCAGTGGTGGCTCTTCCTTCCCAAGGATCGGCCCATGGATTTCCACTGTTCTCCTCTTCTCTGCCTTCTGCGCATCCGCGCATCAGGCACTGGACCCAGCTGTTCCTCCTCTTCCTCATCAGCCACCTCCAGACCTTGGGGCTGTTGACTCTCCATCTGAGGGCTGACGGACAGCCCAGGCTCCGCCTCTGTCTCTCTCTCTGCCAATTCCATTCCTGCTTCCCCCTCGGAGCTCTCAGGTTGCCTTGATGCTGACCCTGACTGTTCTGACCCAGCCTTAGCAGAAGCAAGAAACAGACTCCTTGTCACAAAAAAACCCTCTTTATTTATCTCTTGTGAATTCATTGCATTCACCCACCGATAAGTCCAGGCAATAGTCCTTCAAGGAGTTAACTGCAGTAACAGACCTTATCAGTTACTTGCGATAATTGTAAGGCCGTAAGCTCCCAGCCGAAAGGCTGAAAATTAAGTTATGGCAAGCAGTCTTTGTGGCACAAAACACAATGAGCAAAATCTTCAGAAATGTTAGGTGTTTTTTGCCAGCCATGGCAGTTTCTTAAAAGGCCACCAGATGGGAGCAAAGAGGCACCTTTGATCCCACTGGTGGGTCAAGGGGCTCCATTCCCTGCAGCCCCATTGGGGAGAGTTAATGGCCCTCCGGCCCCCTCACACACCTTGGATAAGAACCCCTGCACAGGGGCTGCTCTTTGGCTCTTGTCCTAACTTCCTACAGGACTGATCCATGGGCTCAATCCAGGCATGGATGCCTCCATGCCAAGGAACTCATTTTACCTACTTTATTTCTAAATAAAGATTTAACTTGATTGCATCCTTGCATGCTGCCTTTTCTTGGAAGTGTCCTCAACGAACCATCGATCTTCGTGAGATCCCTCACAAGAAATATGAACTGTTGTCTCCTACGACAACCACTCCCCTTTCCTTCTATTTATTCCCCAGCCAGGGAAGGGCCATTCAGTGTCCATGTCTGCTTTGCTTCCCGAGTTGACTCCTTGTCCTCCATTGTTCACCTCTCCTAACTGTTATGTATAAATGCCCACCATTCACCATCCCAGGTATGATAAGGGTTAACTCTACATCCACCTAGATCCTCCCCTGACCCCTCCTTACCTTAGCTCCGCCTCCCAGGTACTTAAGACATGGTCCAGGAGTCCAGGGGCCACTTCCAGCCAAATACCTGTAAAAGAAACATTGATCAATAAAGAGCATTGGTTCACTGCATCCTGTGTTTGGAGTTATTGGGTAAGATCCTAGAAATCAGTCACAGGTTGGTAGCAGAGGATGGTTTACCCACAACTCACAGAGATGGCAGAATCAAGAACCCAGACAGAGGCAGAACAAAGAATGGCCACCAGAGCCTACATCAAGCAGATGAAAGAATTGCAGGCTCTCGAAGGTGCCACAGCAAGGACCACCACAACAGAAGGTGATGGAGACTACAACTTGAGTCCACAACCCAGGGACGAAGGGCCAGGAGAAGAAATCTACTACTGCGAAAGGGCAGAACCACCAAGCAACCAAGAATTCCGATCCACCATCCTGGAGATGATGGAAGCGACCGCCAGCAAAGAGGAGCTCATCGCGAAACTCCAAAGCGTACTCGAAAGCAATGGAGCAGTGATGAGCATCCAGCAACAGAGAGAAGAAATCCCCAGCCTGGCAAGAGGAAGGTATCCCCAAGCAGAAGCTCCGGACGTAGAGGATTTCATTTCCGCGCCATGCTCTCAGCGGCCATCTTGGAATGTCCAAAAGCCAATGGGAAGCCAAGATTCAAATCGAATGGCGGGAAACAACGAGAACCCCAACTTCGCTGGGAAGGACCCCCAAAACAACATGCAAGCAAGATCGCAAGCCTGCGGGGGCTCACCCATCGAGCCCGAAGCAGACAAATCGATCGGAAACCTGGCTGCAGCACTCGGCTCAACACTCAAGCCCCCAGGAGCCAGGAAGAAACAAACCGACGCTCAGCACCCCCAAAAGAGCAGCAGGGTAGCCACCGGAACCCTTGCAACACACCTGCAGACACCACGCGGGACAACGCACCCCAAAAACTGCACCCAAGACCCGGCCGCCTGCAGGACTGAATACCCGCAGGATTCGCACTCACCACCCACCACACCAACTTCCCTAGGCCGCAGAATGAGGAGAAGAAACAACGACTCACCAACCATGCGGCCTCCACCAGGCTTCCTGACCCATCCGGAGGTCCTCCAGCGTCGCCCAGGATCCACCGCTGCCGCCGCTGCCGCCGCTACCGCCACCCGCCGCTGCCACACCGCCGAATCCGGGAGATCTTTGACTTACGACCGCCGCCGCCGCCGCCGTCTCCAGGGATCCTCGAACTGTGACCGCCTCGCCTCCTCGCCTTCTTCCACTCTTCGCCCAAGATGCAGGGGCCCAGCCATGGCATCCGACGTCCAGGGAGGGCTACGGGCCCGTCAGGAGCGAGCCCAGCCCACGACCGGCAGGCCTAGGCCTAGGCCTGAGAGCAGCAACAAGGAGCTCCTCACCAGACGACCTCCGGCGCGAAATGAGCCTCGCGCATGCCCAGTTGCCACCTACAGGAAGAGAAAGGAACATAGAGATAAGTACAAGGAACATAGAGATAATTCAGATCAGACTGGCAACAAGCATTCCCCCAGCATATTGCGAGTTCACTCACATAAAGAACCATGGACAGCACCAGACTGTAAGTAACATAACTTTTACTGCTGACAATCACAAATTGAAATTAGATGGGTCCAATCTTTTGGAGTGGAACCACCAACTACAAATTGCTTTTCTGAAAGAAAATATGTTGTACTTATTTGATGACCCACCCAAGAAGCTATGGACTTTTGAGATTGACTGTTTGTACCACAGGGCTTACTATCTGTTAATGTCTAGCTTGTCACCCAGCATTTACCCCAGTCTTGGCCGCCACTTAACCGTGGCAGAGATACTACAAAAAATACTTAATTTATTTTACAGTAAGAGTGCAGCCACTACAACCAAAATATCCAGGGAATTTTACTCAGCCAGGCATAAGGCAGGGACACCCATGGGGGAGCATATACTCAAGCTAAACACCACCAGGGCAGAACTCATACAAAGGGGGGGAAACCATTTCTGATGATAGCATGAAAAGCATCATCATAAACTCCCTAGACCACAGTTGGGAGAACTTTATCATGCAACTGGATAGTCTCAACATAGAGCACCTCTCTTTAGAGACATTATCCAACAGGCTGATAGCTGAGGACAGCCTGAGAAGGGAACGCTCATCAAGCCACAGGGAGAGCAGACCAATAAAAAGGGTAGACTTCCAGACCAGGGACCAAGATAAACCAGAATGTTTTAACTGTGGGTCTAGGAATCACTATAGGAGAGATTGCCCCAGAAACCAGAAGGACAGGGACCACAGCTACCGGAGGGAAAGGCAAGGCCGCAAACCAGGTTACTCAGACAGGCGCTCCCCAGAAAGCAGGTTCAGGCGCAGGGACTCACCCAACCCCAGGGACAGGAGAGGATATAGGGATAGCTCCAGGGATAGTCAGACTGGGTCACTATACGAACTTTGAGACCACCAACACCCAAACACCCAGGCAAAAGGAAGGAACACATGGCTCATTGACTCAGGAACCACCAACCACACCACCAACAATAGGAACATACTGGAGGCATTCACGCCTAAGGAATACCACATCAATGTAGCCAACCAGAACAAGGTATTGGTGAAAGGAGAAGGGAGCGCACACATAGATGGAATAGGGAAGATAGAGGGGGTACTATTCATCCCAGAAATACCCCACAATATATTAGCAACACTCAAACTAAGTAAAGACTTGGGCATTGAGACAACCTTCAGGGAAGGGAAAGCATATATGACCAAAGGAAAGAGAAGCATAGGAAAGATCATCATAGAAGGGGGACTTACCTACTTAGTGCCCCAAGAGCACTCAAACACTAACTCAGAAAGTAACGAGAAAGAGACAAGCACGCCCACAGAAAATAGAGGGGGTGAAGGAGAACACACTGCAGGAGGCAAACCCACCACAAACACAACACACAAAGGGAAACCACACATTGGCAAACCCATTCATGATGGGTGCGCCCACTTACTACACAGAAAATTAGGCCATGCTAGTTTTCCAACGGTACAAAAGATGAATGAATGCTCAAATGGCTTGCCATTAAAGAACTGTAAAAATTATTTGGAGTGTTCTGTGTGTAAATGTTTGAAAATCAAAACCAAACCAAGGCCCAAAAAGGCCTCCCGCACCACCAACTCAATATTCCAATTAGTTCACATGGACGTGGTGGGACCCATGAGAACCTCTATTAAATACAAGAAGAGGTTCTTCCTAACCATAGTCGATGACTATAGCCGTTACGGATTTGTATACACCCTCAACCACAAAAGTGAGGTGTTCCAAAAGTTTAAAGAGTTCTACAAAAGGGTAGAAACTCAACATAACGTAAAAATAAAACAAATCATGACAGATAGGGGCTCAGAGTTCCTATCAAGGGACTTTTCCAATTGGACAAACAAGCACAGGATACTACACTTCTCCTCTTCTCCGTTTTCGCCATTCCAGAACGGTGTATCAAAACGCAGGAACGGCGTATTACAAACAATGGTAAGGTGCGTCTTAGAAGACGCCGGACTAGGGCAACACTTCTGGGCAGAAGCACTCACATATTCAAACTACACACTGAACAGAATATGGTCAAGCGTAGTGAACAAAACTCCCTACGAGGTCATGTACAATAGGAAGCCTCAGATAACACACCTGCACATATTTGGGGCAACTGCAGATGTACACATACCCAAACAGTTAAGGAGAAAAGGGGACAAAGTGTCAAGGATGTCAGGGCATTTATTAATCCCATGTTTGGATCTGGGACAAATTACCCTTTTTTAATTAGAGGAGATGAATCGAGGCTTATTCCTTGTTGCAATATTCTGAAAAAGAAACGCGAAGGAAAGTTTCTAATAAAACTCATTTATTTGTTATAAAGAAAATAAAACACCTCACTAACTAAGAAAAGTTAATTGCTACATTTTTGAAAGTAATTCTTGCTGGCTATTTCTCAGCCGGACCTTGCTGGAAAGAGAACAAAGGAAAAAGTGTGAAGGAATGTGGGTGGATGGACATACGTAGTAGCTTTTGATAACAATTCTCGGCAAGGTACGGAAAGTCTGATAGTCCAGAAATGATGAGCTCAGCTGGTAAATAAAATAACGCAGTGACATTCCCCTTCTTTGCCAGTTGAGCGAATATCAGTACATCATCAAATAAGGCACATCTTCTCACGCAGATACTCGTGTTGAGCTGCTGGAAGTGGTTTGTTGAGCATATCAGCAATTTGATCATGTGTAGATACATATTGCATTTTGACAAAACCTTTTTTCACTAAATGTTTTATGGTTTGATAACGAATGTCAATGTGTCTGGACCTAGAACCTGTAAAATGTGATTCAGAAATATAAACCACCGATTCATTGTCTTCCATCACGGTGATCGGTCGGATCGGGTGTGTCCAGATATCTGTGACTAAAGCATCAAACCAAGTTAGAGAATTACATGCATCTGAAACACAAGCATATTCAGCTTCAGTAGATGAACAAGAAACAAAATTCTGTTTACGTACTTGCCAATAAACAGGACATCCATTTAAGAACATCATATAACCTGAAGTACTTTTACGTGATTTCTTATCACTTGCCCAATCAGAATCTGCATAACAACATAATTCTGCATAATCAGTATGTGTTGGTTCTAACAATAACTTCATGTGTTTGGTGTATTTTAGGTATCTCAATAATTTCTTAATACATGTCCAATGAAACTGTTTTGCCTTACCTACGTGTCGTGATAAGAGATTAACACTAAGTGCAATGTCGGGTCTGGTCCAACTACTAATGTACAATAGTGACCCAATGACTGAACGATAAAGTGTTTGATCCTCGAACTCAGGACTTTCTTCTTGTGTCAAGTTGTGAAAATCTGTTTGCATGGGTGTCTTTGTTGTGTTAGCATCTTTCATGTTGCAATGATGCAAAATTTGTTCAATTTTATCTTCTTGTGAAAGACTAAACCCCTTCTGTGTTTTTTCAATCTGAACACCTAAATAAGTGCTAATGTGACCTAATGATTTCAATGTGAAGTATCTCTGCAAAGCTTTGGCAAAAATTTCACTCATTTGCTTATTTGGACCAATATAAACAATATCATCAACATAAACAAGAACTATCTCATATGCATTGTTAGATCTTTTTGTGAACACGCCCTCATCAGTTTCGGACTTAATAAAGCCCATTGAATTTAGTTTGTCAGTAAGACATAAATACCACATTAAACCAGATTGTTTCAGACCATAAAGACTTTTGTTTAGAAACCAGGCATCCTCTTCTTGCTGTCGGAATCCTGGAGGACTTCTCACGTAGATCACTTCATCTAGGTCTGCATGTAGATAAGCCATGTCAACATCAAACTGGAAAACTTCTAAACCAAGGATAGTTGCATTTGCTAAAGCAATTTTTACACTCTCAGTTCTGACTGTTGGTGAGTAGGTATTTGTGTAGTCCTCAGGATAACGTTGAGCGAAACCCTGAGCTACAAGTCTGGCTTTGTACAGTGACTCACCATTTGGTTTCTTTTTGATTCTGTAGACCCATCGAGTGCCAATGACCTTTTTGTTTGCTGGAGGTTTTGCAGGTGTAAACACTTTAAGTTTCTTTAGACTGTCCATTTCAGCCTGCATTGCCTCATACCATTTGTCTTGCTCTGAATCAGGGAGCTGCTTGATTTGTGTGAAATTATCAGGTGGAAGTGTAACATTGCAAATCAAAGGCAAGGGTGCTTTTGTCAGTTGCCAAGAATATCGTTGTGGAGGGATCCCTTTTGTGACCCTCTTGGAACGTCTCGAAACAACTGTCCAGTCTTCTTCTGCTTCGTCCTCGTCCTCACTTTCGTCGCTAGCGTCAGCATCCGCGGCTTGCGAAGACGGAACATCGGGTTGAGAAGAACCAGTGGAATATTGATCATCAATCTGCGTAGGATCAGCAGTATCATCTCTGGGAAAATAAACTCCAGGATCATTGGAATGAATCCTGGACCAGTCAATATCTTCTTCAAAATTAGCAGATTGGGAAATCACAATTACATGTTTAGAGTCAATAAATCTGCTCCATTTTGAGTTATCATCAATACCCATAAATCTCAGTCTCTTTGCTGCTGGACTTCCTTTTCTTCTTTGAGCTAAGGGAATGTTCACCATAGCGTATGAACCAAAAATATGAATGTTTTTAAGATCGGGCTTGTAGCCATAGAACATGAAGAAAGGAGTCTGATTTGTTACACTGCTCCAAGTACGGTTGACAATGTAATTTGCATACTTGATAGCTTCACCCCAGTATATCTTACCAAGGTTGGCGTCTTCTAGGAGACAACGCATCATGGTTTGCAGTACCTCTCCGTTGTGAGCCGGTGTGTCAGGGGCCGAAGTCTGATGAATAATTCCATTCTTACGCATCCAGTCCTGGAAACGCTGAGACATGAATTTGGCACCACGATCACTCTGGATTCTGGCGATGCGAACTTGGTGTTGGGTAGAAACAAGGGTTGCAAAGTCTTTAAAGATCTGAAAAGTCTCTGATTTTTCTTTCATAGGATACACATATCCATATCTAGAGTAATTATCAACAATTGTTAGAAAATATTTTCTACCACCAAATGATGGCGGAAATGGACCAACTATGTCAATGTGAACCAAATCAAAAATGTGTGTTGACAGGCGTGTAGCGCGTTTGGGAATGGCTGCTGCTTTGGATTTGGCCTTCTTGTAGACAGCACAATCCAAAAACACCTTACACCCCTTTAGATCCAAACCTTTTGCGAACTCCGGCATCTTCCTAAGAACACGGAAACTGGCATGCCCCAATCTTCTATGCCATTTGTGGATACACCTGGAATGCAAAGGTTTACCTGTTAGTGAATTCTCAACATTAAAATTTTTATGCGGAACCTCAGGCTTGCTCTGAGCAACCTGTTTACCAATTCTCTTTTTGTTGGCTTTAGGAGCCTTAGGAATAGCAACAGGATCTCTCACTGGAGCATCTCTCTCTGGGCCTGTGCCTTCCCTTTTTGAAGTTTGTATACTTGCCTGTGTTTGCGGTTTAGGCTTTGGCTTTAAGTAATAAACACCACCAATTAATATGGTTTCAGCAACAATATCTCCATCTTTAACTATGTAACTTGCTTTTTCAAGGTGGTGAACTTGGAACTTTAACATTCTAGACAAGTGACACTGACTAAGCAAATTACTGGTTGCTGTTGGTATGTAATAAACATCAGGAATGAATGCATCGAGCTCTTCAACATAAACAGTTCCTTTTCCTTTGACCTGACAAGGATGATTGGAAAAAGAGTAAAGTTCACGTAGTTCTGGTTCAGGCTCATGCATTTCTGTGAAAAGTTCCTTCCTGTAGGTAACATGCAATGCTGCACCACTGTCCAAAGTCCACAGGAGTCATCTGTCGTACTCTGGTTGAGGTTATGGATCATTGGTTAAAGCCACTGTGGCGAGTGGAGTTTGTGGATCACGCTGGGGACCACAACAATCTTGTCTTCCACCTCTGCCTCTGCCTCTGGAATCTGTTCCTCTGGGCTGGTATGTGACAGGAGCTGGAACTCGTTGGGGACAATCCCGGGTGGCATGTCCCACACGATCGCAGGTGTAGCATCTTGGCATCCTTGGAGTGTAGGTCCTTCCTCGGAAGGGGCGCCTAGCTGGAGCTCTTGATGCAGTTGGTCCTCTCAAGTGTGGCGTGGCCAACATGAATGCCTCTTCTTCAATTAAAAGTCTACAAACATTGTTCACTGTGCGTTGAGCAATAGGGACTTGGTTAATTTTTGTAACAGCATCTTTCCATTCATAATTCAAAGAGTTAATAATGATGCTGATCATTTGAATATCTTCAATGTTATGGCCTCTTTCTCTCAATTCTGTTCTCAGACCTTTCAGTTTGGTCAAATGTCCTCCAATTTGTTCACCGGGTTTCAATCTCGAACCGTGGAGTTCAGACATGAGTAAACATGAAGATTCAATTGAGATAGGCCTGTAGCAATTTTCCAATTCAGCCCAAATTTGTCGGGCTGTTGTGTTTGGTGGAAAAGTGACCTGCAGTTCAGTATCCATGGACATCAATAATGTTGTGCGAGCCCTTATCTCTAAATCTCTTATTGCAAAATCCCATGGTTGAGCAGGAGGATTAAATACCATAGAGTGAGTGCCTTCTCTAAGAAGCAATAGTGTAATCTCACTGACCCAGGCTTTGTAATTGTGTCCTGACATTTTTAGTTTTGACTCACCAGTTAGTGGAGAGACAGAAAATGCCTGGTAAGGAGCCTGCATTTGGTACGCTGGCTGTGCTGGCAGAAATGCCTGTGGTATTTTCTGTGCCTGTTGTGGACCTAAACATGGTCTTGGTTGTGCCATTGGAGGTGGGCCAGGAGCTGGCCCTATTTGCACTTGTGGCTGGGGCACATATGCAGGCATTTGTAGCTGCTGTGGCTGATGCACTGGAATCTGCTGTATTCCAGTTGCCATTTGTGCTTGATCTGCAATATTGGCATGACCTGCTGGAGATGCAGTCATTTTCCTTTGCTGCATAAAGCGTGCCTGTGTTCCATCTAAAAAGACACCAACACCACCAGGGGGTGTTTGAGTTTGGGCCTGTGGAAACACTTGTGGCATTTCAGCTTCTTGTAGTAAATTACTTTCGCCAGCAGATGGTGCTGCACCGTTAGCTTCGGGCAGCTTTGCAGTTACAAGAAATGATTGCGTGGCAGGTTTATATGTAACTTGATCAGGGAGACTTTCATGTGACGTATGCAGGGCCCTCTGTCTTAATTGGCCTGACACAAAATCCACCAGGGGGAGTGTCTTTGGCTCTGAGGAAGAAGACAATATGGCACTTTTTGAAAATCTTAAGTTATCTTCCTTATCTTGCTCAAGCATAGATATAGCCATTTTTGCCTGGGATAGCTCCTGTTCATAGAATTTTATACGGTCACAAAAGGCTTTCATAGCCAGCTCATCCAGGGTGAGCTTAGAGCTTCGAGGAGAATAATGAATTGTTTCTCTCTCTGCGTGGGAGTAATTTTGCTCAGCAATTTGCTTTGGCCTTGCACCGAGCGTTACAAATTCAGAAGGTTCTGGGAAGACAGGTTGAGAGCTGGCATAATTAGAAGGGGGAGTTACTGACCTCAGTCGTAGTGCTTCTCCTTCAAAAACAGCTTCTGTCTTATCTGTCTCCGTTTCTGTTCCCACGGCTTTTTCTTGTTCCAGGCATGTGGCTGGAAATCTGAAAAACTCCTTTCTGCCACCTTCTCAGCAAAATACATTTTGTATTTGTTTTTCTTCTGTTTCGGCATCTCAGCAATATAATTAGCGTACCTCAGTAGCTAAAAACTAATTGCCTATGCGCTCTTATCAGAAGTAACAAAACAAGGAAAAAAAGCCATAAATCAAACCGTCCGAGCTACCAGATGTCAGGGCATTTATTAATCCCATGTTTGGATCTGGGACAAATTACCCTGGTTTAATTAGAGGAGATGAATCGAGGCTTATTCCTTGTTGCAATATTCTGAAAAAGAAACGCGAAGGAAAGTTTCTAATAAAACTCATTTATTTGTTATAAAGAAAATAAAACACCTCACTAACTAAGAAAAGTTAATTGCTACATTTTTTAAAGTAATTCTTGCCGGCTATCTCAGCCGTACGTTGCTGGAAAGAGAACAAAGGAAAAAGTGTGAAGGAATGTGGGTGGATGGACATGCGTAGTAGCTTTTGATAGCAATTCTCGGCAAGGTACGGAAAGTCTGATAGTCCAGAAATGATGAGCTCAGCTGGTAAATAACGCAGTGACAAAGGAGACTAAGATTCATGGGGTATGAGTCCGGAACCAAAGGTTACAGGTTCATCGACAAAGACAACAGATTTGTCGTGTCCAGATCAGCTGTGTTCCACGAGAACACAAACTGGTCAAGAATACACCTCAATGAGGTACTGCCCGGGCAAGAAACTGATGACAATGCTAGGACCAATAACAAACCAGACACAACCGAAAGCGAGACACACGAGAAACAAAAACCCAAGCACAAAAGGGTAAACACCAAAGAATGGAAAGAGAACCACCCCATCCTAAAGGTAAAAGTAGATGCACTCACTGAGAGGGAGGCCCAACACATGCACGACTCAGAAACGATACCCAGCAGGCCCATAAAACACAACAGAAACAGACTACCTAAGAGATTCGACGATTACATACTCTCAATACACACAGGCACCACAACACCCAACTCCTACGAGGACATCCTTAAGTTACCACGAGAGGAAAGGGACAGATGGGAGGAGGCCATAGATAAGGAGATGAACAGCCTGAGGGAGTTGAACATGTATACTCCATCCAAAGTGCCAGAGAACAAAGTAGCCATTGGGACTAAATGGGTTTTCAAAGTCAAAGAGCTAAAAGACAATAAGAAACTGTACAAAGCTAGTCTAGTAGCACAAGGGTTCGCCCAGAGATACCCGGAGGACTACACTGACATGTACTCACCCATGGTCAGGGCAGAGAGCGTAAAAGGCGCTCTAGTAATAGCCACAATCCTAGGGTTAGAAGTCTACCAGTTCGACGTGCAGACAGCCTACCTCCATGCCAAGCTAGATAAGGAGATCTTTGTCAGGGCACCCCCAGGGAGAAACACACAAGGGGAGGACACGTGGTTGCTGAAGAAAAGTCTGTATGGGTTAAAACAGTCCAGTAAGAGGTGGTACGAGTGCCTAGCGAAGATCCTTAAGGACATGGGGTTCACAGCCACCTCCACCGACCTATGCTTTTTCACCAAGAGAGAGGGCACATCCATAGAGTACGTACTCATCTACGTGGATGACATTTTATATTGTGGCCAGCATAAACAAAATTGTGATGAGTTTGCCAACCAGTTGGGGAAACATTTTGCACTAAAGACTCTGGGAAAGGGCAACAAATACCTGGGTGTCCAGATTGATAGAACTCAGAAGGAATTCAAGATCTCTCAAAAGGAGAAAATACTGGATCTGTTAATTAAATGCAACATGAAAGAAGCCAAGCCATGTGACACGCCAATACATATTGACTTCCTGAAACACATGAATGAGGAAAGCGAGACCTTCAAGGACAATACCCTCTATAGGTCTGTTGTTGGGTCACTACTGTATATAGCTAATTGGACTAGACCAGACATCCTCCTGGCTGTCAACCTGCTATCCAGACATGTCAGCGATCCAAAGATGTATCACTGGGAGGGGGTAAAACGTGTGCTCAGATATCTAAAACACAGCATGGACGCATGCCTGAACCTAGAACCAGAGATGTCCAAAGAACCCATACTAACCTCCTATGCTGACGCTGACTGGGCAGGCGACACAAAAAGTAGAAAGAGCACATCCGGCTACGTATTCCTCATTAACGGCTGCCCAGTACACTGGTACACCGGAAAACAAAACCTGGTAGCCACCTCCACAGCTGAGGCAGAGTACATCTGCCTCTCCAAAGCAGCCAATAATCTGACATGGTTTGACGATCTACTTACCAGCATATGGACCGAACCGGCCTACCCGATAGTAATACATGAGGACAACAAAGCAGCCATAGACATATCCATGGCAGAAGCAGTAGGCCAAAGGTCCAGACATATAGACATTAAGCACAAGCATGTCAGAGAATTAACTAACATTGGTTTTCTTAAGGCTGTACATTGTGAGACCGCCGAGCAAGCCGCAGACATCCTGACCAAACCTCTACCCAGCAAACAACATGCTTACCTTATGTCTAAATTAGGGGTACGGGTACAGAACACACAAGCAGGTCCAACTGTTGGGCATTTAGAGGGGGATTTGTTATGTATAAATGCCCATCATTCACCATCCCAGGTATGATAAGGGTTAACTCTACATCCACCTAGATCCTCCCCTGACCCCTCCTTACCTTAGCTCCGCCTCCCAGGTACTTAAGACATGGTCCAGGAGTCCAGGGGCCACTTCCAGCCAAATACCTGTAAAAGAAACATTGATCAATAAAGAGCATTGGTTCACTGCATCCTGTGTTTGGAGTTATTGGGTAAGATCCTAGAAATCAGTCACACTAACTGCTCTGTGCATACGTGCATCTGGAACAGGCCCCAGCTGTTCTTCCTCCTCACTCATCTCAGCCTCCAAAGGCAGCTGCCTCTCCGATGGCTGGGAAATGTTGGAGGGCCCTGGCTCTATCTCTGCGTCTGATGCAGAGCATCCATCAGAGCCTTCCCCAGACTTCAGAACTGGCCCAAGTGCCTCCCAATCTCCTCATTGTCCGAGTCTGTCACTAGTTTTGCTGGCTGCCGGCAGGCCACAATACTGACTCCCACACCGCCGCCTCCTCTGATTCAACTGCTGGAAGGGCTGGTGGCCAAAAGACACAACTCACTCTATCATCTATCTATCTATCTATCTATCTATCTATCTATCTATCTATCTATCTATCTATTAGTTCAATTTATATGCCGCCCTTTTCCGAAGACTCAGGGCGGCTTACAATGCACTTACAGCAATAGCCTTCATTCTTTTGTATATACCTGCTTATTAGGGCTTTTGGCCCCCCATAAGCGGTGTTTCTACAAAGTCAGCTTATTGCCCCCACAATCCAGGTCCTCAATTTACTTACCTCGGAAGGATGGAAGGCTGAGTCAACCTTGAGCCTGGTGAGATTTGAACTCACACTAATTGCAGGCATCTGGCAGCTAAATGCTACATAACAGCACTTAGTCCGCTGTACCACCAAGGCTCTATCTATCTATCTATCTATCTATCTATCTATCTATCTATCTATCTATCATTTATCTATCATTTATCTGTCAGTTGTAGTTCAGGTCCCTTGGAAGGGGACCTGCCCCAGATGTGCAGAAGCTTTGCAAGTACAGGTAGCATGAGGCCCAAAATTTTTGTTGCTAAGTGATACTTTTGTTAAGTGAGTTTTGCCCCATTTTATGACCTTTCTTGCTACAGTGGTTAAATTAATCACTGCAGCGGTTAAGTTAGCAACATGGTTATTAAGTAAATCTGTTTTCTCCATTGACTTTGTTTGTCAGAAGGTCGCAAAAGGTGATCACATGACCCTGGGACACTGCATCCATCATAAATACAGGCCAGTTGCCAAGCATTAGAATTTTGATCATGTGACCATGGGGATGCTACAATGGTCGTAAGTGTGAAAACTGGTTATAACTGGTTACTTTTTTTCAGTGCCATTGTAACTTTGAATGGTCACTAAATAAACTGTTGCAAGTCAAGGACTATCTGTATTCCTTTAATGCAAGGCATGGTATAACTGTTGTGACCTAGGCCCAAGTAGTTATTACCAGACACAATCAGTCCTAAACAAACATATTTTATTAGAACAGCTGAGAATTACTTCATTCCAGTGGTGAAATCTGAACCGGTTTACTACCGGTTCGCTGGCTGCGCATGCGCAGTGCGCACCACGCACCAAATACGAGGTGCACGCGTGCAGTGCATGCCAAAAGGAGGCATGCAGTAAGTAGAACAGCACACAAGGGGGGGTGATCAGCTGTGGTGTGCAATCTTTTTTTTACTTTTAAAAGCATTGCTTTTAAAAGTAAAAAAAAGCCTCTGACGATCGCATGGCTCAGCTGAGATCGTCAGAGGCTCTTTTTTTACCTTTTAAAAGCATTTTTAAACAACCTCTTCGGCCGAAGAGGTTGTAGAAAAAAAGCTTTTAAAAGGAAAAAAAAAGCCTCTGATGATCGCGCGGCTCAGCTGGGCATGGGCGGGGGGGGGGGGGCAGGGTTTTTTGCTAACAGTTCTCCAAACCACCCGCTGCCATCGCTACTGGATCGGGCAATCCGGTCCGAACCGGGAGCATTTCTGTCACAAGTAAATGCCTTATTCTCTAATATGGAAACTGTATATACTCGGGGTATTAGGGGTTAATTTATTCTTCCTCCCTTAATATATTCATATGTAACCACTCCCATACTTTACTCCGCCTTGTGAATATAAAAGGAGCTGTATGCACCTCCTCCTTGCTTCTATCTGCGATTACTCAGTGAATATAGAATGCCTACTGTAAATAAACAGTGTTATGTTTGAATACTTTATTCTTAAATCAATTATTGAGTCTGATCCTTAAAATTACGCAACAATCTGGTAGCAGAGGATGGTTGAATTGACTCAATAAAACTTTAGATATGCCCAAGAGAGAAAACTCCAGAAACAAAAGAGAAAGACCCAACACCAGGGCACACAGTAAAGAAATGGAAGCGGATCAAGAAATGATTGATGAATCCACAACTGCAATATCGAGAGAATCTGAAGACTGCACTACAGACAACGAGGAGATAATGGATGAAACTGATGACCAAGAAGAGAACGAAATAGAAAACAACGAACTCAGGTCAGAGATACTGAGACTCTTGAAAAGTCAAAAGGATGACGAAAATCTCATGGCGAACCTCCAAGACATAATAAAAAACAACGGAGCAGCGAGAGAGAAACACATCGCAAGAGATGAACCTAAAGAATCAAAAATGGTGAGCGAATTACCTGTAGATAAGAATATAACAAAAAAGAAGACTAACAGTCCCACACAAAATTTTGAATGGCAGCCATCTTGGTTCCAACAGACCACTAAGATGAGCGAAGCAGAGCCAATCAGAAAGCAGAATTCAAAATATCTGGCGCGAAAAGCCTTACATGATGCAAAAAACAAAAAAGAGAAAATTTACTCTTTAGAAGAATCAGACACAGACATCGAAGAAACTTCAATAGAAATGCAAATAGAATCAGCAATGAAAACGCTTTTTGCAACATTCGGTCCAAAATTAAGAATTACAAAAGAATCAACAAAAGCTAGCAATCGAGAAATAAAGAAAAGACAAGCAAGCAAGCAAACGTCTCAGAATCTATCCGCTTCTATCCAAACGACGAGAGCACCGACGCCTGAACCCAGAGAGCCCTGCAAATACCACCCCACGCCACAGACGATCCCAGGAACCAGCGATCTCAACAAGAATCATCTCAACAAAAAGAAACGAGCGCCTGCTGTCACCTGGACACCCAAGATCGAACCGGAGACCGATTCATCAGAAGAGGAACGCTACGAGGGAGCTGCAGCAGCGAGAACCTCTCCCGACAGCTCCAGAAGCGAAATGAGCAACGCGCATGTGCAGACCTACGCAGACAACTACGGAGGACATGAAGAGCAGAGAGAGCCATTCAGACTCGTTGCAAGCATACCCACACCATTCTGCAACTATCAACACTTGCAAGATCACGGACTACCTCCAGTTGTAAGTAATGGATCTAACAGTATTGGGAATTTGCCCAATGATTTCCCAAAACTGAAAATAGATGGTATTAATTTGCAGGAATGGTGTCAACAACTTCAGGTTGTTTTTCTAAAAGAAAACTTATTATTCTTTATTACTAACCCCCCCAAAAGACCTTGGACTCTAAAATTGGACTGCCTACACCACAGAGCATTTTACTTATTAATATCCAGTATATCTCCTGCTATGTACCATAGTATTAAGCACAATTTGACTGTCTCAGAAATTATTCAATGCATGTTTAAATTGTTTCATAGTGAAAGTGTAGCGACTACTACAAGGATGTCTAAAGATTTCTTCTCAGCTAGGATAAAGCCAGGGGTTACTATAAGTGAACATTTAATATCTTTAAACAAAATCAGAGCAGAGCTGCATTTAAGGGGAGAGATAATTTCAGATCAAACAATGAAGAGTGTTATCATCAACTCATTAGACCCATCATGGGATAACTATATATCACATTTAGACACAATTAATTTAGGATACTTATCCATAGAGAATTTATCAAATAAGCTAATAGCTGAAGATAATTCAAGAAGGAGTCGCTGTAATAACCACATAGAACAGAGACAATATAAGAGAGTAGCATTCCAAGAAAAATATCGTGAATCAATTGAATGCCACAACTGTGGGTCTAAAGAACATTGTAGAAGAGATTGTCCTAAATTCCTTAGAGAAAGGCAAAAAACTGACTATAGAAGTAGATACCATAACAGACAATCATCCATTGATAGACATAGATATAGAAGCTCACCCAACTATAGAGAACATAGAGGGGGCAGGGATAATTCAAAAGATAGAAGGTCTGGTTCACTAAATGGATTAAACAAACATAATACATCTAACATACAACAGTCAGGGGACAATGATTGGCTCATTGATTCTGGGGCAACTAATCACACTACACATAACAAAAGTATATTATCTTCATTTATAGAAGATAAATTTGTAATCAAAGTAGCTAATCAAGAAAAAGTCCAAGTTATTGGTAGAGGAAATGTAAACTTACCCGGTCTAGGAAAAATAGAGGGGGTATTACTAATACCAGAAATACCTCATAACATACTTAGTGCAATAAAACTAAGTAGAGATTCTGACATAAATATAGTATTCTCAAAAGGAAAAGCAACACTAGAGAAAAACAAAACAAGCTTAGGTAGTGTGATTATCAAAGGAGGTCTACCATATTTAATCATAAAAGAAAGATGGTTACACAACATTGATTCCAACATGGATGATAACAATGACATAGATAATGGAGACAATAGCAATAGTGATAATGAGGAACATGAAACAATTCATAGTCACAAAGACACTTCTATTAATGACACATCCAATAACAAAAAACCTACAATTGGAAAACCAATTCATGACGAATGTGCGCATATTTTACATAGGAAATTAGGGCATGCTAGTTTTCCTGTAGTACAAAAGATGATTGAACATGCTGAAGGTGTTAAAATAAAAAATTGTAAAAACTATTTGGAATGCTCAGTATGTAAGTCCACAAAACTCAGAACTAGCCCCAAACCAAGAAAGGCAACAAGATCAACTAATCAAATTTTTGATTTGGTACATATGGATTTGGTTGGTCCATTAACACCATCAATCACATATAGAAAACGATACTTTCTGACTATTGTAGATGACTATAGTCGTTACGGATTTGTCTACACTTTAAAACACAAAGATGAAACCTTTCAGAAATTTAAAGAGTTTTACAAACGTGTAGAAACACAACATAATATTAAAATAAAACAAATCATGACAGATAGGGGATCTGAATTCATGTCAAAAGAATTCTCCCAATGGCTAAAAAACAAAGGGATGCTACATTTCACGTCTAGCCCTTTCTCTGCATTTCAAAATGGAGTAGTAGAGAGAAAGAACTCGACACTACAAACCATGATTAGATGCACATTAGAAGATGCTGGCTTAGGAAAACAATTCTGGTCAGAAGCATTATAATATTCCAATTATACACAAAATAGAACTTGGTCCAGCATTATAAACAAGACACCATATGAATTAATGTACAGTAGAAAACCCAAAATAGCACACATGCACATATTTGGAGTCACAGCGGATGTACACATACCAAAACAATTGAGGCGTAAAGGAGAGAACGTGTCCAGAAGACTTAGATTCATGGGATACGAAACAGGCACAAAAGGGTACAGATTTATTGATAATAATAACAAATTTATAATTTCTAGAACAGCTGTATTTCATGAACAGGCCAACTGGTCTAAAATACATCTTAATGAAATATTCCCAATCACAAATTCAGACACTGAGCATCAAGATAAAATAGATAGAGAAGAATGCAATCACAACACACATAGAAACAAAAATAAAACATGGACAAACAGTCAACACAGAATAAAGACAGATTCGTTAACAAAAAAGGAGGCAAGATACTTACATGATAACGATAGTAAACCAGAAAAAACAATCAGATGTAACAGAAATCAAGTGCCAAGCAAATACAAAGATTACGTAATGTACATGGATAGTAAAACATCAACGCCAAACACATACGAGGAAGTATTAAAGCTTCCCACTGAAGAAAGAAGAAAATGGGAATTAGCCATGACCAAGGAGATGGACAGTTTACGAGAGTTAAATGTATTCACACCTACACCTGCACCTAAGGATAAAACTATTATAGGCACCAGGTGGATATACAAAATTAAAAATCTAGAAGAAGGCAACACATTATACAAAGCTAGATTAGTTGCACAAGGTTATGCTCAAAAATATCCTGAGGATTACACAGACACATACTCTCCCACAGTAAGAACTGAGAGTGTCAAAACAGCTTTAGTTATAGCATCAGCACTTAACCTTGATGTATTCCAATATGACATACAGACTGCGTATCTACACGCAAAACTTGATAAAGAGATATATGTAAGAGCACCTCATAGTCAATACACAAACAAAAATGAAACGTGGTTATTAAATAAAAGTTTGTACGGATTAAAACAATCTGGCAAACGCTGGTATGAATGTTTAGTCAAAGTACTCAGAACTATGAATTTCAATGCCACCACTGCAGACAACTGTTTCTTTGTCAAAAAGGAGGGTGACTCATTAGAATTTGTGTTAATTTATGTGGATGATATTTTGTATATAGGTAAACATAAAGAAAAAAGAGACACATTTGTAACAAAACTAAATGAACATTTTTCTTTAAAATCATTAGGGAAGGTAAATAAATATCTTGGAGTTCAAATCAGTAAAACCAAAAAAGGATTCAAACTTTCTCAGAAAGATAAAATTATAGAACTCCTAAACAAGTGTAATTTAAATGATGCTAAGCCTTGTGACACTCCTATGCAAACTGATTTCTTAAGGAACATAGATGAATCATCCCCTGAATTTAAGGATAATACACTCTACAGATCAGTTATTGGTTCCCTTTTATATATTTCTAATTGGACTAGACCTGATATTGCTTTGCCCCTCAATTTGTTATCCAGGTACGTCAGCAAACCCTTAATGTATCATTGGGAAGCCGTTAAAAGAATATTAAGGTACTTAAAGCACAGCTTAGACTTCTGTTTATTATTGGAACCTAATAATGTCAAAGAGCCCATCCTCACCTGTTACGCCGATGCAGATTGGGCAGGTGATACCATATGTAGAAAAAGCACATCAGGTTATATATTTTTTCTTAACGATTGTCCAGTTTACTGGTACACTGGAAAACAGGATTTAGTAGCCACTTCAACAACTGAGGCAGAATATGTTTGTTTGTCTAAAGCCTCCAACAATCTTGTATGGTTTAATGATTTATTGTCAAATACTTGGAAGAAACCTTCATTACCATTTATCATACACGAAGATAACAAAGCTGCTATTGAGATATCTAGGTCTGATGCTATTGGTCAAAGATCCAGACATATAGATATAAAATTCAAGCACGTGAGACAATTATCTCAAGATGGATTTATTAAAGCAGTTCACTGCGAAACATCAGAGCAAATAGCTGACATATTGACAAAGCCTTTGCCTTCTAAACAACACAAATATTTAACTTCCAAATTGCAAGTTTTGTATTGTTCTGAATCTGAATGTAATTATTGTTGTATATCGAATCGGCATTTAGAGGGGGATTTGTCACAAGTAAATGCCTTATTCTCTAATATGGAAACTGTATATACTCGGGGTATTAGGGGTTAATTTATTCTTCCTCCCTTAATATATTCATATGTAACCACTCCCATACTTTACTCCGCCTTGTGAATATAAAAGGAGCTGTATGCACCTCCTCCTTGCTTCTATCTGCGATTACTCAGTGAATATAGAATGCCTACTGTAAATAAACAGTGTTATGTTTGAATACTTTATTCTTAAATCAATTATTGAGTCTGATCCTTAAAATTACGCAACAATTTCACCCCTGCTTCATTCTCAGCTTAGTCCAAATTAAATCCAAAACAAATTCTTCATAAACAGTCCTTTGGTCTTATCACCAACCTTTGTCTTCTTTGGCACCCTGCTGCTCTTTTAAGCCTTCTGAGAGGGGCCAATCATCTACTGGCCTTACTCCCGAGTCATCCTTTTTGCTTTAGCTGCTCTTGCCTTCTGGCAGCTCTTCGCATGCATGCACTAGGAACAGGCTCTTCCTGTTCCTCTGCCTCTCCGCTATCCGCCTCTGGAGGCTCCAGAGTCTGCACATCGCTCCCAGATGGCCCTGGCCCCATCTCTGCTTCTGACGCAGAGCCCTCGTCCGGGCCTTCCCCTGACTCCAGGACTGGCCCATTGTCCTCCCCAGCCTCCTCACTGTCTGACTCCGCTGCCATCTCCACAGCGGACCACAACAATGACATCCCTGCCTTTGGCAGAGTAGAAATTGCCTTTTAAAAATTATGCAGCCAAAATATGCACACACAAACACACTTCCTTAATAGAAAAGGAATAGTTGCACCTGCAAATAAATTCAGATCATTGCTATATCTTAACTAGAATGATTCCTTAATAGAATGTTGTTTTAAAGGCGGTTTAAAGGAGTTTATCTTAGATCAGAAAGTCCAACACAAACCTGGTTTGACAAGTCTGAGATGTAAAGTATTAAAGGAATCCTTCTAAAAACCTGAGACCAATAAGAGTCAGACTTTTTAATTTTTTATTTTTTTAGTTAACCCTTTGTTTAAAAGATTTAAGAAATAGAAGAATAAAAGAAAATAATACATAAAAGAAATAATAAAGTAGAAAGAGACATGGTAGATAATTATATTAGTTAATAAAGACTTAATAATGATAAAATTTTAAATTAATTGTTTTGTTCATTAAATGTATGCATCATCAAATAGCTATAAAAGAAATAATAAAGTAGAAAGAGACATGGTAATTAAAATATTAGTAAATAAAGACTTAATAATTATGATACAATTTTAAATTAATTGTTTCATTCATTAAACGTATGCATCATCAAATAACTAAAAATCTCCGTCAAACCCTAAACATATTAGCACTGATATCATCATTCTTGGTCATTGTTGCAAAAATAGATGCATGCAATCCTGTAAAGGAAAAAAAAGAAAAAAATAATTAAATAAGGAGAAAGATCAGAATTTGAGTCATGGCAACTGGACCTATTTACTTTTCTTGTTGGTTAGAAATGTTTTGCTGCTTATCCAAGTAGCTTCTTCAGCCTGAAGAAGAAGAAACTACTTGGCTAAGCAGTGAAAATGTTTTTAAAGAACAGGAAAAGAAGAGAAGTCCAGTTGCCATCACTCAAGTTCCAGACAATTCTGTCTGGATGACAGAATCTTCATCGACTTGAGGAAAAAGGTCTGTAAAAACAACATTAAGTTCTAAAATCCCTTCCTTTGTACCTGGCTGATGATTGCATCAAAATATAGGTAGTCCTCAACCACAATTAAGCCCAAAATTTCTGTTGTTAAGCAAGGCAAATGTTAAATGAGTTTTGCCCCTTTTTATGACCTTTCTTGTCACAGTTGTTAAATGAATCACTGCAAGTTGATAAGTTGGTAACATGGCTGTTAAATGAATGTGACTTCCCCATTGACTTTGCTGGCCAGAAGGTTGCAAAAGGTGATCAATTGACCCCGGGACAATGCAACCGTCATAAATATGAGTCAGTTGCCAAATGTCTGAATTTTGATCTCATGACCATGGAGATGCTGCAACAGTTGTATGTGACGGGAGCTGCATGGCGCTCCCACATAACACCTCTCCTGCGTGAGCTGCACTGGCTCCCAGTGGTCTTCCGGGTGCGCTTCAAGGTGTTGGTTATCACCTTTAAAGCACTCCATGGCATAGGACCTGGATACCTTCAAGACCGTCTGCTGCCACCAATGACCTCCCACCGACCGGTGCGCTCCCACAGAGAGGGCCTCCTCAGGGTGCCATCGGCCAAGCAATGTAGACTGGTGGCCCCCAGGGGGAGGGCCTTCTCTGTGGGGGCACCTGCTCTCTGGAATCAACTGCCCCCAGAGATACGAAGAATTCAAGACCTCGGTGCCTTCCGCCATGCCCTGAAGACCTTCTTTTTTCAGCAAGCCGGGCTGGCTTAATGCTTTTTAAATGTTTTTAATATGTTTTGTTACTGTTTTTTTTTAACTTTGGGGCCAAATTTATATATATCTTTTTAAATTGTTTTTAATGTTTGTATCTATGTTTTTTACTTTGGCTGTACACCGCTCTGAGTCCTTCGGGAGAAGGGCGGTCTATAAATTTGATAATAAATAAATAAATAAAAATGTGTGAAAAATGGTCATAAGTCACTTTTTTCAGTGCCGTTGTAACTTTGAACGGTCACAAAACAAACATCTGTAAGTCAAGGACTACCTGTATTTATAACCACTGAAATTGCTTCCAATTTTTACACATGCTTGTGTACTATTTTGTTGACTGAGAGTATCTCTAATGAAATCCAGACTTTGTTTCCTGATAACTTCCATGCCTGAAAAAATTCTGCCCTTGTAATTTACAAAAAAAAAAAAAAAAAACCACCACCAACCCTTTCATCCAGACTACTAAAGAGGCTTAATTTTGTTATGTGTTTGTTTGTTCGTTCAACAAATGTATACAGGTAGTCCATTCGTTTAGTGACTGTTCAAAGTTACAACGGCATTGAAAAAAGTGACTTAAGACAGTTTTTCACATGTACGACCATTGCAGAATCCCCATGGTTACATGATCAAAATTTAGATGCTTGGCAACTGACTTAAAGTAGGACGTAAAGTGAGATTTGGATATAAGAGTGAAATGATATGGGGTTGGCTTGGATAATCTCTAAAGGTCCCTTGACCTAGTTATTGTAAGAGACCGTTTCTGAGTTCAAAAAGTCAAACCGCAGAGTTAGCTAACTTTCTCCTTCCATGTCAAAATGCAGAACTAAAAACCACATGGGTCAGCATGAATCAGCTTTTCTGCTCAGCAATAAGGGGCCTAGCCAATAGGACTGATTTCACATATTTCCATGTTTTTGCTGCTTTTGAAGACTATAAGAATGTGTGTCTTAATCAGAACGTTGTTCAGATGTTAGATGGTTATCTTTTCTGTCTGAACCTTTTGGCCAAAATAAAGCTTCTCTTGAACTCGAAGTCTAAGTCCTTTGATTTTCTGCAACATTTCTGGCGACTCCGCCGGGACTTGGAGTGATATTTCGAGGCAGTCTTGCCCAACTTTCAGGCACCACTGAGAGTTTTCTCTGGAAGGAGGCAGACGGTTCCTCTGGGGTACTCAAAAGCATTGTAAGCCACCCTGAGTCTCCGGAGAAGGGTGGCATATAAATCAAACTAATGAATAATAAATAATAAATAAATACTCTGTGGCTCCGACCAATCCAAGAACTAGACGAGATCAAGACAAGCCAATAAATAACACTGGCTGAGAAAAGAAGACGCCTGCAGGCAAGTATTGTGGGAATTGTAGGCCCACTCCTTGAGAGTGGAAGAGGGGGCCTGATCACCTCCCTGGGTCCGGGAACGTCCCTTCCTAACGTAACCAGCATGTCCTAATGAGACTCTAGAACTGTGTGGGTGGTTAAGCCATTGCAGTTCCTGTTGGTGACTGTTGGAACGTCCGGCACCGCAGGTCAGTGGCAGTGTCTTAGAAAATGGGTGGCAGAGGAAGTGTTCCCTGAACACCTCTTCAATGTATGTTGAAGGATTTTAAGAAAGGTTTCAGTGGGGATTATGGAGACCCCAAGGCCAATCCAGGTGACTTAAAGAAATTCTGTGAAAATGAGTGGCCAACATTTAATGTGGGATGGAAGCCTGAGGGTAGTTTTAACCCTGACATTGTCACTGCGTTTTTTTATTTACCAGCTGAGCTCTCATTTCTGGACTATCAGACTTTCTGTAGCATGCCAAGAATTGTTATCAGTAAGCTAAACTGCGCATGTATCTCCACCCACATTCCTTCACACACTTTCCTTTGTTCTCTTGCCAGAAGTCTGACTGCTGAGAAGCAGCCGGCACAAACTTTTATTCAAAATGTAACTTATTAGATCAGTTAGGTGTTTTATTTTCTTTATAACAAATAAATGAGTTTTCTTAGAATATATCTTCGGGTTTTGTTTTTTTAAAGTATACTTGCAAGGAAAAGGTCTCGATCCACCCCTCGTAATCAAGGTGCGATTATCCCAAAAGCAGAATGGGATTAATCAGTGCTCTGACACTGGTAGCAGAGGATGGTTGAAATTATGGCTTTTTTCCCTTGCTCGTTACTTTGATAAGACCTTTAGGCTAATTAGACAGATATTTATTTTGCGACCGAGGAACGCTAATTAATTATCTGCTAAGATGCCAAAAAAAGAAGTAAAACAAATACAGAATGCATTTTGCCGAAGATATAGTTATCTCTGCTCTCACTAATGAAGAAGCGAAAAGAATTCTACAAAGGCTTCAGGAGGAAAATAACAGAAAAGCTGCTTTTGAAGGCGAAGTACTACGACTGAGGTCAGTAACGCCCCCTTCTAATTATGCAAGCTCTCAAACTGTCTCCGGCCAAGCATTTTCACCCCCACGCAGAGAGAGAAATAATTCATTATTCTCCTCGAAGCTCTCAGCTCGCCCTGGATGAGCAAACTATAAAAGCCTATCATAATCATATAAAGTTTTATGAACATGAGCTATCCCAGGCAAAAATGGCTTTGTTTATGCTTGAGCAAGATAAGAGAGAATCTCGTGACTTCAAAATCTCTAAAAGCGCCATTTTGGCTCCTTCTTCTTCGGAGCCAAAGACACTCCCCCTGGTGGATTTTGTGTCAGGCCAATCAGAACAGACAGCAGTGCACACGTCACATGTCTTACATAATCACTCCTACTCTAAAGTTCCAAGTGCCACATATGCAGAGAGATTATCTGAGCTGCCCGAAACAAAAGGTACAGCACCATCTGCTGGCGAAAGTAATTTACTAGAGAAAGCTGAAAGGCATTGCAGCCTACATGAACATTTTGAATTATTACAGCAGACTCTGGCAAACCTGTCTTCAACTCACTCAGAGATTCAGGCTGCAATGCCACAAGTGTCTCCACAGGCTCAATCTCCAGCACCCCCTGGTGGTGCTGGTGTCCTTTTAGATGGAACACAACAAAGCTTAATGCAGCAAAGGCAAATGACTGCATCTCCAGCAGGTCATGTTAATATTGCAGCTCAAATGCAGCAGCCTCAACCACAAATGCATGCACAGGTGCCTCCAGCTGTACAACCAGGGCCAGCTCCTGGTCCACCTTCAGTGCAACAGGTGCCTTTACTTCCACAGCCAGCACCTCAAATGCACATTCCTCAACAGGCATTTTCTGTTGCTCCACTGGCTGGTGAGTCCAAATTAAATTAAAATTAAAATTAAATTCCGAGGAAGGACCTACGCTCCAAGGATGCCAAGATGCTACACCTGCAATCGTGTGGGACATGCCACCCGGGATTGTCCCCAACGAGTTCCAGCTCCCGTCACGTACCAGCCCAGAGGAACAGACTCCAGAGGCAGAGGCAGAGGCAGTAGACAAGGTCGTCGTGGTCCCCGGCGTGATCCACAAGCTCCACTCGCCACATTGGCTTTAACCAATGATCCACAACTTCAACCAGAGTACGACAGACGACTCCTGTGGACTTTGGACAGTGGTGCAACATTGCATGTTACCTACAGAAAGGAACTTTTCACAGAGATGCACGAGCCTGAACCTGAACTACGTGAACTTTATTCTTTTTCAAATCATCCTTGTCAGGTCAAAGGAAAAGGAACTGTTTATGTTGAAGAGCTCGATGCATTCATTCCTGATGTTTATTACATACCAACAGCAACCAGTAATTTGCTTAGTCAGAGTCACTTGTCAGGAATGTTAAAGTTCCAGGTTCACCACCTTGAAAAAGCAAGTTACATAGTTAAAGATGGAGATATTGTTGCTGAAACCATATTAATTGGTGGTGTTAGGGTGTGTGTAAAAAGTATTTGTTGCTTGTGCAACGAGCAGAGCAGAAACACACAGGGAAGGAGATAAACGTACGGCTCGTGTGAGAAAAATACTTTATAGATAACAAGCAGTCTCGGTGTAAGTAAAACAGTTCAAGGTCATAAACAGTAATATCAGTCCAGTAAGTATCTTCCCTTACCAAAGCAAACAGACTTTAGTAACTCTTGGTATACAGTACCATATAACAGACGCAGTAAGCAACAGGATACAATCAGGTATCAATCCGGAAGAAGCAGGAAGAACGAACGCTTCTCTGTGCTGCTTATTTATGCACTGTAGCCTAATTACAGGGTTCAGCAAACCCTGATTACGTGGCTCAGTTGTTTCTTAAAGAAACAGATATATTGCCTGACCAACAAGTTAGGAGTAAGCTGCAAGCTGAACCTAACAGGTGGTGTCTATTACTTAAAGCCAAAGCCTAAACCGCAAACACAGGCAAGTATACAAACTCCAAAAAGAGAGAGCACAGGCCCAGAGAGAGATGCTCCAGAGAGAGATCCTGTTGCTATTCCAAAGGCTCCTAAAGCCAACAAAAAGAAAATTGGGAAACAGGTTGCCCAGAGCAAGCCTGAGGTTCCTCATAAAACTGTTAATGTTGAGAATTCACTAACTGGTAAACCTTTGCATTCCAGGTATATCCATAAATGGCATAGAAGATTGGGGCATGCCAATTTCCGTGTTCTTAGGAAGATGCCGGAGTTCGCAAAAGGTTTGGATCTAAAGGGGTGTAAGGTGTTTTTGGATTGTGCTGTCTGCAAAAAGGCCAAATCCAAAGCAGCAGCCATTCCCAAACGCGCTACATGCCTGTCAACACGCATTTTTGATTTGGTTCACACTGACATAGTTGGTCCTTTTCCGCCATCATTTGGTGGTAGAAAATATTTTCTAACAATTGTTGATAATTACTCTAGATATGGATATGTATATCCTATGAAAGAAAAATCTGAGACCTTTCAGATCTTTAAAGACTTTGCAACCCTTGTTTCTACCCAACACCAAGTTCGCATCACTAGAATCCAGAGTGATCGTGGTGCTGAATTCATGTCTCAGCGTTTCCAGGACTGGATGCGTAAGAATGGAATTCTTCATCAGACTTCGGCCCCTTACACACCAGCTCATAATGGGGTCGTAGAGGGAAGTCAAGGAGTCCTGCAAACCATGATGCGTTGTCTCCTAGAAGACGCCAACCTTGATATGATATACTGGGGTGAAGCTATAAAATATGCAAATTACATTGTCAACCGTACTTGGAGCAGTGTAATGAATCAGACTCCTTTCTTCATGTTGTATGGCTACAAGCCCGATCTTAAAAACATCCATATTTTTGGTTCATATGCTATGGTGAACATTCCCTTAGCTCAAAGAAGAAAAGGAGGTCCAGCAGCAAAGAGACTGAGATTTATGGGTATTGATGATAACTCAAAATGGAGCAAATTTATTGACTCTAAACATGTAATTGTGATTTCCCAATCTGCTAATTTTGAGGAAGATATTGACTGGTCCAGGATTCATTCCAATGATCCTGGAGTTTATTTTCCTAGAGATGATACTGCTGATGCCACGCAGATTGACGATCAAGATTTCACCAGTTCTTCTCAACCCGATGTTCCGTCTTCGCAAGCCGCGGATGCTGACGCTAGCGACGAAAGTGAGGACGAGGACGAAGCAGAAGAAGACTGGACTGTTGTTCCGAGACGTTCCAAGAGGGCCACAAAAGGAATCCCTCCACGACGATATTCTTGGCAACTGACAAAAGCACCCTTGCCTTTGATTTGCAATTTTACACTTCCACCTGATAATTTCACACAAATCAAGCAGCTTCCTGATTCAGAGCAAGACAAATGGTATGATGCAATGGAGGTTGAAATGGACAGTCTAAAGAAACTTAAAGTGTTTACACCTGCAAAACCTCCAGCAAACAAAAAGGTCATTGGCACTCGATGGGTCTACAGAATCAAAAAGAAGCCAAATGGTGAGTCACTGTACAAGGCCAGACTTGTAGCTCAGGGTTTCGCTCAACGTTATCCTGAGGACTACACAAATACCTACTCACCGACAGTTCGAACTGAGAGTGTAAAAATTGCTTTAGCAACTGCAACTATCCTTGGTTTAGAAGTTTTCCAGTTTGATGTTGACACGGCTTATCTACATGCAGACCTAGATGAAGAGATCTACGTGAGAAGTCCTCCAGGATTCCGACAGCAAGAAGGGGATACCTGGTTTCTAAACAAAAGTTTCTATGGTCTGAAACAATCTGGTTTAATGTGGTACTTATGTCTTACTGACAAACTAAATTCAATGGGCTTTATTAAGTCCGAAACTGATGAGGGCGTGTTCACAAAAAGATCTAACAATGCATATGAGATAGTTCTTGTTTATGTTGATGATATTGTTTATATTGGTCCAAATAAGCAAATGAGTGAAATTTTTGCCAAAGCTTTGCAGAGATACTTCACATTGAAATCATTGGGTCACATTAGCACTTATTTAGGTGTTCAGATTGAAAAAACACAGAAGGGGTTTAGTCTTTCACAAGAAGATAAAATTGAACAAATTTTGCATCATTGTAACATGAAGGATGCTAACACAACAAAGACACCCATGCAAACAGATGTTCATAACTTGACACAAGAAGCAAGTCCTGAGTTCGAGGATCAAACACTTTATCGTTCAGTTATTGGGTCACTGTTGTATATTAGTAGTTGGACCAGACCCGACATTTCACTTAGTGTTAATCTCTTATCTCGACACGTAGGTGAGGCAAAACAGTTTCATTGGACATGTATTAAGAAATTATTGAGATACCTAAAATACACTAAACACTTGAAATTATTGTTAGAACCAACACATACTGATTATGCAGAATTATGTTGTTATGCAGATTCTGATTGGGCAAGTGATAAGAAATCACGTAAAAGTACTTCAGGTTATATGATGTTCTTAAATGGATGTCCTGTTTATTGGCAAGTACGTAAACAGAATTTTGTTTCTTGTTCATCTACTGAAGCTGAATATGCTTGTGTTTCAGATGCATGTAATTCTCTAACTTGGTTTGATGCTTTAGTCACAGATATCTGGACACACCCGATCCGACCGATCACCGTGATGGAAAAAATGAATCGGTGGTTTATATTTCTGAATCACATTTCACAGGTTCTAGGTCCAGACACATTGACATCCGTTATCAAAACATAAAACATTTAGTGAAAAAAGGTTTTGTTAAAATGCAATATGTATCTACACATGATCAAATTGCTGATATGCTCAACAAACCACTTCCAGCAGCTCAACATGAGTATCTGCATAAGAAGATGTGCCTTATTTGATGAAGTACCTGATATTCGCTCAACTGGCAAAAGAAGGGGATTGTCACTGCATTTTTTTATTTACCAGCTGAGCTCTCATTTCTGGACTATCAGACTTTCCGTAGCATGCCAAGAATTGTTATCAGTAAGCTAAACTGCACATGTATTTGCACCCACATTCCTTCACACACTTTCCTTTGTTCTCTTGCCAGAAGTCCGACTGCTGAGAAGCAGCCGGCACAAACTTTTATTCAAAATGTAACTTATTAGATCAGTTAGGTGTTTTATTTTCTTTATAACAAATAAATGAGTTTTCTTAGAATATATCTTCGGGTTTTGTTTTTTTAAAGTATACTTGCAAGGAAAAGGTCTCGATCCACCCCTCGTAATCAAGGTGCGATTATCCCAAAAGCAGAATGGGATTAATCAGCGCTCTGACAGACATCATTTCAAAAGTACATCAGATCGTAACAGACCCAGAAAGTGGCCACCCAGACCAGTACCAATATATTGACCAGTGGCAAATGGTAGTGAAACAGAACCCTTACTGGCTTCACAAATGCCGAGTAGAAGTCATGTGAGTCTGCGTGGCTCGAGTGAGAGGAAATCCCAAATGTCAGGTCAGAAAGAGTCACCCTGAAAAGAAACCTATCTTAAAGACTGCACCCTATGAAGAGGAGAGTCCCCCTCCATATGCCCCCCTTTATCAACCAGGACAACAGCCAAATGTTGACGATGATAATAGCCAAGTCCAAGAGGCAGTAAGGCATGAGGAACAGAGTGAGACACCTAATAGCCAAGTCCAAAAGGCAGTAGAACATGAAGGACAGAGGGAGACACCTAAGTTGGAAAGGGCTTCTCGTAAATCCCCTCCTCTGTCGCCCCAGTGGACTTCTCCCATTGCTGCCCAAACCAGAAGCCAGTTCTTGGCCCCACTCCGTCAAGTAGATCAAAGAATCATAGATGGTCAGGGCCAGGCAGAGATTCAGCCTCTGTTCCAATACATCCTGTTTACTACAACAGACCTATTAAACTGGAAACAACATTATGGACCACTGTCAGCTTAACCTCAAGAGGTTGTGGACCTGTTTAAAGTCATTATAAAGACCCACAATCCTACCTGGCAGGACTTGGAACAGTTGATGACCACTCTCCTTAATGGTGAAGAGAGAGATTAAGTAATGCCATTAGTAAGATTTTAAAAGCCACGAACGGGGGAAACCTCCAGGCTATATTAGACCAATGGTTTCCAAGACGGGACCCACAGTGGGACCGCTATAATGACATGGTCTACCTCCGAGATTATCAGGCACTGATCCTTCAAGGTTTAGAACAGGCTGCTAAACCTCCAGTAAACATGTCCAAGCCTTCCCTGGAGACTGGGGAAAGCCCCGAGGCTTTCTTTCAAATGCTTGTTGAGACTTATAAGACATACACTCCAATCAATCCCCTGGATCCTGAGATTGCCCGCATGTTAGCCCTGGCTTTCATATCTCAGAATGCCCCAGACATAAAACGGAAACTCCAGAAGCAGGAGGGCGCCTTAGGGATGAGCATGAGCCAATTAATGGAAATTGCACGTAAAGTCTACGTGAATAGAGACAAAGTGGAGGAAAAGAAGGATGATAGGATGCAATGCAAGGCTGAGTTGTTGGCAGTTGCTTTGTCAAACAATTCCAAAGCCTGGGAAAGAGACAGGTGTAACTGGTATAAGGAAAAGGGCCACTGGCAACAAGAATGTTCCAAGAGACTTGAGGTCGAAATAAAAGGACTGGGATGTGGACAAAATAGAGGAAGAGGCCGTGGTCATTTGACTCGGGAGGTCAAGATCTATGAATTTCAGAGAGGAGGAAAGGGAAGATGAGTGCGTCCCCATGGGTTCCAAGGCAGAGGGCAAAGTCACTTCCAAGAACGGATGGAAGCCATAGGCCTGGCCGCAGTGGATGAGAGGCCTGAAGACTGAAGGGGACCAGGGTTAAGTCAAGCCCCCTCTGAACCCTTGGTCCGAATGAAAATAAGGGGCAATAATGTAACCTTCTTAGTAGACACAGGGACATCTAGAACTGTAATTACAAAGCCGTTGGCTCCCTTTTCTAATGATGTAATAAATATCCAAGGGGTTAATGGCTTCATAAATCATCACCCCATGCTGAAACCCCTGAAATGTTCCCTAGATGGAAGAAATATAGAACACCAGTTTCTCTATATGCCTGAGTGTCCAGTTTCCCTTCTGGGTCGTGACATTCTATGTAAGATGGGAGCTATTCTGTCCTTTGATGAAGACAAGATGTCATTAATAATGAGGCACCCCCCCCCGATGAAATATGGCGAAGCCTTAGCCGCAGACCTAGAAGACTTCCAGCCTTGCGAAGATGGAGATGTACTACTCCAATATGTAGATGATGTATTAGTAACTGGGCAAACGAAGTAGTAAAAGACTCTCATTCAACAACACATATGGGCAAGACTGCGTTAGCAGAAGCACTTCAGCGCATAATTTACATCAATCACTTTCACTCACTGTGCCCATGCAGCTGAGAGATATAACACATGTGCTCAAGTTAATTCAAGGCAAGGACCTAGACTCCCACCTGGAAGTCAGCCCAAGGGATATTATCCTATGGATTCATTATTTATTTATTTATTTATTTAATATAATTTATATGCTGCCCTATCTCCGTAGGACTCAGGGCGGCTCACAACAAATAAAACAAACCCAATAAAACATAAAATACATAAATATGCATACATAAAATACATAAATGTATAAATATATAATTTAAACATATATTAAAACCCATTAAAATGATCAAAAAACCCCTCAGTCCAGGCTGGGTGATATGAACAGGCATGTTTTTAATTCGCGGCGGAAGGTGCAAAGGTCAGGAGCCAACCGAAGTCCCAGGGGGAGTTCATTCCAAAGAGTGGGCGTGCCCACAGAGAAAGCTCTACCCCTGGGGGCCACTGGCCAACATTGTCTAGCCGACGGCACCCGGAGAAGGCCCTCCCTGTGAGAACGCACCAGGCAATGGGAAGCCGTTGCTGGCTGCAGATGGTCCACCAAATATCCTGGGCCTAAGCCATGTAGGGCTTTATAGGTCATCACCAGCACCTTGAATCTCACCCGGAGGGCAACCGGTAACCAATGCAGGTCGCGCAGGAGGGGTGTTACATGGGAGTATCGGGATTCTCCCATCACAACCCGCGCGGCCGCATTTTGCACCAGCTGAAGCCTCTGAGTGGTCCTCAAGGGCAGCCCCATGTAGGGAGCGTTACAGTAGTCAAGATGGGAGGTGACTAGCGCATGAGTAACTGTGCGTAGAGCATCTTGGTCCAAATAGGGGCACAACTGACGCACCAGACGAATCTGGGCATACGCCCCCTGGTCACAGTTGTTATATGATCATCTAAACTCAACCGTGAATCCAGGAGGACACCCAAGTTGCGTGCCCTGTCTACGGGGGGTAAAACTTCACCCCCTATAGCCAACGATGGAACCTCTCCTTCGGATCGAGATGCCAGTACCCACAGCCACTCAGTCTTGGCAGGGTTGAGCCAAAGCCTGTTCCTCCCCATCCAGACCCGTACCGCTTCCAGGCACCGGGACATCACGTCGAGGGCATCACTGGGCTGGTTCGGGGTGGATATAAAAAGCTGGGTATCATCAGCGTACTGATGGTACCTCACCCCGAAACCATGGATGATCTCCCCCAGCGGTTTCATATAAATGTTGAACAGAAGGGGCGAGAGTATTTAAAGTATTTAAAAGCCACATACTTAGAAACTCTTTGATGAGAGTTTGGAAGAAGCACCGACTCAAATGGGATTACAAAATACCATTATGGCTGGATCTTGGTCATATCATGTGGAATACAAATATAATGTCACTCGGGGGGGGGTTATATAAAGAAGTTCTTTTTACAGATGCGGGCAGATGGCAACTGAAGACATTAGAAACGCTGTTGGAAGAGGGGATTAATTTATCTTGGTTACAGTATAATCAACTTCAATTGAGATGGAAAGAGGACCAAAAAACTGGTATAATGATACATGAAGAAGAATTGGTTAGACATATAAAAGAGAAAGGTCCAATGCATATTAAAAGGGTATATAATGTTTTGCTAGAAAGAGATTCAGAAACTGAATTGGTTAAAGATTGCATGATAAAATGGGCACAAAATTTTGGAGAACCAATGATGTTGGAAACATGGGAGAAAATATGGGTCCAGAATGTTAAATTTACACAGTCGCAGAATTTGAGGGAAAATTTTTATAAAATGTTTTATAGGTGGCATTTAGATCCTAAGAAATTATCCTGTATGTATCCTAATGTTCAACCAAAATGCTGGAGATGTGATTGCCTAGATGCCACATATTATCATATGTGGTGGACTTGTAAGAAAGTGAAGGCTTTTTGGATAAAAATTTGGTGGGTTATGCAGAATGTTTTAAAGAAAAAAATTCAGTTTTCTCCACAATTGTTTTTATTGGGCATAGTTAAGGGTTTCACATTGGGTGAAGTAAAGTTGATATTGTATATGATTACAGCAGCGAGATTACTGATAGGTCAATATTGGAAAAATGAAGCTATGCCTACTATTGAAGAATGGACTTTGAAGATGGCCAGTTTTGCTGAGATGGCGAAGATTTCAGCATACTTAAAAGATCGGACACAAGAGACTTATGTATGGGAGTGGAAAAAGTGGATAGATTATGTGCAGAATAAATATCAAACTAGGAAATATCAGATAGCTTTTAACTGAAAGTATTATATAGGGATAGAATAATTGAACTTTGTGAAGATGTGGAAAATATACAGGGGGTGGAGGGGTTCAAGTTTTATAAAATGTGATTTTGATATGGATTATATTTTGTGGAAGTCCTGGGGGGATGGGAGGGCTAGGGGGGGTTAGGGAGGGTTAGGGGGAGATAGGGAGGGTTGGGGGGGTAATTGGGGAGAAAATGTATTTGTAAAACTTTTTCAATAAAAAAAAAAAAAGAAGGGGCGAGAGAACCGACCCCTGAGGCACCCCACAAGTGAGGGGCCTCATGGTCGATCTCTGCCCCCCTGCCAACACTGCTTGCATCTGACCCAAGAGGTAAGAGGAGAACCATCGTAAAACAGTGCCTTCCACTCCCAACCCCTCGAGGTGCCGCAGCAAGATACCATGGTCGATGGTATCAAAAGCCGCCGAAAGATCTAATAGGAATAACCTCTGTCCCGAGCCCTCCAGAGATCATCCACCAGCACGACCAATGCCGTCTCCGTGCTGTATCCGGGCCTGAAACCCAATTGGTACGGATCGAGGTCATTAGTTGTTGATTTCACAGACATGCCCAGATGTGGACTATATTTATTTTATTTATTTTATTTTATTATTCGAATTTCTATACCGCCCTTCTCCTTTCGGACTCAGGGCGGTGAACAGCCAAAATAAAAACATTTATACATAAATACGATTAAAAATAGATTTAAAATAATTAAATTTGGCCCATAGTTTAAAATTTATCAATTTAAAATCCATATCAAAATTTAAAACCAACCATAAAATCATAAAATCAAGAGAGACCGGCTAACTGAAAGAGATGAGTTTTTAGGGCCCGACGAAAGGTCCGGAGGTCGGAGATCACTCGTATCTCTGGGGGTAGATTGTTCCAAAGGGTAGGTGCCACCACAGAGAAGGCTCTCCTCCTGGGGGTCGCCAGCCGGCATTGTCTAGCCGACGGCACCCTGAGGAGGCCCTCTCTGTGGGAGCGAACTGGCCGGTGGGAGGCTATTGGTGGCAGAAGGCGGTCCTGTAAGTACCCTGGCCCTAAGCCATGGAGCGCTTTAAAGGTGATCACCAACACCTTGAAGCGCACCCGGAAGTCCACCGGAAGCCAATGCAGCTCGCGCAGGAGAGGAGTCACATGGGAGCGCCCAGTCGCTCCCATAATCCCCCGTGCGGCCGCATTCTGCACCAGTTGGAGCCTCCGGGTGTACCCCAAGGGGAGCCCCATGTAGAGAGCATTACAATAGTCCAGACGAGAAGTGACGAGTGCTTGAGTGACTGTGCGTAGGGAGTCCCGATCCAGAAAGGGGCGCAACTGGCGTATCAGGCGAACCTGATAAAAAGCCCCCCTGGCCACGGCCGTCATATGCCCTTCTAAGGACAGCCGTGCATCCAGGAGGACGCCCAAGTTGCGGGCCCTTTCCGTGGGGGCCAATGATTCACCCCCAATAACCAGCGATGGCGTCAGCTGGCTATACCGGGACGCCGGCAGCCACAGCCACTCGGTCTTGGAAGGGTTGAGTCGAAGCCTGTTTCTCCCCATCCAGACCCGCACGGCCTCCAGGCACTGGGACATCACTTCCAAGGCATCGTTGGGATGGTCTGGGGTGGAGATGTACAGCTGAGTATCATCAGCGTACTGATGGAACTCCACCCCAAAACCACGGATGATCTCACCCAGCGGCTTCACATAAATGTTGAACAGGAGGGGCGAGAGGACCGACCCTTGTGGCACCCCACAAACAAGGCGCCTCGGGGTCGACCGCTGCCCCCCTGTCAACACGGATTGCGACCGGTCGGAGAGATAGGAGGAGAACCACCGCAAAACGGTGCCCCCCACTCCCAGTCCCTCCAGCCGGCGCAACATGATACCATGGTCGATGGTATCAAAAGCCGCTGAGAGGTCTAACAGGACCAGGATAGAGGAGTAACCCCTATCCCGAGCCCTCCAGAGATCATCCACCAACACGACCAATGCCGTTTCCGTGCTGTACCCAGGTCTGAAACCGGACTGGAGCGGATCCAAATAGACAGCTTCATCCAGGTACTGTGGAAGCTGTCGTGCCACCACACTCTCAACAACCTTCGCAATAAAGCGAAGGTTGGAGACTGGACGATAGTTAGCCAAAACAGCCGGATCCAGGGATGGCTTCTTGAGGAGAGGCCTCACCACCGCCTCTTTCAAGGCGGCCGGCAGGACACCCTCACTCAAAGAAGCGTTGATAATTCCCTGGAGCCAGCCTCGTGTAACCTCCCGGGAAGCCAGCACCAACCAGGAGGGACACGGGTCCAATAAACATGTGGTGGCGTTCAGCCGTCCCAAGATCCTGTCCACGTCCTCGGGAGCCACAGGATCGAACTCCTCCCAGATAACATTCTCAAGGCCTGCCTCAGTCATCTCGTCTGAACTAACCCAGTCAGTGGCCAAGTTTAAGGCAATGCTAGTTTTAGTGTGCAATTATACCGGGTGGCCTGAATGTTTCCCTATTAAAACAAAGCAGGCACGTGAAGTGACTAGAACTTTACTCAAGGACATTATTCCCCGGTATGGGGTGCCCTCATTCATATAATCAGATAATGGACCTGAGTTTGTACATCAAGTAAATCAGAAACTGGCTAAATCCTTAGGGACCCACTGGAGATTTCATTGTGGTTTTTAGCCCCAATCTGCTAGAAGGGTTGAAAAGATGAACAGGACTATAAAGGAAAAGGTGACAAAGGTGTGTCTTGAAACTCACCTTAAGTGGGTGGATGCATTACCACTAGCACTTTGGTCTGTGAGGTGCACTCCACGTAAGGAAATTAGATTATCTCCTTTTGAAATGATGTTTGGGAGACCCCCAGTTATCAGTGCTAACTTGAAAAATCATATAGGAGACCTAAGCCAGATAGGAACCACGTTGGTGAATCAGATGCTGGGAGAATTAAATAAGCAAATACAAGAAATCCAACAATACTGTGTGTCCCTCAGCCCACCGTTTTTGACCACCTCTAGTCATAATATTCAGGTGGGAGACAGAGTATGGGTAAAACACTGGAAAGGAGAAAATTTAAAGCCTAGATGGAAGGGCCTGTATACAGTGGTCATGTGTTCTCCACTTGCAGTAAAAGTGTTGGAATCCAAGTCTTGGATTCACTGGACACAAGTTAAGACAGCTGCTGAGGAGTATTGGGAGGCAGACCAGGACTAGGCCCGACCCCTAGTGGCACATTTGAGGAAGCGCCCCCTATAACTGTCCTACCAGCAACGGACAGGCTACATACGGGGCAGAAGAGGCCTTACTGGCATCACACCGGAAGCTGACCCTCCACGTATGGCCAAAGATTTGGAGGAGGAAGACAACGTTCCATTTGTTAGAAGTATATAAGGAAACCTGACCACCTGTCAGGGGATGGGAAGTCGAACATATATAGCCATAGCTATACTATCTCTTGCTTTAGTGAGCGTGCTTGCCCTTATTGTGATTTGCTGTATTGGATATTCATTCTGCTGGAATTGTCTTCTCCCCAGAAAGACAGGTGCTGAGCCTAGAATCATTGACTGTGACAGAGAGCAGTACGAAACTCCTGGAGATACTTATGTTTGAGGAAGCCTGGGAGTGGGCTCTCTCTGGTGCTGCACTAGCTCTAGGACTGTGGATATTGTATTTAACAAATAAGGGGTGATTCTGTGGGATACCTAAGACTGATATTGCCTTATCCCAAGTCACATATAACCCTAACCTTCCTGACGTGGTGATTTTGTAGATTAAGGGAATTGTGATTGGATAGGTTCTGTGTAGGGGACAATTATGAGTTTTTTGTGGCTTTGGCTATTATTGGCAAAGGGCCTAAAGAGTGATAACATCCTGAACAGTAGTTCCAAATGTTGTGAGAATGCCCGAGCGACCCCCCTTGCACTTGAGGAAGGATCCGGGGAAGTTGAGAATGTCAGGGCATTGATTAATCCCATGTTTGGCTCTGGGAAAAATCACCCTGGTTTAGAGGATGGATCGAGGCTTATTCCTTGTTGCAATATTCTGAAAAAGAAACGTGAAGAAAAGTTTCTAATAAAACTCATTTATTTGTTATAAAGAAAATAAAACACCTCACTAACTAAGAAAAGTAATTGCTACATTTTTGAAATAATTCTTGCCGGCTATTTCTCAGCCGGACCTTGCTGGAAAGAGAACAAAGGAAAGAGTGTGAAGGAATGTGAAAAAATGCAGACATGCGTAGTAACTTTTGATAACAACTCTTGGCAAGGTACGGAAAGTCAGATAGTCCAGAAATATGAAGCTCAGCTGGTAAATAAAATAACGCAGTGACATTCCGCTTCTTTTGCCAGTTGAGCGAATATCAGGTAGATCATCAAATAAGGCACATCCTCTTACGCAGATACTCGTGTTGAGCTGCTGGAAGTGGTTTGTTGAGCATATCAGCAATTTGATCATGAGTAGATACATATTGCATTTTGACAAAACCTTTTTTCACTAAATGTTTTATGTTTTGATAACGGATGTCAATGTGTCTGGACCTAGAACCTGTAAAATGTGATTCAGAAATATAAACCACCGATTCATTGTTTTCCATCACGGTGATCGGTCGGATCGGGTGTGTCCAGATATCTGTGACTAAAGCATCAAACCAAGTTAGAGAATTACATGCATCTGAAAACACAAGCATATTCAGCTTCAGTAGATGGACAAGAAACAAAATTCTGTTTACGTACTTGCCAATAAACAGGACATCCATTTAAGAACATCATATAACCTGAAGTACTTTTACGTGATTTCTTATCACTTGCCCAATCAGAATCTGCATAACAACATAATTCTGCATAATCAGTATGTGTTGGTTCTAACAATAACTTCAAATGTTTGGTGTACTTTATGTATCTCAATAATTTCTTAATACATGTCCAATGAAAATGTTTTGCCTTACCTACGTGTCGAGACAAGAGATTAACACTAAGTGAAATGTTGGGTCTGGTCCAACTACTAATATATAACAGTGACCCAATGACTGAACGATAAAGTGTTTGATCCTCGAACTCAGGACTTTCTTCTTGTGTCAAGTTGTGAAAATCTGTTTGCATGGGTGTCTTTGTTGTGTTAGCATCCTTCATGTTGCAATGATGCAAAACTTGTTCAATTTTATCGTCTTGTGAAAGACTAAACCCCTTCTGTGTTTTTTCAATCTGAACACCTAAATAAGTGCTAATGTGACCTAATGATTTCAATGTGAAGTATCTCTGCAAAGCTTTGGCAAAAATTTCACTCATTTGCTTATTTGGACCAATATAAAGAATATCATCAACATAAACAAGAACTATCTCATATGCATTGTTAGATCTTTTTGTGAACATGCCCTCATCAGTTTCGGACTTAATAAAGCCCATTGAATTTAGTTTGTCAGTAAGACATAAGTACCACATTAAACCAGATTGTTTCAGACCATAGAGACTTTTGTTTAGGAACCAGGTATCCCCTTCTTGCTGTCGGAATCCTGGAGGACTTCTCACATAGATCTCTTCATCTAGGTCTGCATGTAGATAAGCCATGTCAACATCAAACTGGAAAACTTCTAAGGTGTAAACACTTTAAGTTTCTTTAGACTGTCCATTTCAACCTGCATTGCATCATACCATTTGTCTTGCTCTGAATCAAGGAGCTGCTTGATTTGCGTGAAATTATCAGGTGGAAGTGTAACATTGCAAATCAAAGGCAAGGGTGCTTTTGTCAGTTGCCAAGAATATCGTTGTGGAGGGATTCCTTTTGTGGCCCTCTTGGAACGTCTCGAAACAACTGTCCAGTCTTCTTTTGCTTCGTCCTCGTCCTCAATTTCGTCGCTAGCATCAGCATCCGTGGCTTGCGAAGATAGAACATCGGGTTGAGAAGAATTGGTGGAATCTTGGTCATCAATCTGCGTGGCATCAGCAGTATCATCTCTGGGAAAATAAACTCCAGGATCATTGGAATGAATCCTGAACCAGTCAATATCTTCCTCAAAATTTGCAGATTGGGAAATCACAATTGCATGTTTAGAGTCAATAAATCTGCTCCATTTTGAGTTATCATCAATACCCATAAATCTCAGTCTCTTTGCTGCTGGACTTCCTTTTCTTCTTTGAGCTAAGGGAATGTTCACCATAGCATATGAACCAAAAATATGGATGTTTTTAACATCGGGCTTGTAGCCATACAACATGAAGAAAGGAGTCTGATTTGTTACACTGCTCCAAGTACGGTTGACAATGTAATTTGCGTATTTGATAGCTTCACCCCAGTATATCATATCAAGGTTGGCGTCTTCTAGGAGACAACGCATCATGGTTTGAAGTACCTCTCCGTTGTGAGCCGGTGTGTCAGGGGCCGAAGTCTGATGAAGAATTCCATCCAGTCCTGGAAACGCTGAGACATGAACTCGGCACCACGATCACTCTGGATTCTGGCGATGCGAACTTGGTGTTGGGTAGAAACAAGGGTTGCAAAGTCTTTAAAGATCTGAAAGGTCTCTGATTTTTCTTTCATAGGATATACATATCCATATCTAGAGTAATTATCAACAATTGTTAGAAAATATTTTCTACCACCAAATGATGGCGGGAAAGGACCAACTATGTCAATGTGAACCAAATCAAAAATGCGTGTTGACAGGTGTGTAGCGCGTTTGGGAATGGCTGCTGCTTTGGATTTGGCCTTTTTGCAGACAGCACAATCCAAAAACACCTTACACCCCTTTAGATCCAAACCTTTTGCGAACTCCGGCATCTTCCTAAGAACACGGAAACTGGCATGCCCCAATCTTCTATGCCATTTATGGATACACCTGGAATGCAAAGGTTTACCTGTTAGTGAATTCTCAACATTAACAATTTTATGCGGAACCTCAGGCTTGCTCTGAGCAACCTGTTTACCAATTCTCTTTTTATTGGCTTTAGGAGCCTTTGGAATAGCAACAGGATCTCTCTCTGGAGCATCTCTCTCTGGGCCTGTGCTTTCCCTTTTTGAAGTTTGTATACTTGCCTGTGTTTGGGTTTTAGGCTTTGGCTTTAAGTAATAAACACCACCAATTAATATGGTTCCAGCAACAATATCTCCATCTTTAACTATGTAACTTGCATTTTCAAGGTGGTGAACCTGAAATTTTAACATTCTAGACAAGTGACACTGACTAAGCAAATTACTGGTTGCTGTTGGTATGTAATAAACATCAGGAATGAATGCATCAAGCTCTTCAACATAAACAGTTCCTTTTCCTTTGACCTGACAAGGATGATTTGAAAAAGAATAAAGTTCACGTAGTTCAGGTTCAGGCTCGTGCATTTCTGTAAAAAGTTCCTTTCTGTAGGTAACATGCAATGCTGCACCACTGTCCAAAGTCCACAGGAGTCATCTGTCGTACTCTGGTTGAGGTTGTGGATCATTGGTTAAAGCCAATGTGGCGAGTGGAGTTTGTGGATCACGCCGGGGACCACGACGAACTTGTCTTCCGCCTCTGCCTCTGCCTCTGGAGTCTGTTCCTCTGGGCTGGTACGTGACGGGAGCTGGAACTCGTTGGGGACAATCCCGGGTGGCATGTCCCACACGATTGCAGGTGTAGCATCTTGGCATCCTTGGAGCGTAGGTCCTTCCTTGGAAGGGGCGTCTAGCTGGAGCTTTTGATGCAGTTGGTCCTCTCAAATGTGGCGTGGCCAACATGAATGCCTCTTCTTCAATTAAAAGTGTACAGACATTGTCCACTGTGCGTTGAGCAATTGGGACTTGGTTAATTTTTGTAACAGCATCTTTCCATTCATAATTCAAAGAGTTAATGATGATGCTGATCATTTGAATATCTTCAATGTTATGGCCTCTTTCTCTCAATTCTGTTCTCAGTCCTTTCATTTTGGTCAAATGTCCTCCAATTTGTTCACCAGGTTTCAATCTCGAACCGTGGAGTTCAGACATGAGTAAACATGAAGATTCAATTGAGACAGGCCTGTAGCAATTTTCCAATTCAGCCCAAATTTGTCAGGCTGTTGTATTTGGTGGAAAAGTGACCTGCAGTTCAGTATCCATGGACATCAATAATGTTGTACGAGCCCTTATCTCTAGATCTCGTATTGCAAAATTCCATGGTTGTCCAGGAGGGTTGAAAACCATACAGTGAGTGCCTTCTCTAAGAAGCAATAGTGTAATCTCACTGACCCAGGCTTTGTAATTATGTCCTGACATTTTTAGTTTTGACTCACCAGTTAGTGGAGAGACAGAAAATGCCTGGTGAGGAGCCTGCATTTGATATGCTGGCTGTGCTGACGGAAATGCCTGTGGTATTTGCTGTGCCTGTTGTGGACCTAAAAATGGTCTTGGTTGTGCCATTGGAGGTGGGCCAGGAGCTGGCCCTATTTGCACTTGTGGCTGGGGCACATATGCAGGCATTTGTAGCTGCTGTGGCTGATGCACTGGAATCTGCTGTATTCCAGTTGCCATTTGTGCTTGAGCTGCAATATTGGCATGACCTGCTGGAGATGCAGTCATTTGCCTTTGCTTCATTAAGTTTAATTGTGTTCCATCTAAAAAGACACCAACACCACCAGGGGGTGTTTGAGTTCGGGCCTGTGGAAACACTTGTGGCATTTCAGCTTCCTGTAGTAAATTTCTTTCACCAGCAGATGGTGCTGCACCTTTAGCTTTGGGCAGCCCAGTTACAAGAAATGATTGCGTGGCAGGTTTATATGTAACTTGATCAGGGAGACTTTCATGTGACGTATGCAGTGCTCTTTGCCTTAATTGGCCTGACACAGAATCCACCAGGGGGAGTGTCTTTGGCTCTGAGGAAGAAGACAAGATTGCGCTTTTTTAAAATCTTAAGTTATCTCCCTTATCTTGCTCAAGCATAGATATAGCCATTTTTGCCTGGGATAGCTCCTGTTCATAGAATTTTATACGGTCACAATAGGCTTTCATAGCCAGCTCATCCAGGGTGAGCTTAGAGCTTCGAGGAGAATAATGAATTGTTTCTCTCTCTGCGTGGGAGTAATTTTGCTCGGCAGTTTGCTTTGGCCTTGCACCGAGCGTTACAAATTCAGAAGGTTCTGGGGAGACAGTTTGAGAGCTGGCATATTCAGAAGAAGACGTCACTGACCTCAGTTCCAGTACGTTATCTTCAAAAGCAGCTTCTGTTTTATCTCCCTCCATTTCTGTTCCCACGGCTTCTTCTTGCTCCAGGCGTGTGGCTGTAGTAAGGGGCTGGAAATCTGAAAATCTCCTGTCTGCCACCTCTTCATTGGAAAGATCAATCAAATCATTTACGAAGAGTGGTCTTAGTTTCATTTTGCCTTTTTTCTTCTGTTTCGGCATTTTAGCAAAAATAATTAGCATACCTCAGTAGCCAAAAACTAATTGCCTATGCGCTCTTATCAGAAATAACAAAACAAGGAAAAAAGCCATAAATCAACCGTCCGAGCTACCAGATGTCAGGGCGTTGATTAATCCCATGTTTGGCTCTGGGAAAAATCACCCTGGTTTAGAGGATGGATCGAGGCTTATTCCTTGTTGCAATATTCTGAAAAAGAAACGCAAAGAAAAGTTTCTAATAAAACTCATTTATTTGTTATAAAGAAAATAAAACACCTCACTAACTAAGAAAAGTAATTGCTACATTTTTGAAATAATTCTTGCCGGCTATTTCTCAGCCGGACCTTGCTGGAAAGAGAACAAAGGAAAGAGTGTGAAGGAATGTGAAAAAATGCAGACATGTGTAGTAACTTTTGATAACAATTCTTGGCAAGGTACGGAAAGTCAGATAGTCCAGAAATATGAAGCTCAGCTGGTAAATAAAATAACGCAGTGACAGAGAACCCCAAAGAACAGGGCAGGACCAGGTCACAAGGTGTGGACACTTTGGGACAGGTCCACTCTCGCCAACGACGTATCATCAATAGGTGGGGTCGGTACCCTGGACCTAAGCCAACCCCAAGACCTAAGGGCAAGCATCTGACAATCCCGGTAAAGAGTGGGGAAGAACAAAGGGAGAACAGGCCCTTGCAACAATTGAGAAAAGGGAACTACATGTTAAGAATACTGGAATTGGGTCAAAGCCTAGTTAATCAGTCTGACCCTGCCCTAGGTCAAAAATACTGGTTGTGTTTGTTTGCTGGTCCTTCATCTTACAATGCTGTTCCAGTTGAGCCAGATCTTTGGGTCAGGACCAGGGCCACAATAGTCCTTGAGAAAGATATTAAATGGAGAACCAAAGCGGCAGTAGCCAAGTTGCAAGGAGACTTTTATAACGCATTCAAAAGGCTGGGGATGAACCGCCTCCCCATTGTTGGCCCTATAGCCGTTGGTGTGGAAATCCTAGGGTCACCTTCCTTGTGTGTAAAGCGACATCAGGAACCAGGTATTCCTGTAGGGTCCCTGACGGGAGAACAATGTCCATCAGAAAATACACCTTGACCCTAGAGTGACGCTTATGGATGTAAAACTAACCAGTGGTATTTCTCCTTCTGCCCACCACTTATTTCAACAGAAGGTCACTTTCTCACTACCACCATATGTCTCCAGTCAAAAATGGGGAGGATGGAATATGTCTCTGGAAAAGTGCCCGAGGCCATTTAAGCCACCCCGATTCCCAATCTGGCTCTCCCTTAGGTCCAGCACAGGCTTATGTGTCCTATTTCCCCCGGAAATGCAAGCTCCCATTATCTTTTTGAAGGTCTAATCCTCAGAGATAAGCAAAAGGACCCTACACTAGAAGTCCCATTGCAGCCGCTGACTGCATGTCAGTGGCAGGGACTTTGGGGGTCTGGACTAATGAGAAGAACCAACGAGCCCATGCCTTTTTCATGAACATAGGTGTGTGTGTAGGAGAAAATGGAGTTTTCTTCTTATGTGGGAAAAATGTGTATTTGTGTTTACCTACAAACTGGACTGGAACATGCACTCTGGTACATCTTTTCCCCAAAATAGGTGTTGTCAGTGGAGAGCACACTATCCCTGTCCCCCTCATGGGGCATGTTCAAAAAAGGGTGCCACTCTTAGTCCCATTATTAGTAATCCTGGGGATAGGGACAGCAGTTGGAACAGGTGTAGGAGGAATGACACACTCCATAATACAGTTTAGGCAATTGTCAGAGGAGTTCCAAGAAAGCCTGAACCAAATTGCAGGGACCTTGGTCAAGGTCCAAGACCAAATAGATTCTTTGGCAGCAGTGGTCTTACAAAACCGGCGTGCCATAGACCTCTTAACAGCTGAGAAAGGTGGTTTGTGTGTATTCCTGGGAGAAGACTGTTGTTTCTACATGAATAAGTCAGGTGTGGTCAGAGAGATTGCCAAGGATTTGCAGGACCAGGCATCCAAAATGGGTCAGAAGTTACAAGCAACAGAAATGTGGTTTTCCTGGTTGCTTGGGTCTGGCTGGATTAAACAGACGTTATTCCTGTTGTTATGTGCCGTGGCAGGCCTGGCCTTTATTCCTTGCACAATACCTCTGCTCAGACAGCTAGCTATGAGAGCAGTGAAGGAGATAAGGGTTGAGAAAGAGTTGGTTTTGATGGAAAGCCTTATTGACCGTAAGATTGGCTCCGATCCCTTTGATGAAGATGAAGATTCTGATGCAGGAATATATGTACAACTCTCAACCGGGTGACTAGAGAAAGTGCCTTCAGAGAATGAGATTTGAAAGTCATTCCATATGTATTACTTGTCTCTTTCCTTCTCACTACTATATATCTTTATCCTGAATTGATTATGTTATGCCAAATATTATATGCTTGCATTTCTGATTTAAGCTCTGTAATAGGTAAGACTCAATTGTAACCAAATAAAATAGAGTCTTAAAGGGGGGGGGGGGGGGTAAAGTAGGACATAAAGTGAGATTTGGATATAAGAATGAAATGATACGGGGTTGGCTTGGATGATCTCTAAAGGTCCCTCGACCTAGTTATTGTAAGAGACAGTTTCTGAGTTCAAAAAGTCAAACCGCAGAGTTAGCTAACTTTCTCCTTCCATGTCAAAATGCAGAACTAAAAACCACATGGGTCAGCATGAATCAGCTTTTCTGCTCAGCAATAAGGGGCCTAGCCAATAGGACTGATTTCACATATTTCCATGTTTTTGCTGCTTTTGAAGACTATAAGAATGCGTGTCTTAATCAGAACATTGTTCAGATGTTAGATGGTTATCTTTTCTGTCTGAACCTTTTGGCCAAAATAAAGCTTCTCTTTAACTCGAAGTCTAAGTCCTTTGATTTTCTGCAACAGACTATTTATGACAGTTGCAGTGATCCCCTTTTGTGACCTTCTGACAAGCAAAGTCAATGGGGAAACCAGATTCACTTAACAACCTAGTTATTAACTTAACAACTACAGCAATTTACTTAACAACTGGAGCAAGAAAGATGGTAAAATGGGACAGAACTCACTTAACAACTGTGCTGCTTAACAACAAAAATTTTGGGCTCAAATGTGGTCGTAAGTCAAGGACTACCTGTACTCATGCCCAACTCATAGATAGGTGACTCTGGGTGGCTTACAACATTTAAAAACTCCACCACATGATAAATACCCATAAATCCCCCCACCCTACCCCCATGGCAGCAACAACACAATCAAATCAGTCAGTTTATCAGCTCCATTTCCATTTGTGGTCTCCAGGCCCGCTGACAAAACTGTGTTTTTAGGGACTTTCAGAAAAGTGGAGGGTGAGGGGCAACCATACCTCAGAGGGAATGATGTTCCGTAAAGAAGGGGTCACCACTGTAAAGGCCCTTTTTGTGCTCCCCCAACATCAGGATCAGAAAAGAGCTGGAAGGGACCTTGGAGGCCTTTTAGTCCAGCCCCCCTGCTTAAGCAGGAGATCCTATACCATTTCAGACAAGTGACTGTTCAGTCTCTTCATAAAAACCTCCAGTGATGAAGCACCCACAACTTCTGAAGGCAAGCTGTTCCACCAGTTAATTGTTCTCACTGTTAGGAAGTTTCTCCTTAATTCCAGGTTGTTTCTCTCTTTGATTAGTTTCCAACCACTGTTTCTAGTCTTCTGGTGCTTTGGTAAATAAGTTGACCATCTCCTCTTTGTGGCAGCCTCTCAAATACCAGAATACTGCTATCATGTCCCCCCTAGTCCTTCTTTTCTCTAGACAAGCCAAACCCAAATCCTGCAACCGTTCTTCAAAGGTCTCCAGGCCTTTGATCATTTTAGTTGCTCTTCTCTGCACTTTTTCCAAAGTCTCAACCTCTTTTTTGTAATGTGGTGACCAAAACTGGATGCAGTATTCTAGGTGTGGTCTTACGAAGGCTTTATAAAGCAGTATGTAATACCTCCTGTGATTTTGATTCTATGCCTTGGCTATTCCTGCCAGCTTAGTGTCATCTGCAAATTTGATGAGTTCCTAATGATAATTCCTAGTCGATGGGACCTGCAACGTGTCCTGCCATCTGGCCCTAGTGGGCCAGATGAGTGTAATAAGAAAAGTGGTCCTTCAAATAACCTGGCCCCAAGCCATGTAGGGCTTTAAAGCTGATAGCCAGCACCTTGAATTTTACCTGGAAACTGACTGAGTAAATAAATGCGTGCATACACACACACACATGCCAAATTCTGATAAAGTGTTCTAATTGCAAAAAGAAAAGGAAAAAAATGGAAAAGCTACATTATTATATGATGAATATAATCATCTCCTTACTCTTTTTCTGCTAGGACCTAACACCTGGGAACCTATTGGTGTGATGACCCGGGGCAAGGCACAGAAGCAACACAGCCAGAGAACAGTTCTAACTCCCCTTTATTGCTCTAACTTTCCCCCAAACGTCCCCACGTTTACTGTAAGTCCTGGAGCAAAGCTCTCACACACACCTCTGACAGCCTCTGTGTTAAGATACGAGGATCTAGCCCAAGAAATACTCAGAATCAATGGTATGTTCCAATCATATTTATTGAGTCAACTTTGCTCTCTTACAGGTGAAGTTGCAGTACACCCCAGTACCTTGTGTATGACGCTTAAGTACTAGGGAGGCGTGGCTAAAGGTAAGGAGGAGTTGTGGGGAAGGTGAGGGTGTGGGTGTTAACCCTTACTGTACCAAGTAGGAGGTTGTCACATGTAAATGCCTTATTCTCTAATATGTAAATAGTATATGAACGGGATATCAGGGGTTAATTTATTCTTCACTTCTTAATGTATTCATATTTCACCACTCCCATACCTAGCTCCACCCATTGTATATATAAGGAGCTGCACACACTCTCTTCTTTGCTTCTATCTGTGAATATTCAGTGAATATAGAATGCCTTATGTAAATAAAAGAAAATATATTTGAACTCTTAACTCTTATATAATTTATTGAGTCTGATCCTGAAAATATTGCAACAAGCTGGTAGCAGAGGATGGTTGAATTGACTCAATAAAAACTTAAATATGTCTAAGAGAGATAGGCCCAACACCAGGGCATACAGCAAAGAAATGGAAACGGATCAAGAAATAATAGATGAGTCCACAAATGCAATTTCAAGAGAATCTGAAGAATACACAACTGAAGACGAAGAAATAATAGATGAAGATGATGACCGAGAGGAAATTAAAATAGAAAACAACGAACTCAGGTCAGAAATATTAAAACTGTTAAAGAGCCAGAAAAACGATGAAAGCCTCATCGCGAACCTCCAAGACATGTTGAAAAACAGCGGAGCAGCGAGAGAGAAGCACATCGCTACCGAAAAGTCAAAAGACTCAAAAATAGTAAGTGATACGACTACAGAAAAGAACGCTATAAAGAAGAAAAACGATGATCCCGCGCAAAATTTTGAATGGCAGCCATCTTGGTTTCAACAGACCTCCAGAGTGAGCGAAGCAGAGCCAATCAGAGAACTTGATTCAAAACTTCTGGCGCGAAAGGCACTACTAGATAATGAAAACGAAAAAGAAAAATCAAACACCTCAGAAGAATCAGAATCAGAAAGTGAAGGTGATTCAACAGATACTCAAATAAAGTCAGCAATGAAGACGCTTTTTGCTGCATTTGGACCAAAACTAAAAATTACCAAAAAGTCAACCAGAAAACGAACGAGCAAGCCAACGTCTCAAAATCTACCCGCTCCCATCCTGACGACGAGAGCACCGACGCCTAAACCAAGAGAGCCCTGCAAATACCGTCCCACACCGCAGACCGATGCAAGCACCAACGCTCTCAAGAGAAGAAAAAGAACAAACGCCATCGTCAGAACCCCTAAGATCGAGCCGGAGACCGATTCATCTGAGGAGGAGCTGAACGAGCGAGCCGCAACGACGAGAACCTCTCACGACGACTCCAGGAACGAAATGAGCAACGCGCATGCGCGAGACTACGCAGACGGCCCGGGAAGACATGAGTTGCTGAAAGGACCCTGCAGACTCGTCGCGAGCATTCCCACGCCGTTTTGTAATTTCCACCATTTACAAGACCACGGACTACCTCCGGTTGTAAGTAATGGACCTAATAATGTCGGAAACTTGCCCAGTGACTTCCCAAAGCTGAGAATAGATGGCATTAATTTACAAGAATGGTATCAGCAGCTCCAGGTTGTCTTTATGAAAGAAAACTTACTGTTTTTCATCACTAATCCCCCAAAAAGACCTTGGACTTTAAAGTTAGACTGCTTACACCATAGAGCATTTTTCTTATTAATTTCTAGTATATCTCCTGCCATGTATCACAGCATTAAGCAAAATCTGACTGTCTCAGAAATTATTCAATGCATGTTCAATTTGTTTCACAGTGATAGTGTAGCTACCACCACAAGAATGTCTAAAGATTTCTTTTCTTCTAGGATAAAACCAGGGGTTTCCATAAGTGAACATTTAATATCTTTAAACAAAATAAGAGCTGAACTGCATTTAAGGGGGGAGGTGATTTCAGACCAAACAATGAAAAGTGTTATCATCAACTCACTTGACCCATCATGGAACAATTATATGTCACATTTAGACACAATCAATCTAGGATACTTATCCATAGAAAGTCTATCCAATAAGTTAATAGCTGAAGACAATTCAAGAAAGAGTCGCTCTAACAATCACATAGAACACAAACCATATAGAAAAGTAGCTTTCCAAGAAAGATATAATGAAACATTCAGATGCCACAATTGTGGATCCAGGGAACACAATAGAAGAGATTGTCCCAAAATTACAAAAGAAAGACACAGGTCAGAACACAGGAACAAATACACCTATAGACAGTCTTCCATTGATAGACATAGATATAGAAGCCCACCAAATTACAAAGAGTATAGAGGGGGCAGAGATAATTCAAAGGACAGAAAATCTGGTTCACTAAATGGACTAAACAAGCAAGACAACACTAACATACAGCAAACTGAGAATAATAATTGGCTTATTGATTCTGGAGCAACCAATCATACCACTAATAATAAAAATATATTATCTTCATTTATAGAAGATAAATTTGTAATAAAGGTAGCTAACCAAGAAAAGGTCCAAGTATTAGGTAGAGGGAATGTAACCTTACCTGGTCTAGGAAAAATAGAGGGGGTATTACTGATACCTGAGATACCTCATAACATATTAAGTGCCATAAAACTAAGCAGAGATTCTGATATTAATATTGTGTTTTCAAAAGGAAAAGCAACTTTGGAGAAAAATAAAACAGATATAGGTACAGTAATGATTAAAGGAGGCCTACCTTATTTAATAACTAAGGAGAAATGGTTACACAACATTGATTCAAATATGGAAGATTGTATTGAACCAGATAATGGAAACATTAGCAACAGTGACAATGATGAATGTAAAATAGCTCATGATAACAAGGATGCACATAATGAGAAAAAACCTAAAATAGGTAAGCCAATTCATGATGAGTGTGCTCATGTCTTACATAGGAAGTTAGGACATGCCAGTTTTCCTGTAGTACAGAAAATGACTGAACACGCAGAAGGTGTTAAAATAAAAAATTGTGAAAACTATTTGGAATGCTCAGTATGTAAATCTACAAAACTAAAAACTAGTCCCAGGCCTAGAAAATCAACAAGGTCAACTAACAAAATTTTTGATTTAGTACACATGGACCTGGTTGGTCCACTAACTCCATCAATCATTTATAAAAAACGTTACTTCTTAACTATTGTGGATGACTATAGTCGCTATGGATTTGTTTACACATTAAAACACAAAGATGAAACCTTTCAGAAATTTAAAGAGTTTTACAAACGTGTAGAAACACAACACAATATCAAAATAAAACAAATAATGACAGATAGGGGATGTGAATTCATGTCTAAGGAATTCTCCCAATGGCTGAAGGACAAAGGAATGTTACATTACACATCTAGCCCATTTTCCGCGTTCCAGAACGGAATTGTAGAGAGGAAGAACTCAACATTACAAACCATGATTAGATGCACATTGGAAGATGCTGGCTTAAGCAAACAATTCTGGTCAGAAGCCCTACAATATTCCAATTACACACAAAATAGAACTTGGTCCAGCATTGTAAATAAGACACCATATGAAGTGATGTATAATAGGAAACCAAAATTAGCACACATGCACATATTTGGAGTCACCGCAGACGTACACATACCTAAACAATTAAGAAGAAAGGGAGAAAATGTGTCTAGAAGACTTAGATTTATGGGATATGAGACAGGTACAAAAGGATACAGATTCATTGATAATAATAACAAATTTATAGTTTCCAGAACAGCTGTGTTTCATGAACAGGCCAACTGGTCTAAAATACATCTTAATGAAATATTCCCAAGCAACAACACAGATACAAAATCCCAAGAGAAAAGAACTGTAGAAAAGCAAAATGACAACAAATATAGAAACAAAACTAAAACATGGACAAACAGTCAACACAAAATAAAGACAGATACATTAACAAAAAAGGAAGCAAGATATTTGCATGACAATAATAGTAAACCTGAGAAAACAATTAGAAACACTAGAAACCAAATGCCAAACAAATACAAAGATTATATAATGCATATGGATGGAGAATCTACGACACCTAACACATATGAGGAAGTGTTAAAACTTCCTCCTAAAGAAAAAGAAAAGTGGGAATTAGCAATGGCAAAAGAGATGGAAAGTTTACAAGGGTTAAATGTATTTACACCTGCAATTGCACCAAAGGACAAAACAATTATTGGCACTAGGTGGATATAAAAAATTAAAAATTTAGAGGGAGGCAATACTCTATACAAGGCTAGATTAGTTGCACAAGGTTATGCACAGAAATATCCAGAGGACTATACCGACACATACTCCCCCACAGTAAGAACTGAAAGTGTCAAAACGGCTCTAGTTGTAGCATCAGCACTCAATCTCGATGTATTCCAGTATGACATACAGACTGCGTATTTACACGCAAAATTAGATAAGGAAATATATGTAAGAGCACCTCACAGTCAATACACAAATAAGAATGAGATTTGGTTATTAAACAAAAGTCTATATGGGTTAAAACAATCTGGTAAACGATGGTATGATTGTTTAGTGAAAGTACTTAAAACTATGGAATTCAATGCTACTACTGCTGATAATTGTTTCTTTGTTAAAAAGGGTAATGATTACATAGAATTTGTATTGATCTATGTGGACGACATTTTATATATAGGTAAACATAAAGAAAGAAGAGAAACATTTGTAACAAAGTTAAATGAACATTTCTCATTGAAATCTTTAGGTAAAGTAAATAAGTATCTTGGTGTTCAAATTAGTAAAACTAGAAGGGGATTCAAGCTTTCTCAGAAAGATAAGATCATAGAACTTTTGAACAAATGTAATCTAAATGATGCAAAACCCTGTGACACTCCAATGCAAACTGATTTCCTAAGAAATGCTGATGAATCATCCCCTGAATTCAAAGATAACACGTTCTATAGATCAATCATAGGTTCACTTCTTTACATTTCTAATTGGACAAGACCTGATATCGCTTTACCCCTCAATTTATTGTCCAGACATGTCAGCAAACCAACAATGTATCATTGGGAAGCTGTTAAAAGAATATTAAGATATTTAAAAAATACTTTAGATTTTTGCTTAATGTTAGAACCTAATAATGTCAAGGAACCGAAACTCACATGTTACGCAGATGCAGATTGGGCTGGAGACACTTCATGCAGAAAAAGTACATCTGGTTACTTATTTCTCCTAAACGGTTGTCCAGTTTACTGGTACACTGGCAAACAAGATTTAGTGGCCACTTCAACGACAGAAGCGGAATATGTTTGTTTATCTAAAGCAGCAAATAACCTTGTATGGTTTAATGATCTAATTTCTGATGTTTGGAAAAAACCTGCCCTACCTTTTGTCATGCATGAAGACAATAAAGCAGCCATTGAAATATCTAGATCTGACGCCATTGGACAGAGATCTAGACATATAGACATAAAATTTAAACATGTGAGACAATTATCTCAAGATGGATTTATTAAAGCAGTGCATTGTGAGACATCAGAACAATTAGCTGACATATTGACAAAGCCTTTGCCATCTAAACAACATAAATACTTGACTTCCAAGTTATATGTATTATATTGTTCTGAATCTGAATGTAATAAATGTAGTATATCGAATCGGCATTTAGAGGGGGATTTGTCACATGTAAATGCCTTATTCTCTAATATGTAAATAGTATATGAACGGGATATCAGGGGTTAATTTATTCTTCACTTCTTAATGTATTCATATTTCACCACTCCCATACCTAGCTCCACCCATTGTATATATAAGGAGCTGCACACACTCTCTTCTTTGCTTCTATCTGTGAATATTCAGTGAATATAGAATGCCTTATGTAAATAAAAGAAAATATATTTGAACTCTTAACTCTTATATAATTTATTGAGTCTGATCCTGAAAATATTGCAACAGAGGTGGTATGGGAGTTAGGCATTTATATGTGACAAAACCCCCTCTAAATGCCTAACTAGCTGTGTCGGTGTGGGATTCACAAGTAAAGACATATTACAAGCATACACCTAATTTGGATCTTAGGTAAGTGTGTTGTTTGTTCTGTATTGTGAGTATATCAGCTATCTGTTCCTCTGTTTCACAGTGGGCGGCTCTAATAAATCCAATGTTGGAGAGTTGTCTTACGTGCTTATGCTTAATATCTATATGTCTTGACCTCTGACCCACTGCGTCTGCCTTGGATATCTCGATAGCTGCTTTGTTGTCCTCGTGGATGGTGATGGGGTATGCGGGCTCAGTCCAAGTGCTGGACAGTAAGTCATCGAACCAGGTTAGGTTATTTGTGGCCTTAGACATACACACGAACTCAGCTTCGGTGGTGGATGTAGCAACTAAGTTCTGTTTGCCGGTGTACCAATGGACAGGACTGCTGTTGAGAAAGAAGATATATCCAGATGTGCTTTTCCTGTTTTTCACGTTTCCTGCCCAGTCAGCGTCTGCGTAGCAGGAGAGTTTGGGTTCTTTGGAGGTTTCTGGCTCGAGCACTAGGTATGCGTTGGAGCTGTATTTTAGATATCTGAGGAGTCTCTTTACTGCCTCCCAATGGTAGGTTGTGGGTTTGCTGACATACCTGGATAGTAGGTTGACGGGTAGAGCGATGTCTGGCCTTGTCCAGTTTGCGATGTATAGTAGGGATCCTATGGTTGACTGGTATAGCTTGTTGTCTGTAAATGGTTCGTCCTCGTTATGCATGTTCTTCAGGAATTCGGGTTGCATGGGGGTATCGCAGGGCTTGGCATCGCTCATGTTGCATTTTCCTAGCAGCTCCAAGATTTTTTCTTCTTGTGACAGTCGGAAGCCTTTTTCAGTTTGTACGATGTGAACCCCTAAGTACTTGTTTATCTTGCCTAGAGTTTTCAGGGAGAAATGTTTACTCATTTCCTCGGCAAATGTGTCACACTTGTGTTTTTGTTTGCCTATGTACAATGTGTCATCCACATAAACGAGGACATATTCGACAGAGTCCTTCTCTCTCCTTACGAAAAAGCACATGTCTGCGGATGTGGCTGTGAAGCCCATTGCTCTAAGGATTTTGGCCAAGCATTCATACCACCTCTTCCCTGATAGTTTGAGTCCGTACAGGCTTTTGTTCAGAAGCCATGTGTTACCTTCCTGTGGCTTTATGCCTGGTGGTGCCTTAACATAGATCCTTTTGTCGAGCTTGGCATGTAAGTATGTGGTCTGCACATCAAATTGGTACACCTCGAGCCCTAAAATGGAGGCTATTACTAAAGCACTTTTGACACTTTCAGCTCTGACGGTGGGGGAGTATGTGTCAGTGTAGTCTTCTGGATATTTTTGTGCAAACCCCTGTGCCACTAGCCTTGCCTTGTATAGTGTTTTATTGTCATCCAGGGTTTTGATCTTGTATATCCATTTGGTTCCAATTGGGGTTTTACCATCTGGAACCTCGGAGGTTGTGTATACATCTAGTTCTTTGAGGCTATTCATTTCCTTCTCCATAGCTTGTTCCCACTTTGTTCTCTCCCCCTGGGGTAATTTAAGCACTTCTTCATATGTGTTTGGTGTTAGGCTGTGTTGTGGCTCCGTCCTCCGAGCCTATCTTATCAGAGGAAGAAGGCTCCGAACATGAAGGAGAGGAGACGGCCAGGCCTCCCTCTCCAGGACCCTCCTCTCTGGCAATGCCTCCGGAGGACACCGAAGGCCAAACGATAGGCTCAGAGCCAAGCACGGCCCTGCAGCCACAGGTGGACAGCGACGAGGAAAATAAGTGCTGGCTGGACCCTCGCCAGAGGCACAGGGAGAAACGTGCACAGCAGAGGGGAAGGCGTGCCAGAGATTAGCTGAGTCACTGGACCACACCCCACAGGCTATAAAAGGGAGTGTGGTGGCCATTCCGACTCTGTGATGGACAAAGCTAATCTCTGGCGAAGCACTTTGCACCTTCGGACACAACATCTATTTGCCGTGGATTTAATTCAAACTGTATGTATTTTTGTCTGTGTTATCGGAGTAAAAGCTCTTGGCAGGCAGCCACGGAGTTGCTGCCAAGTTCCTTATCACTGACGTTGTGTGTTTGAAGAGTTTATTTAACCCTTGGCTGGCTGGTTGGGTGTGTGTGTGATACGGGGACAGAACATCTTGTCCGTCACCCCAAACGTTAACCCATCTCTAACCGAGATGGACCCACAGCTGCAGGAAATAATACAACAACTACAAGCTGATAATCAGCTCCTGCAGCAGCAAGTCGGCCAGCTAACTGCACAGCTGGCTTTGGGAAATGCTCCTGCAGCTGTCCCTCCACCTCCTCCTCCTCCCCGTTGGAAATGCCCTATCAATGTGCCAGATAAGTTCTCTGGGCAGCAGGAGATGTTCCCGGCCTTCATGGGACAATGCCAATTGTTTATGGCTATGAGGCCGGAGGACTTTCCGGATGACTGGGCTCGGGTGGCATTCGTAATTAACCTCCTCTCTGGCAATGCCGCCCGATGGGCCACACCCCTATTGCTGCAGAATAGCCCCTTGTTGGCAGATTATCAGGGCTTTTGGCAACATCTGAGGGTGATGTACGAGGACCCCCTGAAGACTCAAGACGGCAGCCAGGCGCCTCAAGGACCTCCGTCAAGGGAAGCGCCCCCTGCAGGAATATGTGGCTGAATTTCGGCTTCTGGGCCAGGACTCTGACTGGAACGATGCAGCGTTAAGGGACGCTTTCCAGGATGGCCTATCCGACGACCTGCAGGACGAGCTGGTTCGGGTGGAGGCGCCTCAGACCCTCGACGCTCTCGTAACGCAGTGTTTGTGCATCGACGCCCGCTTCCAATGGTGCAAGACCTGCCGGCCCGTCCAGGAACCCCCGACCGTTTCTGCACCCCTGCGTCCCGCACCGACAGCGTCCCGGGTCACCCCGCGTTTCATGGCAACCGCAGAGGAGCCCATGGAGCTGGGAGCGGCTCGACCTCGCCTGACAGCCCAGGAGCGAATGCGGAGATGCCAAGGGGGATTGTGCCTCTATTGCGGGGAGGCTGGACATTTTGCTGCCTCCTGCCCCAGGAAGCGCAGTGGGGCGCTCAAGCCTGTTCCGGAATCTTGGTGTGACCAGCTGGGAAACGGGGCAGGCCTGGCCTAGGGGAAACCCTGGGTCAGGCACGTAGCCATGCCCCACCGGAGTCGGCAACTGTGGACTGTGAGCCCCCTCGGCACCTGATTCTGGACACCCAGGTTTTGTTGGCCAACCGGTCGGAGGGGCTTCAAGCGCATGCACTGGTGGACTCGGGGGCCACGACAAACTTCATGGACCAGGCCTTTGTGGCCCATTTTAAGGTTCCCTTGGTTCCGGTGGACCCTCTGTTGAGGGTCGAGACTATTTTTTTTTTTTATTGAAAAGTTTTACAAAAAAGAAAAAAATTCCCCCCCGTTCCCCCCACCCTTTGCCCCCCTTCATCCCACCCTCCCCCCCGACTTCCCAGAGCAAAATACAAGGTATTTCATTTAATCAAACATGAACTAGATTAATCTACTTATCCTCAAAGTACTACCTCCCCCACTGACACCTTAACTCCACTATCGATAACCAAATACTTCTAATACTAACAGTCATTCATAAGCTATTTGATATTTTCTTGTCTGGTACTTATTTTGAATATAATCAATCCAACTTCTCCATTCCAATACGTATCTTTCTTGCGTGTGGTCCTTCAAGTACGAGATTTTCGCCATTTCTGCTAGGTTTGTTACTTTCAATGTCCACTCTTCAATAGTAGGCAAAGAGTCCTTCTTCCAATATTGAGCTACCAGCAGCCTAGCTGCTGATATTAAGTTCAAAATCAATTTAGTCTCTGAAACTGTACAGTCTGTAGTTATACCCAATAGAAACAATTGAGGAGTAAATTTCAACCTTCTTTTCAAAATGTTCTGCATCACCCACCAAATTTTTATCCAAAATGCCTTGATTTTCTTGCAAGTCCACCATATATGATAATAGGTTGCATCATTACATTCACATCTCCAACATTTAGCTTGCAAATTCGAGTACATACATGATAATTTCTTAGGATCTAAGTGCCATCTATAAAACATTTTATAAAAATTCTCTCTCAAATTTTGTGCTTGCGTAAATTTAACATTTCTGACCCAAATCTTTTCCCACGTTTCCATTATCACTGGTTCCTGAAAGTTTTGTGCCCATTTAATCATACAATCTTTAACCAATTCAGTTTCTGAGTCTATTTCCAGTAATGCATTATACAACCTTTTAATATGCATCTGACTTTGATCTCTAATCTGTTTCACCAAATTTTCCTCATTTTGCATAACCCCAATTTTTTGATCCTCCCTCCATCTAGCTTGGAGCTGACCATACTGAAACCAAGTAAGAATTATCCCTTCTTCTTTTAATTCATCTAGAGATTTCAAATGCAACTTGCCCCTTTCCAAAAGAAGAAGCTCTTTATAAGTAATCACCTCTATTCTTTGCTCTGTACTTATATTTTCTATTACATGTCTGGGGTTTGCCCATATAGGTATCTTGTAGTTCAGCTTATATTGCTATTTTTTCCAAACCCTCAACAATGCATTTCTAAGTATATGACCCTTGAACACTTTATCCACTTTTTTTTCATACAACAAATAAGCATGCCATCCATATAACAAATCATAACCTTCTATATTTAACATTCTTTCTTCAGTTAAGTTAAACCAGTCACTAATTTGTGATAAAGCTGCAGCTTCATAATACAATCTTAAATTAGGCATTTTAAGGCCTCCTCTCTCACATATATCCTGTATAATTTTCAGTTTCACTCTTGGTTTCTTCCCAGCCCAAATAAAAGTATTAACCCCTTTCTGCCATTCCAACAGATTTCCATCTTTTTTAAGCACTGGTATCATTTGAAACAAAAATAAAAACCTAGGTAATACATTCATTTTTATTGCTGCTATCCTTCCCAGTAATGATGTAACTTTTTCCATTTTTCCATTTCTTTCTGTACTTTTTGCCAAAGAATTTCATAATTGTTTTTATACAATTTCGTATTTGAGGCTGCAATATATACTCCTAGATACTTAACCTTTTTAACTACTTCAAACCCCGTTATCCTCCCTAACTCTTCTCTTTGCGTTATAGATAAATTCTTAGTTATCATCTTTGTCTTGTGTAAATTTACTTTGAATCCAGATACTTTACCATATTCAGCTACCATATCCAACATATAGGGAGCCACTTCTATAGGTTGAGATAAAGTAAGAACCAGGTCATCTGCAAACGCTCTTAATCTATAATCCTGCTGTCTAATTACAATTCCTTTTACTTTGTCAGAATCACGTATCTTATTCAGCAAGACTTCTAAAGTTAAAATAAACAACAATGGCGACAATGGACAATCCTGCCTCGTACCTTTCTCAATTTTAAACACATCTGTTAAACCTCCATTGATTATTATTTGTGCTGTTTGTTCCTGATATATTGCTCTAATTGAGTGTGTGAAATACTCCCCAAAGTACATTTTTTCTACTATTTTAAACAAAAATTGCCAGTTCAATCGATCAAATGCTTTCTCTGCATCCACGAATATAAACGCTGCAGGGACCTGATTATTTTTCTCCAAATATTCCAATAAGTTTATGATTTGCCTAACATTATATTTCATCTGTCTCCCTTTTATAAAACCTGATTGGTCATTGTAAATAATTTGTTGCATAACTGGCATTAGTCTATTTGATAGTATCTTAGCAAAAATTTTGTAATCCGTGTTCAAAAGTGAAATTCGCCTAAAATTTTCAGGTTTGGTACAATTTTGATCTTCCTTTGGAATCAATGAAATAAAAGCTGTTCTCCAAGAGGGTGGGACTCCTTCCCCTGATTGAATTTTACAAAATAGAGTTTTAAGCGGCTCTACCATTTCAAGCTGTAAGTTCTTATAATAAACAGCTGTTAGGCCATCTGTTCCTGGAGCTTTCCCTATTTTTAACTGCTTAATTGCCGCAACAATCTCCTCCAAAGTTATTGGTTGATTCAATCCTTCCCTCTGTTCCAACGTTAGTTCCAAAATATTCCCTTCCTTTAGATATCTATCTATATCTATACCTTGTATTGAGTCACTAGCATATAACTTTGTATAAAATTCCAAAAAAGCCTTTTTAATCAAATTCTGTTGGTAAACTTCCTTACCTCTATATTCTATCTTACTAATGACTCGTGCTTTCTGTTTTTTCCTCAACATGTAGGCCAACCACCTACCTGGTTTATTGGAATTACAAAATGTATTATGTTTAGCATATTGTAAACTAGTTGCCACCTGATCAGCCATTAACATATTGAATTGCCCTCGTAGTATGTTTATTGTTTCTTTTACTTTCTTATCTCCTGGATTAGATATAAGTAATTGTTCTTTCTTTTTTATTTCTTCCTCTATCTCTTTTTTTATTTATTTTATTTTATTTTCAATTTATATACCGCCCTTCTCCCTGAGGACTCAGGGCGGTGCACAGCCAGAATTAAAAACATGAAATACAAATATTAAAAACAATTAAAATCTATATAAATTTGGCCCAAAATTTAAAAAACCACAAACCAATTAAACATTTAAAAATTTTTAAAAATTTCTTCCTAAACCAGCCCGGCTTGCTGGAAAAAGTGGGTTTTAAGGGCACGGCGGAAGGCACTGAGGTCTTGGATTCTCCTTATCTCTGGGGGCAGCTGATTTCAGAGGGTAGGTGCCCCCACAGAGAAGGCTCTCCCCCTGGGGGTCACCAGCCTACATTGTTTGGCTGATGGCACCCTGAGGAGGCCCTCTCTGTGGGAGCGCATGGGTCGCTGGGAGGTCATTGGTAGCAGCAGGCGGTCTCGAAGATAGCTAGGCCCTATGCCATGGAGCGCTTTAAAGGTGATAACCAACACCTTGAAGCGCACCCGGAAGACCACTGGGAGCCACTGCAGCTCGCGCAGGAGCAGTGTTACATGGGAGCGCCATGCTGCTCCCATCACTACCCGCCCTGCTGCGTTCTGGACCAGCTGGAGCCTCCGGGTGCCCCTCAAGGGGAGCCCCATGTAGAGAGCATTGCAGTAGTCAAGGCGAGAGGTGACGAGGGCATGAGTGACTGTGCACAGGGAATCCCGATCAAGAAAGGGCCGCAACTGGCGAATCAGGCGAACCTGATAAAAGGTCCCCCTGGTTACAGCCGTCAGATGTTCCTCCAAGGACAGCTGCATATCCAGGAGGACTCCCAGATTGCGAGCCCTTTCTGTGGGGGCCAAGGACTCGCCCCCAATAGTCAGTGATGGAGTCAACTGACTATATCGGGATTCCGGGAGCCACAGCCACTCAGTCTTGGAAGGGTTGAGCTTGAGCCTGTTCCTCCCCATCCAGATCCGCACAGCCTCCAGGCACTGAGACATCACTTCAAGGGCATCGTTGGGGTGGCCTGGGGTGGAGATGTACAGCTGGGTGTCATCAGCGTACTGATGGTATCTCACCCCAAAGCCACGGATGATCTCGGCTTCACATAAATGTTGAACAGAAGGGGCGAGAGGACCGATCCCTGCGGCACTCCACAGACGAGAGGCCTCGAGGTCGACCTCTGCCCCCCTGCCAACACAAACTGCAACCGGTCGGAGAGAAAGGAGGAGAACCACCGCAATACGGTGCCTCCCACCCCCAACTCTTCCAGCCGGTGCAGCATGATACCATGGTCGATGGTATCAAAAGCCGCTGAGAGGTCTAACAGGACCAGAACAGAGGAGCAACCCCTGTCCCGAGCCCTCCAGAGATCATCAACCAACGCGACCAATGCCGTTTCCGTGCTGTGCCCAGACCTGAAACCCGACTGGAACGGATCTAGATAAGATGCTTCCTCCAGGAATTGTGGAAACTGTCGCGCGACCACACTCTCAACAACCTTCGCCATGAAGCGAAGGTTGGAGACAGGACGGTAGTTGGCCAATATTGCTGGATCCAGGGATGGCTTCTTGAGGAGAGGCCTCACCACCGCCTCTTTCAAGGCAGTGGGGAAGTGACCCTCACTCAACGAAGCATTGATAACACCCTGGAGCCAGCCTCGTGTAACCTCCCGGGAAGCCAGTAGCAACCAGAAGGGACACGGGTCCAGTAAACATGTGGCCGTACTAAGTCTCCCCAAAATCCTGTCCACATCATCGGGAGTCACAGCATCAAACTCCTCCCAGATAACATTCTCAAGACTATTCCTCGTCACCCTGCCCTGATCTACCCGGTCAGAGTCCAAATCCCCCCGGATCTGAGTGATTTTGTCATACAGGTATTGTCCGAAATCCTCCGCCCTGCCTTCCAGGGGATCCTCCCGCACTCCTGGATGGAGCAGGGAGCGGGTCACCCTAAACAGGGCGGCTGGACGATTCCCTGATGATGCAATAGAGGCAGAAAAGTAATTAAACTTTGCCGTGTTTATCGCCACTAGGTAGGCCTTAATATGCGACCTTACCAGTGTTCGATCAGATTCAGCGAGACTGGCCCTCCAACCGCTCTCCAGGCGTCTTTTCCGGCGCTTCATTTCCCTCAGCTCCTCAGTAAACCAAGGAGCTGCGCGGGATCGGCACCGGGTCAGAGGCCGCAAAGGCACGACTCGGTCCAAGGCCCCACCAGCCGCCCGATCCCAGGCGGCTACCAGGTCCTCAGCCGAGTCATGTGCTAGATCCTCAGGAAATGGCCCAAGCTCCATCTGGAACCTATCAGGATCCATCAGGCGCCTGGGGCGGACCCATCTTATTGGCTCCGCCTCCCTGCGGCGGGGTGTAGCAGTTCGAAGGTCCAGGCGAAGGAGCTAGTGATCTGACCATGACAAGGGTTCCATGTCTATATCCCCTATAATAAGATCACTCAACCACTGGCCAGAGACAAAAATCAAGTCCAGAGTGTGTCCCCCCCTGTGGGTGGGGCCATGAACTAGTTGGGTCAGGTCCATGGCCGTCATGGAAGCCATGAACTCCCGAGCCGTCTCAGACGTTTCACCGATGGACGGCAAGTTGAAATCACCCATGACCATAAGCCTGGGTGTATCAACTGCCACCATGGCTATCACGTCGAGGAGCTCGGGCAGGGCCATTGCCGCGCGGCAGGGAGCCAGGTACGCAAGCAACAAGCAACTCTTTACGCTTCTTCTGTTGTTTTGATCTATATTTATTATTCATATGTATTAAGATACCGCTCATATAAGCCTTACTAGCATCCCAAACCATTTCCATAGGAGTACCCTTATTCATGTTAATAACAAAAAATTCTCTCATCTGTTTTTTAAGCTCCTTTACATTTTCTTCATATCTAAATAAGTTTTCATTCAACCTCCAAGACCTCCTTTTTCCCCTCTCCTGTTCAAATTCAATCCAAACTGGACTATGATCAGTTAAAAATCTTGGAAATATCTTCGTCTTCTTCACCCTGGAAATAAAATCATTTGTGATTAGTATAAAATCAATCCTGGAGAAGGATTGATGTCTATCAGAAAAAAAGGTAAAATCTTTTTCCTCCAGGTTACGTTCTCTCCAGATATCTCTCAATTCTATATCTTCCATCATATCAAAAAAAGATTTAGGTAGTTTTGCACGTGCTGAAGTCTTTGATAAGCTTTTTTTTTATCTTTCTGCGTATCAATTACTCCATTCCAGTCACCCATTAGTATAAAAGATTTATAATCCCACTGTATTATTTTAGTATGTAAAAATTTATAAAACTTGTCTTGTTGCTGGTTAGGGGCATATATTCCGATAAGAAGCATTTTTCCAGACTGTGTCAATAACTCAATTGCAATATATCTTCCTTGATCATCTGCCTCAATTAAATTAGCTGATAGTCCTTTCCTTACATATATGACTAATCCATTTTTCTTCTCTGGCGCTGATGCCACAAAGTTTGTACCTAATCTTGAATTTATCAAATATTTTTGGTCTGATAATCTAATATGTGTTTCTTGTAAGCAAATAACATCGTTGTTAAATTGTTTCAAGTAGTGAAATACTTTCTTTCTTTTTTGTGGAGAGTTTAGGCCATTAACATTCCAAGATAGGAATTTAGTTGCATCTTTAGCCTTTTGAAGCCTTGTAAGCATCAGCTGAAGCTCCTCCTCCACCTTACTCTTCGGCCTAGCTCCCCCCACTGCTTCTGTTTTTTGTACTACTTGAGATGAATCTTGAGATTGTTGTCCTTTTGGTTGTTGTTGTTGCAATTTATAAGTTGCTCGGGTCAGTCGGAGGGTCGAGACTATTGACGGGCGGGAACTTGTAGCGGGGCCCATTAAGTTTGCGACTCAGCCTTTGCGCCTCGCCATTGGGGCCCATGAGGAAGCGATCCAATTTTATGTGACGGCGGACCTGCATTTTCCGCTGGTCTTGGGGATGGCCTGGCTTCGGGCCCACGATCCGCAGGTGGCCTGGTCGAGGAACGCCATCTCCTTCCCGAGCCTGCAGTGCGTCGACCACATCCGCCACACCTGTGCCGGCCAGGATGTCTCCACCCCTGCCGTTTCTTTGCCTCCTGAGCTGACACCCTTCGCCGACGTGTTCAGCAAAAAGGAGGCGGACCTCTTACCCCCGCATCGACCCTATGACTGCCCGGTGGACCTGATCCCCAATGCGCCACTGCCCGCGCGACGCCTGTATTCCATGTCGGAGCCCGAGTTGGCCACCCTACGGGACTTCCTGGACAAAAACTTGGCCCGAGGGTTCATCCGGCCTTCGTCCTCCCCTCTCTCGGCCCCAGTCCTCTTTGTGAAGAAGACGGGGGACTTACACTTGTGCTGCGACTACCGGCGGTTAAACGCAATCACCGTGCGGAATCGTTACCCCCTGCCGCTCATCCCGGATCTGATGGAGAGGTTGCGGGAGGCCTCGATCTTCACTAAGCTTGATCTCCGAGGGGCCTACAATCTGGTGCGTGTGTGAGAGGGGGACGAGTGGAAGACGGCGTTTGGCACCCGATACGGCCACTTCGAGTACACCGTGATGCTGTTCGGGCTGTCCAACGCCCCCGCAGTTTTCCAGCATCTAATGAATGACATTTTCTGGGACATGTTAGACCGGTTTGTGGTTATATACCTGGATGACATTTTGATCTATTCCCAGACCCAGGAAAGCCACCTCCAGCATGTCCGCCAGGTCCTACAGCACCTGCGGGAGCTCCAACTCTATGCGAAGTTGGAGAAATGTTACTTCTTCCAGACTTCCATAGAGTTCCTTGGGCACATCATCTCCCCCGAAGGCATCGCCATGGACCCGCGCAAGGTAGAGGCCTTGCGTAGTTGGGAACCCCCTCGTCAGGTGAAGGACATCCAGCGTCTGCTGGGGTTCGCCAACTACTACCGAACTTTCATCCCAGGCTTTGCCACCCTGACCTTGCCACTGACCCAGCTCCTTCAGAAGAAGGTTCCGTTCCAGTGGGGTCCCCCGTAGCAACAGGCCTTCGAGGTCCTGAAACAGGCCTTCATCACGGAACCTGTCCTGAGGCACCCCAATCCACATCGTCCGTTCGTGGTCGAGACGGATGTGTCCAATGTGGCGATTGGGGCGGTGCTGCTACAGGCCCCGGTGGATGGCGGCACTCTTTTTCCCTGTGCTTATTACTCCCGGAAGCTCAATCTTTCCGAGCGCAATTACACCATCTGGGAAAAAGAGTTGCTGGCTATCAAGGCCGCGTTCGAGGCTTGGCGGCATCACCTCGAGGGGGCCCGACACCAGGTGGAGGTGCAGACAGACCATCGGAACCTGGAGCACCTCACCACGGCCAGGAAGTTGAACCAGCGGCAGATCCAGTGGTCGTTGTTTTTTGCCCGGTTCAACTTGCACATGACTTATATCCTGAGCGGCCACAACCAGAGAGCAGATGCTCTATCCCGCAAGCCGGAGTACTTTTGCCCTAAGGACTCCCTTCCCCCACGGACGGTGCTGCCAGCGGAATCCTTGGCCGTGGTCCAGGAACCGACGGACTTGCGGGCTCAGGTGCTGGAAGCGCAGCGTCGGGATGACTGGTCACAGCAGCGGAAAGCGGAAGTCGGCCCCGGTCCCCATGGACTTTGGAGGAGGGCTTGTTGAAGCACTGGGGCCGGTTGTACATGCCCACGAGTCCCCTCCGAGCCCTCGTCATGAACCAGTGCCATAACAACTCCGCGGAGGGACATTTCGGGTTGTTTAAGATTCTGAATCTGGTGACGCAGACTTTTTGGTGGCCTCGGGTACGGCACGACGTGCACGCGTACATGACGTCCTGTGTGACGTGCCGACAGGCCAAAGTCGCGTCCGACCCACCTCCTGGACTCCTCTAGCCACTGCCGACACCGGAGAGACCGTGGGGAGCCATCTCCATGGACTTCCTGACGGACCTGCCACCATCCACTACGTTCACGACCGTCCTCGTGGTGGTGGATGCGCTCATGAAGACGGCACATTTTATCCCATGCCATGGACTGCCATCAGCCCACACCACAGCCCGCCTGTTCCTGCAACACATCTTCCACCTCCACGGCCTGCCGGACTGGGTGGTTTCGGACCACAGGCCCCAATTCACGGCCCGCTTCTGGAAAAGCCTGATGGCCGCGTTGGAGGTGCAGGTGTGCCTGTCGTCGTCGCACCATCCGGAGACTGACGGGGGAATGGAGAAGGTCATCGGCATCCTCGAACAGTACCTCCGCTGTTTCGTCAACCAGCAGAAGGACAACTGGGCCGAGTACCTTCCCCTGGCAGAGTTCGCCTTTAACAACTCCCAACACACCTCCACCCAGATGACCCCGTTCCATGCCAATGCGGGATACCACCCACGGTTTTTCCCACTGGCCATCTCGGACTCCCCTGTTCCCGAGACCCAGGACTTCCTCTCGGAACTGCAAGCAGTGCAGTAGTTGGTGCGGCGGCAGCTGATCCGGGCAAAGGAGGACTACAAGCGGGTCGCCGACCGCTCTCAACGGGCGATGCCACCGCTGGAAGTGGGAGACTGGGTATGGCTGTCCACGAAACACCTCCCCACGGACCGGCCGGTAAAGAAGCTCGACCACCGTTTTATTGGTCCCTTCCCGGTCGAGGCGGTCATCAACCCGGTGGCCTACCGGTTGACTCTGCCACACTCCATGCGACTCCACCCTGTTTTCCATCAGTCCCTCCTGGTCCCTGAGGCCCCAGCGAGCCATCTCTGACGCCCGACAACGCCTGCCCCCCCAGCCGCAGCCAACAAGGACGACACCTCGATGTACGAGGTGGACAGCATCCGGGACTCCCGTTGGCTGATGGGGCGCTTCCAATACCTCATCGCCTGGAAGGGGTACGGGCCCGAGGATTTCAGCTGGGTGGACGCTTCTTCCGTTCAGGCCCCTGATGTGGTACGAGCCTTTCACGACCAGTTCCCGTCCCGACCACATCCCGTCCGTCAGACCCGGGGGAAGGGCCCTGCGGTGGGGGATAGTGTTGTGGCTCTGTCCTCCGAGCCTATCTTATCAGAGGAAGAAGGCTCCGAACATGAAGGAGAGGAGACGGCCAGGCCTCCCTCTCCAGGACCCTCCTCTCTGGCAATGCCTCCGGAGGACACCGAAGGCCAAACGATAGGCTCAGAGCCAAGCACGTCCCCGCAGCCACAAGTGGACAGCGACGAGGAAAATAAGTGCTGGCTGGACCCTCGCCAGAGGCGCAGGGAGAAACGTGCGCAGCAGAGGGGAAGGCGTGCCAGAGATTAGCTGAGTCACTGGACCACACCCCACAGGCTATAAAAGGGAGTGTGGTGGCCATTCCGACTCTGTGACGGACAAAGCTAATCTCTGGCGAAGCACTTTGCACCTTCGGACACAACATCTATTTGCCGTGGATTTAATTCAAACTGTGTGTATTTTTGTCTGTGTTATCGGAGTAAAAGCTCTTGGCAGGCAGCCACGGAGTTGCTGCCAAGTTCCTTATCACTGATGTTGTGTGTTTGAAGAGTTTATTTAACCCTCGGCTGGCTGGCTGGTTGGGTGTGTGCGTGATACGGGGACAGAACAGGCTGTCTGTATGTATGGACATGACGAAGTCTTTGAACTTGTTGGGCTTTTTGTTCCTGTTTGTCCTGACTGGTCTGTCTGTTGGTGTGACTGATTCGTGTAGGTACCTGGCTTCCTTTTCAGTGAGGGCGTCTAGCTTTAGTGTTGGGTGATTCTCCTTCCACTCACTGATGCTAACATCTTGAAGCCTAGGCTTGATTTTTTGGTGTTCCCTGTCCTCCTTGGTGTCTGTGCCCTGTTGGCTATTTGTTAGTTTGTGTGTGTGGAACACTTCATTTAAATGTATTCTCGACCAGTTAGAGTGCTCGTGGAAATCAGCTGATCTAGATATTATGAACCTATTTTGATTGTCGATGAATCTGTACCCTTTGGTCCCTGGCTCGTACCCCATGAACCTAAGCCTCCTAGACACTTTATCCCCCTTTCTCCTTAGTTGTTTGGGGATATGTACATCGGCTGTGACCCCAAACACGTGTAAGTGGGCTATGTTGGGTTTCCTCCTATACATTAGCTCGTAGGGAGTTGTGTTTATTACGCTAGACCACAACCTGTTAAGTGTGTAGTTGCAATAGAGAAGGGCTTCTGACCAGAAGGATTGCCCTAGTCCCACATCTTCCAAGACGCACCTCATCATAGTTTGTAATGTGCTGTTTTTTCATTCTACTACTCTGTTCTGGAAGGCGGAGAATGGCGAGGATGTATAATGCTGTACCCCATGTTCCCTTAACCACCTTGAGAAGTCCCTTGATAGGAACTCAGAACCTTGGCCAGTCATTATTTGTTTTATTTTTGTGTTGTGTTGGACCTCTACCCTTTTGTAAAATTCCCTGAATTTTTGATACACCTCATTCTTATGGTTGATGGTGTATACGAAGCCGTAGCGGCTGTAGTCATCTACGATAGTTAGGAAGAATCTTTTTTTGTATTTGATAGAAGGTTTTAGAGGCCCCACTAGGTCCATATGTATTAATTGAAAAATAGAGTTGGTTGTGCGTACTGACTTCTTTGGTCTCGGTTTTGTTTTTAGTTTGGAACATTTACAGATTGAGCACTCGAGATAGTTTTCACAATTCTTTACTCTTAAACCATCAGTACATTTTGTCATCTTTTGTACAACAGGAAAACTAATGTGGCCTAGCTTCCTGTGTAGGAGGTGTGCACAGTTGTCATGTATGGGTTTACCTAACGAGAGTTTGTTGTCGTTGATGGGCTCGTGGTTATGTTCGCTGCCTCTTGTCTCTTGGTGGCTGTCCCCCTCTACTTCATCATTGTTCTCTCTATCGTCTTCGGAAGACATCTGTTCCTGCTCTGCCCCTGAGTTAGTGTTTATGCTTAGGTGATTAATGTTGCCTTCTTTGAAGTATGGCAGGCCATCGCTAATTATAACCCCCCCTATGTCCTTTCCATTCTTGACCATGTGTGCCTGTCCTGCCTTGAAAGTGACTTTGATGTCTGTGTCCTTGCTTAGCCACATGGCGGCCAGTATGTTGTATGGGATCTCTGGCACCAATAAGACCCCCTCTATTTCTCCAATCTCTGGTATGTTTATGTTTCCCTTCCCCACCACTCTGACGTTGTTTTGGTTTGCTACTTTAATCATGAAGTTTTCCTCTGTGAATGAGGAGAGTAAGTTGGCTCTGTGGGTGGTGTGGTTGGTTGCACCTGAGTCTAATAGCCAAATGTTCTCTTTCTTTACTCGTTCATTGTCGTGCCCCCGTCCTCCAAGCCCATAGAGTGAGCCTGAATGGCTATCCCGGGAGCTATCTCTGTGATCTCTTCTGCTGTTGGGGTTGGGAGAGTCCCTGCGCCTGAATCCGCATTCTGGGGAATGTCTCTGTCTGTACCCTGGTCTGTCCCTGCACTGGCTGTGTTCCCTACCTCGGATGTTTCTGGGGCAATCTCTCTTGTAGTGATTCCTGGAGCCACATAGGTAGCATTCGGGTGTGTTGCTGCTCTTGTCTAGGGAACCTAACCTCCTGTCAGTTCTGTGATTTCTGCGGGACTATGATCAGTCTTTTCTTAAGTTGTCCTCAGCTATTAGTCTATTTGTTAGATTTTCAATAGATAGGTGTTCTATGCTGAGGCTGTCTAGTTGCGATACAAAATTGTCCCAGCTTGGGTCCAGGGAATTGATAATTATGCTTTTCATACTTTCTTCAGTTATGATTTCCCCCCTCTGCAGTAATTCAGCCCTAGTGGCATTGAGTGTGAGTAAATGTTCACTCATAGATATCCCTGCTTTAAGCCTGGCAGAGTGGAATTCCCTAGAAATCCTAGTGGTGGTTGCCCTACTCTTGCTATAAAATAGGCTAAACAGTTTATGTATCAATTCTGGCACCGTCAGGTGATGACTAATGCTGGGATATATGCTGGGTGATATGCTGGCTATCAATAGGTAATATGCTCTATGGTGTAAGCAGTCTATTTCAAATGTCCAAGGTTTTTCTGGGGGGTCAGTAATTAAAAATAATATATTCTCCTTTAAGAAAATGATCTGGAGCTGTTGGTTCCATTCTAGGAGATTTGTCCCATCCAATTTTAGTTTTGGAAAGTCTATAGGTAAAGTCCCAGTGTTGTGTGAGAGATTACTTACAGGTGGGTGCTGTCCATGGTTTAGGATGTAAGGGAACTCGCAATACAGCACTGGTATGCTGGCCGGTAGTTTAAACAGGCATGCTTCTATGTTTTTTTCTTCTTTCCTAGGTGGTTGGTTCTGCGCATGCTCGAGGATCATTTTTGCTCTGCAGTCGCTAGGGAAGGAGCTCACTGCCGTAGCTCCTGGGTGAAGGCCCCACTCGTCTGTATGAAGTCTTGGTTCCGCCTTGGGAGCCCTTCGGAGGTCGAAGGAGGCTTGGGTCGTCGCCTGAGTCGTCGGGATGTCCCTCAGGAGCCTTGTGGGATACGGAAGGCCTGCGGTCGTCGGGTGGAGGTTCGGGTGATCTGGTCCGGCGTTCGGTCTGTTGACTGGGCCCAGGTCAAAGTCTTCAGTCGTCGAGGGTTCCGGATGGCTCGCCGGTGTCTGCTGGGTCGGTGAGTGTCCAGTTTGTTTTCCGGGATCCGGTGCAGGTGTCGTTTGCGGTGTAGGGTGGGCCCATGTGTATTATGTTGGGGTCGGGGCCCTCATGGTAGTGGTTGCGTCCCTTGGGTATGCTCCGGCCGGGGTTCTTCACGCGTTGGTTGTTCCCCTGGACTTCTCCAGGGTGTCCGGGCATAGCTTGGGTATTTTTAGATTTGGGCCAAAGGCTGCGGTTAAAGTTCATATGGCCCTGTCAATGTCTAGTTCGGTAGGCGATTCATTGGGGTCGGCGTCGCGTTCTTCCCCATTGTTGGTGGTGTCCGCCCCATCTACTCGCGAGTAGGCCTCGTTTCCCACCGGTGGGTTTGAATTCCAGGTCCCCATTGGTGATTGGTCGGCCGTCTCTAGTGACGTCACTGTCCAAGATGGCCACCGCAAAAAGGGCGCGAAATCTGGTTCCGCCTCCTTGGTGGGAATGGGGTAAGTTGGCGCATCTCTTACCGGGTTGGTGCTCGCTCGCTTCGGTTCTGGTTCGTTTTCTCCAGTCGCTGCTCCACAGTCCTTGATTAGGCTTTGGAGGTTCACAACGAGGTCCTGGTCAGTCGGGGTAGACTCTATCAGCTTTAGCAGGTTTCTCCTGAGGTCATCTTCCTTGTTAGAGATGACCTCTGTGCGGGTTTCTCTCTCGGTTCTTCTCTCCTCGATTTCGGTTGGAGTGCTTGGTTCGGGATCATGTTTGTCTTTAGTCGGAGTTTCCTTTTGGTTCCTGCCTGCGGGCGATAATTGAGCTGCCATCTTCTTCGCGAAGGCTCATGTGATTGCTCTCCTTTTGGTTTCTTGCAGCTTGATGTGTTCAGACATACCTTGGAGTATCTGGGCTAATAACCATCCTCTGCTACCATATGTCAGGTTTCGGTGCTATCTTAAATGAGTTTCATTTTCAAGCGCAATCTCTCTAATGAAACATTTTTATTTAAGAACATAAAAAGCCGACAATCCTGATTTCATTTTTGCAGCCAAACTGGCCCCTCCTTCCAACCCCCTCCTCTTCCGCTCTCCAACCCCAATGTCCCATTGGCCATCATGCAGATCCATCTCTACCTCCCGGCACGTTCTTTTCACAGGAATGTAGCCCCCACCCTCGTCTCCCAGGAAACACTATCTGTACATACAAAACTAGGTAAAAGTTCATCTTGTTATGTCAGCGCTGGAAGAGAGCCTAATTTGGAACGCTGACATCCGGCCCCTCTCCCTTCACTTCTGCGACATCACCTATCCCATAGGGAAAACACAACAAGATTAGTCTCATCAGCCCCTCCCCGGCTGTGCACCCCCCCCTCCCGGCTTTCCCGGGTGGTCTGCATGGAATTTTGCTATAAGGCGATCAGCTTGGATGTTTGCGCTCTTCACCCAGGAAGCCTCTGACAATGGGTAACCCTTCCATTTAATTAAGTACTGGAGGCGCCCCCTTTGCCATCTTGAATCAAGAATCCGCTGCACCTCGTAGTGCGTTTGGCCCCCAACAACCAGGGGCCCAGGGGGTTCACGTGGAGTTGGCCTTAAAGTAGACCCCACTACAGGTTTCAGAAGGCTACTGTGAAAAACGGGGTGAATTTTCCCCAAAAGCCGTGGCAACTGCAATTGCACTGTAACGGGGTTGATTATTTTTATTATAGGAAATGGTCCTATAAATTTTGGGCCCAATTTCCTGCTCGGGAGTCTAAGTCTCAAGTACTTGGTGGAGAGGTAAACTTTCTCTCCCAGCTGAAATGGTCTTTGGGGAGTTCGGTGCTTGTCTGCTTGGTCCTTATAAGATTGAGCCGCCTTTGCCAGCGCCCTCTTAACATTTTCCCAAGTTTGTCTCAACATTGCCATCCAGTCGGTCAAACTGACTGAGGAAGGGGGCTCCCTCGGGTATTCTGGCATGGGAACAAAATCCATGCCACTCACTATTTTGAACGGGGTTAGCCCCGTGCTGCTGTGGACAGCATTATTATATGCAACCTCCGCAAAAGATAGGAGGTCTGCCCAATTGGACTGCTGGTAGTCGACGTAGCATCTTAAATACTGTTCTATCATAGCGTTCAGTCTTTCTGCCCCCCCATTGGTGCTCGGGTGAAATGCTGAGCTGAGCCCTTGGGATGAACCTATGGATCGTAGAAACTCCCTCCAGAACTTTGCTGTGAACTGGACCCCTCTGTCGGAAATGATTCTCCTGGGGACTCCATGTAGGCGGTAAATGTGTTTCAGGAACAGTTTGGATAACTGACGGGCTGAAGGCAGTCCACTACAAGGTATGAAGTGTGCCTGTTTGGAGAATAAGTCTATTACAGTCCAGATCACTGTATTTCCACTGCTCCTTGGTAGGTCTACTATAAAGTCCATTGCAATCTCTTCCCATGGTCTTGTTGGCTCAGCTACTGGTTGCAACAGTCCAGGCGGGCACCCTGGCCTTGTCTTCATCGTGGCACAAATGGTGCAGCTTTTTACATAACTGTCTACGTCCTTTCTCATGTGTGGCCACCAGAACTGCCTTCGTACTAGGTGCACAGTCTTTAGGAACCCGAAGTGTCCTGCTGGTTTAACGTCGTGGCTCCTCTTGAGAATCAGGATGCGTAAACTCTGTGGGACATAGAGTTTTGTCCCCCTCCATGCTAGTTCATCTCTTTTTGTCAAGAGATGTTGATTGTCCCGATACCAGGGGTCGGTCAGCATTTCATTTTTTAATTTTGCAGTTAAGTCACTTGCAAGTTGGCCTTGCTGGTCACGTCGTTGCCGTCTGGTGATCACTTGGGCCGCAGCTTGGGTGGAGGGGATGATGGCATTCACTACCTGCTCCCGCTCACTGTTGTATTGGGGCATCCGGGAGAGGGCATCAGCCAGGAAATTTCTCCCTCCTGGGATGTGCTTAAGCTCGAAATTGAAACGATTGAAGTATTGTGCCCACCGCACTTGCCTGGGCGACAGTTTTCGTGGGGTTTTTAGAGCCTCTAGGTTTTTATGATCAGTCCAGACTTCAAATGGTTTCTGGCCTCCCTCTAGAAGGTGCTGCCAGGTCAACAAGGCCCACCTTACTGCAAACGCTTCCTTCTCCCACGCCGCCCATCGCCTCTCCGTATCGGTGAGTTTGCGGGAGGTGTAGGCGCAGGGTTGTAGATCACCTTGGTTGTTCTTTTGGAGTAACACGGCTCCTACTACCACATCACTTGCGTCTGCTTGGATGACAAAAGGCTGTTCCGGATCCGGGTGTTTTAAGACAGGTTCTTTCGCGAACAGTCCTTTTAGCATCTCAAATGCCTGTTGGCAGGTCAGGTCCCACTGTAGGGGTTGTCCCGGGCGAGGTTTCATCGCTGGGCTTCCTGTCTTTAGGAGGTCCGTCAAAGGTTTGGCAATCTTCGCGAACGAGGGGATGAATTGTCTGTAGAAATTCGCAAAGCCTAGAAAACTTTGCAGTTGTCTGCGGGTGCGAGGGGGCTGCCATTGTAGAACTGATTGGACCTTGGCTGGGTCCATCTCTATCCCCTCATTTGATACTCGGTAGCCCAGGTAGTCTAGCCGTGATTGGTGGAAATCGCATTTTGGCAGTTTGACATATAGGTTTGCCCGTAGCAGTTTTTTCAGTACTTGGCGGACGAGGGGTATGTGTTCGTCTATGGTCTCCGTGTAGATAAGAATATCATCCAGGTAGACGAGGACCCCTTTGTAAAGGTGTTCATGTAAGACTTCATTTATTAACTGCATGAATACTGCCGGGGCTCCTTGCAATCCAAAAGGCATTACTTTAAACTGGAAACTACCCAGGGGGCAGTTGAATGCTGTTTTCCATTCATCTCCTGCCTTTATGCGTACTCGGTAATAAGCTTCTCGAAGGTCTAGTTTGGTGAAAACCTTCCCTTTAGCTAGGTGGGCTAACATGTCTTTCATGAGGGGGAGGGGGTACAAGTTGTGTACGCAAACAGTGTTGAGACTTCGAAAATCGACCACCAGTCTCATGGAGCCGTCCTTTTTCTCTTTAAACATGACCGGCGCCGCTACCCTTGGTTTCACTGGCTCAATAAATCCCCTTTGTAAGTTTTTGTCTATGTAGTCCTGCATTTCCTGCATTTCTCGGGGCGTCATGGCATACATTTTAGGTTTGGGTAGTTTCGCTCCTGGGATAATCTCGATGGCACAATCGGTCTCGCGGTGGGGGGGCAGAATGTCACACTCGGCCTCGCTGAATACCCCCGCAAGGTCTTGGTACTCCCTTGGGATCTGGTTTGCGTTACAAGCGGTGGTGGGTGCGGCTGCCAATTGCTTTGCTGCACCTTCTGGGAGGGACCCTTGTGTTGGTGGTGTTTTCTTCTGTAGTGGAGGGCTGCTTTGGGGTTTCAGTGTGGGAGGGAATTCTTCTGGTCGGGGCGGCAGGGGTTGGGGCCCCTTTGCTATTCTCAGCCTGCGGGTTCCCTCTTGCCACCAAATGATTGGGCCCCATTTGTCGAGCCATGAGAGTCCCAATATGACTGGTTCTGTCATCTTGGGGGCTATTATGAAGCGGATCGTCTCCCAGTGATCTGCGAGTTCTAGTCTCACGGGTTCAGTCAAGTGTGTGGCGTACGTTCCTCCCACTAGGGACCCATCAACTTGCTCGAAGCGAATTGGTTGTTTGAGCTGTTTAGCTCGGATTCCCAATTTTAGAACTGTGGGTAGGTTGATTAGGCACCGTGTGCTACCCGAGTCTATTAGGGCTTGGAAAGTCTCTTGGGCCCCTGTTTTGGGGGCTGTTAGGTGTATGGGGAAAAGAAAAGGATGGACGGGTCCACTCACCATCGGGTCATCCTCGCCTTCGTCTTCCGTGTCATAGGGTTCGGGGGACTGATCTCCCTCCACTGGGATTCCTCTGGTTTCGGTCAGATGAGCGAAAAACTCAGGGATTTGGGGAGCTTCCTGCGGTACGTGGGTGACGCGCTTGGGCCCTCGTTCCGGTCGTGCTTTGGGCGGTGGAGCTGGTCCCGGTCTAGGCGTTCCACATCTTGCTGCTATGTGGCCGCTTCCTCCACATCTGTAGCATTTCAGTGGGCTCCGTGGGGCAGTTGGTCTGTAGGAGGGCTGTGATGTTGGGGTTTCTCGTCTGTTGAGTGGCCCCTGGTCTGGTCGGCCTCTCTCCTTTTCCTCTGGTGGTTTTGACGTGTCACTCGCCCGCAGCCCTCTGTCGACTTTTATCGCTACCCGGAACCATTCAGCGAGTCGGTTTGGGATGTCACGATAGGCAGTCACTTGGGAAATTCTTTTATCTAGGCTTGTTCTAAAAAAATACACCAGCAATCGCTCTGGTAGGGGAGGCAGTGTCCCAATGACTCTCCTGAATTCACGGATATGCTCTCTGATAGGCTTCCCCCTCTGCATTAGGTTTCTGAGCTCGTCTTCCACATAGGGGTCCTCCTCCTCCTCCTCATAACGGGCTCTCAATAGTTGCAAGAACCCATCCGCATTTTGTAGCTGGGGGGCCCTGTATTTGTAGAGTGATGCTGACCACCTCTTTGCTTCTCCCTCCAGCCCTTCCGAGATAGCATTCACTAGGGCTCTGGGGAAAGGGTAGAGGTGTCCGAACCGCTCTATGTATATCTCAGCTGAATCGAGGAATTGGGCGAGGTTGTCTGGGTCACCATCGAACTTCCCTCTGAACTGGGGTGGTTCCTCCCTGTCTGCCCTCTCCTCTCTGTGCTGAGCTGAGTGGTAGTCCTCTGCCTCGTCTCTCATCCTGGGGTGGGGAGGTGCTGCCTTGTCTGGGCTTCGCTGCCATTCCCATCCCCAGCTCGCCCTTCCCAATTCACTTAGGGGTTTTTCTTTATCTTTTACCTTTGTATTTTCCAAGTTGGCTGGAATCACGACCGCTTCTGCTCCTCCCGTTTCTTGAAGCAGGCTTTCCTCCGAGAGCTTGGCTTCAGCCATAGTCCGTCCGACCAGATGTCTGGGAGGGAACGGGATGATTTAAACTCAGCCAGCCTGGATTTGGAGGAGAGTTTGGCTGTCTGTCAGGTTTCGGTGCTATCTTAAATGAGTTTCATTTTCAAGCGCAATCTCTCTAATGAAACATTTTTATTTAAGAACATAAAAAGCCGACAATCCTGATTTCATTTTTGCAGCCAAACTGGCCCCTCCTTCCAACCCCCTCCTCTTCCGCTCTCCAACCCCAATGTCCCATTGGCCATCATGCAGATCCATCTCTACCTCCCGGCACGTTCTTTTCACAGGAATGTAGCCCCCACCCTCGTCTCCCAGGAAACACTATCTGTACATACAAAACTAGGTAAAAGTTCATCTTGTTATGTCAGCGCTGGAAGAGAGCCTAATTTGGAACGCTGACACCATATTGTTAAGATACAAGGAACTAGCCCAAGAAATACTCAGAATCAATGGTATGTTCCAATCATATTTATTGAGTCAACTTTGCTCTCTTACAGGTGAAGTTGCAGTACACCCCAGTACCTCGTGTATGTTGCTTAAGTACTAGGGAGGCGTGGCTAAAGGTAAGGAGGAGTTGTGGGGAAGGTGAGGGTGTGGGTGTTAACCCTTACTGTACCAAGTAGGAGGTGGTATGGGAGTTATGCATTTATATGTGACACTCTGGTTGCGAGTAGTCCAGCAAGCAAAGTTAGCAAGGCAGCAACCAAGGAAAGAAGTACAGTAAGCAAAGTTAACAAGGCAGCAAACAAGGCAAGAAGTCCATTAAGCAAAGTTAGCAAGGCAGCAACCAAGGCAAGAAGTCCAGCGAGGCAGGCAAACCGGGCAAGGCACACAAGACAAAGCACAACAAAATCCAGACGTCAGCAACTGCACGTGAGACTCCACAGATTCAACACTTCTTCCCGACAAACGCCCCTCCCAACAGCATCTCTTTAAATCTCATTCCCCAGGTGAGCCTTGTGAAGAGGGGCAGGGCGCCCTTCTCCTGAGTCGTCGGGTTGCCCTGCGCTGATCCCACCTCCTCTCCATTCTTCATGCTCACAGATTGGGGGTCGTTCCTCCATTGGCCCTAGCTCTGTCTCGTCCTCCTCCTCAGACTCAGGCTCCAATGGGGCCATGACAATTGGCTCCTGCAATGGCATGAGACAATCTACCATCAACATCGACACCAGGACAGTCATATCCAATGCTAGTTTCGGACCTATAGATTTCACTGGCTATGAAGACCTTAAAATCGCCAAGATAATTAAGAATACAGGGTATCAGCGTACGTATTCATTGATGAACATCTATTGCTAAATGTATAAGAAGTTGACTTGGAAGAATACTTTTGACACCAATGGTTCCCAGCCTTGGCAATTTCCAGATCAGTGGACTTCAACTCCCAGAATTCTCAGCAATGGCCCTGCTGGCTGTGGAATTCTGGGAATCCAGGCCTAGATATCTGGTAGTTGCCAAGGTTGAAAAAACCTTGTGCTACATCACAGTGGTATATTGCTAGTGGTAGCAGTTCAGCTGGGTTGCAATGGCTACATCAGGGGTGAAATCTAATTTTTTTTGCCACCGGATCTGTGGGCGTGGCTTGGAGGGTGTGGCCTGGTGGTGGTCATGTGACTGGGTGGGCGTGGCCAATTTTTTTTTCTTTTTAAAGCATTTTTAACTAGTAAAAAATGCTTTAAAAAGTAAAAAAAAAAAAGTTTCCGATGATCAGCACCTGACCAGCCTGACCCCCCTCACCAAGACAGATCCAACGCCTCCTAACCCCAAAGATTGCAAGCCTTTCTACCTCGGCCACCCAGTCTGGGAGATGACGGGGGGGGGGGAGAGAGAGAAACAAATTGCTCGGCTGCTCCCCCTTTTCACTCACCCCGAGCTTCCTGTTGTGGATTTTCATGCCTTGCTTCATGCGCCCGGGATTGTCACACTTGTCTTCTTCTTCCTCCTCCTCTCCAAGTGGAAAAATGCCAGGAGCAAGTGCAAAAAGAAGCACTTGCTTGCTCCTGGAGTTTTTCCATTTGTAAGGAAGCTTTCGTACCTTGTGAAGGCAAGTCTGGCTTCCTGCACCAAAAATCTCACCAGTACCGCTGTGCGCGCAGCTTGTGTGTGTGTGTGTGTGTATGTCGGGCATGGGCTGCTACGAAGACCAGGAGCAAAGACACACACACACACAGAGGCTTTAAAAGACCTTTGAATGAAGGCGGGGGTGGATTGGAGGGGTCATTTCCCTCCTCCTCCCTGCCTCCGCACCAACATTCAGTGCAGCACACACACACACACACACACACACACACACACACACACACACACACGCTTTAAAATACCTTTTGAATGACTTGAGGCTCCTTCAGGTTGGCCTCCAAAGAAAAGAGGAATGAAGGCAGGGGTGGATTAAAGGGGTGAATTCCCCAACTCTGGTTCAGCCGGCTGGGGATGGGACGGCAGGCACAGGCTGCTGCGAAAGACCAGGAGCAAAAAGACACACACACACACACACACACAAGCTGTGTGCACAGCAGTACTGGTGAGGTTTTTAGTGAGCAGCACAGGAAGCCAGACTTGCCTTCACGAAAGCTTCCTTACAAATGGAAAAACGTCAGGAGCAAGAAAGCGCTTCTTTTTGCACTTGCTTATGGCGTTTTTCCACTTGGAGAGGAGGAGGAAGAAGACGGGGGCGACAATCCTGGGCGTGTGAAGCAAGGCATGAAAAGCCACAGCAGGAAGCTCGGGGTGGGTGAAAAGAGGGAGCAGCCGAGTGCTTTGTTTCTCCAGAACCGGTAGAAAAAAATGCTTAAAAAGTAAAAAAAAAAAAAAGTTCCCATGATCGCGCATCGCTCAGCTGATCGTTGGAACTTTTTTTTTTTACTTTTTAAGCATTTTTTTACTACTGGTTCTCTGGAAGTAAAAGCAGGAAGTAATGATGACTGGGCGGGTGGGCAGAGCCTCGGGTTGCCATTGCTAACAGTTCTCCAAACCACCGGCCATCATCGCTACCTACTCGCCCGAGCCAGTCTGAACCGGGAGCATTTCACCCCTGGGCTACATGATACTATAAAGCTCGGGAATCCAGCTTGGTTTTTCAAATGGGAATAATTGCTTCTATTCAGGCTAAGATTACTTACTCTGTTCTGCCAGGCCCGATGGTTGGGTGATGAGATGTGATGTGGTTCATTCAGGCATAGTAGAAAAAAATTTTGGTAGGCAGCAGTAAGCTGCAGTTCATTCACTGAGATCTGTGCTACAAACTCAGTTTGAGTGAAACTGAATCATGCAACCTGTGGCTCTCTCAATTCCACGCAGACCCTAATTTTTGTTTTGGGAAAATAGTGACGTAATACCTCCTTATTGTCACGTGAACTCTAGCTTCACATGAGATGGAATACAATCAACTCTTCTCCCTGGATACCCCTCTCCCCAAAGCCCGTCACATCTATCCATTCATCCAAATCCATAATTTGGTTGTGACTCCAGTCTTCCTAAAATATGGAGTACTGTCCCAGATGTGGGTTGAAGGAATGATATGATCTATACAGCTGTGGCCTGAAAGAATACACTGTAAGGGTCTCATATGCTGAGATGACCTTGACAACATTCAGTTAGATCTCACTAAGTCAGTCTTTTTCAACCTTGGCAGCATTAAGATGTGTGGACTTCAATTCCCAGAATTCCCCAAATAGCATGGGAATTGGCGAACACATTATTTTCTGGCTGGGAAAATATGTAAATGAAGGCTCAATCATCCAGGTCAAAACTGTGTAAAAAGGTTAAATCACAAAAACTGGACTTCTGGGGTTACTGTCACGCTGGTCGGTGCAAAGGATCGGTGGCTCTGCTTCTTTTGCCTGATTTTTCACATCTGGAAGCTGATAATGGTAAAGCTGAACTGTGGAGAGGACAGCAATTGAAAGGGGATAGCTCAGAGATGGTGGGGAGAAAGGCGATCCCCCACCATGGAGGGTGGAACCCCCCAAATCTGGCGTGAAAGAGACCGGCTGTCAGAGTCAGGTCTGGAGACGTGACAGCCCGAATGTATAATGAGGAAGCAGAACAGTGAGAAGCAACAAGAAGCATCAGCGAAAGGAGTTTTATAAGTGGCGAAATATCAGAACTATCTCAGTGAAATTGTGGAGGTTGCAGACGAGGAATAAAGTGAGTCTCAAAAGAGCAAAAAGCAGCACCTTAGCGGTGGGACCGGAAGGAAGACAGACAGAGAGTGAAAGTGCTTTACAAGCGGTGCTGAGAGGGATTGGATTGTTGAGAAAATCAATTAGAAAGGTGGTGAACGGATCAGAGAAAGAAGAAAAGAAAGAATTACTTTTGGAGATAGAGACGGAGGAAGTGTAGCGAAGGGACAGTGACTGGGAAAATTGGAGGAAGCTGCCATTTTCAAGCTTGGAGAACGGGATACAGGAGAGAAGGAAAAAAAGAGGAACTGTGACTGAGACCGAGAAAGAAAGAATATTGGTTTTTTGGAGGAAGATTTATGGACTGGAGACATCAAACAAATCATGCATATGGATTGGTAATGGATTTTTAACCTACCCCTGAGAGATCTATATGAAACTTCGGATTTAATACTTAATATAATCTTGGAACTTGATATTTAGATTTAATATAAATAATACTAAACACATTTATATATTCTGTTACTCTTTTGTGGTTTCCCTTTCTTTTTTTGTTACTTATCGGTCCCTCTTATCTTTTTTCTTTAGATATAGTTAAATAATTTAAAAACTCTAATAATTGGAAATACATTTATCTTTCTCTTACTATCATAGATTTGAAAATAATTATGGACTGAGATTACTGATTAAGTAAATATTGATTATAAATAGTAAATACAGAATGGTGCTTTATATAATTAATTGGATATAGAAAATAGATTGATATAGTTAGTTGGATTAAAGTGATAAATTATATTGTATTATTTATGCTGTAATGGTATTTGTATTATAATAAGCTTAGGAATAAAGATTAGAGATAGAAAGAGATATAGACATAGACTGGAGTAGTAAATTAGATATATATGGTGTTGTGGAATAGTCTCCTTCAAAAAATTAAAATGTCAAATACAACTGCTGTCACAAAAACAGTAAAAAAGACAATTTCCATGATGGCCTCACCTGCAGGCCAGAAATTAATAACAGATATGTCAACCACTGAAAAATTAGGATCAGCATCAACTGTACAAAATATGCAAACCCCACTGAACATGATTCAAGAGGTTATGATGAAAATGCAGGAATCTATTAATAATAATCATGAAGAAATGAAAGGGGAAATGTGTGAGGTGAAGGGAGACATAAAGAAATTAGATGACAGAATGGAAAAGATTCAGAAATCAATAGCTAATAATGACCAAAAAAATAAAAGTACTAGAGGCAAGAGCAGAAAGAACTGAAAAGAAATTGGAAGCTGTGGAGGAGAGATGGATAGCGGTGAATAAGGAGTTGGAAGAGACAGTAATACATCTTGAATTAGAGAGATCTTCCTACTACCTAAAATTTCAAAATATAGTAGAGAACAAAGAGGAGGATCTCTATAAATTCATGGTGGAATTGCTGGCAGAACCCCTGCATATGGATAAACAGGAACTATGGAATAGTATTGACGAAGTATATCGAGTATACACAAATTACGTGAAATGACACAGACTACCACATGAAATTCATGTTAGGTTCACAAAGAAATCAGTACGTGATGAAATTTACAGAAAGACAAGAAAAAACCAATTGACTTATAAAGGAAAAGAAATTATAATACTTAAACAATTACCAAAAAGAATCCGTGATCAACGCAGGAACTATCAATTCCTCTCTTCTAAACTGATTAAACATAGAATAATGTTCTGCTGGTTAATACCAGAAGGTATGCTGATAACCTGGGAAGACAAAAAAGTAAGAGTGGATACGGTAGAAAAGGCCCAGGAATTTTTTGAGCAATGTTTTGAGGAAGAATTAGACAGTAGAGAGGAGTTAGAAACAAAGAGTCAAGAAGAAAAACAGATAGAAGAAAACGAACCAGCCCAAGAATCAAGAGAGCGGTTAGGTACAGAAAGCCTGGACAGAGAAGGGGTAAGAACAAGACAGCAAAGGGAAGTAAAACTAAAAAAAAGAAACAAGAAGGACAAATAAGTAATTTAATGGAGAAGGAGGTGAACTTAATATCAATTAACATAAACGGATTGAATGTACCGATAAAACGAAGACAAATAATTACTAAACTTCAAAAATTGAATATGGAAATAGTATGCTTACAAGAAGTGCATATCCCCAAAGGAAAAAGTGGCTTTTTGGAAGCCCCCAAATTAGGAAAATTATTTGTAGCATTGGCAGAATCTAAAAAAAGAGGGATAGCAGTTTATATAAAGGAAAGGTTAGACCCCAAACAAATTTATGCAGATAACGAGGGAAGGACACTAATGGTCGAAGTTACAATACAACAAAAAAAGAATATTAATAGTAGTCATTTATGCACCTAATACACAGCAGAGAGAGTACTATAGTAAATTACATAAACAATTAATAGAATTAGAAGTGGATAATCTGTGCATACTAGGTGACTTCAATGCGGTGATAGACCCCAAAAAAGATTATAAAACCGGAAAAAAGAAAAATCATGAAAGGAAAATATTACCAACTACATTTGTTGAATTGGCCCAGGAATTTAATTTAAAAGATACATGGAGAGAAATTAATCCCCCCAAAAAGCAATATACTTTCTTCTCTAATCCCCAAAATTTGTGGTCTAGAATAGTCATGGCGTGGATGGACCCAGAAACAGGGAAAGACATTGCAGAAATAGAAATCGTAACTAATACCTGGGCAGACCACAACCCATTAAAAATTAGATGGAAAGGAGAAGTCAGGAGGAAAGGAAGATGGGCCATGAACCAAAGGGTAGTGAAAGAAAATAATTTTATTCAACATATAGAAAAAGAATTAGGCCCTTTCTTAAAAGAAAATTGGAATGAACAAACCACTATTCAAAATTTATGGGATACAACGAAAGCCTATGTAAGAGGTCTATCGATAGTATATATAATAAGGAAAAACAGAATTAAAAAGAAACATCTTACAGAACTCCAAGGAAAATTGGCAAAATTAGAATCTAAATTACAGAAAGAACCCCAAAATCAAGAAACCAAAGTAGAAAAAGAATTAATTAAACATAAATTACAATATTTTTGGATGCACAAAAAGCTTTTGACAACTTAAATTGGGACTTTATGATAAACCAATTAATAAAAATGAATTTTGGAGAAAAATTTACAGCAATGATCAGAGCCATATACACTACACAGAGGGCAAAAATAATAATAAATGGGGAACAAACAGAAAGCTTTGCGATAGCTAAAGGAGTAAGACAAGGTTGTCCCCTATCACCTCTGTTATTCATTCTGTCTGTGGAGACATTAATGTCACAAATTAGAGATAATTCGGAAATAAAGGGATTAAAAATTAAATCACAAGAATATAAAGTCCAAGCATTTGCAGACAATTTGGCATTCATTATTGAGGAACCTTTAGAATCTGGACCAACTTTATTACAAGATATAAACCAATTTGGCAATATTGACTAAGAATTTAACTAACAGACAGAACGAAGAACTAGAGGAGAAGCTGGGAATTACGAGAGCAAAGAAAATTAAATATTTAGGAATTTGGCTATCGGAAAAATGTACCACGATAAAGAGAGATAATTATGATACACTTTTTTTAAAAAAAAATTGATTTATATGCCGCCCTTCTCCGGAGACTCAGGGTGGCTTACAGTGCGTTAAGCAATAGCCTTCATACTTTTGTATATTTTATACAAAGTCAGCTTATTTCCCCCACAAACTGGGTCCTCAATTTACCTACCTTAGAAAGGATGGAAGGCTGAGTCAACCTTGAGCCTTCTATTACAAATACAAAAAGATCTGGACAATTGGACTAAATTACCAATATTATTAATTGGCAGAATTTCGACAATCAAAATGAACAGAGCCTGGTGGCGCAGCAGACTAATAGCCTGTTATTAACATTCAGCTGCCTGCAATTACTGCAAGTTCGAATCTCCCCAGGCTCAAGGTTGACTCAGCCTCCCATCCTTTCTAAGGTAGGTAAATTGAGGACCCAGTTTGTGCGGGCAATAAGCTGACTTTGTATAAAATATACAAAAGTATGAAGGCTATTGCTTATTGCTTAACGCATTGTAAGCCGCCCTGAGTCTCCGGAGAAGGGCGGCATATAAATCAAATTTTAAAAAAAACAAAACATATTACCCAAGTTACTTTATTTATTTCAAACAGTACCAATAAAATTAGGGAAATTTTTTTTTGAACAATTAAATAAAATGACATCAAAATTTATATGGTCAGGGAAAAAAATGCGTATCAAATTCAAATTACTGTAAGATAGCAGGAAAAAAGGAGGTTTCGGTTTACCAGAATGGGAACTTTACTACCAAGCGGCATCCCTAACATGGTTTAAAGATTGGATACAACTCAAAAATAAATGAATACTAACAATAGAAGGCCATGACCTCCAACTTGGTTGGCGTGGCTTTCTCTGGGATGGGAAAAATAAATCACATACTGTACCTATTTTCAAAGACACATGTTAAGAGATGCCCTACTGAAAGTTTCGGAAAAGATTAAAAAGAATCACTATATGAAGGTCCCAATTTGGTTGTCTACAATGGAAGCAATGATACATCCAAATACCACAGACTTAGACAAAATGGTGAGATATATAGAATGTCAGGGTTCCAAGGAACACCCCCAACGAAATAAAGCTCAGAGGCTTGAGGTTCCTCAAAGTTCCAGTTTATTAGAGATGTCATGTTGGCACATCTGGGAAAACCCGAATCTGAAAGCTTCCAGGTTTTCCACACCCAGCTGACAGTTCACAGCCCAGCCCCACACCCACAAGTTCATCACATTGTCCAATCAACTCTTCACACTCCACCGGATACAATCTTCAGGCAGTCTCCATCAGACGCAGGCAAAAGTCCTTGAATTCAAAATGTTGTTATGACTAACTTTCTACCGCTCCAACAACAACCCCCTCCCAACTTCCCCAGCTAAAATATGTGGCAGTTAAGAAGCAAAAAAGAAAATTGTCTTCCAAAACTGACAGGCTTCCTGTCACGAGTGTTTCCAGGATTGCTGTGGCTATCTGCCTACTCACAAACAGTATGGTTTCAATTAAGCCATCTACTGTTGGCAATTACCTGCAAGCCTTCCCCGCCCTAGTTAATTGCAGGTTAACTCCCTATATAAGCAAGGACCTTTTGCTTGCTACTTGGGCCTAGTCTTCTAGGCCTAAATGCACAGCTCCTGCAGGAAGCTTGGTGCAACGCCGCAGATGGGAGAAGAATGCAGATAAGGACTCCAGACGTTGCTACAGAGAGACTCCCACGGATGCTTGCCTTTTGCTGTTTTGTAGCACGCAAGCTATCATCGGGACTGCTGTTGCTGGACCTTCTTCCTCCCACAAGCTTCAAGCAATGTTTGCTGTTTGAACTGTTTTTACTTCAGGTGACTTTCAGCTGTGAAGCTCGTGCTGCTCCCATTATGATTGCCTTGATGATGTATCGACGCCAAAGCTGCTTACCTTCATGCTAGCTTTATTCTTTTGTGAACTGTTTCGGTATTGTGGAGAGGGATCTAGGGAGATAGCCTTGCTTCACATACCCGGATAAGACTTTGTTTTTAATGTGTTTTCTTAAAGACATAGTGCTTTTTAAATGTTTTAAAGTAAATTATATTTTTACACAAGACGCCTCTGTCAGAATTATTTCAGTCTCAGTGTGTTTACTCATGAGCTGGTTCATGGTCCGGGGTACCCCTCAACCCCATTTCGTCACACTTCCCCCCCTCAGGAAAGGAACACATCCTGGAACAAGACTGAAGTCAGGGGTTAACACAATTAGCACATTAACCACCTCTCCCCCCCCAGGAGGACCCTTAGGCTTATCAGGGAATTTATCATGAAATTGCCTAACTAAGGTGTCTGCCTGAACATCCCAACTCTTCACCCATGTGGCTTCAGACAAGGGGTATCCCTTCCAATGAACCAAATATTGCAAACTTCTCCTCTGCAATCTAGAGTCCAAAATCTTCTTCACCTCATAATGAGTCTCACCCTCCACTACAATTGGCTTGTGGGGAGCAGCAGGTTGAGGTCTCAATTTAGATCCCACAGCAGGCTTTAACAGGCTGCATTGGAAAACAGGATGAATTTTTCCCAGTATGCGGGGGAGATTTAACTGTACAGTCACTGGGTTAATCACTTTCACTATGGGGAAGGGACCTAAATATTTCGGTCCTAACTTGTTACTCTTCAAACTCAAATGTATGTATTTGGTGGAAAGATACACACAATCTCCCACACAAAAGGGGGGTTGGGAAGATCGGTGTTTGTCTGCTTGCTTTTTGTATGCTTCGGCTGCTTCATTCAGGGCTTTTTTTGTATTCTCCCAGCCTTTCTTTAATGACTCCATCCATTCATTCAGAGTCATGGAAGAAGGCTGTTCTCTCAGCAGTTCTGGCAAAGGGACAAATTCCATGCCGCTCGTAATCTGAAAAGGCGTCAGTCCCATGCTACTATGCACCGCATTATTGTACGCCACTTCTGTGAAAGGAAGCAAGTCAGCCCAATTATCTTGCTGATAATCTACATAACATCTGATGTACTGTTCCACCATGGCATTAGCATGTTCCACGGCTCCGTTCGTACTCGAATGGAAAGCTGAGCTAAGCCTCTGAGATGACCCAATGGACCTCAGGAACTCCTTCCAGAATTTAGCGGCGAACTGAACTCCTCGATCGGAGATCACCCGTCGCGGAACTCCATGCAGCCGGTAGATCTGTTTGACAAACATCTTGGCTAATCTTTCAGCTGAGGGAAGTCCAGAACAAGGAATAAAATGGGCCTGTTTGGAGAACAGGTCTATCACAGTCCATATTACAGTATTTCCGCCACTTTCGGGGAGCTCTACTATAAAGTCCATAGCTATTTTTTCCCATGGGCAGCTGGACTCAGCTACCTGTTGAAGCAAACCGGGAGGCTTCCCCGGTCTTGTCTTACTGCTGGCACATGTGGCACAACTTTTTACATAGTCCTCCACATCAGCTTTCATCTTTGGCCACCAAAACTGCCATCTAATCAGATGAAGGGTCTTTAGAAATCCAAAGTGACCACCCAATTGAGAATCATGGCTATGCTGGAGCACCAGGAGTCTCATGCTGTTGGGGATGTAAATTTTCAAACCTTTCCAAGCTAGTCCATCACGGGTTGTCAAAGTGTCTCGATTGTCAGCTAGCCACGGATCAGTAGATAGTGCTGCCTTCAAGTTGGCAGTTAGCTTCCCATCGATGGGGTCAGTCCGCCTGCTGGCCTGACTCCGGGTAGTGACTTGCACCGCACTCTGCATGTCCAGGATGATGGCATGGATGACGTCCTCCCTCTGGCTGTCATATTGGAGTTTCCTTGACAGGGTGTCTGCAAGCAGGTTCTTCCCCCCTGGGATGTATTTCAACTTGAAATCAAACCACTTGAAGTACTGCACCCAGCAGACCTGTTTGGGGGAGAGCCTTCATGGGGTCTTTAAGGCTTCGAGGTTTTTGACCATACCTCACAGGGGATCTTGGCTCCCTCTAGGAAGTGCTGCCACAATAGACAAGCCCAACGAACAGCAAAGGCTTCCTTCTCCCATACTGCCCATCTCCACTCAGTGTCCATGAGTTTTTTGGACACATATGCACAGGGAAGCAGCCGTCCTTGGGGGTCTTCCTGGAGGAGCACTGCTGCCACTGCAACGTCACTGGCATCAGCCTGGACAATGAACTGCCTATCCGGGTCTAGGTGCTAAAGGATGGGCTCCTCTGCAAACTGCCATTTCAAGCTTTCAAACATTTTTTGACAGCTTAGTGTCCAGGCTAACGGTTGCATTGGCCGCGGCTTTGCGGGGGAGGGTCCTGTCTTTAGCAGTTCGGTAAGCAGCAGAGCCACTTCCGCAAAGGCTGGGATGAATTGCCGGTAGAACTAAGCAAACCCCAGGAAACTTTGTAGCTGTTTCCTGGTGTGAGGGGCCTGCCAGTCAAGTATGACTTGCACTTTCCCAGGATCCATCTCTATGCCTTCGTTCGACACTCGGTAGCCCAGGTAGCCCAGAGAAGTTTTGTGAAACTCACATTTGGACAGCTTCGCATAAAGTTTTGCGGCTAACAGTTTCTTTAGTACTTGTCGGACTAGTTTCACATGTTCTTCTAATGTCTCACTGAATATGAGATTGTCGTCCAAGTAGACTAGAACCCCCTTGTATAAATGTTCATGCAGCACTTCGTTAATCAATTGCATGAATACCGCAGGGGCTCCTTGGAGACCAAAGGGCATGTCTTTGAATTGGAAGCTACCTAATGGGCAGTTGAAAGCAGTCTTCCATTCATCCCCTTCCTTTATGCGCACCCTGTAGTAGGCTTCTCTCAAGTCAAGTTTGTGTTGTGGCTCCGTTACCTGAGCCTGTGTCATTGGCAGGAGAGGACTCCGAGAGTGAAGGAGAGGAGTTGGCAAGGCCTCCCTCTCCAGGACCCTCCTCTCTGGCAATGCCTTCGGTGTCCGCTGAAGGTCAAGAGATAGGCCCGGGGCCAAGCACGTCCACGCAGCCACAGGTGGACAGTAATGAGGGAGATAAATCTTGGCTGGATCCTCGGCAGCATCGCAGAGATAAGCGCGCGCAACAGAAGAAGAGGCGTGCCAGAGATTAAGCTGAGTCACTGGACCACACCCCACAGGGTATAAAAGGGGGTGAGGTGGCCATTCAGACTCTGTGACAGACAAAACTAACAACTATCGAGTCACATTGCATCTTTGGAAACAACATTATCTGCCTTGGATTTAATTACGGACTGGACTTGACAATTCTTGAACTGTGTGTATTTTGTTTATGAGTAAAGTTCTTGGCAAGCAGCTACTGGGTTGCTGCCAATCCTCTTATCGAAAGTATTTGGTTGTCTGCCAGTTTATTTAACCCCCGGCTGTCTGTTTGTGTGCATGTGTGAGATGGGGACAGAACAGTTTAGTAAACACTTTGCCTTTTAAAAGGTAGTTCAGTAGGTCTTTCATGAGGGGAAGGGGGTAGATGTTTTCCACGCATACTGCATTTATGCCATAAAAATCCACTCAGAGCCTCATGTGTCGGGCACCCCCTGAAGACCTCTGGGACGTTGCCAGGCTCTTTGGGGGCTGGCAACGATGGCGCGGTGGTGGCGGCGATGGCGGTTGCTGTGGAGGCTAGTTGGCGGTCAGACGGCACTGGGGACCCCCCCCTTTTGGAGTAGGAGCCGGGGGGGGGCAACAAACCAACAGGTCTGGGAGACCTGCAACCACGGTTGGGCGGAAAAGACCCGGAGCGATTTTCTGGGCCTCGGGAGGCCTCAATTTGTGGTTGTGCGGGGGGCAGGGGGGCTTGAGAAAGCCGCCCCATTTCTGCCCCATTTCTCTCTCCTCCAGCGTTCCCTTTTAGAACTGGGCCCACCTGGACCAACTGTCAGCCTGTGGGACTCATTGGCGCTATGCCCTATTATTATTACTATTCTGAATCCCCCTGACTTTGGAGAGGGCTATTTCCATCTGAACGGGAGACCGGTACATGGCTGCATCCCGTCGGCTGAGGGGGCTAGACATTTGCCTGACCACCGTGAGAGGGTGGCCAGGTGTCAGAGCCCCTGGGGGCTGAACCGGGACGCTTTCTACATATATGCACTTTACCAGCTTTCTACACATATGCACTTTACCAGCGAGGGGACTTTACCAGCGAGGGGACTTTACCATCGGTCTTTACCACCGGACAAAACGCCGTGAGAGGGCGATTTTTGGACCTGACCCCCGGACGCTGTCTATATGCATCGGTTCATTGCTGCCACCCCACCACAAGAGGGGGTTGTCCAGCTGACCTAACCACTGTGAGAGGGTGGTTAGATCTATTTCCCCCTTGGAACTGTGGTCGTCCTGGCTTTGGACTATGTCCTCTGTTGTGAGGGGACAGGGGACTTGGTCCTGCAAATATGTCTCTGAGATCCCCCATTCCTTTGTCTTCTCCTCGGTCCTTTATATACACCCTCAGGATATGGTCGTGTTACCCATTATGATTAATGTACTCAGCAGCGGAGCTTCTTGGTCTGCAAGACTCCCCCCTCTCGCAGGCTTGGCCCTCCATTCTATCGAGGGCCTACCTCGATGACGGGCTCTGGAGTCCCGAGAGGTGGCATGCCGCAAAGAGGGGGCTGCGGGGTTTTTTAAAATTGTCCTTGTTTAAACTTTTAAGGGGTTCTGGGAGGGGGGAGGGGGGTGGGATTGGAATTAGGATTGTGGGTTTGGGGGATAACCCACTAGGGGGAGAGTCGGGCTTGGCCAGGACGTTCGGCGGGGGTGGTGGGGGATCCGGAGGGGGTCGAGCTGGTCCAGACTATGCTTTCACCATCGGTACTGTGTGTGGGAGGGGTAGATATGGCGGGAGCAGGGGGCCATATCATGTTAAGGGAGCACGCACCCGCTGTCTTCAAGCGGTAGAGTGCTCCGGACCCCAAGGCTCCACCCGTTCTCCAGGTAGTACAGACCTTCAGGGCCCGGGCCTTCGTCTGATGTTGTGCAACGCCAGGTCTGTAGTAAATAAAGCCCCCCTCATCTGTGATCTTGTTTACGAGGGGGGAGCGGACCTGGCGGGTATTACGGAGACCTGGTTGGGCCCAGAGGGAGGGGTCCCTCTGGTAGAAATGTGCCCACCAGGTTTCCACGCATTCCATCAGCCAAGGTCACAGGGGAGGGGCGGGGGAGTAGCGGTTATTATTAGAGAAGGCCTTAGGCCGAGGGAGACCACTGTACCTCAGACAGCTGGTTGTGAGTCCCTCCTTGTGAAGTGGGGCCACGGGGTTCAGATGGGTTTGCTGATCACGTACCTGGCTCCCTGCCACATGGCGGCAGCCCTGCCCGAGCTACTCAACGTTATTGCCGCGGTGGCGGTTGATACCCCCAGACTTATGGTCATGGGGGATTTCAACCTGCCATCCGTGGGTGAGGCGTCTGAGGTGGCTCGGGAGTTCATGGCTTCCATGACGGCCATGGACCTGACCCAACTAATTCATGGCCCTACGCACACTGGGGGAAACACACTGGACTTGGTTTTTGTCTCTGGACAGTGGTTGAGTGATCTCGAGATAGGGGATATAGTCATCGAGCCCTTGTCATGGTCAGATCACTCGCTCCTTCGCCTTGACCTTCGAACCGCAGCACCCCGCCGCAGGGAGGTGGAACCGGTAAGATGGTACCGCCCCAGGCGCCTGATGGAACCTGATAGGTTCCAGATGGAGCTTGGGCCAATCCCGGAGGTTCTGGCTCACGCCTCATCTGGGGACCTAGTGGCCGCCTGGGATAGGGCGGCGGCTGGAGCCCTGGATTGAGTCGTGCCTTTGCGGCCTCTGACCCGGCGCCGATCTCGCCTGGCTCCTTGGTTCACCGAGGAGCTGAGGGAGATGAAGCGCCGGAAAAGACGCCTAGAGAGCTGTTGGAGGGCTAGTCTTTCTGAATCTGACCGAACACTGGTAAGATCTCATATTAGGAGTTACCTAGTGGCGATAAAAGCAGCAAAATGTACTCATTTTACTGCTCTTATTGCGTCATCAGATAATCGCCCGGCCACCCTGTTTAGGGTGACCCGCTCCCTGCTCCACCAGGAAGCGCGGGAGGACCCCTTGGAGGGCAGAGCCGAGGATTTTGTTCAGTATCTGTATGACAAAATCACTCAGATTCGGGCAGGTCTGGACTCTGACGGGATAGATCCAGCGAGGGTGACGGAGACAGGTCTTGAGACTGTTATCTGGGATGAGTTTGATCCTGTGACCCCAGATGATGTGGACAGGATTCTGGGTAGATTGAACGCAACCACATGTTTGTTGGACCCGTGTCCCTCCTGGTTAGTGCTGGCTTCCCGGGAGGTGACGCGAGGCTGGCTCCAGGGGATTATAAATGCTTCGTTGGGTGAGGGTGTCTTTCCCGCCGCCTTGAAAGAGGCGGTGGTAAGGCCTCTCCTCAAGAAGCCTTCCCTGGACCCGGCAGTATTGACTAATTATCGTCCAGTCTCCAACCTTTGCTTCGTTGCGAAGGTTGTTGAGAGTGTGGTTGCGCGACAGCTACCCCAGTACCTGGATGAAGCGTCGTATCTAGATCCGTTCCAGTCGGGCTTCAGGTCTGGGTACAGCACGGAAACGGCATTGGTCGCGTTGGTTGATGATCTCTGGAGGGCTCGGGACAGGGGTTGTTCCTCTGTCCTGGTCCTGTTAGACCTCTCAGTGGCTTTTGATACCATCGACCATGGTATCATGCTGCACCGGCTGGAAGGGTTGGGGGTGGGAGGCACCGTTTTACGGTGGTTCTCCTCCTTTCTCTCTGACCGGTCGCAGTCTGTGTTGACAGGGGGGCAGAGATCGACCCCGAGGCCCCTTATATGTGGGGTGCTGCAGGGATCGGTTCTCTCGCCCCTTCTGTTCAACATTTATGTAAAGCCGCTGGGCGAGATCATCCGTGGTTTCGGGGTGAAGTACCATCTGTACGCTGATGACACCCAGCTGTACATCTCCACCCCAGACCACCCCAACGATGCCCTTGAAGTGATGTCCCAGTGCCTGGAGGCCGTACGGATCTGGATGGGGAGAAACGGGCTCAGGCTCAACCCATCCAAGACCGAGTGGCTGTGGTTTCCGACGTCCCGATATAGTCAGCTGGCGCCATCGCTGGCTATTGGGGGCGAATCATTGGCCCCCACGGAAAGGGCTCGTAACTTGGGCGTCCTCCTGGACTCACGGCTGTCTTTAGAAGAGCACTTGACGGCCGTGACCGGGAGGATTTTTCATCAGGTTCGCCTGATTCGCCAGTTGCGTTCCTTTCTAGATCGGGACTCGTTACGCACAGTCACTCATGCCCTCGTCACCTCTCGTCTGGACTATTGTAATGCTCTCTACATGGGGCTCCCCTTGAGGTGCACCCGGAGGCTCCAACTGGCGCAGAGTGCGGCCGCGCGGGTGGTTATGGGAGCAACATGGAGCTCCCATGTAACACCTCTCCTGCGCGAGCTGCACTGGCTCCCGGTGGTCTTCCGGGTGCGCTTCAAGGTTTTGGTTACCACCTTTAAAGCGCTCCATGGCTTGGGACCTGGTTACTTACGGGACCGCCTACTACCATCAACAGCCTCCCACCGACCAGTACGCTCCCACAGAGAGGGGCTCCTCTAGGTGCCGTCGGCCAAACAATGTCGGCTGTCGGCCCCTAGGGGGAGAGCCTTCTCTGTGGGGGCACCGACGATCTGGAATAAGCTCCCCCCAGAGATACGGAGGATTCCGGATCTGCGCACCTTCCGCCGCGAGTTGAAGACGCTTTTATTTCATCAAGCTGGCCTCGCCTAAATCTTCTCCCTTTTAAGTGTAAATTCTAAATTTTAATGGATTTTAAAATATGGGTATTTTAAATTATGGGTATTAATTCAGCCAAATTTATTTAATTCATTTTATTCGATTTTAAATTTTGTATATCTATGTGTTTTATTTCATGGCTGTGCACCGCCCTGAGTCCTTCGGGAGTAGGGTGGTATAGAAATTCAATAATAAATAAATAAATAAATAAATAAATCCCCCATCTTTCTTTTCCTTAAACAGCACTGGGGCAGCTACTCTGGATGTTGCAGGTTGGATGAACCCTCGGGCTAAGTTAGTACTTCCTCAGCTCAGCCATCTCTTTTGGGGTCATTGAGTACATCTTTGGTTTAGGGAGTTTGGCCCCAGGCATGATCTCGATCGCACAGTCAGTTTGGCGATGAGGGGGAAGGATGTTGCATTCCTCCTCACTGAATGCTTCAGCCAGGTCCCTGTATTCCTTGGGGACCTGTGGAGTTCCAGGTAGGACTTTGATGGCTGTCGTGGCCGCCTCTCGTTGGTGGGGCCCCTGAGGGCTCGTCTCAGTGGGTTCAGCTTCAGGAGGGACGGGTGGCAAGGGGACCACCCCTATCATGACTTTTCGGTAGCCATCCTCCCATTTGATTGTAGGGGTCCATTTGTCTAGCCAGGCAAGTCCCAGGATGATTGACTCTGCCATTTTTGGGGCTACTACGAATCGAATGAGTTCTGTGTGGATCCCCAGTTCCAATCTGACAAGCTCAGTGACCAATGTAGCAGGGGTGCCACCTATTAAGGTCCCATCTACTTGCTGAAAGCGTATGGGGCTGCTTAAGAGGTGTGTCTTTATGCCTAGCTGCTCAACAATGGGGAAGCTAATTAAGCAACGGGTGCAACCGGTGTCTATTATTGCTGCTACCTCTCCATGCATCCCTGTCTCTGGCACTGTCAGCTTGACTTTGACCGCAAAGGGGTGGATGGTCCCACTTACCATCAGGTCATCTTCGCCGCTGCTACTGCTGGCCGGCCCGGGTGGCAGGTCTTTGGTCAAGGTCTCTTCACTCTCTCCAGGGGGAGGGGAAGTCTTGACTGTCTGCCAGGCAATTCTGCTGGCATCCGGGGGCTTTTGTGGGTCCCTTCTGCCTCGGGCTGATGTGGCGGGATGTGGTTGTGGAACCGGCGCAGGTGCCAGACACTCCGCAGCTCGATGACCCACTTTTCTGCAATGGTAGCATTTGATCACCCCTGTAGATTGAGCAGGAGGGGTTTCAGTAGGGTTTTTTGGAGGATGTCTAGCCAAAGTTCTCCCTGGGGACCTCTCAGCTGAGGGGTTGTGGCATGGGTGAACTTCTCTATCAAGAGTTATTGACATGGTATACCAGTCTTGCAGTCGCTCTGCCAGCCCCCCCCCCCCCCCCGATTCCACAGGTGGTTCTGACTTCTTGATCAATGGCTTCTTTAAAATAATGCAGAAGTATTCTGTCTGGCCAATGTCCAAGGTTCCCCGCGACCCGTCTAAAGTCCCATACGAAGTCCTTTATGGGTCGATTTCCTTGACTCATCACCTTTATCTTGGCTTCACTCTCGTTGATTCGGTCTTGGTCTTCGAATCTGGCCCGGAGCAGCTCAACAACTTACCTACTTTCTAAGGTAGGTAAATTGAGGACCCAGTTTGTGGGGGCAATAAGCTGTCTTTGTATAAATATACAAAAGTATGAAGGCTATTGCTTAATGCATTGTAAGCCACCCTGAGTCTCCGGAGAAGGGCGGCATATAAATCAAATTAAAAAAACAAAAACAAAAACCTTCCACATCATTTAATTCAGCAACCCCCTCATTATGCAGCTGGGCTATCCAGTCAGCAGCATCTCCCTCATTCATCCCCTCTGAGTTCGCAGATACTAAGTCGCAATCTGTTTCGTATTGCTTTCCATACTGATCTATATGAGCCCATACTTGGCTGAGGAAATAGGCCAGTTTGGTAGGCTTACCGTCAAACGTCGCTCTAAACCGTGCTGGCAGGGCCCTTGCTGGTGGAATTGCCATGGCAACTGGAGGTGGAGCAGGGACCTGTTGGGGTGCTGCGGCAGGCAGTGGGGTGAATGCCAGTGGCTGAACTGGAACCTGCGGGGGCGGCGCTGCTGGCTGCTGGATCAGACCCCATGGCAGTGCTGGGATTGTTGGGGCAAAATGGGCCCATGGTGATCCTGTAAGAGGGGGAACAGACAGTGCTGGCATCCACCGGCACTGGACCCACCCCTGGCCAGGATAGAATCCCCAGCCTGGGGGGGATAAATTCCGCAGGGGGTAGCATGAAGGCAGGTTGATGAAGGCTGGATACGGGACGACCTCCTTCTTTTGGTCCCATCTCCGGAGTTGGATCAGGCTGGCAACTTTTCCTGGAATCCATCTCCCTGGACCGAGTGCCTAGGCTTTGCATTGTCTCTGCAGCTTCAAGGCCTCGTACCACACCTTCAGAAGGAGAATACCAGGTCTCGATAAACCTTCCGGTATGTGCTCCCATGGCTCCCTCTGCAATCTCCTTTCTCTCTTCCATTTTTGCTGAGTCTTCACACCACCCAAGCTTTAGGTGGGTGCTGGGGCTCAGCACCCCATTCAGCCCCCTTTCAGGGTGCTACTTAGTTATTTAGGGGATTTGAGTTAATGCCAGGGTTCCAAGGAACATCCCCCAATGAAATAAAGTTCAGAGGCTTGAGGTTCCTCAAAGTTTCAATTTATTAGAGATGTCATATTGGCACATCTGGGAAAACCAGATGTGTTAAGAAGCAAAAAAGAAAATTGTCTTCTAAAACTGACATAGAATTATTAGACACAAAAGGATAATTAAAATCAGTACAAGACCTGAAAAAACAAGGAATAAATCTGGAATGGTGGCCATATTTACAAATCAAAACTAGATTTTAAAAAGACAAAGAACAATTTGGCATAAACAGGGAACAATTGGAACTAGATAAAATATTAGGACTGGGGAGAAAAATGATCACAAATATTTATAATTATCTATTAAGATATAAATTGGAAGAAGAAACAGTGAAAGAAACAATGATAAGTTGGGCTAGGAATTTTGGACACACTATAGAATTGGAAAAATGGGAAAAATTGTGGGGGGAAATTATAAATTGGCTATGGCAGTAACATATAAAGAAAACATCTATAAAATGCTTTATAGATGGCATTTAGCACCAGTGAGATTGGCAAAAATGTACCCCAACCTATCACCTAAATGTTGGAGATGTGGTCATAAATTTGGAACATACTATCACATGTGGTGGATGTGCCCCAATGTTAAAAATTTTTGGTATAAAATCAGAAGGTGGTTAGAAGAGATTACACAATGGGGACTTGACAGAAGAATTTTCTATTGGCAAAGGCACAAGACAGGGATGTCCCCTATCTCCCTTACTTTTCATCTTATCATTAGAAACACTATTATGTAAAATAAGGAATGAAGAAAAAATTAAAGGCCTTAGAATTGGACAACAGGTATATAAAACCCAGGCTTTTGCTGATGATATGGTTTTTATCTTGGAAGAGCCCGTAGAATCTTGTTTATACCTATTAGAGACAATTGAAGAATTTGAGGCGGTAGCAGGGTTATTAATTAATAAAAAAAAAACCAAATATATTAACTAAGAATATCTTAGAAGAATCTAAGAGAGGTCTACAGGAGGTGACTGGACTAAATGTAGCTAATAAAGTTAAATACTTGGGAATTTGGCTAACCGGCAGATGTTCGAGTATACAGGAGGACAATTATAATAAACTACTATCTCAAACCAAAAAAGATCTAGATAAATGGGGTAAAATACAACTCTCACTACTAGGACGAGTAACAATAGTGAAATCCTATGTTTTACCGAAGTTTAACTTTTTATTTCAGACCGCTCCAGTGAATCTATCTAAAAAAAATTTTATGGAGTTAAACCAAATAATATCGAAATTTGTCTGGCAGGGGAAGAAACCGCGGATTAAAAGAAAGATGATGCAAGAAATAAAAGAAAGAGGAGGCTTAGGACTACCATGTTGGGAGAATTACCACTCAGCTGCTTTATTAGCCTGGGTAAAAGAATGGATTACCTTATGTAATAGTCGTCTCCTTAAAATGGAAGGTTTTGACCTACAACAGGGTTGGCATAAAGCACTTTGGCGTGATAATACCCCACAGAGCAAATGGTTTACCCGACATTACATAAGAAATATCTTAATTCGAAATTGGGAAAAAGTCAGTAAAAAATATTACACTAAAACGCCTTGCTGGTTAGCACCTTTAGAAGCAGTGACATATCCCAATCTTTATAACGTGGCTAAAAAATTAACATATAAAGACTTGCTGAACATACAAGGGAGATTAAAGTCTAAACAGGAATTAAACTCTCAAGGAGTGCAAATGGATTGGTGGAGTTATCTGCAAATCCAGTCTAAATATCAAAAGGATAGAGATGGAAGAGGTATTAATGGCGACCCACAAGAGCTAGACAAAATTTTGATGGGCCAAGAGAAAGGCATGATTTCGAAAACGTATAAACTGCTCATGGAAATAGAGATAGGTGAGGAAATAGTTAAAGATACCATTATCGCCTGGGGGAAAAATTTTGGGTATCCAATACACTTAGATAAATGGCAAGAGATTTGGTGGGATAATATGAAATTAGTAGTGTCCACGGCCTATAAAGAAAATATTTATAAGATGATATACAGGTGGCACCTGCCTCCTGATAGACGAGCTAAAATGTTTTCTGGGCAGTCGGCGGATTGTTGGAAATGCGGGTGGGAACATGGCACCTATTACCATCAGTGGTGGACATGCCCGAAAGCAGCGAAATTTTGGGGGAAAATAAAAAAATGGCTTAATGAGATCTTAATGTTAAAAATTGATTGGCGACCAGAGACATGCCTGCTCGGATCCAAGCCGGAAAATATAAAAAGGGATTTATGGTATTTGGCACTACATATCATTACAGCAGTGAGATTGACGTACGCTCAACTGTGGAAAAATAAAAATATCCCAACAGAGGAGGCTATTATAAAAAAAATTTTAGAATGTGCGGAAGCAGATATGCTAACTAAAAAATTAAAAAATAGAGAGCAAACACAAGTAGGTTTAGCTTGGGAAAATTTTTATAAATGGTTAGAAAAGAGGAAATTATAACCCACATTAGATGAGGAATGGTATCTTTTGAGAAACTTATACTATATAAGATAAGTGAGGTCGGATAGACCTAATTGATGTATTAAGGTATATAAACTGTTCTGTCTTCTCTGGATTATGATATAGAGTTATAGTACCGAATATTTGTTTATTAAGGTACTACATAGAAGTATGCTTGTTTATTGTTGTATTGTTCTTTGTGTGTCATTTTACGTTGTGTTGACTTTTCTTTTTAACCGAAAATGTAAATAAAGATTATTTAAAAAAAAAAAGAAGAAGAGATTACACTCCAAAAGATTGATTTCAAACTGGAGTTGTTTTTTCTAGGAATGATTGGTAAGAAAATGGAGAAAAGTCTGTACTACATAACATTGCATATATTAACGTCGGCCAGAATTACTCTGGCACAAATGTGGAAACAGATCAATACACCACCTGAAGAAATAGTAATTAAAAAGATCCTCGAATGTGCTGAAATGGATAAAATGACAATGGAGATTAAAGAAAGAGATGAGTCGGTCTACTATAAAGTGTGGAATAGATTCTATATGTGGCTAAAAAAATTGAAATCAAAACAAGAAATAAGATTGAAATTTGATTAATTGGAATCTAAGAGTATTGAATACTGGTAAGGATAAAATACTGACTATGTTAATAAATAGGATGTAAGTATATATAACAATTTTGTTTACAAGAATGCTCAATAAGGTTATACAAGAATAAGAGAACAATTAGGAAGATCAAATTTAAAAGTAAAGATAATTGTCGATGCAGAAAGTTGTAAAATATTACATATTGTTGTTATTCATGTTTTGTATTTCACCGTTTGGTGTATGTGTATGTTTGCCTTTTTTTTCTTTTTTCATTTTTTGTCTTTTTCTATTATGTTTTTGGTTTTAAAAATGTAAAATACTCAATAAAAACTATTTTTTTTTTTAAATCACAAAAACTGGACCATTTATTAAACTGAGATGTTTTGTTACTCATCCAGGTAACTTCTTCAGTCAAAAAGAAAATTTTTGGCTAGGCATGGAGTTAGAGAGTCGTTGGAATGTACTAACCCTTGCAGGGGTTTCTCCCCAAAATGAAATGCAATATGTACAGTATATCACAGGAGTGAATACACCCCTTCACATTTTGTAAATATTTAAGTATATCTTTTCATGTGACAACACTGAAGAAATGACACTTGGCTACAATGTAAAGTAGTGAGTATACAGCTTGTATAACAGTGTAAATGTGCTGTTCCCTCAAAATAACGCAACACACAACCATTAATGTCTAAACTGGTGGCAACAAAAGTGAGTACACCCCTAAGTGATAATGTCCAAATGGGGCCCAAAGTGTCAATATTTTGTGTGACCACCATTATTTTCCAGCACTACCTTAACCCTCTTGGGCATAGAGTTCACCAGAGCTGAAGATTTGAAAAAACGAATTGTTGCTCTACATAAAGATGGCCTAGGCTATAAGAAGTTTGCCAAGACCCGGGACTTCCTGTTTGCTGTTTGTCCCCGCTGGACGCTCCTCTGGGATCGTCGAACCCACTGCCTGTAAGAGCCGCCTTTTTCAGCGGAATGGCGGCTCGAAAAAACTCCGTTTCCATTAGGAAACGGAGATAGAGCCGGCTGGGGTGGGTAGAGTCCTCTGCCTAATCCCAAAAGTTTTTTATTTACTTTTGGGAGGGAGCGGAAGAGACTCCCCATATCCCCAGCCGACGCTCCGGGCTCTGGGAAATCTCTGCTACACGCAGAGCTAGGGGGCAAAAGCAAGCCTGTAAATCTGTCAAATAAATTAATTAAAGAAGATATGAGCTGGACCTTTGATCCTGAAGCGCAAGTATTCCTTTTATTCTATTTTGCCTAAGAAGTGAAGTGAAGGGAAAAAAGTTTTTTTTTAAAATGGCGATTGCTGCTGCGGCTTGAAGAGAGGCTGAAAGGGAAACTCCTTCCGTTTTCAATTACAAAGTAGCAGAATGAATACTTTTGGCTGTAACTGAAGGCAAAATCTCACTCTCATTTCTGTTTTTTTTTTTCTTTTTTCTTTTTTCTCTTTGAGGATTTGATATTGATCTTGGTTGGAAAAAAGTTTTTTTTTTTTTCTCTCTTTTCCAGTAAATTTTGTCTGCGTGGAAAAATGGCACTGAGACTTATAAAACTAGACAAACAGGCAGTGGGGGGGGATTCCCCCATTAATAAATTACATCAACAAGTTTTAACTCTCCAGTCACAGAAACCTGACTTTAATATAATAGAATTTCTTCTTGAGGAGATTGTAAGAAGGGATGAGATTGTGAATCAGCAACGTGAAAAATTTAAGTTGGAAATCAAAGAAATTGGTGAACTGGTGAAATCTAAGTTTGGCTTTTTGGATCGAAAGATTTTAAAAGTAGCTAATGGCTTAGCAGACTTTATGACTCAGTTGGAAGCAAATACTAACTCTAAAATGAAAGAAACTGAGGAGAATTTGGATGACAAGATCCAAAAAATTAAAAAGGATTTGGCAAACATTCAGGATAATAGTTCAGAAGACAAACTTAAAATGGAGGCTGATCAAAAGACTGTTATTGAAGAAAATGTACAACAGAGGATTGAAAGAGAAGTTTTAATGATCCAATACAATTTTACAGAATATGCAATTAGACTGAGAGGTTTGCAGGAAGATGACAGAGATGATTTAAGGAAGATATCTTCTGAAATTCTGGCTGGGATTTTAAAGGTTCAACCTGATGAAGTGTTTTGCAGGATTGACAGAATTTATAGAATAAACTCCTGGTTGGCAAAACAAAGGCAATTGCCTAGAGATGTGGTGATTTATTTTACAGACAAAGAAATTAGAAATAATATTGTCCAGAATTCTTATGACTCTGCTTTGCAATTTCGTGGAAGAAAGATTTGGATTTTTAAGGAACTCCCGCCCAAGATGTTAATGGAGAGGAAGAAATTTGGTTTTCTAGTGAATGAGTTAAAAAAAAGGAATATTCTATTTAGGTGGGACGTCCCAGTTGGTTTAATATTGAGACACCAAGGCGTAAGATACCAACTGGATACAGTCGAAAAAGCGGAAGAATTTTATCAAAAAATTTTAAAAATAAATTTAACATCTTTAGGCATAACACAGGACAAGCAAAAGGAGTTGGAAATAAAGGGAAAACATCAAATTACAGAGGCTGTGGTAGATAAACTGTCTTTGGACTCCTTGGATACCCCAGCTGGACTGTCTATAAATTTGAGAGCAGTGTCATCTGATTTTAATGTGATGAACTATCAACTTACAGACAAGTGCGTAAATCAACCAGTTGATATACAAGTGAAGGAAAAGACATATGAGATAATAAAACAAAACCAACAAGATCAATTTACAAAGCAGAATGACAACCGATCAGCTGATACACAACTTGTAGGAAGGAAATCTGGATGGAAATGCAACCCACAAAAGAAAAAGAAAAGAAACAGATCTCGTAGAAATAGTAGTTTCTAAACCAAGCAACAGTGAAGCCAGGGATTTTAAAAAAAAAATAAATGAATATGTGAAAAGATATTGGAGGCGAATTATTGTTTAATACTATCTTGAGGAAAGTGGCAGATCTCTGCAATGCCGTGATTTTGGGATGTGGAAAGAGCCTTACATTGTTGGATTTGAACTTGAACTATCTATTTTGGATTTCTCTTACCAATAAATATATTATAACTATTTTGAGTTACAAGGCAAGAGAGTCATGCTGGGGCATGCAGAAGATCTGGCTGTTACCCACAAAGATGATGGGGATTTATAATCCTGATGAAAACCACAATTACAACTATATGGAATATAATTATAATGTCACTCGGGTGGTTGTTTTTATTTTTATATATACATGAGGATATTCATTATTGATGGGGGCAGAAGATGACTGAAGATTTTGAATAAACTGTTGCACCAGGATGCTATGTTACCCTATTATGGATGATGGATTTAACAATCTAGTGGAAAGACATCAAAGAAGATACTAAATGAATTATAAATTTAAAGTTATTGTCTTTTTTTATAAAATGGAATGTATATATAGACATATGTATATTTTAGCAGAGTGGGCAGTGGATTATATTTAGAATTGTAGTGCATGGTAATCTTGCAGGAAACTGGGTTGAAATAGGCTAGTTTAGTGATTGATTAGTTTAAGAAAAAGGATTTTTAAGTCATATATTTTGGGGAGTGGAAGAATCGGATAGAACTGAACAAATGTTAAATTTGGAGAAGGCTGCTTTGAAATGTTAAATTAATATATATAAAAGTAAAGGTTATGTTGTTGTAATAATAATAATATTTTATAAGTTTGGGGGAGGAGAAAAAGGGTAGATTGTGAAAAGCGGAGAAAAGCGGAGTTATAAGAATACTTTGCTAAGGGTCAGTACTTTGAGGAGTGAGTAAGGGCATGGTAAAATATTATGTAATTAATTATGAATTAGCTTATTGTTGTGAAGAAGAAGTCACGGGGGGGATGGGTGGTGAGGGGGGGTTAGGGAAGAAGGGAGGAAAAGGGGGAAAAACTTGTATTTGAAAAACTTTTTCAATAAAAAAAAAAAAAAAGAAGTTTGCCAAGACCCTGAAACTGAGCTGCAGCACAGTGGCCAAGACCATACAGCGGTTTAACAGGACAGGTTCCACTCAGAACAGGCCTCGCCATGGTTGATCAAAGATGTTGAGTGCCCGTGCTCAGCATCATATCCAGAGGTTGGCTTTGGGAAATAGACGTATGAGTGCTGCCAGCATTGCTGCAGAGGTTGAAGGGATAAGGGGGGTCAGTCTGTCAGTGCTCAGACCATATGCCACATGCTGCATCAAATTGGTCTGCAGGGCTGTCATCCCAGAAGGAAGCCTCTTCTAAAGATGATGCACAAGAAAGCCAGCAAATGGTTTACTGCAGACAAGCAGACTTAGGACATGGATTCCTGGAACCATGTCCTGTGGTCCAATGAGACCAAGATAAACTCATTTGGTTCAGATTGCGTCAAGCGTGTGTGATGGCAACCAGGTGAGGAGTACAAAGACAAGTGTGTCTTGCCTACAGTCAAGCATGGTGGTGGGAATGTCATGGTCTGGGGCTGCATGAGTGCTGCCAGCACTGGGGAGCTACAGTTCATTGAGGGAACCATGAATGCCAACATGTACTGTGACATACTGAAGCAGAGCATGATCCCCTCCCTTCAGAGACTGGGCTGCAGGGCAGTATTCCAACATGATAACGACCCCAAACACACCTCCAAAATAACCACTGCCTTGCTAAAGAAGCTGAGGGTAAAGGTGATGGACTGGCCAAGCATATCTCCAGACCTAAACCCTATTGAGCATCTGTGGGGCATCCTGAAATGGAAGGTGGAGGTGCGCAAGGTCTCTAACATCCACCAGCTCCGTGATGTCATCATGGAGGAGTGGAAGAGGACTCCAGTGACAACCTGTGAAGCTCTGGTGAATTCTATGCCCAAGAGGGTTAAGGCAGTGCTAGAAAATAATGGTGGTCACACAAAATATTGACACTTTGGGCCCCATTTGGACATTATCACTTAGGGGTGTACTCATTTTTGTTGCCACCAGTTTAGACATTAATGGTTGTGTGTTGCGTTATTTTGAGGGGACAGCACATTTACACTGTTATACAAGCTGTATACTCACTACTTTATATTGTAGCCAAGTGTCATTTCTTCAGTGTTGTCACATGAAAAAATATACTTAAATATTTACAAAATGTGAGGGGATGTACTCACTTCTGTGATATACTGTAAATGAAGGCTCAATCATCCAGGTCAAAAGTATGTAAAAAGGTTAAATAATGGCAACTGGACCAAAGGCTGGGGAATTCTGGGAGTTGAAGTCCACACATCTTAATGTCACTAAGGTTGAGGGTTTCCTGTTTGACCAAGGAGTTGCGTGGGTGTCGGCAACCCGTGGCTCCCGAGCTGCATGTGGCTCTTTGACCTCTCTCCTGTGGTTCCCTGCTGACCCGGTCAGCCACCCTGCTCTCCGTCCTGAGACACTGGCCCAACCCAGCTGTGGCTGACGCCAACCTCGCTAATACGAGGGCTGGCGGAGTGGGAATGGGATCCACGAGGAGGGTACGACAGAAAGGGGGACAGGTCCACAGCTGAGGAGCACAAGCCGTGGCAGTGGCTTCGCCAAAGATGACTCTCCTCCTCCTCCTCCTCCTCCTCATGCGACTCCCTGGCCGGCTGTTGCGGAGCCGGGAGGGCACGCACGAGCGGGGATACCCTCTTTGGCTTGGCCAAAGTGCAGCAAAGGCACACAGAATGGGTGGGTTGACCGGCTGACAGGCAACCATCTTTGGTGAGGGGAGGGTGCTCTGGCTTTCTCCGATCCTGATCCCCAGGGTGGGCGTGCAATGTTCGGTGGGGCCAGCCCCCCTTTTCCTGCTGCCCTGAGCTTTTTTTTATTTTATTTTATTTATTTAAAGATACAAACAAAACAGAACAAGTAAAAACAAGACATAAAAAACATATACACAAAGAAAAAGAAATCAGGTATAATCTTATCAAAGTTATCGCAACTGTAGTCTGTTATATGATTCTCATTTGTATGTTTGACTCCTCTCTCATTGGGTCTTTTATGTTGTGTTTAAACTTTTTTAAGTCCCTATTGGCGTACGGTAAATAGTTTGTGTTTTTATATCTATCTTGGGTTCCGCTGGCCACCTCCTAGTCCTGTTTTTTCCTTTTCCTATTTTCCAACCAAGTGTACCACTTATCCCATACTAAATAGTAATCATGTTATTCCTTATCTTGAAGTTCCTTTGTGAGTCTGTCCATTTCTGCACATTCCATTATCTTACTAATTACTCTCTCCTCGCTTGGTTTGTCATTACTCTTCCAATTTTGTGCAAAAATTATGCGTGCTGCCGTTGTTATGTGAATTATTAGGTATTTTATTTCCTTTTCATATTGTCCAGATATAATGCCTAGTAGGAAGGTTTCTGGCTTCATTTCTATTCTATGTTGTATGATTTGTTCTATTTGTGTTTTGAACATTCGCCAGTATTGTTTTGCCTTGGGGCAGGTCCACCATGTATGATAGTAGGTTCCTTTGTGTAGCTTACATTTCCAGCATATTGAAGATGTGTTAGGAAACATTCTTGCCAACCTGGCTGGAGGGAGATGCCATCTATAAAACATTTTAAGCAGGTTTAAACCTGCCCTGAGCTTTTTTAATCCTCCAGTGGAGTTGACTGAAAAGCATCCTCCTGGTGGCCAAAGTCCCCCGTGTGAGATTTAAAGCCACCTGAAGGACGCTTTTCAATCAACACTGGTGGTGGCACCGCTCCGCTCACTTGAGGAGGGTATCCTCACTCGTGCACGCCCTCCCAGCCCTGCAACAGCTGGCCAGGGGGTCGTGTGAGGAGGAGGAGGAAGCCACTGCGGCGGATCATGCTCGCTCCTCAGCCAGCCCGGATTTCCGAAAAGTTGCCATGAAGAAAGAAAAAGAGTAGCAAAGAGCCCCAAGGAGAGGTCACTGGGTCGGCCCAGCCTCAGCTTTCCAAGAGAGAGAGAAGAGACACAGAGACAAATAGACAGACAGACAGGCAGGGGGGGAAGAGAGAGAGACCCAGAAGACACCGGGAGCCACAAAACCTGGGTAGGCATGACTGGGTGGGAGTGCCGTTGAGTTGGCCACATCCACCCAGGTTTTGTGGCTCCCGGTGTTTTCTTTTCTGTGGGAAACAGGTCCAAATGGCTCTTTGAGTGCTTAAGGTTGCAGACCCCTGGACTAGAAGACCTCCAAAGTGCCTTCCAACTCTATTATTCTGTTACTGCTCTAAGGAGAAGAAAGGTAAAGGGGACATCTTGAGGGACATCATATGGATGACACCGAAATCTTCCTACCCCCTTTTATTTGAGTTTAGAGACAGGAGGAGCAGAATGCTCTTAGGGCAAAGATCTTTTCCCTTGCTGATTGCAATCTTTTGATCTGCTCTGCAAAAAACAAAGGTCACTGATGGATCCTATCTTGCATAGTTCCACCTCTTCATCTGCATGATTTGGATTCCATTTCTTGCAGTCATGTTAGCAGGTGCTACTCAGATGTGACAGGGAGGGAGGGAGGGAGGGAGGGAGGGAGAGAGAGAGAGAGAGAGAGAGAGAGAGAGAGAGAGAGAGAGAGAGAGAGAGAGAGAGAGACTGAGACTTGTGAATGACATATTGTTTATTTCTCCTGTCTTGCTGGGTTTATGAAATGGGGCGTCCAATTAATTGGATGTGCATAATGGAAGATGCTTGTGAAACTAGGTGCTGATGTGGGTATCAAGTTGCAATTCTCCATCGGTTCAAACCTGCTTGTTATTTATTACAAATTCAGGAGTTGCAAAAAGGGCTCCTAACGAGGTTTAAATCATGAACATCCTTTGATGTACACAGCTAAGTTTGAGACTTAAGATTCATTCATTCATTCATATCCCACCTTTATTATTTTTACAACTAACTCAAGGTTGCAAACATATCCAACACACCATCTTCCTCCTATTTACCCCACAACAACCCTATGAGGTAGGTTGGGCTGAGAGTGAGTGTCTGGCCCAAGGTCACCCAGCTGGCTTTCATGGCTAAGTGTCAGAGTGCACACAGTGTGAGACAACCCAGGAGCAAATACAGTAAACAGAGGTTTGTATTTCAATAGTGGTTTTATCTACAAAGAATGTATATATACATGTACTTTAGTCAGACCTCAAACAAACAGCAACCAGTAATTACAGCATGGAAGCACACACGGAAAGAGAGATATGCCCCAACAGGGCCTCTTCTTATTACAGGCTCTTAAAGTGATATCAGCCCAACAACATTGCTGACTCATTCCCAGCATTACATCATCGTAGCAGCTGGTCAGCTCTTAAATCTTTACCCTGACACTCCTCCCATTTAAAGCTGAACAGCTGTTAATACTTTGCAATATTTTTTTTAATAAAAGTTTTTTATTTTTGAACAAAAACAACATAAAAAACATCATCTTTCCATATACTTACAGACAGTGATTCGATCGGTTAAAATCATTTTGTGCTCTCAACATTTTCAAAATTTCAGTGGTGACAAATGTTCTTTCATCTAACTAAAAACAAATGTTTACACATTTTATCCAAATTTCATTTCATATGTAATATTTCATCTCCATTCTTTATTATCTACCCATTGATAAAATAGCTCCCATATCAAATAATATTGTTTATTTTCCTGTTCTCTTATTTCAAATATCAATCTACTCATTTCAGGACAGTCCAATATTTTTCTAATAATTTCTTTTTTTTTTTTTTTTATTGAAAAAGTTTTCAAATACAAATTTTCCCCTTTTTTTTCCTTCCCCCCCTCCTCCCTAACCCCCCTTCGCCACCCATCCCCCCCGCGACTTCTTCACACCAAAAACCTAATTCATAACAGATTACATAATATTTTACCATCGCCTTACTCTCTCCTCTATATACTGACCCTTACTTACTAAAAATATTATTAATATTATTACTTTCCCCTTTTACCATACATTTCAAAAAAAAAAAAAGCAGTCTGCTATAACATTGTATGATAACTTCTAGTTTAACAGAATATTATTATAACTCCCAATTTAGCAATAATCTACCCTTTTTGTCCTCCCCAAAACTTATATCTATGTATTGTTACAACATTTCAAAGCAACCTTCCACTTTAAGACTGTATAATAAATCCTACTTTAACATTTATTCTTTGTGTATATTAATATAACATTTCAAAGCAGCCTTCCACATAAGTCCTAATTTAACTATTCAACTCTGTCCATTTCCTCCACTACCCTAAATATATCACTTAAACATCCCTTTTCTTAAGCTAATCCATCAGTGGACTAACATATTTCCACCCACTTTCCTACAAAATTACCATACACAACAATTCTTAATATCTACAATCCACTGCCCACTCTGCTAATATATATATATATACATATATTCCGTTATGTAAAAAAAAAAAGACAATAACTTTAAATTTATAATCCATATAATATCTTCTTTGATGTCTTTCCACTAGATTGTTGAATCCCCCATCCATAATTGGGTAACGTAGCATCCTGGTGCAACAGTTTGTTCAAAGTCTTCAGTCTTGATCTGCCCCCATCAGTAATGAGTATCCTCATATATATATAAAAATAAAAACAACCACCCGAGTGACATTATAATTGTATTCCATATAGTTGTAATTGTGGCTTTCATCAGGATTATTAATTCCCATCATCGTAATGGGTAACAACCAGATCTTCTGCATGCCCCAACGTAACTCTCTTGCCTTGTAGCTCAGAATAATTATAATATATTTATCAGTACAAGAAAAGAAATCCAAAATAGATAATTCAAATCCAACAGATTAAGGCTCTTTTCACATCCCAAAATTACGGCATTGCAGAGGTCTGTCACTGTCCTCAGGATGATATTAACCAATACTTCGCCTCCACTATCTTTTCACATATTCATTCATTTTTTTTTTAAAATCACTGGCTTCACCGTTGCTTAGTTTAGAAATTTCTGTTTTTATGAGACCTATTTCTTTTTTTCTTTTCTTTTTGTGGGTTTAATTTCCATCCTGTTTTCCTTTCTACAAGTTGTATATCAACTGATCGGTTTTCATTCTGCTTTATAAACTGATCTTGTTGGATCATCACGTTGAAATCAGATGCCGCTTCTCTCATATTTGTAGATAATCCAGCTGGAGTATCAAGAGAATCCAAAGACAGTTTATCTACCGCAACCTCTGTAATTCGATGTTTTCCCTTTATTTCCAACTCCTTCTGCTTATCCTGTATTGTGCCTATAGATGTTAAGTTCATTTTCAAAAATTTTTGATAAAATTCTTCCGCTTTTTCAACAGTATCTAATTGGTATCTTTCTCCTTGATATCTCAATATTATGCCAACTGGGGCATTCCACCTAAATGGAATATTTCTGTATTTTAACTCAGTCACCAGAAAACCAAATTTCTTCCTTTCCATTAACATCTTGGGGGGAAGCTCTTTGTAGATCCATATCTTTCTTCCATACAATTGCAAAGTAGAATTGAAGGAATTTTGCACAATTTTATTCCTAATTTCCTTATCTGTAAAATAAATCACCACATCTCTAGGCAATTGCCTTTGCTTTGCAATCCAGGAGTTTATTCTGTACACTCTATCAATCCTACAAAACACTTCCTCAGGTTGAACCTTTAAAATCCCAGCCAGAATTTCAGAAGATATTTTCCTTAAATCATCTCTGTTATTTTCCTGTAAACCTCTGAGTCTGATCGCATATTCTGTAAAATTATAATGCAGCATTAAGACCTCTCTTTCAATCCGTTGTTGTAAATTTTCTGCATTACAAGACTTTTGTTCAACCTCCATTTTAGATTTTTCTTCTGAGCTATTATCTTGAGTGTTTGTCAAATCATTTTCAATTTTTTGTATTTTATTATCCAAATTATCCTCAATTTCTTCCACTTTAGACTCTAATAAGTTAGTATTTTCATCCAACTTAGTCATAAATCCTACCAAATCATTAGCCGTTTTTATAATCTTTCGGTTCAAAATATCAAACTTTAATTGCACTAATTCTTTAATTTCCTGCTTAAATTTTTCAAAGTTCTGATTCACAATCTCATCCCTTCTTACAATCTCCTCCAAAAGAAATTCAATTATATTAAAATCAGTTTTCTGAGACTGGAGCTTTAAAACTTGGTCACGTAATTTGTTAATGGGGGAATCCCCCCCCATTGCTTGTTTGTCCGACTTTAATGCCATGTTTCAACACAGACAAACTATTTTTTTTTTTTAAAAAAAAGAAAAGAGAGGCAGCAAAGAAAAAAAAAAACCTCTTTCCAACCAAGATCAATATCAAATCTCCAGGAAGAGAAAAAACACAAAAGTAGAGCTTTATTTTAAAGTGTAGCCAAAAATATTTATTCAGCTACTTTGTATCTCAATAAGAAACGGAAGGACTCTCCCTTTCAGCCCCTTCTCAAGCCTCGGCAGTCGCCCTTTTTAAAGGTTCTTTTTTTCCTTTTCCTTTTCCTTCTTCAATAATTGTTATAAAATAAGTGAGATACTTGCAATTCGAGGTCACAGGTCCAGCTCAAATCCCTTCAAATGTAACCAGGAGCATTTATTCTGCTATTTTGTAACTTAATAAGAAATGGAAGGACTTTCTCTTTTCAGCTTCCCTGCTCCAGTTTCGGCAATCGCCATTTTAAAAGGTCTTTTTTACTTTGTTGAATATCCTTTGTAAAATAAGTATTAATACTTGCAATTTAGGGTCACAGATCCAAATCCAAATCTCATCATCTTTAGTTAATCTGTTAAATATCTTAAAAGGCTTGTCTTCGTAGCCTTGTTCTGCAAAAAGGCAGAAGTCTCCCAACGCCCGGAGCGGGCGGCGAGTGCTATAGGGAGCTTCCTCCGCCCGCCCCCAAGAGTAAAAAAAAAACCCCTGGGGGCTACGGAGAGCTCTACCTACACTCACCTGCTCTATCCCACATTTCCTCCTGGAAATGGGGTTTTTCGAGCCGCCTTTGCGCTGTACAGGCGGCTCTTTACAGGCGAAGGGGCTGGCGGTCCCAAGAGACCGTCTGGTGGCTACGAAGAGCAAACCGGAAGCCTCAATACTTTGCAATATTCATGATGCTTTCTATCTCTATTATGTCCTTGCCTCCTGCTTCGGCTTCTACTCTCACTGCTACAAACACTATTAGTACCATTACTACTGCTGCTGCTGGAACTGCTCCTAATTTCATATTCTAATGACTCTGTAGACTCTGTCTCATTACTTTCCATTACATCCTGTTCACCATCTCTTGGCTGAATACCTTTACTTTCTCTTTTTACTAGCTCAGTTTCCTCAGTTTAGTTTATCTGTCTGCCTGACATTCTCTTTAACTTCAGCTTCCTCCATTTATCCTGTTCTGCCTTAGGCAATGACCACATCTCTTGGTAATTACGGGGTTCATAATGAACACTGCATACTCTACACTCAATTTGCCAGCAAATTTGGAAAACTCAACAGTTGCCACAGGATTGGAAAAGGTCAGCTTACATTCCAATTCCAAAGAAGGGCAATGCCAAAGAATGTTCAAACTACTGCACCGTTGCACTCATTTCACATGCTAGCAAAGTTATGCTCAAAATCCTACAAGCTAGGCTCCAGCAGTATGTGGACTGAGAACTACCAGAAGTGCAGGCAGGATTTCAAACAGGCAGAAAAACTAGAGATCAAATTGCCAACATATGCTGGATCATGGAGAAAGCTAGGGAGTTCCAGAAAAACATCTACTTCTGCTTCATTGATTATGCTAAAGCCTTTGATTGTGTGGATCACAACAAATTGTGGCAAGTTCTTAAAGAGATGGGAGTACCAGACCATCTTATTTGTCTCTTGAGAAACCTATATGTGGGTCAAGAAGCAACAGTGAGAACCAGTGGACACAGAACCTGTTAAAAGCTGGATCTAGCCCAATAACTCAAGGACAGACTCCAATTCTTTTCTGTAGCTTTATTATAGATCTGATGGTACTGGAGGTCACTGACCTTGTACCTTTCTCTTTCAGGTATACATCTGGAATAATCTGTGGACCATGTGGTTGGACCTTTTGTACCCAGGAGGAGGGGCAAAGAGGTAAGGAGTGGTTACAGGGGTTATGGGATATGTGGTCAGTTAACCCTTGCAGGTCCGGGTGATCAGGGAGATATAGTAGTTAGGCATTTACCATGACAAAACCCCCTCTAAATGCCTAACTGGGTACCTGGGGAAGTGATTGTATACATACAGAGAATACACAGGCACAGGCACGAATTACAAGTAAACACGCATTTTTGACATGAGGTACGCATGCTGTTTATGTGGTAGGGGTTTAGTGAGAATATCTGCTGTTTGCTCCTCTGTGTCACAGTGTACTGCCTTAATGAAACCTATCTCTGAAAACTGCCTGACGTGTTTGTATTTAATGTCAATGTGCCTAGACCGCTGACCTATGGCATCAGCCCTTGAGATCTCTATCGCTGCCTTGTTGTCTTCGTGGATAACTATTGGATATGAGGGTTCAGCCCAGATGTTGCAGAGCAGGTCATCGAACCATACTAAATTGTTTGCGGCCTTGGATAGGCAAACAAATTCTGCTTCCGTAGTTGATGTGGCCACCAGTTTTTGTTTTCCAGTGTACCAATGGATGGGGCAATTGTTGAGTAGTAGCACGTAGCCGGAGGTGCTTTTTCTGCACTCTATGTCCCCAGCCCAGTCAGCGTCAGCATAGCAGGTTAGCTTTGGTTTCTCGGATGTTTCTGGCTCTAGGCAGAGTAGGGCATCCGCACTGAATTTTAAGTATCTGAGTAGTCTTTTGATGGCGTTCCAGTGTGTTACCATGGGTTTGCTTACATGCCTGGACAGCAGATTGACGGCTAAGGCGATGTCGGGCCTGGTCCAGTTGGATATATATAGCAGTGACCCTATCGTTGATCTATATAACTTATTGTCTGTGAAAGGTTCAGATTCCTCGTACATAGTCTTCAGGAACTCAGGTTGCATGGGGGTCTCGCTGGGCTTTGCTTCGGACATGTTGCATTTGGACAGTAGCTTGATGATCTTTTCTCTCTGGGAGAGGCGGAAACCCTTGTTGGTTTTTATCACCTGGACCCCTAGGTATCTATCAATCTTTCCAAGTGACTTTAAGGAGAAGTGGCTACCCAGTTCAGTGGCGAACTTGTCACATCTGTCCTTGTGTTTGCTGATGTACAAGATGTCGTCCACGTAAACGAGCACACCTTCGAATGTGTTGTTTTCTCTCTTCGTGAAGAAGCATTTGTCGGCTGAGGTGGCCTCGAAGCCCATGGATCTAAGAGCCTTGGCTAGGCAGTTATACCACCTTTTGCCTGACTGCTTGAGCCCGTACAGGCTTTTGTTCAGCAGCCAGGTTTGGTTCTCGCCCTCGTTGTACCCAGGCGGTGCTTTAACGTATATCTCTTTATCCAACTCGGCGTGCAGGTACGCTGTTTGTACGTCGAATTGGAAAACCTCCAAGCCCAGGATGGTGGCCACCACCAGGGCGCTTTTGACGCTCTCCGCCCTGATGGTTGGTGAGTAGGTGTCTGTATAGTCTTCGGGGTATCTTTGGGCGAAACCCTGCGCGACTAGTCTTGCCTTGTATAGGACCTTGTTGTCCTCTAATGTCTTAACCCTGAACACCCATTTGGTTCCTATTGATTTTTTGTCCTCTGGAATTTGGGCAGGTGAGTATACCTGGAGGTTCCTTAGGCTCTCCATCTCCTTCTCCATGGCAGACATCCATTTTTCTTTCTCTTTCTGGGGGAGCCCGAGGATGTCCTCATATGAGCTGGGCGTGAAATGGGTGTTGTGGATGGCCATAACGTAGTCCTCTAGCTTCTTTGGTAGCTTGTTTCTGGTTTCTCTGATTGGCCTGCTGGGGGTTGGCTCGGTTTCCTGCATGTTGTCTGCCTCTTTGTCTGTCAGGTCATCTATCTTCAGGGAAGGATGCCCTTCTTTCCACTCTTTGACGCTCGCCTTGCGATGGTTGGCTTTGTGCCCTGTGACCTCTCTGACCTCCCTTTCCCCTTGGCCATGCTCGAACGTGACCCTATTGGTTGGAATGTCGTTGGAGTGTACCCTCGACCAGTTTGCGTTTTCGTGGAAACTGGCTGATCTGGAAACCACAAAACGGTTATTGTTGTCGACAAATCTGTAGCCCTTTGTGCCCGGTTCGTAACCCACGAATCTCAGTCTTTTTGATAATTTCTCCCCTTTCTTTCTTAATTGTCTGGGAATGTGGACATCAGCTGGGGCGCCAAATATGTGTAAGTGTGCGATGTTGGGCTTTCTGTTGTATAGCATCTCGTATGGTGTCTTATTGATAGAGCTTGACCACAGTCTATTCAGGGTGTAATTAGCGTAGTGTAGTGCCTCTGACCAGAAATGCTGCCCCATCCCAGCATCCTCCAGGGCGCACCTCATCATGGTTTGCAATACTCCGTTTTTTCTCTCTGAGACTCCATTTTGGAAGGGGGAGAAAGGTGAAGAGGTGTAATGCGCTATGCCCTGTTCCCTCAGCCACCTTGTGAATTCTTTGGCCATGAATTCTGAGCCCCTGTCTGTCATTATCTGCCTTATTCTCATGTTATGTTGCATATCTACTCTTCTGTGGAATTCTTTAAACCTTTGGAACACTTTGTTTTTGTGTCTGAGAGAGTAGACATACCCATATCTGGTGTAGTCATCCACAATCGTGAGGAAGAATCGCTTCCTATGCCCTACAGAGGGTTTCATTGGCCCTACCAAGTCCATATGTACCAATTGGAAGGGGTATTCTGTGGTTTGTTTGGATCCCCTGGGGATGGCCTTAACCTTGATCTTAGAACGCTTACAGACCGAACACTCCAAGTAGTTTTCACAGTTCTTTACTTTGAGACCCTCGGTACATTCCATCATTTTCTTTACAATGGGGAAGCTTATGTGTCCCAGCCTCCTGTGGAGGAGGTGGGCGCAGTTATCATGCAATGGCTTGCCGATAGATACAGACTTGTTTGCCTTCTCATGGCCACTTCCTGCCTCTTGCTGCACCCCCTCTATTTCTGGATACTTATCTACTTTGTGGTTCGTGTTGGTATCAATGCCTTCACCCTCCTTTGTCCTGGAGAGGGAGGCCTTGCCAACTCCTCTCCTTCACTCTCGGAGTCCTCTCCTGCTGATAACACAGACTCGGTGATCGGAGCCACAACACTATGGAGATACTGCAGGAGCAGTTTGCGGAGGCCAGCTTTCGGGAGGCCTCTACCTGGCAGCCATGGGACCTGGGGGGAGAGGCAGCTACCTGGCCGGCATGGCAGCAGGAGCCGAACCCGAGTGCTGTACCACCTTCCAGGGTTTGATTGGTCAGTCTGAAGCTTTGACTGGATGCCACCCCATACAGATCACGGGAGGTCCTGCTGATGAATGGCCCAGAGTGGGGTTCCTCATTGGGGACCATGACAGGACAACCAGGATTGTCGACTGGAGTGACCATTAGAGCAGGGGAATGAGTTTCCCAGTACCGGGCCCTGCGACATGCGGCCCCACGACCTGGGGTCCCAGGTCAATGCCAGGCTGACCAAAGTCCTCAGAGACCCGGGTGGCCAATGGGATACTGGCCTTACCCAGCACTCATGGAACTCCCTCCCCTGAAAGCCACATTCAATGGGGATCCTGAGTGCCTGGCTCTTTTTCTAAACCAGGTGATTAGCCACCTGGACCGCTATGGACACTTCTACCTGTTGCAGTGGGCAATGGTGGTGGTGGTGACAGCAGTCTTGGGGGGGAGGCAGCCGAGTGGGTGGCGACCCTCCATAATGAACACGCTGGTGAATTGGCGGACATTGGCCTCTTCCTGGAGGCGCTACGGGGTCGGTTTGAGGACGTGACCCGAGTTCACCAGGTGGAGCGGGAACTTCTCACACTGCGACAAAGAGGCCAATCAGTGGGGGACTACATCCGGGACTTCCGCAGGGCTGCTGGTAAGGTGAGGGGTTGGCCTGAGCACCTGCTGGTCCATCATTTCAAGGTGGGCCTAGACCAGAATTTACACCAGGTGTGTGCCTATTGGGGCCTCCCTCACTGGCTGGGCAACTGGTACCAGGTGGTTGTAGAACTAGACACTGAACTGCGGGAGTGTCGCTCCAAGGGGGAGTTTGGTGCTGGACTACAGAGGGTCGGGGAGTGACTGCTCGTCACCAGTAGAGCAGCCCTCATTCCTGTGGTGGGGTCCTGGGAGGGGATCACCTGACCACCAATGAAATGTTTCCGGTGTGGCCAGCCAGGTCACTGCACAGCCGAATGCCCGGCCTCTACTGCGCAAGCTAAAGCAGGTCCTCCTTGGCTGAGCCAGGCTAAGAAAACCCCTCTGAAGACACCTGAGAAGTCCAGGGTGGCAAACCAGGCAGTGAAGGTACCACTCCAACAGTGGAGGGGGAGGGAACAGTGGCAGGTGAGTACCAACCCTCCTATGACAGCAACGATAATGGGGACCCAATGGTGAGTGAACCCATACGACCCTTTATCATTCCTTTAACCATAACAGCCCCGCAGTCAGGTTGAGGAGGTAGGTATAAGGCACTAATAGACTTGGGGTGTACCCGGTGCCTGATCAGCCAAGCGGTAGCCATAGGCGTGGGGATACAGGTCAAGGCATTGGCCAAGCCAGTACAGTTTGTCCAGGTTGATGGGTCCCTGTTGGGAGGAGTCCCGGCCACCCATGTCACTGAGCTGGTGAGGTTGGACATGGCCCAGCATTGGGAAATGATATAGTTTATAGTAGTGCCTACAATGACAGAATCCGTAATCTTGGGGTTAGCCTGGTTGGACAAGTGGGGTCCTGCTATATGGTGGGATGGTGGTTACCACAAGCTGAACATAGGAACAGGGCCTAGGCCTCCTCCCCACAAACAAGCCGGGGGGGAGGGATCAACCCACTCCAGTCCAGACCCCACCCCGCGCCTCCTTCCCGTGAATCTACTAGGACTTGGCGGAGGTATTTAGTGAGGAGAGTGACATGCTGCCCCCACATTGCCCAACCGACTGCGCTATTGAAATCCTCCCTGGAGCAAAGCTACCGAAGCCCAAAATGTACTCAATGACACCAAAAGAGATGGAAGAGTTGTGGAAATACATAGATGAGAAACTAGCTTGGGGTTTCATTCAGCCTGCTCGCTTGCGGATAGCGGCCCCCGTCCTATTTAAAGAGAAGAAGGATGGGATGATGCGATTATGAGTGGACTTCAGGGAAATCAATGAAGTGTGCGTGGATGTACCCCCTACCCCTTATGAAAGACATGCTGTCTCATCTGGCTAAGTGGAGAATATTCACAAAATTGGATCTGCAGGAGGAATACTACAGGGTGAGAATCAAGGAGGGGGATGAGTGGAAGATGGCTTTCAACTGCCCCTTGGGGAGTTTCCAATTCTGGGTGATGCCTTTCTGCTTGCAGGGGGCTCCTGCTGTATTCATACAGCTGATCAACAAGGTGTTACACGAGCACCTGTATCAAGGGATGCTCGTGTATCTTGATGATATCCTCATTTACACCCGGACTATGGCTGAGCACACCCAGCTGGTTAGGCAGGTCTTGAAGAAGCTGTTGGCTGCCAAACTCTATGTTAAATTGTTGAAGTGCGATTTCCACCAAACCTGATTGGATTATCTGGGGTACCATTTATCCAGTACTGGAGTGGAGATGGATCCAACCAAGGTCCAGGCAGTTCTGGGCTAGCAGGCACTGACAACATGCAGACAGTTGCAGAGTTTCCTGGGCTTCGCAAATTTTTATCAGCAATTCATCCCCTCATTTGCCAAGGTGGTCCTGCCATTAATAGACCTCCTGAAGACAAGGCACACAGAGATAAAACCCCAACCAGGTCAACCGCTTCACTGGACGGTAAAATGCCAGCAGGCATTCGAAACCCTAAAAGCCTTGTTTGCCAAAGAACTGGTACTGAAACATCTGGATTGTCGCGATCCACTCGACACCTCACCTGGTCACCTGGATCAAGGACCCGACCCCTGAAACGCCATGGGAGCTACCTACGGAGGGGGGGAGCCTGCGACGGGCGCCGGACGTTTCTTTACCTGCATTCACTGGTGGTGGGGGTGCTAGCATAAGCCTAGGCGGTCGGACACGGAGGCGACCGGGGAAAGGGTTAAATGATTTCCACGGCACTGTAGCGTCCTGAGGGGCGGTGGCCCGGCGGCGCATGCGCAGCAGGCCTGGAAGGGCGGTGGCGCGATGTTTAAAAAGGGCGTTGGGATGCAGCCGCTCCCAACGCCGACTTTGTGTATTTCCGTACCATCAGTTTCTTTGCCGATTTGACGTGCTGGGTGGAAGGAAGTGTATCTTGAATAAAAGCATTGCAGCAGGACGTGGCTCGAGTGCTTCTTCTTCGCTTGCTCGCACGGTACGCTACTCGGTTCCTGATAGAAAGTCGGCGTTCCCCCTCCTCGCATTCGGCGGCATGGCGGAGGGTGCAGCAGCTGATGCTCCGGCGACCGAGGGGGTATTGGATACGGACGAAGAGGGCCTATTGGAGACCCTGGTAGCTGAGGACTCGGAGCTGCCAGTTGTGCGCCCAAAGGAGACCACGCCCCAGGCAGCAGCTGTTACGACCGAGATGGAGGAGCGCCGTTCCCGGTGTGAGGGAAGCCCTCCAGGTCAGTGGTTTCCATCCCTCCCTGACCTGGGCGGGTCGTCATCGTTCCAGGGGTGGAGAGAACGCAGGTGGACAGATGAGGAGGACTACGAGACGAGCCGTTCTACTGGGCTAGGGGCGTCCACGCTGGATATATTGCGCGAGAAGTTTGGTGAGGCGAGTTTTAGGGACGCCCCCTCATGGCAGCCATGGATGTCAGAACCCCAACCCTGGCACAGGGCGTCGCAAAGTGTCTCGGCACCGCACTTCCGGCTGGCTAGCCCGAAGCTGCAAATTGAGAAAGGGCCATTAAGACTCGAGTACCGGGACCAGGCAGTAACTGGCCCCGCTCCGGCTGTGTCTCGTACGAACCTGCGAGGTCAGGATCGGGAGGCCGTTCAAGCGAGAGGCTCGCACCCTGATCAGCAGGGATTGCGAGGGCCCAGAGGCCAGCAGAGGGTTGTTCAGGGGGGCAGTGGTGATAGGGCTACCCAGGCTGTTGGACCGGCAGCCCCGGGTCCCAGCTGGGATCCTGGGCCATGGCACGGCCCGCAGCAGCTATGGGGCCCTCCTCCTCTACAAGCCACGTTCGACGGCAGTCCGGACAGGGTCTCTTTGTTTATCAGCCAAATATTGAGTTATATGGACTTGTACGGTCATCTCTTCCCATCGCAATGGTCTATGGTGGTGGCCATTACCACTGTTCTGTCGGGCGAGGCAGCAGACTGGGTCGCTGACTTACATAGCGACCATGCGAAAGAGTTGGCTGATGTAGGATTGTTTCTGGAGGCGCTGCGTTGCCGTTTTGAAGACCAATCACGCACCCAGTTGTTAGAAGGTGAGCTGGTGGCATTGAAGCAAGGAGGCCGTCCTGCCAGGCAATATGTTCAGGAGTTTTGGGCCGTGGCGGGTCGCTTACGTGCGTGGCCTGAACGCCTACTCATTCAACAATTCCGCTTGGGTTTGGACAGAGAATTAAGACAGGCATGTGTGTACAGAGGGCTACCACCAAAACTCACGGAGTGGTTTAAGGCTGCAGTGGACCTAGACGTTGGCTTACAGGAATTCCGTCCTTGGGGGGTGGCTGGTTTTCCTACGGCCACACAACGCAGCAGTGATAAGCCTATGGTCACGTGGGGGGTGGCCTCTTTCCCTCCCTGCTCCCTCCTCCCAGTAGGGAGGGGTGCTATTCGTTGTTTCAGGTGTAACCAACTTGGACATCGCGCTGCTGACTGCCCCATACCTCCTGTGTCGACTGTCCCCTCCAAAACACCGTCTTCTGGGGGGCGAAATCGGGACCGCATACGTTCTTCATCGGAATGGTCCAAAAGCGCCACCCCTACGCTGCCGTCAACGCCTATTTGTGAGTCAGTGACCGAGCCGAGACCCCCACCGCTTCAGGGGAGCACTCCAGTGGCCTCGGACAGTAGTGAGGGCGAAGCAGCTGGAGACCTCATGGTGAGTGGACCAATCCGACCTTTTGTGATACCAGTGGTATTAAGGCATTTACGATCAGGGGAGGGAGTGCAACAAGATGCCCTCATTTTTTAAATTGGCTGTACACCACCCTGAGTCCTTCGGGAGAAGGGCGGTATAGAAATAAAATTATTATTATTATTATTATTATTATTATTATTATTATTATTATTATTATTATTATTATTATTATTATTATTATTATTATTATTATTATTCTGGGTGTACCCGATGTCTCCTCTGAAAGTCTGTAGCTGTGGAATTGGGTCTCCGTATGGAGCCTTTACCTGTGCCTATACGATTCAAACAAATGGATGGGTCGCTATTGGGGGGCAAGCCGGCAACCCAGGTAACTGAGCTGGCCCGGTTGGAAGTGGGTGATCATTGGGAAAGAATCCGCTTTGTGGTTGTGGATACTATGGTTGAGCCCATTATCCTCGGCCTAGCCTGGTTAGACAAGTGGAGGCCTACCATATGGTGGGAAGGCGGGTACCGGAAGTTACATCTAAGTCTTGGTCCCGAGCCGGAGCCAGAGGAACAGGCTGGTAAAGCGAATGGGGAGGGAGACGCCAAACACAAACAACCACCGAATGGGTACCCTATGGAATATAGTGATTTAGCAGCTGTCTTTAACGAAGAAGAATGTGAAATACTGCCACCCCATAGACCAACCGACTGTGCCATTGAATTAAAACCAGGCGTCCGGTTGCCGAAACCCCGTATGTACGCCATGACTAAGGTGGAATTGGAGGAGTTGAGGCGGTACATTGACAAAAACCTGGCCAGGGGTTTTATTCAGCCCAGCCGGTCCCACATGGCAGCGCCCGTCTTGTTCTGGGAAAAGAAGGATGGCGGGTTATGTTTATGTGTGGACTTCAGGGGCCTGAATGCTGTTTGTGTTGAGCATCTGTATCCCCTGCCTCTCATGAAGGACTTATTGGCCACCTTGTCAACTGGAAAGGTGTTTACAAAGTTAGACCTACGGGAGGCATACTATCGAGTACGGATCAGGCCTGGCGACGAATGGAAAACCACCTTCAACTGTCCTCTAGGTAGTTACAAGTTTAGGGTGATGCCATTCGGTCTCCAGGGAGCACCAGCTGTCTTCATGCAGGTGATAAATGAAGTCCTGCATGACCATCTGTATCGGGGTGTTCTTGTCTATTTGGACGACATCTTAATTTCTACAAAGACAATGGCAGAACATATAGTTTTGGTCTGTCAGGTGCTTGAAAAATTGTTACACGCTAAGTTATTTGTAAAACTCTCGAAATGCGAGTTCCATCGGACAAAGTTGGATTACTTGGGATATAGGATTTCAGGCGACGGGGTTGAAATGGATCCGAAGAAGGTGTGCGCGGTGTTGGACTGGCAGGCACCGAAAACACGAAAGCAACTACAAAGCTTTCTTGACTTTGCGAACTTTTATCGCCAGTTCATACCAGCGTTCGCACATATAGCCCACCCCTTGACAAACCTGCTCCGTACAAAGGATACGTGCCAAAAGGCACGCCCAGGGCAGTTGATAACCTGGTCGCCTGAATGTCAGCAAGCCTTTGACGGGTTAAAGACTTTGTTTTCACAAGCTCCAATCCTTAAACATCCAGATCCCACATTACCTTTTGTGGTACAGGCTGATGCCAGCGATGTGGCTGTGGGGGCGGTCCTTATGCAAAAAACCGCAACCACTGGACTAACCCCTTGTGCATACACGTCTCGTAAATTGTCCCCTACCGAGCGGCGTTGGGCTATTTGGGAAAAAGAAGCCTTTGCTGTTAGGTGGGCTTTACTGACCTGGCGGCATCTATTAGAAGGTAGCGGAATGAAATTCGAAGTGTGGACGGACCATAAAAACCTTGAAGCGTTGCAGACCCCAAGGCGTTTGTCGCCAAAGCAAGTGAGGTGGGCGCAGTACTTCCAATGCTTCAACTTTGATCTGAAGTATGTACCAGGGGGGAGAAACTTTTTGGCGGATGCGTTATCACGCCTCCCTCAATATAATAGTAAGAAAGACCAAATCGTACAAGCGATAATACCGGAGGCCCAAAAGGCGGGTCGAACATCCCACGGTACAGCATTCTCGTGGGAAACAGAACTTAAAAAAGCATTAGCATCGGATATATGGGCGTTGGAACATAAATCAGCGTTAACGTACGGGAAGGGTTTTGCTTGGATGGGAGGCAAACTGTACGTACCCCTGAGTGTACGTCCGTGCATATTGCACAAATGTCATGATGTGAAAACAGCCGGCCATTTTGGCTTTCTTAAAACACTGCACCTCGTACGGCGTCAATTTTGGTGGCCTCGTATGAGAAAGGACATTGAGGACTATGTGAAAGGTTGTAAAGTGTGTGCGGGGGCTAAACCCCAGCCTGGCAAACCTCTTGGCCTTCTGCAGACCGTAGCAGAACCGAATCGACCATGGGAGGAGATCGCTATGGATTTTATCGTTGAACTCCCAGAAAGTAACGGGTACAACGTCATATGGACTGTAATAGATCTCTTTTCGAAACAGGCCCATTTTATACCGTGTCGAGGGTTGCCTTCAGCCCGTAAATTGTCCAAACTTTTCTTAGGACATATTTACCGGTTACATGGGGCGCCCCGCCGTATTATCTCAGACAGAGGTGTCCAGTTCACCTCAAAGTTCTGGCGTACTTTTGTGACCATGATCGGTTCATCACAGGGATTAAGTTCCGGGTTTCACCCGAGTACAAATGGTGCTGCGGAGCGGGCAAACGCTATGATAGAGCGCTATTTAAGATGTTATGTTTCATATCAACAGACAGACTGGGCGGAGCTCCTCCCTTTCGCCGAGATAGCCTATAATAACGCAGTCCATGGGAGTACAGGGGTCACCCCATTTCAGGCAGTCTCTGGTAGAGAATTTTCTGCCATCCCAGAACTCGACATGCAGACTCAGGATCAGGTAACCCCAGGTACGTGGGCCGTCCATATTGAGAAAGGATGGCCCCAGATAAAAGAAGCGTTAGAAAGGGTGACATGTATGCAGAAACATCAGGCGGATAAACGGAGAGCAGACCATAAACCGTTTGCAGTAGGAGACAGAGTATATCTCTCTACCAAATATTTGAAATTACGGACACCGAGTCGTAAATTGAGTCCTAAATACCTCGGCCCGTTCCCTGTCGTAAAGGTCATTAATCCAGTCACAGTGGAACTCAAGTTGCCACCATTGCTTGGCAAGGTCCATCCCGTGTTCCATAGTAGTTTACTGAAACCAGTAGAGGTACTCCGGGAGTCTGTAACCAAGCCTGGGCCGATAGAGGATAACCAATACGAGGTGGAGCAGGTCCTAGATTCAAAACTCAGTAGAGGAAAGTTGAAATATCTGGTCAGATGGAAGGGATATCCGTTTGAGGAGGCGTCCTGGGTGGCTGCTACTGATATAAGCGCTAATCGCTTGATCAAACAGTTCCATAAGAAATACCCTCACAAACCAGGGCCCCGAAGCACGGAACTGACATCCTAATATGTGGCTAACCTGTTTCTTTATGTGTTCCAGGAGGGCTCCTGGTAGGGGGAGCTGCCTGTCGCGATCCACTCGACACCTCACCTGGTCACCTGGATCAAGGACCCGACCCCTGAAACGCCATGGGAGCTACCTACGGAGGGGGGGAGCCTGCGACGGGTGCCGGACGTTTCTTTACCTGCATTCACTGGTGGTGGGGGTGCTAGCATAAGCCTAGGCGGTCGGACACGGAGGCGACCGGGGAAAGGGTTAAATGATTTCCACAGCACTGTAGCGTCCTGAGGGGCGGTGGCCCGGCGGCGCATGCGCAGCAGGCCCGGAAGGGCGGTGGCGCGATGTTTAAAAAGGGCGTTGGGATGCAGCCGCTCCCAACGCCGACTTTGTGTATTTCCGTACCATCAGTTTCTTTGCCGATTTGACGTGCTGGGTGGAAGGAAGTGTATCTTGAATAAAAGCATTGCAGCAGGACGTGGCTCGAGTGCTTCTTCTTCGCTTGCTCGCACGGCACGCTACTCGGTTCCTGATATGGATCTTGAACAAGCCTTTGTAGTCCAGGCGGATGCCAGGGATGTGGCAGTCGCCGCTGTACTTCTCCAGGCGAACGAACAGGGCACGTTACAGCCATGTGCATACACCTCCCGCAAACTCACCAAAACTGAACAGCAGTGGGCCATCTGGGAGAAGGAGGCTTTCGCTGTCCAGTGGGCCCTCATGACATGGCACCATTTCCTGGAGGGCAGTAAAGTGCCATTGTTATAGGAGAAATGACAGAACTAGGCCAAGCTCTTCAATGCAGGAAAGAGTTTATTGTGCAAGGTTCAAACAGTCCAAAGACAGCAAAGGGTCTGAACAATGATGGCCGCTTTTGGCCAGATATTTATACAGTATAAAGACAAAGTTTATTACGAAGAGTGAGACATTTCACACATAGAGGTTACCCTTTAATCTATCTCTAGGAAAGACATAACAGCCCTTTTCCCACAGGCTCAGGTTCTCAGCTCCGGAGCTCAAGACATAATAAAAAGGAGATAAGGGGCTCAAAGGCGCCTCACGAGCAGTAAAGAGGACAGTAAGGGAAGCAGTATTTCTTCTCTAGAATCTACATGACATTTGGGGTGTAATAAACATTAAACAACAGGATGTATCTGTTTAGGGTCAGTTTGCCCTTTTACAATTCTGTACGTACGTCAAATACCGTTTGTCATCTCAGCACCTTGGCACGGAAGAGGCACTTCTGTCTTGACCAAAGATTTGGATTTCTAATATTTGAGTTTTATCCCAATATCGAATCTTAGCCTGGCTCATACCCCCCTTTGTGACTCATCTGTCTTATCCAGACGGCTCACACCTCCAGGTCCTCTTCCTGCTGGAGCCGTTTGTAATCCCACATAGCCATCACCTGAGCGGTTGTCTTACGTTCCACCAGCAAGGATAGACTTTTAGAAATAGTCTTAACAAACAGAGGTAAGATACATGGGAGAAAAATACACCCTGCAGTTATAAATCCCACCAGGCCAAAAATGGCCTGCAGGCCAGGTAACTTTGGCCACCATCCTGAAAATGTATCCTGTAAATTAAGGCCTTTCCAAGTCTGGACTGGCACATGAGCTATTTTAACCATTTTGTCTGTTATTTCCTTAATAACCTTTCTGCTTTCATCAACTTCTATGCAGCAGTTAGTCAAATTAGACTTTCCACATACCCCTCCTTCCTTGGCTAACAAATAGTCTAAGGCTAATCTATTCTGCATAATATATGTCCTTGATTTGACACTCTCCCTAGCTAATTGAGTAAGACCTTTTACAGTTTCGTTGGTGATGATTTCAACCACAGCTTGCAGACGAATTAAACGGTTCAGAATGTATATAGGGGTCCGATAGCCATACATGCCATCTTCCGCCCATGTAGCTGGTCCATAAACCTCAATAATTCGCTCTACAGGCCACTCTTCACTTCCCCAACTACGTTGGTTACCTCCGACCCTAACTTTTCCTATTGCAGATGTGTCTACATGTCTTTTTTGTCTTAAGTTTCCCACCTCATCATATACCGGGACACCTAAAACCTGTCGGGTTTTAAGGGGAAGCAAAAAGAATCCGGGCCTAATTAATCCCAAGACACAGGCTCCACACCAAGATTTTGGTAGAACCCCATATGCCATTTTACCACATATCCAGTATAGTCCATCAGGAGCCAGCCATTCAAGGGTCTGATTATCTGGATCCTTTAAAAAGGATAGCCCATTTACCAGAAACAGAGCCATTTCATCAGTTCCCTCTGTGGCATTGCTTCCTGACCACCATACCTTACTTTCCCATTTGCCTGTACATATGAGGTTTCCTACCTGATGACAGCCTGCCACAATTTTTCTCTGAAAACACACGTTCCCTACCAGACTAGTAGTCAATGTCCAATCTCCATCCTTACCCTTATTATATGACAGGTTACCTTTCTGATCCATTTCTAATATTTTGGAATAATTTAATTCCTGGGCTTCCCATGGCCATTTTTCTACCATGTTGGTCCCTCCACAAAAAAAACAATTTGATACATTCAGGGTATGGGCTATGTCTTCTGCCAATTTGACAAAGGTATTTGTTACATGACTAGGAATTTCAGGTATATTCAACTTCTCCATCTCCAAATAATATGACCAAAACAATCCTTTCGTATCTTGTGTTGCTCTGGTAACCTTAGTAACATACCATCGAAGGGTTACAAGGGGATCTTTTCCCTTAGCATAGATTCCTAATCCGTAATCCTCCTTCCATAGTTTTGTTGGGATACATGTGATCTTTATAGGATTACATTCATTCTGTCGGCAGTTGCTACTAGCTACCCCATTTTCCAACTTGCATCTCTGGGTACCCCCTGGTTGATCTCCTGTCCACATAACTGCACAAGACCAATATGGACAATAACTATATGTGCTTCGATCACTGCATTCTCCCTGCTTTCGGCACATATACTTTTTGTCCAACATATAACTTCTTTCCCATTCTAATGTCCCACATGTTGACTTCCAAACATCACAGTTACGATTAATAGCTAAACAGGCATCAACTGGATTCCCCAACTTCCTAAATTCTGTCCTGTTCAAAAGTTCTTCTCTCCCACATTCTGTTGTGTATATTGACATTTCATAAGTAGTTATTTGTTTGGCTTCTGCTGTGTTATAGCACTGCACCTTATCCTTTAGTATACACATGTGATATATGGTATTGTTTACTTGACAGGTTCGGGGTGTGTGTTCCTTACACCCATCAGGTTTTTGAGTGTGATAAATCAAGGTTTTAGAAACTCGTGTTCCCTGTAATGTTGTGCGTATGCACGGGTCACAATTCTCCTTGCTTGTTGCTTCTATCCTGGGAATATCTGACTCACTTCGCAGTCCCATTACCCATCCACTTATCCATAATCCCAGTCCAACAATCACCAAGTTCTGCATCCTCCCAGTCCTTTTTATTCCAATCTCTCAATGCTATCTCAATAGTGGGGCTAGTCTTAAGTGTATAATAAGATGTTTCCAAACCTATCACCAAATAGTGCTCTAGCACATCTTCTATGATCTTTATGTCACACTCAACCAAACACCCTGTGCATAAAACACAATCTATACAATGAACGCAACAACAACACTCACATCCACAATTACAAAACCAACACATTGGAAAGACAAAAATTTTGGTACATTCGAGAATCGCCTTTCACCTATTACAACCAATATTTCTTTGGTAAGCAGACAATTTATACTATATGGGTGTTCAGAAGAAGATCCGGGCAGTTAGGGATTGGAGTAGCTGGTGCCTCGATGCTCTTCGGTTGTCCACAAAACCACTGTTTATACCTGTAAAACACAATAATCGACAGGACCAATACCCCCAATCCCCAACATGCCCACATCCAACTCTCCTCCCACATGGATCCTTGTTCTTCAGCCGCTTGTCTTTAATCTGCCTCCAAAATAATGCGCCACCCCAGGTATCCAGTCCACTTTCTTGATCTGTTGCGGGTCCCCACAATTGGTCACAGCTCCAAGTATCCTATATGTAAAATAGAAAAAGCTGTCTTTAAGCACGCTTAAATGTTAGCTTAGTGGGATTTTGTTTATCCATGGTCACTTTCCAGCCAGATTCTGCCGCTGCCTTGACTCGTGTCCAATGAATCCACGACTTTGATTCTGCAATCTTAATAGCAAGGGGAGAAGTCATAATAATGGTAAAAGGTCCTTTCCACCGTCCTTCCAGTGGCTCCTTCTTCCAATGTTTGACCCATACTTGATCCCCTGGTTTGAATAGTTGACAATGGGTTATTAACCGGGGGGGCACTTGTTCCATCACATATCGCTGGAGCCTCTCAACTTGCTTATTAAGTTCTTGTAGCATTTCCATATTCCAAACTCCCCCCTTATGCCCCGGCCACCCGGCCAAGTTCCTTCTTAACAACCCTGGCGGTCGTCCATACATTAACTCATATGGCGATAACTTGTGTTGGCCCCTTGGCGAGCTTCTAATTGCATACAAAGCTAGTGGTAGAGCATCCGGCCACTTTAAATGACTATCTGTACAAATCTTAGTAATTCTTTCCTTAAGAGTCCTGTTCATTCTTTCTGCACATGTACCTGATTCTGGCCGAAATGCACTGTGAAACCGCCACTTTATTCCTACCGCCATTGCAACTGCCTGATTAATATGATGAACAAACTCAGGACCATTGTCCGATGAGATATAACTGGAAATTCCAAATCTGGGAATTATCTCTTTTAGTAATAGTCTTGCCACCTCCCGTGCCTGCTTGGTCTTCGTTGGAAAAGCCTCAGGCCACCCTGTATACATATCCACCATAACTAACAGAGCTTTAAACAATCCACATCTAGGCATATCAGTAAAGTCTATCATAATATAATCCATGGGGATGTATGACCGGGGTATGGCACCAGGGGGCAGTAAGGGCCCTTGCCTTGGGTTAACCTTAGCACATGTAACACACTTTGCAACCGTTCCGGCAGCAACTTCGGCCAGCCCATTGATATAATAATCTCTTCCTAATGCTAGTTCTAAAGCCGTTTTACCCATGTGTGTTGTTTCATGGGCTAGGCGCGCTAGTGTCCATGCCATCGAGGCTGGTACAAAAATCCTCCTGTCTGGTAATACATACCACCCATCTTCAACCTGAGCTTTCAAGTCTGTCACTGCTTTCACACTTTCCTGTTGCGTATATGTTGGTTTGATTTCAGGGGGTATAACCCCTAAATCCATTGCTACACAAACAGACAAGTCGGGCAGCGGTCCCTCTTGCTTTGCCGCTTCCCTTGCTTCTACATCAGCTGCTCTATTCCCCATAGCTACCTTATCATCTCCCCTCTGATGTCCTTTACAATGCATCACTGCCACTTTCTTTGGTTTATTCACAATCAAGCGGCTAATAAGATGTCCATGCAAAATACTTTTCCCTGCTGAATCTCTAAACCCTCGTTCCTTATAAACAGCCCCATGTGCATGTAAAGTCAGGAATGCATATTTACTATCTGTCCACACATTCAATGTTTCTCCCTTGGCCCTTTCTAAGGCACGTATCAGTGCCCACAACTCAGCCACCTGTGCACTATGTCCACTTCCTAGAGGTCTGCTTTCCACCACTCCTTCATCATCTACAATGGCATATCCAGACACCCGATACCCATCTACAATGTAACTGGATCCATCCGTGTACCAATTAAACTGTGCATTGGGTAACGGGATATCCGTTAAATCAGGTCGGGTAGAATAAACTTTCTCTAATACCTGTATACAATCATGCTGTGTGTCCACTTCCGTTGGCAACAACGTAGCAGGGTTCAGCCTATTGGACATTACCAAATGTACCTGGGGATTCTCAATCATAATTGCCTGGTATTTTGCCAATCTTTGTCCACTAATCCATAAGTGTCCTTTAGCGTCCAAAATGGACTGCACCGCATGGGGGGAATGTACAATTATAGGACAGGAAAAAGTAAGTTTATTGCAATCTTGAATTAATTCTGCAATCGCAGCCAATACTTTTAAACAATGTGGCCAGCCTCGTGCTACTTCATCCAATTGTTTTGACAGATATGCTACCGGTTGCTGCCAACTTCCCAGCAGTTGGGTAAGCACCCCCACTGCAATATTTCTACTTGTATCTACATATAAATTAAAAGGCTTCTGCAGATTTGGTAAGGCTAACGCTGGAGCCTGGGTTAGCGCAATTTTTATATCTTTAAAGGCTTTTTTCTGTTCTCCCCCCCCATTCGAGGGGTTCCGTATTAGCGCCCCTGGTGGCTACATATAAGGGTGCTGCCATCAAAGCAAAATTAGGAATCCAAATACGACAGAAGCCCGCCAACCCTAAAAAGCTTCTCAGTTGTCTCTTTGTTCTAGGTTCAGCCAGCATCAAAACTGCCTGTTTCTGCTCTGGTCCTAAAGCTCTGTGTCCTTTCTCAATATCATATCCCAAATACCTCACCCTCTCTTTCACTAATTGAGCTTTCTTCCTTGATACCCGATACCCACACTCGAGTAACAAATCCAACAACATTTTAGTATTATCCCAGCATAAATCCTCTGTCCGTCCTGTCACCAAAACATCATCAACATATTGTAAAATTGTATCTCCCGGTTGCTGAGGCATGTAATACTGCAGGTCCCTAGCCAATGCTGTCCCAAACAATGTCGGGGAATTTTTAAACCCCTGTGGCAACCTAGTCCATGTGTATTGCATTTTTGTGCCCGTATGAGGGTTCTCCCACTCAAATGCAAACAGCGGCTGGCTTGATGGATGAATAGGAATTGTAAAGAAGGTGTCCTTTAAATCAACTACAGAAAACCACCCCGCCTGGGGTGGAATTAAACTTAACAAAGTGTATGGATTGGACACAGCTGGGTGTAAAGTAACTGTTAGGCGGTTAACAAATCTCAAATCCTGAGTGGGGCGATAAGACCCATCTGCCTTCTTAATTGGAATAATTGGGGTATTCCATGGGGATTGAGTAGGCACCAAAACACCTGCTTCCAAATATCTCTGTATACTCTCATAGATGGCATATATTGCTTCCCATGAAACGGGACGTTGCCTTATTCTTACTGGCATTGCCCCCGGCTTTAGCTCAACCACCACTGGAGGGTGGTGTGCTGCAAAACCTGGCGGATTATCCTCTGCCCACAAACCTGGCACATCAAACATCCTCCACTTTTCCTCCTTTTCTTTCTCACCAACCTGTCTCCCTATCATCAACCTCCAAATCTCCTCCGGGGAATGCCTTATGGTCATTTTCTGACTACCTTCATCAAAAGAAATTGTTGCCCCTAATTTGCTCAGCAGATCCCTGCCTAGCAATGGAATAGGGCACTCAGGGATGTACAAAAATTCATGCTGGATTTCAGCTCCTTTAAAATCTCACATCACAGGCTTTAGGACCTGCCGTCCCATAATCTGTCCTGATACCCCCTGAACCTGGATTTTACGTGATCCAGGGGCTGCAATTTGCTTATTTACAACTGATCTATCCGCTCCTGTATCCACTAAAAATGTTGTCTGCTGGCCCCCTATCCTCATTGTAACCAACGGCTCAGGAGGGGGTTCTTCCAAGCCTGGTCCCCGTCAATCCGACCACACCATGTCTGCCAATCCAATACTCTCCGCTTCTCTTGGTCCGGCACCCCCTCTAGCTCCTCTACCAAAACCTCGTCCCAAGCCTCTTTGTCCAAATCCTCTATTCAAGCCCCCCCTTATTCCTCGTTCCCCCCTTCTCCCCGCATACTGCCCACGCATCCCTGATCCAAACTCCGGTCTTCTCGTCATCCCTCTACCTCTCATCACCTGTCTGGGGCATTCCCTTTGCCAATGCCCTTCTCCTTTACAATAGGCGCATTGGTTAGGGCCCAGGGGAGCCCCTAGGTTAGGGTCCAAATTCATTCCTCCCTGTAATGCTACTGCCAATAATTCAGCCTTCTTTTGCATCCTGGCTTCTTTCTCCTTCTTTTCCACCTTATCCCTATTTACATACACTTTCCGTGCCAATTCCAACAATTCAGTCATGTTCTTCCCAAGCGCTCCTTCTACCCGCTGCAGTTTTTGCCTTATATCTTCATAGCTTTGAGCTATGAATCTTTCATTCAGCATCCGCACATTATCCCCCTGCCGTGGATCCACCTGTGTATATAACTCATATGCTTCAATCAATCTCTGCAGGAAACTTTCCGGACTTTCATCCGCTCCCTGCATCACTAAAGATGGCTTAGACATATTCACTGGGGGCTTCCCTACTCTTCTGAGACTTTGCACCACCAAATTCTGATAGTCCCTCAAACGTGTCCGGTCCTGTTCCTCCTTAGGGTCCCAGCCCGGATCCATTTCGGGCACCCGGACCAACACCTCCGGCTGCACATCCGCATCATTTGGAAACATCTCTTTCACACACTGCCTAACTGCGGCTTTCCACTTCTCTCGTTCTTCCAGAGTTAACAGAGTGCGTAACAACTGTTGTACATCCTGCCACGTTGGATTATGTGTTAACATGATAGTTTGAAACAGGTCCGCCATCTCAGTGGGTTTAGTGGTCAGCGGCCCATAGTGTTGCTTCCAGTTTAAAAGATCAGTAGTAGTAAACGGCACGTATTGAAAAAGGGGCTGATGTTCCACCTGCCCCTGCTGGTTTATTATTATCTGATCCACCTGGCGCAAAGGTGCTGTAACTTCTTGCTTGCTAGCCTTCAATTTAGCTGTCACCGCGTGAGTTTGCACCCCCACCTGCTCTTCTCCTGTTGCTTCCTTTAACCCCTTATCATCCCGATCTTCTCCTTCACTCCGACTACCTTCTCCCAGCGGGAGACTTTTCCTAACTTTCGGTCTAGCCCCAGGATCGCTCATGCATCTCTGATTTCCACCTCCCTCTCCTCCTACAGCTCCCTGCAGCTGCTGCTGTTGGTCTAGGGGCTGTGCTGGGGGCGGCGGCTGTGCCGGGGGCTGCTGCTGCGCTGGGGGCTGCCACAATGGAGCATACGGGGGGGGGGTCTAACTACCTCCTCCACATCCTCTGTCAATACTTTTCTCCTTCTTGGATATTCCTCTCCTCTTTCTGCCTGAGTTTTTCCTTGCTCACTTCTCCCCCCTTTAATCTTTCCGCCAGATCTGGATACACATAACCTGACCATTTCAGCCTGACACTGCAGCAAATCTTCAGCTTTTTCTGTTAGGGCTCTCGCCCATTGATCAATGTATTGAAATTGATCAAGATATTTATCCTGATTCACTACAATCACCCCCCACAACTTATCCACTGTTTCCTCCTTTAGTGATCCCTGAGGGGGCCATCCTGTCCCCAATAATGGCCACACATGCTTACATAAAAATTTTAATCGCTCCTTTGATTCTTTCGGATAGGAAGGGTTGCTAAAATACTTGTCAAAACCTTTTAACATAGACTTCCGGTTTGTCTCCTAACGCCGAAAGACGGTCCCGTTTTTGGACCGCCAGCCCCGCTGCCTGTTAGAGCCGCTTCGATCAAGAGAAGCGGCTCGGAAGTTCCAGAATCCTGTAGGAATCTTGGAAGAGAGTAGGTGAGAAGCAGGTTGAGCCCCTGTGAGCCCCCAGATAGCTACTGTTTGCTTCTGGGGAGGAAACAGGCACGGCTCCCTTCCAGCTTGCTGAGACTCCGGACAGCGTGGGACGAGTCTGCCTAGCGCAGAACAAGGCGTCAGGAGCAACCTCTTTTTACTGAAAATAAAGCAATTCAAATTACCAGGGTGGAAGAACAACTTGAACCTCAAAACTGCAAGTATTACTAGCCCTGTGATTTATTTCAAAAACGGAAGAGTGAGTGAGTGAAAGTCCTTTGAAAATGGCGCCCAGCTTCAGCGTTAACGAGCTGAGAGTGAGAGTGAATTTCAACTAGTTACAAAGTTGCATTGTTTGTAGCAAGTGGAGGAAGAGAAAAGAAAACTCTCTTTAAAATAAGTCTGATCTTGCTTCAACTTCACCCTTATTCTGATTAAACCTGGGGGGATTTTTTAGAGGACTTTGTGGTGGATGAAAGGGAAAAAGGATTTCTTTTTTTGGAAAAGCCAGCTTACGTGGCAGGATGGCTTCTAAGCAGACCAAACAGGAAGGGAAGGCGGCAGGGGGGGGGGATCCCCCACACGTAAGCCTGAACAGCAGCCTCCCAGCCAGCAGAGCCAGAAAAAAGAGTTTGATTTTGAAAGCTTAAAGGATTTTATTACCCAGGTTTTGGATGAAAAATTTAAAGAATCACAACAGGAAATTAAGCAGGAGATTAAAGAAATTAAAGAGGTGGTGCAAGAAAAGTATGATAAGGTGACTAACAAACTAATGACAGTGGTGACTGGATTATCAGAGGCAATTATTAAAACGGATGCTAAGGTGGAAGAATTTAAATTAGAAATGGATGTCAAAATGAAGGAGACTGATTATAAAATTTCTGATGCTGACAACAAAATGCAGAGATTTGAAAATGAAATTACAATGATGCAGTTCAGGTCAATGGAATTTGCCATAAGGCTGAGAGGCATAAGAGAGAATGATAGACAAGATTTGAGACAGATTTGTTCTGATGCTCTTGCTGTGCTTTTAAAGATTAGTCCTGAAGAGATTTTTTGCAAAATTGATAAAATTTACAGAGTGAATTCGTGGGTGGCCAGACAAAGACAATTGCCTAGAGATGTGGTAATATACTTTACAGACAGAAGAATGAGAAATGATATCTTGCAAAAGTCTTTTCTCTCTACTGTCCAAGTGGAGGGAAAGGAGATAGGAGTTTATAAAGAACTACCACCTAAGATGTTAAAAGATAGAAAGGATTTTGGATTTTTGGTGAATGAACTAAAAAAACAACAAATTCCATTTCGGTGGGATGCCCCAACTGGTATAATCCTGAGGTACAATGGAGAAAGATATCGATTAAATACTGTTGAGAAGGTGGAAGAATTTTACTCTAATGTCTTTAAAAGGAGTTCATCATCCCCACGTACATCTACTGTGTTGGAGATAAAGGAGAGTGACAAGGACAAGCAACTCCAGAAAGAGATGGAAGAGCAGTTTAAGCAGGTGGAGCCAGAGGTAATGGAAATGCAGGGAGCTACAGGAGGTTTTCTGGAGGAGCCCCTGCTAGACCCTCCTTCGAAAATTGTGATTGACCCACCTAAGATTACAAGAGATGTGGCTTTGGATCTAGCCCGGATGGCTGAAGCTAAAGACCAGCGTGTAACTCGAGCAATTTCTAAGCAACTTAAAGAAAAACAACAACAGGAAAGGCCCAAGCCACAACAATATAAGAAAGGAGCCAAGAGCAATATACAAGAATGTGAAGCCATGGGGGGAGCGAAGCCGAAGACTACTGATTCGGAAGATCTTCGGCAATTTTGCTCGTTGCTTCAAAAAAGTGTACATGACGATTAAGATTTTATCTTGGAATGTGAATGGACTGAACTCACCACAGAAAAGGAAGAAATTATTTACATACCTGAGACAATTTAATAATGATATAATCTGTTTACAAGAAACTCATGTTAGAACACAAGATCAAAAATATCTGATAAATTCAAGATTAGGAATACACTTTATAGCTTCAAGTCTGGAAAAAAAGAATGGTGTGGTTATTTATATAAATAAAAGATTGTCAGCTAAAATTATAGAAGCAGATGAAGGTGGTAGGTTTATAGCAATTGAACTGCATACAGCAAGTGGTCCAATTTTAGTGATTGGAATTTATGCTCCTAATCAACAACAGGATAATTTTTACAAAACTTTGCATTCTAAAATATTGCAATGGGATTATAGATCTATCTTAATCATGGGAGATTGGAATGGAGTAATTGATTCAAAAATAGATAAAAAGAGTTCGGCGAAGTCAAGGATTAAACTGCCACAGACATTTTTTGATATGAAAGAAGATTTGGAATTAAAAGATATTTGGAGAATACATAATCCAAAGGAATTGGACTTTACTTTCTTTTCAGATAGACATAAATCCTTCTCTAGGATTGATTTTATTTTACTATCAACCGATTTACTTGTAAAAACAAGAAGAACAAAGATTTTGCCAAGGACTTTAACTGACCATAGCCCGGTATGGATAGAAATTGAGATGGAAAAGAGTGAGAGAAGATCATGGAGATTAAATGAAAATTTGTTTAGATATGAAAAAAATATAATAGAACTCAAAAAGCAGATGAAAGAATTTTTTGAAATGAATTTGAATAAGGGTACCCCTATTGAAATCGTGTGGGATGCGAGTAAAGCGTATATGAGAGGGGTACTCATCCATATGAACTCTAAACACAAATTGAATAGACAAAAGAAAAGATCTGAAATTGAAGCAGAAATAAAGAATAAAGAACAGTTACTTATAAAAAATCCAACAGATGAAAGAACACGAGGAGCTATAAAACTTCTGAAAGATCAATTTCAAATGCTTATGGTGGAACAAACAGCAACAAATTTACAATTTGCGAAACATAACACATTTTGCAACGCTAACAAACCGGGCAGATGGTTGGCTTATACACTAAGGAAGAAGCAGAGTACACGGATTATTGATAGTATTGATATTGGAGGGAAGGAAATTTCTCAACAAAAATTAATTAAAGAAGTTTTTGTAGACTATTACACTAAATTATATGCCAAAGATGACACACAGAATGGACTTATAGAAAAATATCTGGGAAATAAAAGAGTTACAAAAATTACCAATCAACAAAAGGAGAGAATGAATTATCCTATAACAGCCGAGGAGATTATTGCCGCAATTAAACAATTGAAAACAGCTAAAGCTCCTGGGACGGATGGTTTAACTACGGTGTACTATAAAACTTTACAAGCTGAAATGATTGAGCATCTTAAAGATTTATTTTGTAGTATACAACAAGGGGGTAAAATACCCCCATCATGGAAAACAGCTTACATTTCACTGATACCGAAAGAGCAAATAGGTCCTAAAAAACCTGAGAATTTTAGACCAATATCTCTTCTGAATAATGACTATAAAATATTTGCAAAAGTATTAGCCAACAGGTTGATGCCAGTTATTCAAGAGGTGATTCATTGTTACCAAGCGGGATTTATAGAAGGCAGATACATGAAGGACAATGTAAGGCAAGTTATAGACTTATTGGAATATCTTGAGAAGAATAAACAGATCCCTGCAGTGCTGGTCTTCTTGGATGCGGAGAAGGCCTTTGATAGAGTGGATTGGAATTTTCTATTAAAGACTTTAAAAAAGATGGACTTTGGGGATCAATTTATACAGGCGGTTTCAGCAATTTATCAAGAACAAAAGGCACAGATTATTATTAATGGAAGTTTGACAACAGATTTCAATATTGAAAAAGGAACAAGACAAGGTTGTCCGTTATCCCCATTGTTATTTATTTTAACATTAGAAGTCTTGTTGAATATAATACGGGACTTGAGCACCTTGAAAGGAATAGTGATAAGGCAAGAGGACTACAGAATAAGGGCATTTGCAGATGATCTGGTTGTTACCCTAACACAGCCGATGGAATCAATAATCCAGATGAAAGACATTATAAAAGATTATGGTACAGTATCAGGATTTAGACTGAACCAGAAAAAAAACTAAGATGATAGTTAAAAACATGACACAAGATCGAAAACACGAACTTGAAAGCAAGGCAGGTTTTGAGATAGTACCAAAGGTCAAATATCTAGGAGTTCAGGTTGCAGAATCAAATATGAGACTGTTTCAAAATAATTATGAGGTGTTGTGGCGAGACGTACAGAAAGATATGGAGACTTGGAAAAAACTGCAGCTGTCTTTACTTGGAAGAATAGCAGCAGTTAAGATGAACATTTTGCCAAGATTTCTTTTTTTGTTTCAAATGATTCCGGTGCTTAAAAGTGATCAACAATTGAAAGAATGGCAAAGAGGACTGAATAAGTTTGTCTGGAACGAGAAAAAACCGAGAGTGAAACTGAAAATTATGCAAGATGTTCCAGAAAGGGGAGGCCTTAAACTTCCAAACCTACAATTATATTATGAAGCAGCAGCTTTGACCCAAGCAAGTGATTGGTTTGGAAGGAAAAAGACTGGAATATTGAATATAGAAAGTTTTGATCTTGAATTTGGTTGGCATACTTACTTATTTTATGAGAACAAAGTGGATAAAGTATTTAAAAGTCACATACTTAGAGACTCTTTGATGAGAGTTTGGAAGAAGCACCGATTCAAATGGGATTACAAAATACCGTTATGGCTGGATCTTGGTCATATTATGTGGAATACAAATATAATGTCACTCGGGGGGGTTTTATAGAAAGAAGTTCTTTTTGCAGATGCGGGCAGATGGCAACTGAAGACTTTAGAAATGCTGTTGGAAGAAGGGATTAATTTAACTTGGTTACAGTATAATCAACTTCAATTGAGATGGAAAGAGGACCAAAAAATTGGTATAATGATGCATGAGGAAGAATTGGTTAGACATATAAAAGAGAAAGGTCCAATGCATATTAAAAGGCTTTATAATGTTTTGTTCGAAAGGGATTCAGAAACTGAATTGGTTAAAGATTGCATGATCAAGTGGGCACAAAATTTTGCAGAACCAGTGATGTTGGAAACATGGGAAAAAATATGGGTTCAGAATGTTAAATTTACACAGTCGCAGAATTTGAGGGAAAATTTTTATAAAATGTTTTATAGATGGCATTTAGATCCTAAGAAATTGTCGTGCATGTACCCTAATGTTCAACCAAAATGCTGGAGATGTGATTGCCTAGATGCCACATATTATCATGTGTGGTGGACTTGTAAGAAAGTGAAGGCTTTTTGGATAAAAATTTGGTGGGTTATGCAGAATGTTTTAAAGAAAAAAATTCAGTTTTCTCCACAATTGTTTTTATTGGGTATAGTTAAGGGTTTTACATTGGGTGAAACAAAGTTGATATTGTACATGATAACAGCAGCGAGATTACTGATAGGTCAATATTGGAAAAATGAAGCTATGCCTACTATTGAAGAATGGACTTTGAAGATGGCCAGCTTTGCAGAGATGGCGAAGATTTCAGCATACCTAAAAGATCGCTCACAAGAGACTTATGTATGGGAGTGGAAAAAGTGGATAGATTATGTGCAGAATAAATATCAAACTAGGAAATATCAGATAGCCTTTAACTGAAAGTATTATATAGAGATAGAATATTTGAATTTTGTGAAGATGTGAAAAATATACAGGGGGTGGAGGGGTTCAAGTTTTATAAAAAGGGGTTTTTGATTTGGATTATATTCTGTGGAAGTCCGGGGGGGAGGGGTGGGCTGGGGGGGTTAGGGAGGGTTAGGGAGGTTAGGGAGGGTTGGAGGGGGGGAAATTGGGGAGAAAATGTAATTGTAAAACTTTTTCAATAAAAAAAACCTTTTAACATGCATGCCAACAGAGTATTTGGCACGCTCTGAGCCCCTCCCATTCTATCACACTGCCGCTGACTCGTAGCCCCGGAACTTCACGGCCACTAGCGAGAAATGCGACGACTTAACCACCCACACAACCTAACACGGACTTCATTAGGGTAGCCACCCCGAGTCCGAGGGAGTGATCAAGTCCCTCCATCTGCCTTCAAATGAGGCAGGTACAATTCTTTTACAATATACTCACTTAAAAACGCTCCCACTCTGTAGATTCCTGGCCAGGAATTTGTTCAGACCACCTTTCCTACACTGCAGGGTTCTTGGACTCGATCAGAGCTCCGTCGGTCCCATAGGGCTATTGCTGCTGTCTCCCGGAGACGTATCTCCGCGGCGCCTGGAGAATGTTCAGGAGCGACCTCCCGATGGTCCCGAGGGGTCGAAACGGCCCTCAGCGAAATATCGCCTTGCACCTAGTCCCGGCGGAGTCGCCAGCTGTTATAGGAGAAATGACGGAACTAGGCCAAGCTCTTCAATGCAGGAAAGAGTTTATTGTGCAAGGTTCAAACAGTCCAAAGACAGCAAAGGGTCTGAACAATGATGGCCGCTTTTGGCCAGATATTTATACAGTATAAAGACAAAGTTTATTACGAAGAGTGAGACATTTCACACGTAGAGGTTACCCTTTAATCTATCTCTAGGAAAGACATAACAGCCCTTTTCCCACAGGCTCAGGAGCTCAAGACATAATAAAAAGGAGATAAGGGGCTCAAAGGCGCCTCACGAGCAGTAAAGAGGACAGTAAGGGAAGCAGTATTTCTTCTCTAGAATCTACATGACATTTGGGGTGTAATAAACATTAAACAACAGGATGTATCTGTTTAGGGTCAGTTTGCCCTTTTACAATTCTGTACCTACGTCAAATACCGTTTGTCATCTCAGCACCTTGGCACGGAAGAGGCACTTCTGTCTTGTTGCAATCATCTGGCGGGCTCCCCATGAGAGGTCCAGATTAGAGAAGACACAGGACAAGTGTTTCTCGGGATGAGAGAGCCTTGAGCTGACTCCAGACCCCTCTTTTATTATACAAGGGTATAGGGCGTATCAGAAAGCATGATTACAGCTATACATTCTCATATTACATCCGTGATACAAAGGATTTTCTCCATATCTGGACATAACTTTCATATCCTACCATATTACAGTAAATCACATGAATTCTAGGAAAGCGATACCTAAGGCAGAAACAAAACTTAACTCTTGCTATGTTATCATATTTGACTTTGTTCCCAGCATCTTCTTCTGCTAGCCGAGAGGCCCATCTCCCCGTTATCAGAGGTTACCTCAGTCCTCAAGAATGTTCTACAAGGAGATGTCTATGCCTTGCAAACACAGCCTCCATTCTAAATAGAGCCTCTCCAGTGGTCATCTAGCTGAACTCGCTTTTCCTACTCAGATTATTTCGGTGCCAAGCTCCATATACGTGTCCAACCAGCCAGGCCGATCTACACATATACTATGGCCACCTGATTCCCACACTGTCTTGACCAAAGATTTGGATTTCTAATATTTGAGTTTTATCCCAATATCGAATCTTAGCCTGGCTCACCATTCAAGGTGTGAACAGACCATAAAAACCTCGAGGCACTCCAGGCCCTACGGCGTTTGTCACCCAAATAGGTGCGGTGGGCACAGTACTTCCAACACTTTCATTTTACTTTGAAGTACATCCCTGGGGGAAGAAACTTCCTGGCAGATGCATCGTCTAGGATGCTGCAATACAACAGTCACTGGGAGGAGGTGGTGTATGCCATCATTCCCCCTTCACCGCAATGAGCCATGTGGATTTCAGCCTGGCGGCCAGTCATAAACACAGACAAATTGACCCAGACCAAACTACTAATGGACCCTTGGTTCCTGGAGCACTGGACCTTGCTCACTCACTGGGATGGGGTGGCATGGAAAGGCAGTAAATTGTACATGCCCCACTCCCTGAGGCCACAATGTGAATTGTTTTCCAAGGACCTTGCCCAATAACCACAAATACAATTTATCTTTAATTCAAAGGTATTTATTTACACCATGTCTTTTCCTTTCAGGTGCACATCTGGAACTGGACTGGTCAGTCCCTGTGCACGGTCTTATGTACCCTGAAAGCGGAGTCAAGGTAAGGAGGGGTCAAGGGAAGGGCTAGGTGAGGAAGGTGGGGTTAGCCCATGCATTGCCATATACAAAGTTAGGCATTTATTCATAACAAATCCCCCTCTAAATGTCTAACGTTTGGAGTTGGCTCCGTACAATGCACAGCTACTCCTAGTTTTGATGTCAGGTATGTGTGTTGTTTATTTGGTAATGGTTTTGTCAGAATGTCTGCAGTCTGTTCAGAGGTTTCGCAATGTACGGCTCTGATGAAACCTATGTTCGATAACTGTCTGACGTGCTTGTGCTTGATGTCAATGTGTCTGGATCTTTGGCCTACTGCGTCCGCGTTGGAAATGTCTATGGCCATTTATTGTCCTTGTGAATTGTTATTGGATAAGCTGGTTCGGTCCATATGTTGGAAAGTAGATCATCGAACCATACTAAATTGTTAGCCGCTTTTGACAGACAGATGTACTCTGCTTCCGCTGTGGATGTGGCAACCAAATTCTGTTTTCCGGTGTACCAATGTACTGGGCAATTATTGATGAGAAATATATGGGAAAAAATTTGGGTTCAGAATGTTAAATTCACACAGTCGCAGAATTTGAGGGAAAATTTTTATAAAATGTTTTATAGATGGTATTTAGATCCTAAGAAATTGTCGTGCATGTACCCTAATGTTCAACCAAAGTGTTGGAGATGTGACTGCTTAGATGCTACATATTATCATATGTGGTGGACTTGTAAGAAAGTGAAGGCTTTCTGGATAAAAATTTGGTGGGTTATGCAGAATGTTTTGAAGAAAAAAATTCAGTTTTCTCCACAATTGTTTTTACTGGGTATAGCTAAGGGTTTTACATTGGGTGAAACAAAGTTGATATTGTACATGATAACTGCAGCGAGATTACTGATAGGTCAATACTGGAAAAATGAAGATACGCCCACAATTGAGGAATGGACATTGAAGATGGCCAGCTTTGCAGAGATGGCGAAGATTTCAGCATATTTAAAAGATCGCTCACAAGAGACTTATGAATGGGAGTGGAAAAAGTGGATAGATTATGTGCAGAACAAATATAAAATCAGGAAGTATCAGATAGCTTTTAACTGAAAGTATTATATAAAGATAGAATATATTGGGTGTGGAGGGGTTCAAGTTTTTTTTATAATAAGGGGATTTTGATTTGTATTATATTTTGTGGAAGTCCGGGGGGGAGGGGTGGGTTAGGGAGGGTTAGGGAGGCTAGGGAGGTTTGGGAGGGTAGGGGGGGGGGAAATGGGGAGAAAATGTAATTGTAAAACTTTTTCAATTAAAAAAAAAAAAGAGAGAGAGAAATATATAACCAGAGGTACTTTTTCTGCTCTTAGTGTCACCTGCCCAGTCAGCATCTGCATAGCAGGTCAATACAGGTTCTTTGGAACTTGTCGGTTCTAGACATAGGTATGCGTCTATGCTATGTTTCAGATACCTGATTATCCATTTTACACCTTCCCAATGGTATATTTTGGGTTCACTGACATGCCTGGATAACAGGTTTACTGCTAAGCTGATATCTGGCCTTGTCCAATTGGCAATATATAGGAGGGATCCAATGACGGATCTGTACAGAGTGTTGTCCTTAAATGACTCCCCTTCTTTGTGCATATGTTTCAGGAAGTCTGTTTGCATGGGTGTTTCACATGGTTTAGCATCCTTCAAGTTCTAATATTTTTTCCTTTTGTGATACCTTGAACCCATTGTCTGTTTTCTTGATTTGTACCCCTAGATATTTGTTGACTCTCCCTAGGGTCTTGAGTGTGAAATGTTCTCTCAGTTTCTCGGCAAATTCATCACATTTCTGTTTGTGTTGTCCTAAGTATAGAATGTCGTCTACATAAATGAGTGCGTACTCGACTTATGTGCCCTCCCTCTTGACGAAGAGGCAGAGGTCCGCTGAGGTGGCGGTGAAACCCATGTCCCTGAGCGTTTTGGCTAGACACTCATACCATCTTTTTCCCGACTGCTTTAACCCGTACAGGCTTTTGTTCAGTAACCAAGTGTCTCCCTTTTTCGTGTCCTTCCCTGGGGGTGCCCTGACATAGATTTCTTTGTCTAGCTTTGCATGGAGGTAGGCAGTCTGAATGTTGAATTGATAGACTTCTAGGCCTAGGATGGATGCTATTACTAGGGCGCTTTTGACACTTTCTGCCCTAACTGTTGGTGAATAGGTATCCGTGTAGTCGTCTGGATACCTCTGTGCAAACCCCTGGGCCACGAGCCTAGCCTTATAGAGAGTCTTGTTGTCTTCGAGTTCCTTAATTTTGAAAACCCATTTTGTACCTATGAGTGTTTTGTCGGCCGGGACCTTAGAGGGGGTGTACACATTTAGTTTCCTTAGGCTAGCCATCTCCTTCTCCATAGCCTGTTCCCACCTATTTCTCTCTTCCTGTGGCAGACTGATTACTTCCTCGTATGAGTAGGGGGTCATTTTATTTCGGTGTATGGACATAACATAATCCTCAAATCTCTTTGGCATTCTATTTCTGTTGTGTCTTATGGGCCTGTTTGGTCATGCGTCAGTGTCGTGCATGTATTTGGCTTCTTTTTCTGTGACTGCATCTACCTTAATGATGGGGTGGTCTTCCTTCCACCCTTTGGTGACTATCTCTTGGTGTCTAGGTTTGTGCCTTTCTTGTGTTTCTGTTTCCAATGTGGTATGTTTGCCCTTATTCCTTATGTTGTCTGTGTCTTCCTGTCTGATGAGTGTCTCATTGAGATGTATCTTTGACCAGTTGGTGTTCTTGTGGAACACCGCGGTCCTGGATATTTTTTTTTTTTTTTTTAATTTGATTTATATGCCGCCCTTCTCCGGAGACTCAGGGCGGCTTACAATGCTTTAAGCAATAGCCTTCATTCTTTTGTATATTTTATACAAAGTCAGCTTATTGCCCCCACAAACTGGGTCCTCATTTCACCTACCTTAGAAAGGATGGAAGGCTGAGTCAACCTTGAGCCTTGGAGAGATTCGAACCAGCAGAAATTGCAGGCAGCTGTGTTAATAACAGGGTGCACTAAACCCTTGTACTATCAAGGCTCTGATAGGATATGATGAACCTATTGTCCCTGTCGATGAATCTGTACCCTTTTGTGCCGGGCTCATACCCCATGAACCTCAATCTCTTTGAGACCTTGTCTCCCTTTCGCCTCAGCTGTCTGGGGATATGTACATCCGCCGTGACCCCAAATATGTGCAAGTGTGTTATTTTTGGCTTTCGGTCGTACATCACCTCGTAAGGTGTTTTCTCTACTACGCTAGACCAGAGCCTATTCAGTGTGTAATTTGAATAGGTGAGTGCTTCTGCCCAGAATGATTGTCCTAACCCTGCATCCTCTAGAGCACATCTCACCATTGTTTGTAGGACTCCATTCCTTTTTTCTACAACTCCGTTCTGGAATGCGGAAAAAGGAGAAGTCGTGTAATGTATTATCCCGTGCATCTTTAACCAGTTCAAGAAGTCCCTTGACAGGAACTCAGACCCCCTATCCGTCATTATCTGTCTTATTTTTGTATTGTGTTGTGTCTCCACCCTCTTGTAAAATTCCTTAAATTTTTGAAATACCTCGCTCTTATGGTTAATGGTATACACAAAGCCATAGCGGCTGAAGTCATCCATTATTGTCAGGAAGTATCTCTTTTTGTATTTTATAGAGGGCTTCATGGGGCCCACAATGTCCATGTGTACCAGGTGGAAGATGGAGTTGGTGCTGCGGGTGGCCTTCCTAGGTCTAGGTTTGGCCTTTAGTTTAGAGGATTTACATACGGAGCACTCTAAGTAGTTTTTACAGCCTTTTATTTTCAAACCATTGGTACATTCTGTCATTTTTTGGATGACTGGGAAGCTGGCATGACCCAACTTTCTATGTAGCAAGTGGGCACAGTCATCATGAATGGGCTTACCAATTAGCAACTTCCCTCTGTGTGTTATGTCGCGGTTGTGTCTATCTTCAGTGGTGTCATCTTCCTTGTTCCCCTCTATCTTGACTTGGGCATTGGCCTTGTTCTCTGTGCTTTCTAGTTGAGCAATTATACGGGTCTGGCTATTCCCTTTAGGATGGAGGTATGTTAGCCCTCCATCAATGACTATGTTGCCGATGCTTTTCCTTCCCTTGGTCATGTAGGCCTTTCCTTCCTTGAAGGTGGTCTCTATACCCATGTCTTTGCTGAGTTTAAGTGTTGCTAAAATATTGTGGGGTATTTCGGGTATGAGCAATACCCCCTCTATCTTGCCTATCCCGCTTATGAATGTATTTCCTTTTCCTGTCACCAGGACTTTGTTCTGATTGGCTACCTTAATGTGGTAGTTCTCCTCTGTAAATGAAGTCAGTATCTTTCTGTCATGAGTTGTGTGGTTGGTGGCTCCCGAATCAATGAGCCACGCTTCTCCCTCTCTCGTTTGTGGGCGTGTGTGTGTGTTTTCCCCGATCCCATACATGGATCCTGATCGGCTCTCCCTGGAGCTGTCTCTATTTCCCCTTCTGTCCCTTGGGTTGGGGGGGGTCTCTGCATCTATATCTGTTCTCAGGTGGGGATCTATCGGGGAGCCCTGGCCTCCGGCCTTCCCTTTCCTTGCGGTAAGTGTAATCCCTTCCCCTCGAATTTTTGGAACAATCCCTCTTGTAGAGGTTCTTGGAACTACAGGTGAAACATTCTGGGTGGTCTTGGTTCCTGGTTTGGAACTCAACCCTCTTTGTTGGTTTGCTGTCTCTGCGGCTGATGGAGCGGTCCCTCCTTAAACTGCCTTCTGCTATTATTCTGTTTGTCAGTGACTCAAGTGTGAGGTGGCCTAGGCTTATGCTATCCAGCTGCATTATGAAGTTATCCCAGCTAGAGTCCAGGGAGTTAATGACAATGCTTTTCATACTTTCCTCTGATATATCCTCCCCCCTTTGTATCAACTCAGCCCTTGTGGCATTCAGGTTTAATATGTGTTCACCCATGGGAGTTCCTGCCTTGTGTCTAGCTGAGTGGAATTCCCTGGATATCTTGGCTGTGGTGGCAGCGCTTTTACTGTAGAACAGGTTAAATATTTTCTGCTGTATTTCAGATAGTTAGGTAATGGCTAAGACTGGGATATATGCTTGGTGAGATACTTGCTATGACTATATAATAAGCCCTGTGGTGCAAACAGTCTATTTCTAAAGTCCAAAGTTTCGTGTGGGGGTCATCAATTAAAAACGGGAAGATCTGGACTCCGACTGGATGGTCTCAGGGGGAGGGACTGGGGCAGGTCTTGAGAATGTTATCTGGGATGAGTTTGATCCTGTGACCCCTGAGGACGTGGACAGGATTCTGGGTAGACTGAACGCGACCACTTGTTTATTGGACCCGTGTCCCTCCTGGTTAGTGCTGGCTTCTCGGGAGGTGACACGAGGCTGGTTCCAGGGGATTATAAATGCTTCGCTGGGTGAGGGTGTCTTTCCTGCCGCCTTGAAAGAGGCGGTGGTGAGGCCTCTCCTCAAGAAGCCTTCCCTGGACCCGGCAATGTTGGTAAATTATCGTCCGGTCTCCAACCTTCGTTTTGTGGCAAAGGTTGTTGAGAGTGTGGTTGCGCAACAGCTTCCCCAGCACCTGGATGAAACGACGTATCTGGATCTGTTCCAGTCGGGCTTCAGGCCCGGGTACAGCACGGAAACGGCATTGGTCGCGTTGGTTGATGATCTCTGGAGGGCTCGGGACAGGGGGTGCTCCTCTGTCCTGGTCCTGTTAGATCTCTCAGCGGCTTTTGATACCATCGACCATGGTATCATGCTGCACCGGTTGGAAGAGTTAGGGGTGGGAGGCACTGTGTTGCGGTGGTTCTCCTCCTTTCTCTCTGACCGGTCGCAGTCCGTGTTGACAGGGGGACAGAGGTCGACCCCGAGGCCCCTCATATGTGGGGTGCCGCAAGGGTCGGTCCTCTCACCTCTCCTGTTCAACATTTATGTGAAGCCGCTGGGCGAGATCATCCGTGGTTTCGGGGTGGAGTACCATCAGTACGCTGATGACACCCAGCTGTACATCTCCACCCCGGATCACCCCAACGATGCCCTTGAAGTGATGTCCCGGTGCCTGGAGGCCGTACGGATCTGGATGGGGAGGAACAGGCTCAGGCTCAACCCATCCAAGACCGAGTGGCTGTGGTTTCCGACGTCCCGATATAGCCAGTTGACGCCATCACTGACTATTGGGGGCGAATCATTGGCCCCCACGGAGAGGGCTCGCAACTTGGGCGTCCTCCTGGATTCACGGCTGTCTTTAGAAGAGCACTTGACGGCCGTGATCGGGAGGATTTTTTATCAGGTCCGCCTGATTCGCCAGTTGCGTCCCTTTCTGGATCGGGACTCGTTACGCACGGTCACTCATGCCCTCGTCACCTCCCGCCTGGACTATTGTAATGCTCTCTACATGGGGCTCCCCTTGAGGAGCACCCGGAGGCTCCAACTGGCGCAGAGTGCGGGCCGCGCGGGTGGTAATGGGAGCGACATGGCGCTCCCATGTAACACCTCTCCTGCGCGAGCTGCACTGGCTCCCGGTGGTCTTCCGGGTGCACTTCAAGGTTTTGGTTACCACCTTTAAAGCGCTCCATGGCTTAGGGCCTGGTTATCTACGGGACCGCCTACTACCACCAATAGCCTCCCACCGGCCAGTACGCTCTCATAGAGAGGGACTCCTCCGGGTGCCGTCAGCCAAACAGTGTTGACTGGCGGCCCCTAGGGGGAGAGCCTTCTCTGTGGGGGCACCTACCATCTGGAATGAGCTCCCCCCGGAGATACGGAGGATCCCGGATCTGCGCTCCTTCCGCCGTGCTGTGAAGACCTTTTTATTCCATCAAGCGGGCTTGGCCTGATCTCTTCCCTTTTTAAATATGTAAATTTTAATCTGTTTTTAAATTATTGGGGGTATTAATTTGATTTTATCGGGTTTTTTAAATTTTGTGTATTTATGTATTTTATTGTTGGCTGTTCACCGCCCTGAGTCCTTCGGGAGTAGGGCGGTATACAAATCAAATAAATAATAATAATAATAAAAAAACAACATGTTCTCCCTTAAGAATAAAATCTGGAGTTGATGATTCCACTGCATGAGGTTTGATCCATCTAATTTAAGAGTGGGAAAGTCAGTTGGTAAATTTACTGAGCTGTGTGGCAAATTACTCACAGTCTGTTGCTGTCCATGGTATCTCAGGTGAGGGAACTCACAATATGGCTTGGGGATGCAGTTTGCGACTCTGTATGGACTTTTTTTTTTTTTAATTGAAAAAGTTTTACAAATACCAATTTTTCCCCATTTCTCCCCCCCATCCCTCCCTAACCCCCCCATCCCTCCCCTCCTCCCATGACTTCCCCAAGGTGAAATCCGTCCACATTGTATTATAACATGCTTTACCACCCCTCTATTCTCCCCCCTGTGCACCATACATTTCTACATAACAATAAACTATATTGCCCCCTATATACTATACATTTCTACACAACATTCAGCTAAAAGCTATCTGGTACTTCCTAGTTTGATATTTATTCTGCACATAATCTATCCATTTCTTCCATTCCCATACATAAGTCTCCTGAGTCCGGTCTTTTAAATATGCTGATATCTTCGCCATTTCTGCAAAACTGGCCATCTTCAAAGTCCATTCTTGAATTGTAGGCATATCATCCCTTTTCCAATATTGACCAATCAATAACCTAGCTGCTGTCACCATATACAATATCGATTTTGTTTCACCCACTGAAAAGCCCTTAACTATACCCAATAAAAACAATTGAGGAGAAAATTGAATTTTTTTCTTCAAAACATTTTGCATAACCCACCAAATTTTTATCCAAAAAGCCTTTGCTTTCTTACATGTCCACCATATATGATAATATGTAGCATCTAAGCAATCACATCTCCAGCATTTTGGTTGAACATTAGGATACATGCATGACAATTTCTTAGGATCTAAATGCCACCTATAAAACATTTTATAAAAATTTTCCATCAAGTTCTGCGACTGTGTGAATTTAACATTCTGAACCCATATTTTTTCCCACGTTTCCATCATAACTGGTTCTCCAAAATTTTGCGCCCATTTTATCATACAATCTTTAACCAATTCATTTTCTGAATCTCTTTCTAACAAAACATTATAAACCCTCTTGATATGCATTGGGCCTCTATTGTCAGGTTTCGGTGCTATCTTGAATAAACTTCATTCTCCAGTGCAAACTGTCTAATGAATCATTTTTATTTTAAGAATAGCAATATCCAACATTTCTGATTCAAATTGCAGCCAAACTGGCCCCTCCTTCCAACCCCCTCCTCTTCCGCTCTCCAACCCCAATGTCCCATTGGCCATCATACAGATCCATCTCTACATCCCGGCACGTTCTTTTCACAGGAATGTAGCCCCCATCCTCGTCTCCCAGGAAACACTATCTGTAACATACAAAACTAGGTAAAAGTTCATCTTGTTATGTCAGCGCTGGAAGAAAGCCTAATTTGGAACGCTGACATCCGGCCCCTCTCCCTTCACTTCTGCGACATCACCTATCCCATAGGGAAAACACAACAAGATTAGTCTCATCAGCCCCTCCCTGGCTGTGCACCCCCCCTCCCGGCTTTCCCGGGTGGTCTGCATGGAATTTTGCTATAAGGCGATCAGCTTGAATGTTTGCGCTCTTCACCCAGGAAGCCTCTGACAATGGGTAACCCTTCCATTTAATTAAGTACTGAAGGCGCCCCCTGTGCCATCTTGAATCAAGAATCCGCTGCACTTTGTAGTGCGTTTGGCCCCCAACAACCAGGGGCCCAGGGGGTTCACGTGGCGTTGGCCTTAAAGTAGACCCTACTACAGGTTTTAGAAGGCTACTGTGAAAAACGGGGTGAATTTTCCCCAAAAGCCGTGGCAACTGCAATTGCACTGTAACGGGGTTGATTATTTTTATTATAGGAAATGGTCCTATAAATTTTGGGCCCAATTTCCTGCTCGGGAGTCTAAGTCTCAAGTACTTGGTGGAGAGGTAAACTTTCTCTCCCAGCTGAAATGGTCTTTGGGGAGTTCGGTGCTTGTCTGCTTGTTCCTTATAAAATTGAGCCGCCTTTGCCAGCGCCCTCTTAATATTTTCCCAAGTTTGTCTCAACATTGCCATCCAGTCGGTCAAACTGACTGAGGAAGGGGGCTCCCTCGGGTATTCTGGCATGGGAACAAAATCCATGCCACTCACTATTTTGAACGGGGTTAGCCCCGTGCTGCTGTGGACAGCATTATTATATGCAACCTCCGCAAAAGATAGGAGGTCTGCCCAATTGGACTGCTGGTAGTCGACGTAGCATCTTAAATACTGTTCTATCATAGTGTTCAGTCTTTCTGCCCCCCCATTGGTGCTCGGGTGAAATGCTGAGCTGAGTCCTTGGGATGAACCTATGGATCGTAGGAACTCCCTCCAGAACTTTGCTGTGAACTGGACCCCTCTGTCGGAAATGATTCTCCTGGGGACTCCATGTAGGTGGTAAATGTGTTTCAGGAACAGTTTGGATAACTGACGGGCTGAAGGCAGTCCACTACAAGGAATGAAGTGTGCCTGTTTGGAGAATAAGTCTATTACAGTCCAGATCACTGTATTTCCACTGCTCCTCGGTAGGTCTACTATAAAGTCCATTGCAATCTCCTCCCATGGTCTTGTTGGCTCAGCTACTGGTTGCAACAATCCAGGCAGGCACCCTGGCCTTGTCTTCATCGTGGCACAAATGGTGCAGCTTTTTACATAACTGTCTACGTCCTTTCTCATGTGTGGCCACCAGAACTGCCTTCGTACTAGGTGCAGAGTCTTTAGGAACCCGAAGTGTCCTGCTGGTTTAACGTCGTGGCTCCTCTTGAGAATCAGGATGCGTAAACTCTGTGGGACATAGAGCTTTGTCCCCCTCCATGCTAGTTCATCTCTTTTTGTCAAGAGATGTTGATTGTCCCGATACCAGGGATCGGTCAGCGTTTCATTTTTTAATTTTGCAGTTAAGTCACTTGCAAGTTGGCCTTGCTGGTCACGTCGTTGCCGTCTGGTGATCACTTGGGCCGCAGCTTGGGTGGAGGGGATGATGGCATTCACTACCTGCTCCCGCTCACTGTTGTATTGGGGCATCCGGGAGAGGGCATCAGCCAGGAAATTTCTCCCTCCTGGGATGTGCTTAAGCTCGAAATTGAAACGATTGAAGTATTGTGCCCACCGCACTTGCCTGGGCGACAGTTTTCGTGGGGTTTTTAGAGCCTCTAGGTTTTTATGATCAGTCCAGACTTCAAATGGTTTCTGGCCTCCCTCTAGAAGGTGCCGCCAGGTCAACAAGGCCCACCTTACTGCAAACGCTTCCTTCTCCCACGCCGCCCATCGCCTCTCCGTATCGGTGAGTTTGCGGGAGGTGTAGGCGCAGGGTTGTAGATCACCTTGGTTGTTCTTTTGGAGTAACACGGCTCCTACTGCCACATCACTTGCGTCTGCTTGGATGACAAAAGGCTGTTCCGGATCCGGGTGTTTTAAGACAGGTTCTTTCGCGAACAGTCCTTTTAGCGTCTCAAATGCCTGTTGGCAGGTCAGGTCCCACTGTAGGGGTTGTCCCGGGCGAGGTTTCATCGCTGGGCTTCCTGTCTTTAGGAGGTCCGTCAAAGGTTTGGCAATCTTCGCGAACGAGGGGATGAATTGTCTGTAGAAATTCGCAAAGCCTAGAAAACTTTGCAGTTGTCTGCGGGTGCGAGGGGGCTGCCATTGTAGAACTGATTGGACCTTGGCTGGGTCCATCTCTATCCCCTCATTTGATACTCGGTAGCCCAGGTAGTCTAGCCATGATTGGTGGAAATCGCATTTTGGCAGTTTGACATATAGGTTTGCCCGTAGCAGTTTTTTCAGTACTTGGCGGACGAGGGGTATATGTTCGTCTATGGTCTCCGTGTAGATAAGAATATCATCCAGGTAGACGAGGACCCCTTTGTAAAGGTGTTCATGTAAGACTTCGTTTATTAACTGCATGAATACTGCCGGGGCTCCTTGCAATCCAAAAGGCATTACTTTAAACTGGAAACTACCCAGGGGGCAGTTGAATGCTGTTTTCCATTCATCTCCTGCCTTTATGCATACTCGGTAATAAGCTTCTCGAAGGTCTAGTTTGGTGAAAACCTTCCCTTTAGCTAGGTGGGCTAACATGTCTTTCATGAGGGGGAGGGGGTACAAGTTGTGTACGCAAACAGTGTTGATACTTCGAAAGTCGACCACCAGTCTCATGGAGCCGTCCTTTTTCTCTTTAAACATGACCGGCGCCGCTACCCTTGGTTTCACTGGCTCAATAAATCCCCTTTGTAAGTTTTTGTCTATGTAGTCCCGCATTTCCTGCATTTCTCGGGGCGTCATGGCATACATTTTAGGTTTGGGTAGTTTCGCTCTTGGGATAATCTCGATGGCACAATCGGTCTCGCGGTGGGGGGGCAGAATGTCACACTCGGCCTCGCTGAATACCCCCGCAAGGTCTTGGTACTCCCTTGGGATCTGGTTTGTGTTACAAGCGGTGGTGGGTGCGGCTGCCAATTGCTTTGCTGCACCTTCTGGGAGGGACCCTTGTGTTGGTGGTGTTTTCTTCTGTAGTGGAGGGCTGCTTTGGGGTTTCAGCGTGGGAGGGAATTCTTCTGGTCGGGGCGGCAGGGGTTGGGGCCCCTTTGCTATTCTCAGCCTGCGGGTTCCCTCTTGCCACCAAATGATTGGGCCCCATTTGTCGAGCCATGAGAGTCCCAATATGACTGGTTCTGTCATCTTGGGGGCTATTATGAAGCGGATCGTCTCCCAGTGATCTGCGAGTTCTAGTCTCACAGGTTCAGTCAAGTGTGTGGCGTACGTTCCTCCCACTAGGGACCCATCAACTTGCTCGAAGCGAATTGGTTGTTTGAGCTGTTTAGCTCGGATTCCCAATTTTAGAACTGTGGGTAGGTTGATTAGGCACCGTGTGCTACCCGAGTCTATTAGGGCTTGGAAAGTCTCTTGGGCCCCTGTTTTGGGGGCTGTTAGGCGTATGGGGAAAAGAAAAGGATGGACGGGTCCACTCACCATCGGGTCATCCTCGCCTTCGTCTTCCGTGTCATAGGGTTTGGGGAACTGATCTCCCTCATCTGGGATTCCTCTGGTTTCAGTCAGATGAGCGAAAAACTCAGGGATTTGGGGAGCTTCCTGCGGTACGTGGGTGATGCGCTTGGGCCCTCGTTCCGGTCGTGCTTTGGGCGGTGGAGCTGGTCCCGGTCTAGGCGTTCCACATCTTGCTGCTATGTGGCCGCTTCCCCCACATCGGTAGCATTTCAGTGGGCTCCGTGGGGCAGTTGGTCTGTATGAGGGCTGTGATGTTGGGGTTTCTCGTCTGTTGAGTGGCCCCTGGTCTGGTCGGCCTCTCTCCTTTCCCTCTGGTGGTTTTGACGTGTCACTCGCCCGCAGCCCTCTGTCGACTTTTATCGCTACCCGGAACCATTCAGCGAGTCGGTTTGGGATGTCACGATAGGCAGTCACTTGGGAAATTCTTTTATCTAGGCTTGTTCTAAAAAAATACACCAGCAATCGCTCTGGTAGGGGAGGCAGTGTCCCAATGACTCTCCTGAATTCACGGATATGCTCTCTGATAGGCTTCCCCCTCTGCATTAGGTTTCTGAGCTCGTCTTCCAAATAGGGGTCCTCCTCCTCCTCCTCATAACGGGCTCTCAATAGTTGCAAGAACCCATCCGCATTTTGTAGCTGGGGGGCCCTGTATTTGTAGAGTGATGCTGACCACCTCTTTGCTTCTCCCTCCAGCCCTTCCGAGATGGCATTCACTAGGGCTCTGGGGAAAGGGTAGAGGTGTCCGAACCGCTCTATGTATATCTCAGCTGAATCGAGGAATTGGGCGAGGTTGTCTGGGTCACCATCGAACTTCCCTCTGAACTGGGGTGGCTCCTCCCTCTCTGCCCTCTCCTCTCTGTGCTGAGCTCTGTAGGGCCAGCCTTGGTGTTGATAGTCCTCTGCCTCGTCTCTCATCCTGGGGTGGGGAGGTGCTGCCTTGTCTGGGCTTCGCTGCCATTCCCATCCCCAGCTTGCCCTTCCCAATTCACTTAGGGGTTTTCCTTTATCTTTTACATCTGCAAAAGGAAATTCCGCCTCTAAGGCTTTTGGCACAGTCCCCGGGTACTTATCTGCCTCATGTTTCTTTGCTTGAAGTTCTGCGGGGAGGGAAGGCGGAGAAAGTTGAACCTTTGTATTTTCCAAGTTGGCTGGAATCACGACCGCTTCTGCTCCTCCCGTTTCTTGAAGCAGGCTTTCCTCCGAGAGCTTGGCTTCAGCCATAGTCCGTCCGACCAGATGTCTGGGAAGGAACGGGATGATTTAAACTCAGCCAGCCTGGATTTGGAGGAGAGTTTGGCTGTCTGTCAGGTTTCGGTGCTATCTTGAATAAACTTCATTCTCCAGTGCAAACTGTCTAATGAATCATTTTTATTTTAAGAATAGCAATATCCGACATTTCTGATTCAAATTGCAGCCAAACTGGCCCCTCCTTTCAACCCCCTCCTCTTCCGCTCTCCAACCCCAATGTCCCATTGGCCATCATACAGATCCATCTCTACATCCCGGCACGTTCTTTTCACAGGAATGTAGCCCCCATCCTCGTCTCCCAGGAAACACTATCTGTAACATACAAAACTAGGTAAAAGTTCATCTTGTTATGTCAGCGCTGGAAGAAAGCCTAATTTGGAACGCTGACATCTATCTTTTATCTACGACTCTGTATGGACTTGTATTTATGTTCTCCTCTTCTCTTCTTGCAGGGGCCGATTGAGCATGCGTGAAGCCTATTTCGCGCCTGTAGTTGGTGGGTGAGTAGCTTGCTGTTGCTGCTCTTAGGCCTCAGCCTAGGCCTACGGTTGGGGGTTCGGATTCACCCCTGGGGTATCCGGCTTCGTCCCTGGAGGCAGGCATCCATCAATGGGTGGCTGGATCCCTGCTGGAAGCTGGAGAGAGGTGGGGAGGCGAGGAGGTCGTAAGTCGAGGACTTCTGGGGTTCGGCGGCGCGGCGGCAGCAGCGGCGGCAGCGGCGATGAGTGGTCCTGATCCCTGGTCGCTGGTCCCTGGATGTGTGAGGAAGCCTGGCGGAGGTCGCATGGAGGGTGAGTAGCCGGCGTGTTCCTCTTCCCTCGGGTCTCGTGTTGCTGGTGCAGTGGGTGGTGAGTTCAAGTCCTGCCATCGGCGTGTCTCGTGTGCGATCAGTGCTTGGCGATCGCCCTCGCGGTGTGTGTTCCTCGGGTGGTGGAGCTGGGGCGATGCATCGGCATCGATGGCCCCACCGTAGTCCCCTCGGCTCGTGGTTGTGGCTGGCACTAGGGGGTCGCGTGCAGGGCCGGTTGCCGCTGCTGGAGTCCCATGCGTTTTTCTGGCTTCGAGCTCGGCAGGCGAGCTCCTGATGTTTTGGTATCTTCTTTCTGGGTTGTCTTTGGTTGTTCCCCCATTTGTTTTGGGGTTTCTTTCGTTTTGCGCCATTAAATTTGAATCTCGGCTCCCTATTGGTGAGGAGCATGGCACAAAACTGGAGCCGTTTAAGTCCTGGGTTTCTGCCAGGGGGTATCTTTCTCTTACTGGTCTGGCAGTCTTGTAGTCTTGTTCTTGGGAGCTCATCGCTGCCCTGTGGTCATCTAGCAGGTCCCGGAGTTTCGCAAGGAGTTCCCCTTTGCTGATGGAGGCCTCCATCATTCTTTGTATGGTCTCTCTTAGCTCATCCCTCTCGGGCGATTCATCCCTTGCGTACCTGGCTGCATTTTCTCGTGGCCTCACGCTCCTGTCTGTCTGGTCCAGGTCTCCCACTTCCATGGCAGTTGCAATTCTGGCTGTGGCGCCTTCGGATTCCTGCAGCTCTGCCATTAGTCTGGTGATGGACCTCGTGTTCATTCTTCCTTCCATTTCAGGGTAAGTTGTATTTCAGATATTATTCCTGGGTTATTGGGCATAACCATCCTCTGCTACCATCTTGTGAATTGTTTTCCAAGGACCTTGCCCAATAACCACAAATACAATTTATCTTTAATTCAAAGGCATTTATTTACACCATGTCTTTTCCTTTCAGGTGCACATCTGGAACTGGACTGGTCAGTCCCTGTGCATGGGCTTATGTACCCTGAAGGCGGAGTCAAGGTAAGGAGGGGTCAAGGGAAGGGCTAGGTGAGGAAGGTGGGGTTAGCCCATGTATTGCCATATACAAAGTTAGGCATTTATTCATAACGCACAAGTGCTACAGAGGTGCCACGACGTGAAACAGGCTGGACACTTCGGATTCCTAAAAACCCTTCATTTAGCCAAAAGGCAGTTCTGGTGCCCAGGATGCCACATGACATAGAAGACTACGTCAAATGGTGCCCAGTCTGCATGACCACAAAACCCTGTATAGGGAAGCCCCCTGGCCTCTTACAGTCCATGGCCGACCCAACCAGGCTGTGGGAGGAGGTAGCCATGGACTTCACTGTGGAGCTGCCAGAGAGCAATGGCCAGACCGTCATATGGACGGTCATCGATCTATTTTCAAAACAGGACCATTTTGTACCCTGCCTTGGCTTGCCGTCAGCACGGAAGTTGGCTAAACTGTTTCTGTTACATATCTATCACCTCTATGGCATGCCACAGAGGATCACTTTGGATCGGGGGGTCCAATTCATGGCCAAGTTCTGGCAGAAATTCGTCCGGGTGCTAGGGTCATCCCAGGGGTTAAGCTTGGCATTCCACCTGAGTACTAACAAGCCAACACTATAGTGGAATGATATCTTAGGTGCTATGTCACACACCTTGCAGGGGGTGTGGGGAGCTGTGAAAATGGCATTGCGGAAAGCCATGGAGACCCAGAATGTGCAGGCAGACAAAAAATGAGTTCCACAGAAGCCGTTCCAGGTGGGGGAGAGGGTGTACCTGTCAACTAAGTATTTAAAATTAAAGGTCCCCTGTCGGAAACTGGGCCCAAAGTTCCTGGGCCTGTTCCCCATTGTGTGGGTAATTAATCATGTAACGATGGAGCTAAATTTACCCCAATTGTTGGGTAAAGTGCACCCAGTATTTCACAGCAGTCTGCTGAGGCTGGTAAGGGAAGCCCACAATCGGTCACCAGCAGTCCTAGTACCTGACCCTATGGAGGTGGGGGGGAGAGACCCATTATGAGATTGATAGGGTGTTAGATTCCCGAGAACATCAGAGTTGGCTGCAGTATCTGGTTCGATGGAAGGGGTATCCCCTCACGGAAGCCTCATAGGTGGCAAGTAGGGATATTCAGGCAGGCCGACTGATTACCAAGTTCCATAAAATGCATCCCCACAAACCCGGGGTGGGGGGGATTTGGGAGGTCAAATGTGATAATTTGTCGCCATAGGTACTCACTGACTCTACTTACTGTCTTCCAGGTGCGGACCTGGTAGAGGGGAGCTGCCTGTCAAACCCTGAAGCCTGGGGTTTGCCATACCGGGGCGGGGTGGAGCACTAGTGATGGGAGGTGTTGGAGAGCTGGAAAATGCAGCAACGGAGCACCGGTGATGGGGGGTGTATGAGAGGCTGCAGCGGCAGCTGTTCTGGCCCAATGATCAGCTGTTCTGGGTCAAGGAACAGTCAGGCAGCATCCCACCGGGCAGGCCAAAACACAACTGACAATGGGGCGAGGCCAGTGCTGGTGGAAGGGCGTGGCTTGCCTAAATAAAACTGCATCTTTGCATTTTGCTGTTTTGCTGCTGCTAGAACTCATTGTGTGCCAGAGTCTGACTAAATAAAGCCAGTTAGCCTCCAAGCGAGTGGCGTCTTAATACAGGTTTAGGTCCGGAGGTCGGACCTTTGAGAGCATTTAGTCGCTGATTTTTTACCAACTCATCTCCAATCTAGCATTTCCCATCCAGGCTCAATCTTGTTAGCTTTCAAAAGTACTCTGGAAGGATTTTCTGGCCTTCTGTTGCCCTCCTCCTCCCCAGCAAGGCACTTCTTAAATAGGGTGGCATTACCTTCAGAACTGGCATAGCATCCACTTGGAAGCCAAAAGACCAGCGTAAGTGTTGTGAGTATCTTGAGAGAATCCATGGGATGGGATTTTGTCTGGCTGTGGGGAAAAGTGCAGGCCAATTGGTTATTCCATAAGGCGAACATTAGTAATAAGAGCCCTGGTGGCACAATGGTTAGAATCAGAGGTGGGCTGCTGCTGGTTTGCACCAGTTTGGGGGTACCAGTTGTTAAGATTCTGCACAGTTCAGCGAACCAGCAAATGCCACCACTTGCTGGCTCCGCCCACCCCACCTGCCCCGCCCACCCCACCCCTCCTAGTCACTCCTTATCTTGCCTCGCCTGCCTTGGCCGATGCCTAGAGTCACGCCTGAGGCATAGCTGCTGCTGCTCTCTGGTTCCTTTGCTTGCCTCGACTAGGCATCCCAGCTGATCTCTGCCTGGTGAGTCTTCCTTCACTGCCTCCCATGTAGTCCCGGCAGCCCAGCTTGCTTGCCTGACTTCCCTGCAGCCTCCCATGTGGCCCAGCTACCTGCCTGTCTGGTGAGCCTTCCTTTGCCTGTTTGCCGGCGCGAACAGCCTGTTACAGGCCAAAATGGAGAGTCCCTGGCCCCCAATCCGCCCTCCCAGGCCCCATCCGGGCCTTCCTAGGGTTCCCCCGGCCTCTTACAGGCCGAAATGGAGGGACCCTGGGCCCAATCCACCCTCCCCACCCTATTTCCCATGGCTTTATACTTACTTTTTGAAGAGCTGCAGAAGAGGCTGAGCCACATGGCAGAGAAGCCAAGTCTTTTATTCAGAAGCCGGTGAAGCTGTAAGAACGTGAGATGTAAGGAAAACAGCTTTCCCCATCTGAATAAAACACTTCAGCTTCTCTGCCATGAGGGCCTGCAGGCTTAGTTTTTACCCAGTCTGGTAAAGGCTTAGTTTGGGCCCAGTCTGCTTGCTGTTGACAGGCTAGTTCGAATGAGCAGCTTCAGGGATTGGGGCATGGCAACCAATCAACAAGGGCCTTGCAGTTCAGCCCAATGAGACAAAGGAAGCTACATCCCCTTTCATTGGCTGCTGCTGTTGTTGCCTCAATCCCTGAAGCAGGAAACTGCTGTGGCCCAGTCCAGGCCTAGGCCTGCTGGCCACATGGCCCCAGCCTAATTCTTTTACTCAGAACCTGGTGAAAATGTTTTCCTTGGATTTCATGTTCTTACAGCTTCACCATCATCTGAATAAAACACTTTGGCTTCTCTGCCAGTGGGTCAGCCTCTTCTGGACCTCTGGAGATCTTCAAAAAGTAAGTAATAAAATAAATTGCATGATTAACTTTTCCATTATTTTCAGTGGGAAGTAAAGGTAATTAAGTTAGCATGAATGTAGCCTATTAAGATTATGTTTAAAAATATAAAGGAACTATATGTTAAAAATGTCCCTGATTTGCAACTAAATCTTTTATGTCCATCCTTTGATTTTTGTAGCAAATTGTACATTTTTATTTTGATAAAAGAAAAGTGAATATTTATTGAGAATCAATCTGTTTCTTCAGAGTAGTTCCTCTCTCACCATCCTCTAAAGCTCTACTCCTTAACTGATTTTTCTTAATAATTTGTCTATTTAGAACAACATAAAGGAAGCAGAAAAAAAGGCAACAGAATTCCTAAGGGAGCAAAATCTCTACAGCTATATAGAGACCCTACAGTGGTTTCTAAAGTGGTCTTATTACCACACTAAAAAGCTAATACAATGACTTTAAAATACAACTATTACTGTTTCCAAAAAATATATACCAGTACTTGCTAAAATTTTAGAAGGTACCTATGTTAACAGATAGCTGCTTCCATTAGCAGAAGAACAGCTTCCAATATAGGGGGGAATAATCACAAATCCAGCAAGTTTTTATATTTTCTTGAGAGTCTGTGTCAGGTGTGCCTCCTTTCAGTACTCAAGAAAGAAAAACCCCGACTCCATTTTCATAGAGAAAGGTACTTTTACTGAGTATGAACTGAATGCAACCAAAGAAAAGCAAGGTCTGAGGCAATAGGCACGAAAATCACATATAGAAAGCATCCTTAACACCCTCCCCCCAATTGTCCAGTCAGGATTATTCAATCCACATCCCCCCACGGGGTCATGTGTGGTGCAGCTTCAGATGGTGCCATCCTCCTGGTATGCCACGACAGTTGACCTTGAGTGTTTATCAGCGTTCTTCCCAGCTGCATAGAAAACACTGAAGAGGGACTTCCAGTTGAGGTGTGGATCAAGGTGACACAAGGAAGGAGAGCTCCGTATCCCGTGTCGAATTTCCAGTGTTTCGGTGCCCGTTACGGGGAAAATCGGTCTTGGTGTGGACCGGTAGAAAGAGGGTGACTTCGGCGGAGCTGGTGTGGAGAGGTGCGGTCTCCCGCCGCACCAAGAAGAACCCTCATTTCGAACATGGAAGAAGACAGCCGGCATGGCCGACCCAGAGATCTAACGCCCCAAGTGTAAAAATCGGGAAGTGAAAGAGTGAGTACGGGGTGAAGATTGGAGGTGCGAGCAGGAGATTAAAACGTTAGAAACAGTGCTATAGACGATAACTGCGAGGAGGTGATAAATCCTAGAGTCCAGAGGAGCAGCTGAGGGAAAGGGAGACTCGGAAAGGTGCAGACGGCAAACAGCGAGGGGAGCGAAGTGACGCAGCGAAACCTGTCCTGTTGGATATATACGGAGGAATAGAAAAGGGACGTTTGAAAGAGTGAGCATTCTGAAACTTGGAGAACAGAAGCGATCTGGAACAGGACGTTGGTTTGCCTTCTAATAAAGCTGCACCGACAGAGAAGGACGATATAGGCAATAACAAAGAGGGACAAAGGGAAACTGCAGGGCTGAGATCGCCATTTTGGACGGTGAGAGTGAAAGACTCTGAACTCTGTTTTTTTTCAGTTTTATAAAGAAGATTCCATTCAATTTAGATTTATAACTGTTGGTGTTGGAGAGTTGCCAGAGTGGGACTGGTGTCAACCATAGTGGAACTTTGCACTGATTAATCCCTGAAAGGAAAATTCCTATATATATCTTATATATAATAACTATTTATATATTTATTTATTAGTCACTACTATTTAATAACTATAAATTATTATTAATTATTTATTAGACAATCAAATTAAACTATAACCAAGTTATATATAATTTTTTAGTACTGTCTACATGCTATAATATTTTGTCTGTTGCTTCCTTATATGTACTTTGATTAAGATCTTTATTAATACCAAGCCAGTTAGAAAATTAATTAATTAACCTGCCTAGAGATATAATATTATAATATTTTAGTACAAGTTAGTATAATTCCAAAGTATTTATTGCACCTATAACACTTTATAATATCTATAGCCTATTGAACAGGGGAAGGATTTTCATTAAGACCAAGATTAAGATACAGTTCGTCTGAGAATCAACTAGAGTGATATATAATAAATTAGCTAAAATATAAATTGTAAGTTATAGATTGAGATTTTATATTTGAATAAAATAGGAATAGAATATACTTAGACTTATTTAAGAATATTAGCAATTAGTAGTTTACAAAACTGAGCTAGAAGCGGATGCTGATCTGGGAAAGAATAGACAGAATTCTAGAAAAACAATATAAAATTTTGAAGGAAATGACATCCACCACAGTAACCACAGTAAAATCAGGAAAGAAGGTCACCTCAACACCAATTGGATTAACGGCTTCCCCAGCAACACAAAAGACTTTAGAAGGGATGTTTTCGACTGAAAAGCAAACCTCCACCATGAGTATGCAGACTGTCCAGACTACATTAGCGACAATACAGGAGACTATGTTAAAAATGCAAGAGTGCTTGTCTAGAAACCATGAGGAAGCCAGGAGAGATCTGGACGAAGTCAAAAAATCGGTCAAAGAGGATATACAAAAATTAGATGAAAAAATGGACTCTATTCAAGAGATAATACAAAAAAATGACCAAAGGATCACGGCCATAGAAAAAAACCCAGAGCAAACAGAAGAGAAGCTAGAACTATTAGATGAGAAAATGACAGGCCTCAATAAAGAGCTTGAGAATATGGTGGCACAGTTAGAGATGGAGAGAGCGGCATTCTATCTAAGGTTCCAAAATGTGAGAGAAGAAAGAGATGAGGACCTAACCCTAGTAATGGCCGAAATGATTGCAGAAGCTCTGCAGCGAGATAAAGATGAGATTATTAATGAACTGGATGAAGTATTTAGAGTACATACGAACTACGCGAGACAACACAAACTGCCAAGAGAGGTCCACGTACGATTCGTGCGAAGGAAAGTCAGAGACATCATCTTTAAAATAACAAAAGAAGAACCAATGTACTACAAACAGAAAGAAATAATAACATTAAAACAAATACCAAAAAGAATTAGAGAATGGAGAAAGGACTATGGATTCCTCACAGCGTTACTAAATAGAAAACAAATATTACTTCGATGGAAAATACCAGAGGGAGTATTGGTCACATGGCAGGGGAAAAAGATAAAAGTTGACTCTTTAGAGAAGGCACAAACCCTACACGACCAGGTGATAGAATTAGAAAGAAAAAATGGCAGAAGAGAAGAATTGGAAAAGAGAATTAAACTAAAACAAAGACGAGAAGATCAAGAAACCCCATGTGAGGAGAGTATTAAGGAAAAAGAAAAAGAAGAAGAGGGGGAAATTCGAGAAGAAGAAGGAGTAACGACAAGAGCACAAAACCAAGCTAAGAAAAAGGACAGGAAGTAAAGGAACAAAAAAGAAAAAGACCAATTCTAAAGAATGAACCGGAATCTTAAAATTATATCATTAAACATAAACGGACTTAATTCGCCAGCCAAAAGACATCAAATATTTAGGAAATTAATCAAACAAAAAATAGACATTGTATGCCTTCAAGAAACCCATATAAGAAAACAAGATGAAAAATTTTTACAATGTAAAAAATTAGGGAAATTATTTGTATCCTTAGCAGACGAAAAGAAAAGAGGAATAGCAGTTTATGTTAATGAAGAGATAGAAAGTAATTTGAAATATGTAGACAAGATAGGAAGAACCCTGATGATTGAAGTAAATGTTAAAGGTAAAAATGTGTTGTTAGTGGTTGTATATGCGCCAAATAGTGAACAAAAAGAATTTTACCGAAAACTGCATGAAAAGATAATAGAACAAAATATAGAAAATGTATGTTTGCTGGGGGATCTTAATGCAATTGTGGACCCAAAAAAGGATTATAGGAGCGATCAGAATAATAAAAAAAGAGAAAAATTTGCTGTCAAAAACATTCTTTAATTTATTTATTTATTATTTATTTATTTATTTATTTTATTCAATTTGTATACAGCCCTTCACCTAGTGGACTCAGGGCAGTGAACAGCCAGAACTAAAACACATACCAATACAAAATTTAAAATTATTAAAAGAATTACATACTTTGGCCCAAATTTAAAACAATTCGAATTAAAACCCATTGACAGATTAAAAGCTAAAAAGCTAAAAAACTAAAAAAATTTAACAGAAGAACTAAACTTAGTATGTGAGGGATCTCACGAAGAACGATGGTTCGTTGAGGTCGCTTCCAAGAAAAGGTCAGCACGCAAGGATGCAATCAAATTAAGTCTTTATTTAGAAGTAAAAGTGGAGTAAAATAAGTTCCCAGGCATGGAGGCATCCATGCCTGGATTGAGCCCATGGGTCAGTCCCATAGGAGACTAGAACAAGAGCAGGGAAAAAAGGGAAAAGCAAAAAAGGGGTAAAAGCAAAAAGGGCAAAAGGGAGGGAGCAGCCCCTGTGCAGGGGTTTTTATAGGGGCCCCTGGCCCCTCCCTTACAAGGTGTGTGAGGGGGCCGGAGGGCCATTAACTCTCCCCAATGGGGCTGCAGGGGCTGGAGCCCCTTGACCCACCAGTGGGATCAAAGGTGCCTCTTTGCCCCCATCTGGTGGCCTTTGAAGAGACTGCCATGGCTGGCACAAAACACCTAACATAGTAGATATTTGGAGACTATATAACCCAGAAGAGGAAAAATACACATATTACTCCAACCCCCATAAATCCTGGTCGAGGATAGATATGGTATGGGCTACAAAGAACTTAATACAGGAGATGGAATCAGTAGAGATAGTGACGAATGACTGGGCTGACCACAACCCAGTAATAATAGAATGAAGAGGGCAAAGAAAGAAAAGGAGCAGATGGATGATGAATGTACAGATAATGAAAGTATACTGAAAAGATAGAAAGAGAACTGAAGTGGTTTTTCAAAGATAACAACAAATACCAGACATCCCTCCAAAACCTGTGGGACACAACAAAAGCCTTTATTAGAGGTTTAACAATAGCCTATAATAGTAAATGGAAAAAGGAGAAGGAAAATGAATATAATAAAATTCGAGAAGAGATCAAAAATTGGGAAGGAAAATTACAGGAGAGGCCAGGGGATGAACAAATAAGAACTAATTGAACCTATTTGAACAAGAAAAATATGTCAATACAATGAAATTTGTAAAACAAAATCAATTTGAACAGGCAAACAAACCAGGGAGGTGGATGGCTTATAAATTAAGTAAAGAAAGAGAGAAACTAACAATTCATCAATTGCAGGATAAGGATGGTAAGTTATATCAGAACCCAGAAAAGAAGAAAGAGATAGCAACCCAATTTTTTCAAGATTTATACACACAGGATAAAGTGCCAATAGAGGAAATAGACCAATATTTAAAAGAGGAGGGAATGCTAGTAGTAACTGAAGAAGAGGAAGAGATACTGAATAGAGAGATTACTATAGAGGAACTACAGGAAACAATTAGGAAACAAAAAAACAATAAAACTCCGGGAACAGATGGGTTACCAATAGAATTATACAAAGGATTAGGGGAATCATTAAATTGGATACTATTAGAGGTTTACAATGAGGCATTGAAAGAGGCAAAGCTGCCAGACTCTTGGAGGGAGGCATATATCTCACTAATCCCGAAGGAGTGGGCAGATACAACACAGATAAAAAATTATAGGCCGATTTCTTTACTAAATTCCGATTACAAGATTTTTATGAACTTGATGGCAAACAGATTAAAGGCAATATTAAACCGTAGAATACATTCAGATCAGAACGGATTCCTGCCGGCAAGACAAATTAAAAAAAAAATAAGGACTGTGATTAATGTAATAGAATACTATGAGGTGCATCCAGAGAAACAGGTAGCCCTGATTTTTCTGGATGCACAAAAAACGTTTGATTGGGTTAACTGGAGTTTCATGACACAACAAATAAAGAATATGAAATTCGGGGAGAAATTCGAAAAGATGATAGTTTCAATATACACAAAACAGAGAGCAAGGATACTAGTCAATGGGGAACTAACAATTTTTTTTGAAATAAGTAGAGGAGTACAACAAGGGTGCCCACTTTCAGCACTACTTTTTATTCTAACCTTAGAAAATTTACTTAGAAGAATCAGATTAAACAAAAGTATAAAAGGACTCAAGGTAAAAGGAGAAGAATACAAGGTCCAAGCATTCGCTGACGACCTTGTATTCTTCATAGAGGATCCACTAGAAACAGAATTAAAATTAACAGAAGAAATAGAGAAATTCGGTAAAGTGGCAGGTTTAAAAATCAATAAAGATAAGACCAAAATATTAACTAAAAACCTAACAGCAAAACAAATAGAAGAGTTAGAAAAACAATCAGGATTACAAGCAGTTAAGAAGATAAAATATTTAGGTATCAATTTGACAACTAGGAATGTGGCCATAAAAGATAATAATTACAGAGAGTTAGTACAACAAATTAAAAAAGACTTAGAAAGATGGGGGAAACTAAAGCTATCATTGCTAGGAAGAATTGGGGCGATAAAGATGAATATACTCCCGAGATTTCTCTACTTATTTCAAACTATTCCGGTTAAATTAGAGAAAAACTTCTTTACAAATCTGAATAAAATAACATCAAAATTCGTATGGGAGGGAAAAAAACCAAGAATAAATTTAAACATATTACAGGATGATAGAACTAGAGGGGGTTTTGGCCTACCAGCGTGGGAAAAATACTATAAAGCAGCGAGTCTAACAAGGATTAAAGAATGGGTCAATTTGGATAACTATAGACTATTAAAATTGGAAGGCCACGATTTATTAAAGGGGTGGCATGCCTTCTTGTGGAACGCCGGGAACAAAACATATAAACACTTTAAAAATCATATAATAGGAAATTCACTAATTGGCACTTGGTTTGAAATTAAAAATAAACATTATATGAAGGTTCCCGGCTGGATATCCACATTGGAGGCGGCAATGCACCCCAACACACTAGTTGCCCATAAATTAATAAGATATAAAGAATTACTGGATCCCCACGGAAGATTAAAAACACGGCAGGAATTTAGGGAACAAGGCATAGAAATGGATTGGTGGCCCTACCTACAAATACAAACTAGATACAATAAAGATAGTGAGGAAGGAGGAATCGAAATAAATCCCAATCGGCTAGATAAATTATTAGGAGCTAAAGATGGAAACTTGATTTCAAAGATTTACAAATACTTATTAGAATTCGACCTGGCAGAAAACCTAGTCAAAGGACAAATGATAGCCTGGGCAAGGAATATTGGTAAAAATATACAATTGGAAGAATGGGAAAGGGTATGGGAAACCAACTATAGAATAACAAAATCGGTACCATATAAGGAGAACCACTACAAGATGTGGTACAGATGGTATCTAGCCCCTGCGAGATTGGCGAGGATGTATGCAAATCTTAACCCAACATGCTGGAAATGTAAGCAAGCTCAGGGAACTTTCTTTCATGTCTGGTGGCTTAGCCCAAAAATTAAGAAATATTGGATAAAAATAAAAATTTGGATATCAGAAATAATTGCGGAAGATATTGAACTAAAACCAGAAATCTTTTTGTTAGGAATGCTTAAACAAAACATTAGAAAAGAAAAAAAGTACCTAATATTACATATAATCACGGTGGCTAGGTTAGTCCTAGCACAAGTCTGGAAAACAGATCAATTGCCAACGGAGCAGCAAATAATTCAAAAAATTTATACATGTGCAGAAATGGATAGACTAACGTTGAAATTGAAAGACAAGGAAGACTCACAGTATTTTAAGGTATGGGATAGTTGGTATGAGTGGATAAACCAATGGAAAAGAAGGTAAAGTTAAAATTTAGTAAGAAATTAAAAATAATAATTATACACCGTCATTAAGATAAAAAAGGAAATAAGTTACTGCATATACTTGTACTTATATATATCACATATACTTTGTTGTGATTTGTATTGTTGATTGTATTTTAAGGTTGTGAATGTTTTATATAATTTTATCTTTTTAAATTTAACAAAGTTTGTTTTTTAAAACCAAAAAAAAGAAAACACTGAAGAGAGCTTTCTCCCCTCTTCTCCACCAGCTCACTTCCCCCTCCCAGACATTCGAACAGCTCCCCCTCCCCCCCCGTTACAATGGCAGCCAAGCAATCAAGCAATAAAGCAAGCAAAGGCTGACAGTCTGTGAGAAACCTTTTGCTAATGTTAGAATGAGACTTCACTGAACAACTAATGTAGTTTTGTCTTCTTGTAGTTCTTGAAATCCATGTCACAGAATTCAATGTTTCAAAGGTATTGATATCATTTTAGCCATTTTTGACATAAGATTGCCAGATTTAAAACTTCTGAGTGTTTAAACATTTCATGCAAGTCTTTTTATAATGCTACTATCAAGCATTGTACATTAGGCTTGTCAAATTTCTTGTTTCTGATCAGATTGTATTTCACAATGCTTCAAGTATATAATGGCTTATTTAGTTATATTAACAGAATAGATATCAGTAAAAATTATACCTTTATAGCAAAAAAAAAAAAGTAAGTAATCCATGGGAAATGGGATGGGGAGAAGTGGAATCTGAGATGCTAGCAAAGCAGGCCCAGTCTGTGGAGACCCAGTGGATGGGGTGGGGGAAGCAATTGTGGGGACCCCAGGGGAGCATGAGGTATCTCAGTGGATTGGGGGAGGCCTTGGATGGTCTGCTCCAGCACTAGGCCCCTCATGCTGTTCCCCAGTCTGAGATACCTCATGTGCATTTAAAGACCTGTGCATTCAATTAACAAATGCATTGGGGAAAGCAGGGAGTGATCACGTTCATTTAATGTGATTCAATCAAACAAATCCCCAGGTTACAAATGTAATTGGCAGGCTCTATTACATTTGTAACTGGAGGATTACCTGTATAATGACAGTGAGGGACGGTCTCAGGAAGTCCTGCCTTAGCACCACATGAGTCCCGTGTCATGCCCACCCTGGCCACGCCCACCCAGTCACATGACCACCCAGACACACCCACCCAGCCAGTCATTAGGGCAGAGAACTAGTTGTTAAAAAATTTGCAGCCGGACTTCCGCTTGGCTCCGCGAGCTTTGAAGATGCTCCTTTACGAGCGCCCGATCCCTGGCTCCGTTAAAGACCCAGAACAGCCGAAAAACAGCTGTCTGGAGGCTTGGAACCCTCTCCCCGGGCAAAGGGGAGAGAGAAGAGCAGACAGGTGGAGGTTGAGCCCCCCCAAACGCCCTAGGAAGGATCCTGGGGCACGAAGGGTGCGCGCTCCCTAAAAGCCTGTCAAGCTGCTCCAGACCAGGGACGAATCCGCTAATTAGCGGATTTAAAAGCCGCAACCAATTCTGCCGATGGAAATGAGGGGATTTTAACATTTTGAACTAGCAGCAGGCAGAACAAGCTACGGTAATCTTGGATAATAAATTAGATGAAGCTCAGAACAGAATTCAAAGGGTTGAAGATGATGTAGCTATGATACAATACAGAGATATGGAATTTGCTTTAAGATTTAGAGGGGTGAAGGAGAACAAACAAGAGAACTTGAGAGAAATGATGTCTGAGGCATTGGCACCGTTGGTGGGGGAGTCAAAAAACGATCTGGGCTGGCAGATTGACAAGCTGTATCGTGTTAATTCCTGGGTTACTAGACAGAAACATTTACCAAGAGACATTGTGATATATTTCAATACAAGGAGAGTACGCAATGAAATTCTACAGGCCACTTTTAACAATAAACTTCGGGTTGAAGGCCAGGAAGTGATGACAATGAAAGAAATCCCCCCTAAGATCTTGAGAGCTAGAAGGGAGTATGCATTTCTGGTGGATGAACTGAAAAAACGCCAGATACAGTATAGATGGGAGGTGCCAGCTGGATTGGTGGTGACTTATTCAGGAGAGAGGTATCGGCTTAACACAATATGGAAAGCAAGAGATTTTTATATCAATGTATTAAAGGCTGGCACACCCAAATCACCCAAATCACCAGAGGGCAAAAGAAAGAAGGATGTGATGGAAGGTGAAAAAGAAGAGCTCCTGACAGTAGTTCAGGGGGGAGTTTTGACAGGCCAAGGAGAAGAACCATTACAAATTCAGATGGCTGTTCAAGAGTTGGAATTAATTGATTTATCGCAACCCAAGGATCAAAGACAGACCAGATCGGTGACAGCTAGGCTCAAAGAAGTATCAAGACAGCAACAATTCCAGATGGCAACTCAAGAAACAATTCAAGAATCTACCAAAACAGAAGCAGTGGGAGGAGCAAGACCTAAAGGTCAAATGAGACAAGACCACCAGAATCTGCTCCAGTTGCTTCAAGGGCCCAGAGATGGGAACTAGATTTTTGACTTGGAATGTTAATGGTTTGAATTCTCCACAGAAAAGAAGAAAAATATTTCATTATCTTAAACAATTTAAAAATGATGTGATTTGTTTACAAGAGACTCATATAAGAGTACAAGACCAAAAATACCTGATAAATGCAAGACTTGGTACACATTACGTAGCAGCAGCACCAGAAAAGAAAAATAGTATAGTCATATATTTGAAAAGAGACTTAGTTGCTAAATTAATTGAAGCAGATGACCAAGGAAGATTTTTAGCGATACAACTTTTAGTTAAAGGAGAAAAAATACTTGTAATTGGAGTCTATGCCCCGAATCAACAACAAGAAAATTTCTACAATTTGCTACACTCGAAGTTGACACAATGGGCATATAAAACTTGCATCCTGTTGGGGGACTGGAATGGTGTCTTGGATATTAAAAAAGATAAGAAGGGACCTAGACAAAATGTTTTAACAAGAGCAAAATTGCCCAAAGCGTTTTGGGAGATGATGGATGATTGGGAGCTGAGGGATATTTGGTGTGAAAGAAATCCAGAAGAAAAAGATTTTACTTTTTTCTCAGACAGACATCAATCCTTTTCAAGGATTGATTTTATTCTAATTACTAATGATCTCTTATCTAGGGTGAAGAACACGAAGATTTGTTCAAGAATATTGACAGACCATAGTCCAGTTTGGTTGGAACTGGAGTGTGGAAAAGGGTCTAGGAGGTCCTGGAGGTTAAATGATAATTTGTTTAGGTATGAAGAAAATGTAAAAGAGTGTAAAAAATTTATGAAAGAATTTTTTGTTATGAATATGCAAAAGGGTACATCTATGGAAATGGTATGGGATGCTAGTAAAGCATATATGCGAGGAATCTTGATATATTTGAATAATAAACATAGAAAGAAACAGGGGGCAAAAAGAAAAGAATTAGAAGATGAGATTAGTAAACAGGAACAGGCTTTAATAGTCAATCCAACAGATAAGAAAATTAAAGAGGCAATCAATTTATTGAAAGGTCAATTTAACATGTTAATAGCAGATCAGGTGGCAACTAACTTACGATATGCAAAACATAATACTTTTTATAATGCCAATAAACCAAGCAGGTGGTTAGCATATCTGTAAAGGAAAAAGCAAAAATCAAGGACAATAGAGAAAATAAGATATAAGGGTAAGGAGGTTTATGAGCAACAATTGATTAAAAAATCTTTCTTAGAGTTTTATTCGAGGCTGTATACTGGTGATAAAATTAAAAATATAGATATAGATAGATATTTGCAGAAAGAGAACATTTATACAATCTCAAATGAGCAGAGGGATAGTTTAAATCAAATGATAACTTCCGAGGAAATTGTGTTAGCAATTAAGCAATTGAAAGTGGGTAAAGCTCCTGGGACGGACGGTCTGACAGCTATTTACTATAAAACTTTACAGGAGGAAATTGTGGAACCGTTGAAAGAATTATTTAATAATATACAACAGGGAGGAGAGGTGCCTCCAACTTGGAAGACAGCATTTATTTCGTTGATCCCAAAAGAAGGGCAAGACGATACAGATCCTAAAAATTATAGGCCGATTTCATTATTGAACACAGACTATAAGATTTTTGTTAAAATTTTAGCAAATAGATTAATGACAGTTATGCAGCAAATGATTAATCATGATCAAACTGGATTTATAAATGGCAGACAAATGAAGAGTAATGTAAGGCAAATTGTTAACTTATTAGAGTATCTGGGAAGGAACAACCAGGTCCCCGCAGTGCTAGTGTTTTTGGATGCTGAAAAAGCTTTTGACAGATTGAATTGGCAATTTTTATTAAAATTAATAGAAAGGATGCAATTTGGAGAACAATTTGTACAATCTATTAAGGCAATATATCAAAAACAATCAGCACAAATAATAGTTAATGGTGGCTTAACAGATTCTTTTAATATAGAGAAAGGAACAAGGCAGGGTTGTCCCCTGTCTCCGTTATTCTTTGTGTTGACACTGGAAGTGTTACTGAATAAAATACGTGAGATGGATACAGTAAAGGGAATTAAAATTAGACAGCATGAGTATAAGTTACGAGCATTTGCGGATGACCTGGTTGTTACCTTAACCCAACCGGTGCAATCGATTACAGCCTTGATGGACATAACCTGCTTATATGGACAAGTATCTGGTTTTAAAATAAATGCAGCAAAAACGAAAATAATAGCTAAAAATATGGTGAGAAGCCAGAAAGAAGAGATAGAAAGGTTAACAGGATTTGAAGTAGTTAAGAAGGTTAAATATTTGGGGGTTTATATCATGACTGCAAATATATCAGCATAATTATGAACCATTATGGCACAAAATACAAAAAGAGATGGAAAATTGGAAAAAACTACAATTGTCTTTGCTGGGAAGGATAGCCACTGTAAAAATGAATATTTTACCAAAATTTTTATTTCTTTTTCAAATGATACCTATATTAAAAAAAGATGAAAATTTGAAGGAATGGCAGAAGGGCATAAATAAGTTTGTGTGGGCAGGAAAGAAACCTCGAGTTAAACAAAAGATAATGCAAGATATCCGAGAAAGAGGTGGTCTTAAAATACCCAACTTAAGATTGTACTATGAAGCCGCTGCCCTCTCAGCAATTACAGACTGGATAAATTTAACGGAGGAGAAGATATTGAATATTGAAGGATATGGTTTGGTCTACGGCTGGCATGCTTATTTAGTCTATGACAAGAAAGTAGATAAGGCTTTTAAAAGTCATATATTAAGAAATTCTCTATTGCGTGTCTGGAAAAAGTACAAATATAAATTAAGTGATAAGTTACCAATATGGACAGTACCCAGACACGCGATAGAGAATATAAACTTAGAGCAAAAGCAAGATAAGATTACATATAAGGAACTTCTTTATAAGGAAGGAGTCAGATTACAATTAAAACCAATGGAGCAATTAAGAGAAGAAGGAATTATTAGGACATGGTTTCAGTATGGACAGCTGCAGGCCAGATGGAGAGAAGATCAAAAAATTGGTATTTTGCAGCAGGATGAGAATTTGATAAAGCAAACAAGAGATAAAGGTCAAATGCATATAAAAAGGTTGTATAATGCACTAGTGGAAATAGATTCAGAAACAGAGTTAGTCAAGGACTGTATGATAAAATGGGCACAAAACGTAGGTGAATCAATAATGATGGAAACATGGGAAAAGATATGGGTCAGAAATGTAAGATTTACACAAGCACAAAATTTAAGGGAGAATTTTTATAAAATGTTTTATAGATGGCATTTAGACCCAAAAAAAATAGCCTGTATGTATCCAAATTTACAACCTAAGTGTTGGCGATGTGAGTGTAAAGATGCTACATATTTTCATATATGGTGGACATGTAAAAAAATTAAGGCTTTTTGGATAAAAATATGGTGGATTATTCAAAATATTTTAAAGAAAAAAATTAAATTTACACCACAGTTCTTTTTGTTGGGAATAGTCATGGATTGTACTGTAATAGAGACTAAGTTGGTTTTGAACTTAATAACAGCTGCCAGGTTACTGGTGGCACAGTACTGGAAGAAGGAAGATCCACCCACCATTGAGGAATGGACATTAAAAGTTGTGCATTTGGCAGAAATGGCGAAAATTTCATCATATCTTAAAGACCACTCAAATGAAAGATATATATCGGAATGGAGAAGATGGATCGATTACATACAGAAGAAGTATCCGAATAAGAAGATTCATGACTTCCGGTTTGCTCTCCGTCGCTGCCAGACGGTTCCTCGGGACCGCCAGCCCCATCGCCTGTAAAGAGCCGCCTTTACAACGGAAAGGCGGCTCGAAAAACTCCATTTCCATAAGGAAATGTGAGATAGAGCAGGTGAGGGCAGGTAGAGCTCTCCGCGAAGCCCCCAGAGTTTTTTTTTTACTCTTGGGGGCGAGCGGATGAGGCTCCCTATTTCCCTCGCCGCTGCTCCGGGCTTTGGGAGACCTCTGCCTTTTTGCAGAGCCAGGTGACGAGAACAAGCCTTTTAAAGAAAATTAACAGATTAAGTAAAGAGGATGAGATCTGGATCTGGGACCCTAAATCGCAAGTATTTTTATTTACTTTATAAAAGATATTGAAGAAAGCAAAAAAAGAATTTTTAAAATGGCGACTGCCGAGGCTTGAGCAGGGAAAGCTGAAAAGGGAAAGTCCTTCCGTTTCTTATTAAGCCACAAAGTAGCGGAATAAATACTCCTGGCTACAATTGAAGAAAAAGCTCCACTTTTGTGTTTTCTCTTTCCTGGAGATTTGATATTGATCTTGTTTGGAAAGAAGCTTTTTTTTTTTCTTTGCCTTTCTTTTCTTTTCTAAAAGAGTTTGTCTGTGTGGAAATATGGCGTTTAGACTAACAAAGCCAGACAAACAAGCAGTGGGGGGGGGATTCCCCCATCTACAAACTATATGAACAAGTTCTAAACCTACAGACTCAGAAAGCTGATTTTAATATAATTGAATTTCTCTTGGAGGAGATTGTAAGAAGGGATGAGATTGTGAACCAGAATTTTGAAAAATTTAAGCAGGAAATTAAAGAATTGGTGCAATTAAAGTTTGATACTTTGCAACGAAAGATTGCAAAAGTGACTAATGGTTTTTCAGAAATTGCTCTGAAGTTGGATACAAATATCAATTTATTAGAGTCTAAAATGGAGGAAATTGAGGATAATTTGGACAATAAAATACAAAGAATTGAAAATGATTTGATAAACACTCAAGACAATAGCTTAGAAGAAAACTCTAAAATGGAAGCTAATCATAAGACTTGTAATGCAGAAAATATAAAACAACGGATTGAAAAAGAAGTTTTAATGATGCAACATAATTTCACAGAATATGCGATTAGACTGAGAGGATTACAGGAAAATAACAGAGATGACTTAAGGAAAATAGCTTCTGAAATTCTGGCTGGGATCTTAAAGGTTCATCCTGAGGAAGTATTTTGTAGGATTGACAGAGTCTATAGAATAAATTCCTGGATTGCAAAGCAAAGGCAACTGCCTAGAGATGTGGTGATTTACTTTACAGATAAAGAAATAAGAAATAATATTGTGCAAAAATCTTTTAATTCTACTTTGCAACTGTTTGGAAGAAAGATTTGGATATATAAAGAGTTACCGCCTAAGATGTTATTGGAAAGAAAGAAATTTGGATTCCTGGTGACTGAGCTTAAAAAACAAAATATTTTATTTAGGTGGGATGTTCCAGTTGGTATAATATTGAGATATCAAGGAGAAAGATACCAATTAAATACTGTTGAAAAAGTGGAAGAATTTCATCAAAAAATTTTGAAAATGAGCTCAACATTTTTATGCACAACACAAGATGAGCAGAAGGAGTTGGAAATAAAGGAAAAATATCGAGCTACAGAGGCCTCTGTAGATGAATCACCTTTGGATTCTCTAGATGCCTCAGTTGGATTACCTATAAATAAGAGAGAAGTGGCATCGGCAATCTAAGCCACAAAAGCAAAACCAACAAGATCAAGTCATAAATCAGAACAAAAACCGATCAGTTGATATACAACTCGTAGAAAGGAAATCAGGATGGAGATCAAACCCACAAAAAGTCAAGAAAAAAAGAAATAGGTCTCACAAAAACAAAAATTTCTAAATTAGGCAACAGTGAAGCCAGTTATTTAAAAGATGACTGAATACATGAAAAGATAGTTGAGGCGAAGTATTGGTTAATATTATCCTGAGGAGAGTGACAGACCTCTGCAATGCCGTAATTTTGGGATGTGAAAAGGGCCTTAAATTGTTGGATTGGAATTATCTATTTTGGATTTTTTTTGATAAATGTATTATGTTTATGCCGAGCTACATGGCAAGAGAGCTATGCTGGGGCATGCAGAAGATCTGGTTGTTACCCCATTATGACGGTGGGAATTAATAATCCTGAAGAAAGCCACTACTACAGATATTATATGGAATACAATTATAATGTCACTCGGGTGGTTGTTTTCTTTTTTTATATACATGAAGATATTCATTACTGATGGGGGCAGATGATAACTGAGGATTTTGAACATTCTGTTGCAATCAGGATGTTATGTTACCCTAATATGGGTGATGGAGTTAACAATCCAGTGGAAAAACATCAAAGAAGACATTATATGGATTATAAATTTAAAGTTACTGATATTATCTACATAAGGGAATATATATATATATATATATATATATATATTAGGGTGGGCAGAACAATAAAGTTATTAAGAATTGTTATGTATGAAAATTTTGTAGGGAAGTGGGTGGAGACAGGTTAGTTTATTGATTGTTTAGTTTAAGAAAAGGGATGTTTAAGAGACATACTTATGGGAGTGGAGGAAATGGATAGATTATGAGCATAAAGATTATGAGAATAAATGTTAAATTAGGATTTATTATATAGTTTTATAGTGGAAGGCTGCTTTGAAATGTTATATTAATATACATAAAAGATTAAACATTAAATTAGGATTTATTATTTAGTTTTAAAGTGGAAGGTTGTTCTGAAATGTTATATTAATATATTATATTAATATACATAAATGGTTTGATTTAAGAGAAATATGTATGGGGAGGAGAAAAAGGGCAGATTATTGTTAAATGGGGTGTTATAATAATATTATTATGCTAAACCAGAAGTTATCATATAATCTTATAGTAGAATGTTATTTTGAAATGTATAGTAAAAGGGGGATATAATAATATTATTAGAATATTATTAGAAAGAAAGGGTCAGTATTTGGGGGATGGAGTAAGGGGATGGTAAAGTATCATATAATCTGTTATGAATTTGGATTTTATTTTGAAGAAGAGGTCACAGGGGGAGGGGTGGAGAGGGGGGCTTGGGGGGGAGAAAAAAAGGGGGAAAAATCTGTATTTGAAAAACTTTTTCAATAAAAAAAAAGAAGATTCATATAGCATATGAATGAAGTAACTTTGAGTAGTTTATGTTTGTTTTTTTAATTATAAGGAGTTAAGGATCTAGGGAGAATATGAAATGTAACAATTTGTTAGCATATTCTAGCTTTTGATTTGTGAATGCTATACCCTGTGCTTGTTCTGGGAAGTCTAGGGAGGGGTGTGGGGGGGAAGGAGGGAAATGTGGGGTGGGAAAGGGGAGGGAGGGGTTGAGGGGGGAAGGGTGGGGGGGGGCAAAAATGTTTGTACTTTCTATAAAACTTTTTAATAATAATAAAAAAAGAGATTACCAGAGTAATAAGAAAAATAAAACTAAGAAAAAGACACTTCCAGATACCTTCAAAGACATGACACAGGAACTACAGCTTCAAGATGTATGGAGGGAGTAATAATTTGTTAGCACATTTTAGTTTTTGGTTTGTGAATGCTATACCCTGTGCTTGTTCTGGGAAGTCTAGGGAGGGGGGTGGGGGGGAAGGAGGGGAAGGGGGTGGGAAAGGGAAGGGGTTGAGGGGGGAAGGGTGGGGGGGGCAAAAATGTTTGTATTTTCTATAAAACTTTTCAATAAAAAAAATTGCAGCCCACCACTGGTTAGAATGCAGTATTGCAGGCTAACTCTGCCCACAGCCTGGAGTTTGATCCTTACAGTCTCAAAGTTGATTCAGCCTTCCATCCTTCTAAGGTCAGTAAAATGGGGACACAGGTTGTTGGGGGCAATATACTGACATTGTAAACTGCCCAGTGTCAGCTTCCGAATCAGGATAAGAAAATAAATTGCAGACAACAGGGTGGATGTTGTTCTAAAGCTTTATCTTCCTAGATTCGGCACGCTCCGACAATCACCCAGTGCAATTACAGTGAAATATTGTCAGCTCTAACCTTATCGTGCTTTCCCTTCCCGTTTTAAACCTAGCGCTACTCCTCCCCCAGATTCCACCCCAAAGTCCTGTGCTGATTGGAGGGCTCCAGCTGCCTTCCTCCGGCCAGTAATTCAGTGCAATTAGTCCTGGTTCGTTGGGGCCGTTCCGATCAGGATAGGTCTGGTAAGCTTCCATTAATGCTGGCTAACACAGCTGGCACCTCATCCATGCAAGTGCAGTCCTATCCGCCCTCAGCTGGAGGCCCTGTGAACAGCTGAAGGAAGAGGATTCCACCATCTGTATGCAGGAGGAGGCAAGTGATGGTAAGGCAAGATATCTGGACAGGAATGTGGGCTGCACACTCTGTCTCCCTCCATTCCCACCGGAATGACAGCCCCGATGATGTGGGCTGACACCCAGACAGTGCTGTAAAGCACTATGGGGTGGCATATAAGTCTAAGTGCTTTTATAATTAATAGTAGAGGTATATGAACCAGTGTTTCTTTTTCCTGGCCAGCTTGAAGATGTGTGGACTTCAACGCCCAGAATTCCCCAGCCTTCCAGAATTCTGAGCATTGAAGTCCATACATCTTCAAGTAGCCAATGTTTAAAAACACTGACATGTACTATAGTAGCACTTATTTAGCAGTAATAGTAGTAATAATACTAGTGGCATAAACAAATGGTAGTAGCAATACTACTACTAGTAGTAATAATACTACTAATTACTATTTATACTAGTAGTAATACTAGGAGAGAGAGAGAGAGAGAGACCAGAAAGCATTTATGAGAACCTAAGCATGAGTTGAAACTTTGTTCAAAAAAAAATCAAGCCTCAGTCTTAGTGTATGATTAATCATAAAAATCATCATATAAATTAGACATTATATCAAGTTTATGAACATACACTTGGTAAACTTAATGGCTGAACAATCTCCTGATTTCTTTCCTGCAGTTGTTTTAAATCTTTAAAATTATTTCAAATTACTCCCCATAGCAATGCTGAGTTCTAGAATCTTTTGAAAACAGGATTAACGGCAACTGATTGCAATTGTTCCCTGCAATTGTTGGTTTACTTTTAAAATAGGCTTCATGGGCTGCTGATATAGCTATAAACAAAAGGGATGGAGAGGGGACGTGGCTGGCATTGGACAATACGGTGTGGATTCTGGGGCTCCAGAACACCGATATCCTAGCCAATTTTGGGGATCCCCAGGGATCATAGCTGTCTTGTGGAGACAGCAAAGAAAGAAGACACTAGCTGGCATGGATAGGGAATGAGCAAGTTCTCTGAAGTGCCGTCATTAGTCTTCGACCCATCAGCGAAGGAAGGCGGCCATTAAGGAGCTGTCACAAGCCAGAATGGCCACGATCAGAAAGAGGGAATGTAGGAGCGGTAATTGAACAGAGTATTGTTGCCGGGTGAGTAATTAGCCAACTCACAGGTAAAAAGGAAACAACTTTTAACAGCTTGAAAGAAATCCCAGTGGAAATTGGCGGCTAATTAGCACTGGGGAACTTAAGTGGAGAGAGAGAGAAAAGGGACTTTAAAATCAAACCTAAAGCCCTAAAAGAAATCTTCCACCTGGATTTATAATTGGATTTGGAAAAAATAAGAATAAGACAAGAAAAAAGGAGACAGAAAAACATTTTTTAAACAATAAAGGATTTAATTTGGAAAAGAGAAAATAAATGTTCCTGTGGACTATAAAATGGATATTTTGTTGCCAGAAGACTAGTGAATCGGAGAAAGACATGTGCTGGGGGAAAGAGCGTGAGAGAGGCGTGGGAGTGCATATTCGTGCAGCTGAAGCAAGGTTAAAGAGACAAAGACTAAAACTGTACTGGCTCAAGTAAATATTTGAAGTGGACATTTTTTTTTAAAGAGACATTATATGGACTTTGAAACCTGAAGCATATGTAAATGAAAAGAACAAGCTTAAAAATCCTAGCCTTTTAAAATTGAAAATATGGAGAATTGGGAGGATGAATATGAGACACTAAGGGAGATGTTTCAAAAAATAAGAGAAGCATTTAAGGGAAATAAAGAAGCAGAGGATTGGTTAGATTGCAAAAAAAAGAAAGAGAAAAGATGAATGAGAAGCAAGAGAAACAAGGAGATAATATTGAAAAGGAAATAATTGAAAAAAAAGATAATGATTACACTGGGTTCAACAGTGATAGAATAAAAATGGATAAGGGAAAATACATCTCAAATATGAAGAGAAGAGAAGTAAATGGGGAAAGATTGAGAATAAAAAGCAATAGAGTTAAAATTAAAGGAAAAAGGCTGAAGGGGAGATATAAGAAAAGGAAAAAGAAGAAGGTAAAGAAATGGAAGAAAGGGAGGAAAACATCAAGAAAGGGAACTGTGGAGAGACTAAGAGAAAATGGTTAAGAGCCAGTGAAAATGTTAATTTGTTAATAAAGAGAAGGATGCTAGTTGTAGAAATTGTATGTGAAAATGCTGTTAAATGAAAAATAGATCAGTAGATGCAATGTGAAAGAAAGAATGATATTGGAGGAAGCACTAAAAGGAGAGAATAAATTATAACATAAGAATTAATTGAAATTAAGATGGAAAATGGAAATTATATGTAAAATTGAATGAAATTGAAATGTAAAAAATGATTTAAATGACATACTTGTAAGAAGTAAAGTAGAAAAAATATATTGTTAAAAGTAAAAAGTCTAAAGGTTGGAAGATTGTTTGAGTAAAGATTTAAAAGAAAAAATGGAATAAGATGAAATATACTGCTAATAATTAAAAAGATGATGGGAAATTTTGAGAAATACACTTGATAAATGAAAGAAAGATCGGGGTTGCCTGGACTCCATAGTGGAAAATATAAAATTGAAAATGAATACGGGTGTTGTGTATGTATCTATTTTGTGCGGGAAATTCAAATGCATAGTGAATCCTGATTGGTTCTTGGTTACCTCTGGAAAGTATATAAAGAGGGCTGTTGCCTGTGAGTTTTTGCTGAAGTCTCACCTTGAATTAAAGAGCTGTTGTTACTAGCCTGCTTGTGCCTCTCGTTATTCCCGCGCTACAACATTGGCGACGAAGGTGGGATAGAGGCCACAAGAGGCAAATCGAAAAGAGCTTGGAGTTTCAGCCAGGGTGACTGGCGAACACGGAGACGCGGCATGTCTGCCTACGTTCCGCCAAAACCCTTTGACCCGACCCGAGAGAAGTGGGGATCGTATCTGACAAGGTTCGAGTGCTCCTTGGAAGCGAGCGAAATGCAAGGGCTCTCTGCAAACAGAAAACGGGCTCTGTTCTTAAGCCACTGCGGGCCAGACATATTTGAGATGGCAGAATCCCTCTGCGAGCCCACCCCAGTCCAGACGGTCCCCTGGGACGTCCTTCAAGCCAACCTGAAGGCTCAGTACGCTCCAGTTCCGTCCAAATTCGTTCAGCGATACTAACTCCGGCAAAGAGTTCAAAAAGAAGGGGAACCGGTCAGTGCTTATGTGGCTGCACTTCGAAAAGCCGCCACGCATTGTGACTACAGAGACTTAGACGATGCATTGCTTGAACAACTGATATGCGGGGTTCGTGATACCCGGTTACAAAGGCATCTTCTAGCCAAGCCAGACCTAACGCTAGCTGGCGCGCTAGACACAGCCCGAGCACACGAGGCATCAACGAAGGCGTCGGAAGCGCTGCAGCGTCCCAATTCAAGCAAGGATGGGCCGAAAACAGCCCCCGTCCACAGAGAAGAGGTGCGAACCAGCACAGAGGAAGAGTCGGCACAGTTTTAGGCCATAGACTGCCGAATGGGTTAGAGGCACCCATCGCTTATTACTCTCGCACTCTGTCTAGTGCTGAATGGAACTATAGCCAGCTAGATAAGGAGGCACTAGCGGCTGTAGCGGGGGTCAAAAAATTTCACGAGTACTTGTTTGGCTGCACTTTTGAGCTCATTACAGACCACCAGCCTCTTTTGGGACTTTTGGCTGGAGATAAACCGACCCCGGCGGCCCTCTCCCCCCGGATGACCAGATGGTCCATATTCTTAGCTGCATACTCGTACAAACTGCTCCACCGACCAGGCAAAACCTTAGGACACGCTGACGCCCTCAGCCGATGTCCTCTACCGGAACTATTGGACAACCCGACCCCGGAAGCCCCGGTTTTACTGCTAGACATTGTTTCCCCGGGCCCCATTTCTTCAAGAGAGGTGGCGAGGGCTTCTGCCAGAGACTCTGTTTTGCGCACAGTAATGGGCTGGGTGACAAGGGGTTGGCCTACCAAGGTGGACGGTAGTGACTTCCAATTGTATTTCAACAAGAAAATGAGCTGTCAATGTTGGGGGGTTGCTTGTTGTGGGGTGACAGGGTGGTCATTCCTTCGCAATTAAGGCACAGGGTCCTAGAAATGTTGCACGAGGGTCACCCTGGGGTTGTTCGCATGAAAGGCCTAGCTCGTAGCTATGTTTGGTGGCCGCATCTTGGCCAAGATGTCACTGAGTGGGTAGGGAAGTGTAGGCCCTGCCAGGAGTCCCGCCCAGATCCCCCCATTGCGCCTGTGCGGGAGTGGGAGAAACCAAAAGGACCATGGGGGAGGATTCACATAGATTTCGCTGGCCCGTTCCATGGCCAAAACTTTCTAATAATCGTTGATGCATATTCTAAGTGGCTCGAAATTGCCCTAATGCCATCGACCACCTCTGAGGCTGTAATCAAAGTACTCAGAAAACTTTTCGCAACACACGGGTTGCCGGACACACTGGTGTCCGACAATGGGCCCCAATTCACGGCAACTCAATTCGAAGGCTACCTAGCCGAACTAGGCATTAGACATGCACTATCCGCTCCTTTTCATCCGGCTTCTAATGGCCTTGTTGAACGTTTTGTAAGAACGGCCAAAGAAGCCCTCTCCCGACTCGATGCTGGGGACTGGCAGGCTAGAATAGACGAGTTCCTAGCAGTACAGCATGCCACCCCATGCCCCACTTCGGGCCGCAGCCCGGCCGAACTTTTAATGGGCCGAAAGCTACAATGCGTTCTAGACAGACTGCATCCTAACTACTCCTCTGATAGTTTCACCGGGGAAGGGGGAGGACTAAGACACTTCGAAGTAGGTTCACTAGTCTTTGCTAGAAGCTACACTAATGGACCACTATGGGTAGAAGGAACCATCGTAGGAATTACTGGTCCAAAGTCATACACAGTAGATATTGGGCATGGTAAAATCTGGAGGAGACATATAGATCAATTACGAAAACGTTTACCTAACAAAACACCATGTCCCAACTACCCAAGTCTCTCCGACACAGCTACCTCAAGCCCGAGTAAGCCGGAATACTTATCTGGCAACCCTGAGTTCCAGCGCCGCCCCAGCGAGCCGACACTCCCAGCCAGAGATCGCCACACCTCCAGAGAAATCCAGGAGGTTCCATTGGCAGAGACGGGAGAGACGGGAGGTCCCTCCGACCAGCTCGATGCCTCACCTACAACTGAACTGCGCAGGTCAACCAGGATTAAGACACGCCCTGGTCACCTGTGTGATTTTGTATGTAAATATGTAAATAGATAGAATAAGTGCCTTCTGGGAAGGGAGGGGTGTTGTGTATGTATCTATTTTGTGCGGGAAATTCAAATGCATAGTGAATCCTGATTGGTTCTTGGTTAACTCTGGAAAGTATATAAAGAGGGCTGTTGCCTGTGAGTTTTTGCTGAAGTCTCACCCTGAATTAAAGAGCTGTTGTTACTAGCCTGCTTGTGCCTCTTGTTATTCCCGCGCTACAACAACGGCAATAGAGAGGGATGAAGGAAGGAGAAGAGAAATGGAAGAGAGAAGGAAGGAAAGAGAGAGGGAAGGAAGAGAAGAGGAGAAGGAGAAAGGAAGGGGAAGTAGAGAGGAGAAGAAGAGGAGGGGAAGAGAAAGTAAGAAGGAAAGAAAAGAGAGAGGTGGTAGGTTTGAGGAGAAAGATTGCTGTACAATAAAAAAGATGAAATGGAAGAAAGGCAACCCTGAATAAATATAAAGATATTAAGATGAAGAATGAATTGTTTAAAGAATAAAAGAGAACAAATATGAATAAATAGTAATAATTAGAATTTAAGGGCAAATGAAGATGTTTATGTAAGCAAGCATAGAAATATTGAGACATGATAAAAAAAAAGGGGGGGAAGATTTTGGCAAAAACTGTAATTGAGTAAAATGTATTTGAATTTGATTAATTGTATAAGATAAGATATGGCCAATACTCTGTTCAAAAAAGATGTGGGTGAATGGGGGGGGGACCAATAAAACTTGTTTTTTAAAAAAAAGGGATGTATATAAACAATATAGTGCTGGAAGAAATACTGTATCCATCTGGTTCAGTTCCAAGCAGGGAGAAAGACACTGGAAACATGGAGGCTGATTGGAAAGAGGGTTTAATGCAGTGGTGGGTTCCTCCCGGTTCTGCCCGGTTCCGCCGAGCCAGTAGTGGTGACGATATGATGTCACCAAACCAGTTCTGCCCCCCCGCCCCCCCCATCCTGCGTTATTCTTACCTTTTATTTGGCCCCACCCCCTATCTATTGCTGCCTCCTGAGTCCCAGCTGATGGCTAGAGGGAAAAAAACTGTTTAAACTCTTGCCGCGGGGCTTCAAAGGGCCACCCTACAGCTGATCAGTGTTAAAAGAAAACAAATGAGTAGACCGGTGCCTGCAAAAATAAATGGGTAGATCAGTGCCTGAAAAAATAAATGGGTAGACCAGTGCCTGCAAAAATACATGAATAGATCAGTGCCTGCAAAAATAAATGGGTAGACCAGTGCCTGCAAAAATACATGAGTAGATCAGTGCCTGTAAAAATACATGGGTAGACCAGTGCCTGCAAAAATAAATGGGTAGATCGGTACAGCTCTGCAAGCAGTTAAAAGCCTGGTAGACCAGTACCTCTGCTAAAACCTAAATAATTGTCACATGACCATCAAGCCACGCCCACAAAATAAGCCATGCCCACAGAACCGGTAGTAAAAAAATTTAGAACCCACCCCTGGTTTAATGGTGAACAGGACCACCAAGCACATGGTCCTGGTGCAACTGACCATATGGAGTTGAGAGTGAGGGGTATATATATACCTTCTCTTGGGCTTTGCACTTGAGCTTTCTGTTCCTGTGCAAGAACATGTATTCTATTGGCTGTTGTCAGACTCCCATGGGGCCATGTGGGGTCATGTTTGTCTGAGCTCCCAGCTTTGGTTGAAGATTGGAGGGTGATGATGTAATGAAGAGGCTTGTGTTCTGAAACGGTGTTGGGCAATTCTTATTGTGTCTTAATGGCTTTGTCCTGGTTTGGATCTTCAGTGAGGGCTAATCCCATCACCCTGGAGCTGAAGGTCTTTTGTCTTGTAGATAGTGAGGGGCAAACGACATGGGTTTTGTAATTTGTTAACTAACATAGTTATTTTGTATTTTAATCTGATTGATATTCTCTCTTTTAAAGTGATATTCAGATTTATTAGCTTTTAACATTCCTAAACTGATAAAGCTGGAGACTAGCTCCAGATAAGAAAAGTTTGTTAGTACAAATTGGAGTCTGGCTTATCTCTTTTGTGAACTCTAAACAACCTTTCTCCTTACAATTTATGCCCCTTCAGACTTCATTTTAATAAACATGTATGCTATTATCCTGTCCAATCAACTCTCCTCTTTCAGATTTCTTTGTTATGTCAACTACTGTATAAAAGAGGATGTAAGCTAAAGTTTGGGGTACCCTCTTTGAGAGGAATCCCTTTTGTCTGAATATTCTGATAAATTGTAATAAAATGATCTTCCTGTCTCAGTTTGTCTCATTGGAAAATATGCACACCGAGGCACAAGCCTGAAAAAGCCATATTTGACCTTCAATTTGGCAAATTGCCAGCCAGCAGAAATTTTGCCTCAGAGCAATGATTTCCAGTCAAAGGTAAGGAATAGGCAGGTGCACCCCTGGGATTTTTTTCAGGGCCTTTCTTTTGTCTTTGACTGGACACATTGCCTGAAAGGTGCTTTTAAGAAAGAGAAGATCATTGAATGGTAGGGATCTGAGAGGGACCGAAGCAGCCATCTATCTTTCCCAGGACAGAGAAATTGGTGAGTCTTGATTTTATTTTATTTCTAAGAAGCATCCAAATCCCTACCCCTGTATGTGATGTAAAGCAGCTTCTTAGTTAATTACTTCCTTTGTGAGCTAGAGATAAGATAACAAAAGTATAAAGGGAAGTGTAAAGGCCCTTTAGAAGGACCTTAGTTGTAAAGTTGTAAAGACCTAGACAACTCTTGTACATGATTTAAATGTTCTGCAACTATCAATAATTGTGGAAATTGGGATCGTAGAAACACCCAGGAGCATAGAAGAGTCCAAAGGCAGATGCATGAATAAATGTGATAAATGTATTTATTCATATAACAAAACATATTAACTATATACAAAGGCTGTCTTAATATCCATTAGGATAGGGGGCACACAGCGTGTGTGACCACCCCTATCGAAGATCATGTCTCATGGAGAACAAACGTAAAAGAGAGCTTGGTGGAAAGGTTAGAGGGGGTTTTATACTCAGTGTAAGCCCCTCCTCTCCACATAGGGGTGGGGGCACTTTCTGCCTCCACTAGTGTCTGTAAGATACATGTGCCAATGGCTTGCAAATACTTGACAGTTCCCCTCCTTGCGAGCCAATGGCATGCAAACATACAAATGCAATGCACAACAGATTTTACCCTGTGAGACATAACTTTTTACACAGATCTTTGTGCCTATCTGCTGGTAGAGGTTTTGTGAAAATATCAGCTGTTTGATATTTGGTCTGACAATGTGATAAAGATATAAACCCCATCTCTACTAGTTGCCTAACATTTTGATAGCGGATATCAATATGTCTGGACCTTTTTCCCACCGCATAGGCTTTGGCAATGCCTATGGCCCCGGTGTTGTCTTCTATAATTTGGATGGGCAAAGTCGGTGGTGTCCAGATGTTAGAAATTAAGGCATCAAACCATATCAGATCGTTCCCTGCCTCTGATAAGCATGCATATTCGGCCTCAGCGGTGGAGCATGAAACAAATTTCTGTTGCCCCACATGCCAATGGATGGGTGCCTCATTTAATAGTACCAAGAAGCCCGAAGTACTCCTACGTGTCTTGGTATCTCCGGCCCAGTCCGCATCCGCGAAGCATTTTAATTGGGCCTTGTCTCTATTCTCAGGTTCCAAGCGAAGCACGTAATCTGCTGTGGTCTTGAGATACCTTAATAGCTTTTTAATGGCCAACCAGTGGAACTGGGTAGGATGTTCCACTTGTCTAGATAGCAGGTTTACGGCCAGGGCAATATCTGGACGGCTCCAGTTACTTATATATAGTAATGAGCCGATCACTGACCTAAATAGAGTATTATTTTGGAACTCTGAGCTATCCTTGTGTGCCAATCCATAATAGTCGGTCTGCATTGGGATAGCCGTTGGCTTGCTATCTTCCATTTTACATTTCACCAAGAGTTCCTCTATCTTTTCCTTTTGGGAGAGAGCAAAACCTTTTGGTGTAGTGATGATTTGTACGCCTAGGTACTTGTCCACATATCCTAAAGACTTTAGAGTGAACTTTTTTTGTAGGGTCCTGGCAAATATAATACTTCCCCCCTTGTCAGGCCCTATATATAAAAGGTCTGTTACGATATTTTCAGGATCAGACTCAATAAATAAGTTGAGAATTAGATGTTCAAATAAAACATTGTTTATTTACAGAAGGCATTCTATATTCACTGAATAATCACAGATAGAAGCACAGAAGGAATGCATACAGCTCCTTATATATACAAGGGGTGGAGCTAGATATGGGAGTGGTGAAATATGAATATATTAAGTAGTGAAGAATAAGTTAACCCCTGATACCCTGGTCATGTACTATTTACATAATGAAGAATAAGGCATTTACTTGTGACAAGGTCATCGACATACACTAGGACTTTCTCCAGCCCCCCTTTGGTATCCCTTGTGAAGGTACATTTATCAGCTGGAGATGGATGGAAACCCAGTGATTTGAGAGTTTTAGTCAGGCATTTGTACCACAGTCTGCCTGATTGTTTGAGGCCGTACAAACTTTTCTTCAGAAGCCAGGTGTGGCCTTCCTGCCATTGAAATCCAGGGGCACCTCTGACATAAATTTCTTGTTTTAGATGTGCGTGTAAATAAGCAGTTTGCACATCAAATTGAAAAATGTGTTCCCCATGTGCTGCTGCGGTGACCAAAGCAGCTCTCACACTTTCCGCTCTCACGGTGGGAGAGTATGTTTCATCAAAGTCCTGCAAGTAGCGCTGTGCGTAGCCTTGTGCTACCAGCCGGGCCTTATAGAGGAGTTTGTTGTTGGGCATTGGCTTGACCTTGTAGACCCAACGGGTGCCAATTGCTTTCCTCTTTTTGGGGACTTCCATGGGGATGAAGACTTTCAATTTTTTGAGACTGTCCATTTCCCGCTCCATTGCCACCCTCCACCTGCGCTGTTCTTCCTCGGGAAGCTGGAGGACATCTGAGTACGTTTTAGGGGCCATGGTAACGCTGTTGACCGAGGCAACACAGCCAATGTCTAACCTTTTGGGTGGCACCCCTTTATTGGAGCGTTTTGATCGTCTGGGAAATTGCCACTCACCATCATCATTGTCATCCGGAGCATCGGTGTCAGAATTGGAGCTGCCGGAGGTATCTTTCCAATCAAAATGGGGTGGGCCTCTGTCCCAGGCGCTGCGAAGATATGGTCGTTTAGGTGAGGCAGGAGGTGTGAAGTCACCCAGGGATTCCTTGTCTGAATCGTCAGAGTCAGGTAGGGATTCATCACCATCCGGATCTTCGCTGGTCAGTTGCTTGGAGTTTGTTGGTTCATCCTCTTCAGGTGGTGCTGCTTGTTCAGTGTCGCTTCTAATAGGGGAATAACCGGGTTCATTGGAATGAATTTTTGACCAATTTGACCCCTCCTCAAAGGAAGCTGATCTAGAGACAATGACAAGGTTATTTTTGTCTACAAACCTAGAGGCCTTGCTGCCGGTTGCATAACCTATAAATCTGAGCCTCCTTGATGCCTTGCCCCCCTTTCTTCTGAGGTGCTTGGGAATATGGACCCAGGCATAGGAACCAAAAATTCTCAGGTGTGAGAGGCTAGGTTTCCTTCCATGGACCAGGAAGTATGGGGTTTGGTTAATGGCACTACTCCACGTCCTGTTGACTAGATAATTAGCCATTTTGACCGCTTCTGCCCAAAAAACTTGGCTCATGTCAGCATCTGCAAGTAGGCAGTTCATGACATTCTGCAGCACACTATTTCTCCTTTCTACAATACCATTCTCAGATGGAGTTCGAGGGGATGATTTAAAATGGAGGATACCTCTCTCCTTCATCCACTTTTCAAAAATCTTGGATGTAAACTCAGTCCCCCTATCACTCTGCACCTGAGCGATGCACACCTTGTGTTGCGTTTGGATCTGGTTGTAAAGATATTTGAAGTTGGTAAAGACTTCAGTTTTGTCCTTTAAAATAAATACATGGCCATAACGAGAGTAATCATCTACTACCGTTAAAAAATAACGCCCCCTACCGAGGGAGGGTCTAAAAGGACCAACCAAATCCATGTGTACCAGCTGATAAGGGTACCTTGCACGACGGGAAGAGACCTTAGGTATAGCAGCAGTTTCAGATTTTGCTGCCTTACAGATGGCACATTCCAAATAGGTATTACAATTCTTTATCTTAAGCCCATCAGAAAAATCTTGCATTTTCTTAATAACCGGGAAGCTGGCATGGCCAAGCCTGCGGTGTAATATATGAGCACAATCCAAATGTAAAGGTTTACCCATGCATACTTTGTCAACCTTATGTATCTTACCATTACAAGCCTTGGTCTGTTCAGTAATTTATTTTATTTATTTTATTTTATTTATTTGATTTGTATACCGCCCTACTCCCGAAGGACTCAGGGCGGTGAACAGCCAACAATAAAATACATAAATACACAAAATTTAAAAACCCGATAAAATCAAATTAAACTTTTTGGCCCAGACAAATTAAAATACCCCAATAATTTAAAAACAGATTAAAATTTACATATTTAAAAAGGGAAGAGATCAGGCCAAGCCCGCTTGATGGAATAAAAAGGTCTTCACAGCACGGCGGAAGGAGCGCAGATCCGGGATCCTCCGTATCTCCGGGGGGAGCTCATTCCAGATGGTAGGTGCCCCCACAGAGAAGGCTCTCCCCCTAGGGGCCGCCAGTCAACACTGTTTGGCTGACGGCACCCGGAGGAGTCCCTCTCTATGAGAGCGTACTGGCCGGTGGGAGGCTATTGGTGGTAGTAGGCGGTCCCGTAAATAACCAGGCCCTAAGCCATGGAGCGCTTTAAAGGTGGTAACCAAAACCTTGAAGCGCACCCGGAAGACCACCGGGAGCCAGTGCAGCTCGCGCAGGAGAGGTGTTACATGGGAGCGCCATGTCGCTCCCATTACCACTCACGCGGCCGCACTCTACGCCAGTTGGAGCCTCCGGGTGCTCCTCAAGGGGAGCCCCATGTGGAGAGCATTACAATAGTCCAGGCGGGAGGTGACGAGGGCATGAGTGACCGTGCGTAACGAGTCCCGATCCAGAAAGGGACGCAACTGGCGAATCAGGTGGACCTGATGAAAAATCCTCCCGGTCACGGCCGTCAAGTGCTCTTCTAAAGACAGCCGTGAATCCAGGAGGACGCCCAAGTTGCGAGCCCTCTCTGTGGGGGCCAATGATTCGCCCCCAATAGTCAGTGATGGCGTCAACTGGCTATATCGGGACGTCGGAAACCACAGCCACTCAGTCTTGGAAGGGTTGAGTCGGAGCCTGTTTCTCCCCATCCAGATTCGTACGGCCTCCAGGCACCGGGACATCACTTCAAGGGCATCGTTGGGGTGGCCTGGGGTGGAGATGTACAGCTGAGTGTTGTCAGCGTACTGATGGAACTCCACCCCGAAGCCACAGATGATCTCGCCCAGCGGCTTCACATAAATGTTGAACAGAAGGGGCGAGAGGACCGACCCTTGTGGCACCCCACAAACAAGGTGCCTCGGGGTTGACCGCTGCCCCCCTGTCAACACAGATTGCGACCGGTCAGAGAGGTAGGAGGAGAACCACCGCAGAACGGTGCCCCCCACCCCCAGCCCCTTCAACCGGTGCAACATGATACCATGGTCGATGGTATCAAAAGCCGCTGAGAGATCTAACAGGACCAGGATAAAGGAGCAACCCCTATCCCGAGCCCTCCAGAGATCATCCACCAACGCGACCAATGCCGTTTCCATGCTGTGTCCAGGCCGGAAGCCGGACTGGAGTGGGTCCAGATAGACAGCTTCATCCAGGTACTGGGGAAACTGCCGCGCCACCACACTCTCAACAACCTTCACAACGAAGCGAAGGTTGGAGACTGGACGATAGTTAGCCAAAACAGCCGGATCCAGAGAGGGCTTCTTGAGGAGGGGCCTCACCACCGCTTCTTTCAAAGCGGCCGGCAAGACACCCTCACCCAGAGAGGCATTAACAATCCTCTGGAGCCAGCCTCGTGTAACCTCCCAGGAAGCCAGCACCAACCAGGAGGGACACGGGTCCAATAAACATGTGGTCGCGTTCAGCCGTCCCAGGATCCTGTCCATGTCCTCGGGAGCCACAGGATCAAACTCCTCCCAGATAACATTCTCAAGACCTGCCTCAGTCATCCCATCTGGACTTACCCAGTCAGAAGCCAGGCCTTCCCGAATCTGAGCGATCTTGTCATGCAGATACTGCACAAAGTCCTCAGCTCGACCCTGCAAGGGATCATCCCGCGCTTCCAGATGGAGGAGGGAGCGGGTCACCCTAAACAGGGCGGCTGGGCAATTATCTGATGACGCGATAAGAGCGGCAAAATAGCTAGATTTCGCCACTTTTATCGCCACTAGGTAGGTCTTAATATGAGACCTCACCAGTGTTCGGTCGGATTCGGAGCAGCTGGTCCTCCAACTACTCTCCAGGCGTCTTTTCCGGCGCTTCATCTCCCTCAGCTCCTCGGAGAGCCAAGGAGCTAGGTGAGTTCGGTGCCGAGTCAGAGGCCGCAAAGGCACGACATGGTCCAAAGCCCCGGCGGCTGCACTGTCCCAGGCAGCCACTAGGTCTTCAGCCGAGTCATGAGCCAGAGTCTCAGGAAATGGCCCAAGCTCCATCTGGAACCTATCAGGATCCATCAGGCACCTGGGGCGGAACCACCTAGTCGGTCCCGCCTCTCTGCAGCGGGGTGCAGCGGTTAGAAAGTCTAGTCGAAGGAGCGAGTGGTCAGACCATGACAAGGGTTCGATGACTATATCCCCTGTATTAAGGCCACTCGACCACTGACCAGAGACAAAAACTAGATCCAGAGTGTGTCCACCCGTGTGAGTAGGGTCATGAATTAACTGAGTAAGATCCATGGCCGTCATGGAAGCCATGAACTCTCGAGCCACCTCAGACGTTTCGCCGACGGATGGCAGGTTGAAATCCCCCATGACTAGAAGTCTGGGGGTACCAACCGCCACCTCAGCTATGACATTGAGCAGCTCGAGCAGGGCCGTTGCCACGCGGCAGGGAGCCAGGTACGTGATCAACAAGCCCATCTGTACTCCACGGCCCCACTTCACAAAAAGGGACTCACATCCGGCTATCTGTGGCACAGTGGTCTCCCTCGGATCAAGACCTTCCTTTATAATAACCGCCACCCCCCCCGCCCCTGCCCTGAGCTCTCGGCTGATGGAATGCACGGAAGCCTGGTGGGCATATATCTACGAGGGGCACTCCCCCCTCCTGGCCCAACCAGGTCTCTGTGATACCTGCCAGGTCCACTCCCCCCTCCTGAATAAGATCGCAGATGAGGGGGGCTTTATTTACCACGGATATTATCTACAGAGAAAATAAGTAGGTGAAAAGTCAAGCCTCGTCTCCTCCTTTTTATGGCAGCATCAGAATGCTGACATCCGGCCCCTCTCCCTTCATTTTTCCAGGGAGGCCTGTTTCAAGAAAAAAAAAACAAATTAAGTACCGTGACCGCGTCCGAGGGTGTGTCCCAACCCCTCCCGCCTTGCCCGGGTGATCTGCATGGAATTTGGCTATAAGGCAATCAGCTTGGATATTTATGCTCTTCACCCAGGAAGCTTCTGACAAGGGGTAACCCTTCCACTTAATTAAGTATTGGAGGTGCCCCCTATGCCACCGTGAATCGAGAATTCGCTGTACCTCATAGTGAGTGTGGCCCCCAACAACCAGGGGCTTGGGGGCGTCACGTGGCACCAGCCTTAAAGTTGACCCCACCACAGGCTTCAGGAGGCTGCTGTGGAAAACGGGGTGTATCTTCCCTAGTAGCCGGGGCAACCGCAGTTGTACTGTAACCGGGTTGATTATTTTTACTATAGGGAAAGGTCCTATAAATTTCAGGCCCAATTTCTTGCTCGGGAGTCTAAGTCTCAAATACTTGGTGGAGAGATAAACCTTCTCCCCCACTCGAAATGGTCTTTGGGGAGTTCGGTGCTTGTCTGCTTGTTTCTTATAGGATTGTGCTGCCTTGGCCAACGCCCTCTTAACGTTCTCCCAGGTTTCTCTCAACATATCCAACCAATCGGTCAAGCTGACTGAGGAAGGGGGCTCCCTTGGGTACTCTGGCACGGGGACGAAATCCATACCACTCACTATTTTAAACGGGGTTAATCCTGTGCTACTGTGGACAGCGTTATTATACGCGACCTCCGCAAACGATAGGAGGTCTGCCCAATTGGACTGTTGGTAGTTGACGTAGCATCTTAAATACTGCTCTATCATGGCATTCAGTCTCTCCGCCCCCCCATTGGTGCTCGGGTGAAACGCTGAGCTGAGCCCTTGGGATGACCCTATGGATCGTAGGAACTCCCTCCAGAACTTTGCTGTGAACTGGACCCCTCGGTCGGAGATGGTTCTCCTGGGGACTCCATGCAGGCAGTAGATGTGTTTCAGGAACAGTTTGGATAACTGGCGGGCTGAGGGTAGCCCGCTGCAGGGTATAAAGTGTGCCTGTTTGGAGAATAAGTCTATTACAGTCCAGATCACTGTGTTGCCACCACTTCTCGGCAGTTCTACTATGAAATCCATTGCAAACTCCTCCCATGGTCTCGTTGGTTCAGCTACTGGTTGCAGCAGCCCGGGAGGGCATCCTGGTTGTCTCTTCATCGTGGCACAGACGGTACAACTTTTTACATAACTGTCTACGTCCTTTCTCATGTGGGGCCACCAGAACTGTCTCCGTGCTAAGTGCAGAGTCTTTAGGAAGCCAAAATGTCCCGCTGGTTTAACATCATGGCTCCTCTTGAGGATCAGGGTGCGTAAAGCCTGTGGGACATAGAGTTTTGTCCCCTTCCATGCTAGGTCATCCCTTTTTGTCAAGAGGTGTTGATTGTCTCGAAACCAGGGGTCCGTTGCTGTTTCAGTTTTGAGTCTTGTAGTTAAGTCACTTGCAGGTTGGCCCTGCTGGTCGAGTCGTTGCCGTCTGGTGACCACCTGACCCACTGCTTGGGTGGAGGGGATGATGGCATTCACTACTTGCTCCCGCTCACTGTTGCACGGATGGCACGGTCAAATTTCTCCTTCAATTCATCTATGGGGCTATCGAGTGGCTTCCTTGAAATTTCTTGGTGCCTGGCCTGCTGCCAGTCCCATAGCCAGTCTGCCCTCCCCAATTCATTTAGGGGTTTCCCCTTCTCCTGCACGTTCGGGAAGGGAAACTCAACCTCTGCAGCTTTTGGCAAAACCCCCGAGTACTTATCTGCCTTCTTCTTGGCTTGCAGCATGATCGTCTGACCTTGGCTATCTTGCAACTTTGCCGGGGGAGACGGGCAGGGTTGAGATTTCGTGGCTTCCAAGCTGGCTGGAATCAAGGCTGGCTCTTTTCCAGTTGCCTGGACTAAACTTTCTTCAGATAATTTACTCTCAGCCATGGCGTCAGTTGAATATCTCCATTCACTCCATACGTCTGGGAGGGAACTGGAGGATTGGAGGTCAGCCAGCTTGGCTTGGAAAGGAGTATTGGCTATCTGTCAGGTTTCGATGTCATCTCAAATAAATTGCACTCCCAAACAATTAATCTTTGCTGAAATATTCCATTTATTGAGTACGACAGATCTGGCCCCGACTTCGTCGTAGCCGATACTAACCCTCTGACCCCTAAACCCTTCCCTTTCTGTTCCCCAATTCTCATCTTCTCATTGGCCATCTTCCAAGTCAGTCTCCCCAGCTTCTGACCTCAACCCACAGGAATGCCCCCTCCCATCCCATCTCCTAGGGGATATTATCTACAGAGAAAATAAGTAGGTGAAAAGTTAAGCCTCGTCTCCTCCTTTTTATGGCAGCATCAGAATGCTGACAATTGTATTGACGAAACCATTAAAGGCCTGGTGGCTCAGCAGACTGATAGCATTGTGATTAACACCAGCTGTCTGCAATTACTGTAAGTTCGAATCTCACCAGGCTCAAGGTTGACTCAGCCTTCCACCCTTTCTAAGGTAGGTAAATTGAAGACCCAGTTTGTGGGGGCAATAAGCTGACTTTGTATAAATATACAAAAGTATGAAGGCTATTGCTTAACGCATTGTAAGCCGCCCTGAGTCTCCGGAGAAGGGCAGCATATAAATCAAATTAAAAAAAAAAAAAAGCCAATCTCTTTAACACGTTCTTCGGCTCAGTCTTTGTAAACAGCAACAACACATACCCAATATTTCCCAGTCGTACTACAGACAATTACAATGATTACGGTGATCTTATACATACTGATTTTACAGAAGAAAATGTTGAAAAGGCACTACGCAATCTAAAACCATCTCTATCTGTTGGACCTGATGGACTATGTGCATACTTCTTAAAAAAGCTTTCCACTGCAATTGCAGAACCTCTAAGCATAATTTTTGAAAAATCTTTCAGTACCAGCACCTTGCCCTACCAATGGTCACAAGCCAGGGTCATCCCTATCTTCAAAAAGGGAGACCCAAGCCTAGATGAAAATTACAGACCAATCTCTGTATGTTGTGTAATCTGCAAAGTCATGGAATCAATCATTAACCAATCTATTACCCTACACCTAGAGACAAACAACCTACTTTCTAACAAACAATTCGGTTTCAGAAAAAAAATATCCTGTAATCTACAACTACTACATTGCAAAAACATATGGACTACACATCTCGATCAGGGCAAAGCAATAGATGCAGTTTACATAGACTTCTGTAAAGCTTTTGATTCAGTGGTACATGACAAATTACTTCTAAAACTAAAATCCTATGGTATTTCTGGACTCCTACATAAATGGATAGCTGCCTTCCTGTCAAACAGACAACAAGTGGTCAAAATAGGAAGCGCTCTATCAAATCCTGTACATGTTAATAGTGGTGTTCCCCAAGGCAGTGTCTTAGGTCCAACACTCTTCATACTTTACATAAATGACCTTTGTGATCATATTAAAAGCAACTGTGTTCTCTTTGCTGATGATGTTAAACTATTCAACACCACCGACGATGCAACTACCCTTCAAAAAGACCTTGACTATGTGTCAGATTGGACTAACAAGTGGCAACTTCAAATCTCAACCAACAAATGCTCTGTCTTGCACATTGGCAAAAAAAATCAAAACATAAAATGCAAATTAGATGGACATGACCTTGTAGATGACCCTCACTCTGTCAAGGACCTTGGAGTACTCATTTCTAAAGATCTAAGTGTCCGAGCCCACTGTAACAACATTGCCCAAAAGGCATTAAGAGTTGTTAACCTAATCTTGCATAGCTTCTTCTCTGGTAATGTTGTACTACTAACTAGAGCGTACAAAACATTTGCTAGACCAATTCTTGAATACAGCTCATCTGTCTGGAACCCGCACTGCATATCGGACATAAATACAATCAAGAGAGTCCAGAGATATTTTACGAGAAGAGTCCTCCATTCCTCTAACCGCAATAAAATACCTTATGCCACCAGACTCCAAATTTTGGGCTTAGACAATTTAGAACTACGCCGACTTCAGTCTGACCTAAGCATAGTACATAAAATTATCTGCCACAATGTCCTTCCTGTCAATGACTACTTCAGCTTCAACCACAACAATACATGAGCAAATAATAGATACAAACTCAAGGTAAACCATTCCAAACTCGATTGCAGAAAATATGACTGTCAGCCTCCGCCTTTACTGCTTTGGCTGCCATAGTAATGGGAGGGGGGAGAGCTAGGTAGCATGGGGGGGGGAAGCGTGCTGGAGGAATCTGGAGAAATCGAAAGCGATAGTTAAGCCACCGGACTGTATCTTTGAAGCTGCTGTCAGGTCAACGGTCGTGGCATTCCTGATTGATGACGCTGCCAGACGTGTGCTTCCACCTGACCCCTGGGAGACCTTTGGATTGGATGATTTACGGTGGACAGTGGGAGGGGATGCTTTCTATATGCAATTTTCGCGCTTATTGCCTTAGATTCTGCTTTCCTTTGGTTGCGTTCACTTCATTTTCTAGTAAAAGTACCTTTCTCTATAAACAATGGAGTTTGGGTCATTCTTTCCTGGACTTTGAAGGAAGCACACATGACATTAAGCAGAATCTCTTCTCCAGCCATCCCGGATAAACACCGAGGGGGCTGAACCCAAAATATGTCTGACCAAGAGAGTGAAGGAGACCAGACGGGAGCTTCTGGCTCTACTATAATTTCACTTCAAGCGGAGAAGGAAGCTGCAGAATGGATGGAAAAAATTTGGCTGAGAGAGGAGCCAGAGGAAGCTAGATGGTCGAGGGGAGTAGGAAGGTTGCCGGACCTGGGGAGGACCCCCCAAGGAGTAACCAGCTCCAGACCCTGTAAGGGAGAGGCAGTGTGGCTGCAAGAGCAAAAGGAGAGCCTCATGATTGCTCAAGCGATGCAACTCCTCCGCGATGCCGAGGAAAGCTGGAAAAGCCGTGAGTCTTATGTATTCCCTGTGGGGAAGGGAGGAGACTACCCCAGGCTGGATCCAGAAGAGACAGCCTGTGGGGGAGAGGAAGAGGAAGCTGGGGAAGAAACATCTCAGGCTTCTTGAGCTCAAGCGAGGGATGCAGCAGCCCAGGGACCCCCAGCCTTGCAGGCCCCACCCCGCAGACGCAAAAAGCCAAAAATCCCCCCCCAACTGGAAAATATGATGGGAATCCAAAGACCTTGGGGCTTTTCTTGACCCAAGTGTGGAACCACATGCAGGACTGGGGGGAGGATTACTTATCAGATGTGGCATGAATGAGATGCGTCACGAATGTCTTAGAGGGAGTAGCAACTGAATGGATGGTGGTCCTCCACAATAATAACTCCCCCTTGCTGAGGAATTACAACCTGTTCATGGGGGCTCTTAGGAGGCGGTTTGAAGACCACCTAGCTGAGCGGAAAGTGAGACTCAGGATGAAAGGTATCCAGCAGGGCTGGAGATCGGTGGCAGATTACACCCAAGAATTTCACGAACTGGCGCCATACATGACAGGGTGGTCAGAAGCAGCCCTACTGGAGAGTTTCAAGGATGGACTGAATGAAGACATATACAAAGACTGTAGAGCACGGGGGGTCCCCGAAGACTTGCAGAGTTGGTACGTAGTAGCTGAGGATGTGGAGATCGAGCTGGCCCGAAGCCGACTCCGAGGGTGTCGTGCAGGGGACCTGTCATCCTCCTTCTACCGCAAAGGAGCACCAAAGATGGGCATGGGGAGAGCGGAATTCAAACCCAAATCGAAGCCCTTCACGTGCTTCAAATGTGAAAAGGAAGGCCATTGGGCCGCCAAATGTTTCTCCAAGCCAGTGCCAAAATCTACCGGCTCGGGACCAAAGAAAGCTGACAGAGCACCCGCAAAAGCTCGCGAAACCGCCCTGAAAGGAGAAGTCGTTGAGTTCGCTCCCCGAAACCAGGGTGAGTTGGGAACTCCAACCACCGCGGACGACAGCAGGAGGGACTCCGACTCCGATGATCTGGTGAGTCACACTGAAGGCCCCATGCTCATCCCCATAGAAATAAGGGTGCCATCCACAGGGGCACATGCGCAGATGTTAGCCCTATTAGACTCTGGGTGCACCAGGTGCATAATCAGCCCGGAAGTGGTGGAGAAAATGGGCCTGAGGCTAAAAATGTTAAAAAGGCCCATTGCGTTCTGCCAGTTGGACAGATTGATTGCAGGAGGGGGCCCAGCCAGCTTTGTGACCGAACCTATTGAAATGCAATTGGGGGATCACGTAGAGACCCTCAGTTTTATTGTGGCCCCTGGCATGGAACAACCCCTCATACTTGGACTGCCCTGGCTCCGTAGATGGAACCCACGTGTTAACTGGAAGATGGGGGTTTTGCGCATTCGCACCAGAAAACTGAGACTAGAGAGGGAAGAAACTTCCCTGGAGGATGGAGTAGAACACGAAAGGGCGGAAGTGGAAATAGGCTACATTGAAGGGGAGGAAAAGATTCCAAAGGAGTATTGGGATCTCCAATAAGTTTTTAGTGAAAGGGCCTCGGATGTGCTGCCCCCCAACAGAGCTACGGACTGTACCATTGAAATACTCCCTGGGGTGAAGCTCCCTAAGCCAAAGATCTACCCCATGACCCCTCGAGAACTAGGGGAATTGCGAAAATTCATTGATAAAAACCTAGAATGGGTTTTTATCCAACCAGTCAGACCAAGGGTGGCAGCGCCTGTAATGTTCCGAGAAAAGAAAGATGGCTCCTTTCGTTTGGTAGTTGATTATAGGAATCTCAACACTATTTGCGTGGAAAACGTTTACCCCCTGCCGCTCATGAAGGACATGCTAGCACACTTAGGAAAGGGGAAAATTTTCACCAAACTGGATTTACGAGAGGCATACTACAGAGTGAGAATTAAGGAGGGGGATGAATGGAAAACAGTGTTTAACTGTCCACTGGGATGTTTCCAGTTTCGAGTGCTCCCTTTTGGACTACAAGGAGCCCCTGCTGTGTTCATGCAATTGATTAATGAGGTACTGCATGAGCACCTGTATAAGGGGGTGCTGGTTTACTTGGATGACATTCTTATCTACTCTGAGAGCATGGACGACCATGTGAAATTGGTGCAAACTGTCCTGAAAAACCTTAGGGCTGCTGAACTATATGCCAAACTCTCTAAATGCGAGTTCCACCAAAGCAAAATTGACTATCTTGGATATCGCATATCGCATGAGGGAATAGAGATGGACCCTGGAAAAGTTTGGGCAGTATTGGAATGGGCCGCGCCACGCACCCGCAAACAACTACAAAGTTTCCTCGGATTTGCTAACTTCTATAGACAGTTTATCCCCTCGTTCGCCAAAATCGTGCTGCCAATAACAAATCTTCTGAAAACAAAAGGTGAAGTAAGACCAAAGCCCTCACGAGCCCTTGAATGGACTATGGACTGTCAGGCGGTATTCGAAAAGTTGAAACGGTTGTTTGCTGCTGAACCAGTCCTCAAACATCCGGACATGGAAGAGCCTTTTGTAGTACAGGCTGACGCAAGCGACATGGCAGTAGGAGCAATACTTCTGCAGAAGAATGCAGAAGGGAAATTACAACTCTGTGCCTATACATCCCGCAAATTGTCAGAGACCGAAAGGAGATGGGCCATATGGGAGAAGGAAGCTTTTGCAGTGCGATGGGCATTGTTAATGTGGAGACAATTTCTTGAAGGAGCTAAGCATCCTTTTGAAGTTTGGACTGACCATAAAAACCTGGAGGCTTTGAAAACACCGCATAAGCTGTCACCAAAGCAAGTTCGCTGGGCTCAACACTTCAACCATTTTAATTTCACTTTACGCTACCTTCCTGGTGGAAAGAACTTCATGGCGGATGCACTCTCCAGATTGCCTCAATACAACAGTACCAAGGAGGAAGTGGTTCAGCCTATCATACCTGTGACACAACTAGCAGCACCAGTAACTACCAGAACACAGATGAGGGCTGATCCAGCCCTCTCGGGCAATTTGCTTCAGAAACTACAAGAAGCTCTAAAGACTGACGAGTGGTTTTGAACCCACTCGAATGAATGTACACTCCCTGATGGACTAGCTTGGATTGGGGCCAAATTGTATGTTCTGGCCAGTTTAAGAGTAGCGGTGTTGCAGCACGCTCATGACACCAAGACAGTGGGACACTTTGGATTTGTTAAAACTCTACATCTCGTTAAAAGACAATTCTGGTGGCCTGCACTCAAAAAGGACATAGAGGCATATGTAGCTAGCTGTCCGGTGTGTGCCTCAGCTAAGAGACCTCCAGGGAAGCCACCTGGTTTACTTCAGAGTGTGGCAAGGCCAAATGCTCCTTGGAAAGAGATATCCATGGATTTTATTGTAGACCTGCCGGAGAGTGGGGGGTGCACAGTCATTTGGGCAGTAACGGATTTGTTTTCCAAACAAGTGCATTTCATCCCTTGTTCTAAAATCCCTTCAACTAAAACCCTTGCAAAATTGTTTATTCAACATGTTTATCAATTACATGGGGCTCCAAAACGTATAATCTCGGACAGGGGTGTGCAATTTACCTCCAACTTTTGGAAGGAGTTTTTAGGGTTAATAGGCTCTGCCCAGGGGTGAAGCTCTGCCCACCACCCCCAGACAAATGGGGCTTGTGAGAGAACCAATGCCATGTTAGAACAGTACCTAAGATGTTACATAAATTACCAGCAAGACAACTGGGTGGACTTATTGCCATTTGCGGAGGTGGTGTATAATAACTCCATACATAGCAGCACCGGTTTCACTCTGTTTAAGGTGGCCTTTGGCCAAGAGTTTGTGCCAATCCCAGAGCTACCACAGGATAACCCACAGAACCCCTCTTTAATTGAGTGGATCAAACAGCTACGGGGTACTTGGGCAGTAACTCGAAAAGCTTTAGATGACACACACCGAGCACATAAAGCCCAAGCTGACAAAAAGAGGTGCCCGGCACACGTTTACAAAGTGGGTGATATGGTTTATCTTTCCACCAAATATTTACAGACTTCCCAGAAATCAAAAAAGCTCGGACCCAAGTATGTGGGCCCTTTCCCAATCACTAGACTCATCAACCCAGTCACAGTTGAATTGGAATTGCCAAAAAATTTGAGACGAATCCACCCTGTGTTTCATGTTAGCTTACTGAAACCAGAACATTCATCCCCTTTGCGTCCGAAGCAGGACTCTCCTCCGGTCCCCATACTGATAGAAGGGGAACAACATTTTGAAGTTAAGGAAATCTTGGATTCTAGGAAGCATCACGGTAAAGTGCAGTATTTGGTGGCCTGGAAGCATTTCCCATTATCTCAAGCTGAATGGGTGAATAAACGTGATGTCCGGGCGCCAAAGAAAGTTCAGTTGTTTCACACCAAATATCCTGATAAACACTAATTTCTGTGTTGTGTTGTTTTCTCTTTCCCTATTTAGGAATAACATCTCTTCTGCAGAGGGGCCAAATGTCAGCCTCCGCCTTTACTGGATCTCTGGAGGGCTCAGGACAGGGGTTGCTCCTCTGTCTTGGTCCTGTTAGATCTCTCAGCAGCTTTTGATACCATCAACCATGGTATCATGCTGCACCGGTTGGAAGAGCTGGGGGTGGGAGGCACCGTACTACGGTGATTCTCCTCCTTTCTCTCCGACCAGTCGCAGTCTGTGTTGACAGGGGGGCAGAGGTTGACCCCGAGGCCCCTCATATGTGGGGTGCCGCAGGGATCGGTCCTCTCGCCCCATTTGTTCAACATTTATGTAAAGCCGCTGGGCGAGATCATCCGTGGTTTCGGGGTGAAGTACCATCAGTACGCTGACGACACTCAGCTGTACATCTCCACCCCGGACCACCCCAACAATGCCCTTGAAGCGATGTCCCGGTGCCTGGAGGCCGTACGGATCTGGATGGGGAGGAACAGGCTCAGGCTCAACCCATCCAAGACCGAGTGGCTGTGGTTTCCGACGTCCCGATATAGTCAGCTGGTGCCATCACTGACTATTGGGGGCAAATCATTGGCCCCCACGGAAAGGGCTCGCAACTTGGGCGTCCTCCTGGATTCACGGCTGTCTTTAGAAGAGCACTTGACGGCCGTGACCGGGAGGATTTTTCATCAGGTTCGCCTGATCGACCAGTTGCGTCCCTTTCTAGATCGGGACTCCCTACACACAGTCACTCATGCCCTCGTCACCTCCCGTCTGGACTATTTTAACGCTCTCTACATGGGGCTCCCCTTGAGGTGCACTCGGAGGCTCCAACTGGCGCAGAGTGTGGCCGCGCGGGTGGTTATGGGAGCAACATGGAGCTCCCATGTAACACCTCTCCTGCGCAAGCTGCACTGGCTCCCAGTGGTCTTCCGAGTGTGCTTCAAGGTTCTGGTTATCACCTTTAAAGCGCTCCATGGCTTAGGACCTGGTTATCTACGGGACTGCCTGCTACCACCAATAGCCTCCCACCGGCCAGTACGCTCCCATAGAGAGGGGCTCCTCCGGGTGCCATCGGCCAAACAATGTCGACTGGCGGCCCCTAGGGGGAGAGCCTTCTCTGTGGGAGCACCTACGATCTGGAACGAGCTCCCCCCGGAGATACGGAGGATCCCGGATCTGCGCACCTTCCGTGGCGCGCTTAAAACATTTTTATTTCATCAAGCTGGCCTGGCCTAAATCCTCTCCTCTTTTAAATTTAAATTTTAAATACAAATTTTAATCTGTTTAATTATGGGGTATTTTAAAATTCAGCCAAATTATTTAATTCGTTTTAATCTATTTTAAATTTTGTATTTCTGTGTTTTATCTTCTGGCTGTTCACCGCCCTGAGTCCTTCGGGAGAAGGGCGGTATAGAAATTTAATAAAATATAAAATATAAATATACTGCTTTGGCTGCCATAGTAATGGGAGGGGGGAGAGCTAGGTAGAATGGGGGGCGGGGCGGGAAGCGTGCTGGAGGAATCTGGAGAAATTGAAAGCGATAGTTAAGCCACCGGACTGTATCTTTGAAGCTGCTGTCGGGTCAACGGTCGTGGCATTCCTGATTGATGACGCTGCCAGACGTGTGCTTCCACCTGACCCCTGGGAGACCTTTGGATTGGATGATTTACGGTGGACAGTGGGAGGGGATGCTTTCTATATGCAATTTTCGCGCTTATTGCCTTAGATTCTGCTTTCCTTTGGTTGAGTTCACTTCATTTTCTAGTAAAAGTACCTTTCTCTATAAACAATGGAGTTTGGGTCATTCTTTCCTGGACTTTGAAGGAAGCACACCTGACAATGACTTCAGTAACAGAGTGGTCAATGCCTGGAATGCACTACCTGACTCTGTAGTTTCTTCCCCAAACCCTCAAAACTTTAACCTTAAACTGTCTACTGTTGACCTCACCCCATTCCTAAGAGGTCTGTAAGAGGCGTGCATAAGTGCACCAGTGTGCCTACCGTCCCTGTCCTAATATTCCTTTTTACTTACTCTTTTCATGTATTCAAATTATGTTTATACTTTTACCTGTTATCTTATATATGCTTGACAAATAAACTTATGATTATGATTATAATTATAAATACCAGTAGTAAAAAAATAAAAAGCTGAATACATATTGTTTCAGCCCCCAGGCGATTTAGCAAGTAGATTTAAAACTGCCTGAAATGGGGAATGTAGGAATGAGAGACTCACAAGAAATGGATGGTAGAGAGGGGTGGAGCTGACGTCGCTACGGCACAACAGAAGATCCTGAAGCTCCAGGATCACCGTTGATATCCCCGCCACTAGACGCTCCTTTTTGGACCTCACAGTCCCGTTGAGACTGTGATAGTGGAGGGCACATCCTGTCGATCCCAAGGATACCGCAAAGTCCCTGGTTGATCCAGGAGAAGCCCTTTTTCCGGTGGTGGGGTGGCAGCCATTGTAGCTGCTGAAGTTGGGACAGCTCCGGAAGAAGATCGGAAGGAAGTGTGTCGATTCGGTGAGAGACTTTTAATCAGAATTTATATAATGAGAGCACTCTGAGATTGAAAGAAGTTTAAATTGAAGACAAGAAAATTAAGCAGCGGACTGAAACTGGAGTCTAAGTATTTTTTTCTTTATCTCTAAACTATTTGCTTTTGTGGATGTTTGAAAGCTCTTTGCTTTTTAACCTGGACTGGAGTGGTTTGAACTGTTGATTTCCGATTTGTTTATCACACTTTTAAATTTTCAGTGCCTTTTTATTATAATTTCCCTTGGATTTTATTTTATTTTTATTTTTTTCCTCCTTTTTTGGCTATTTTCATCTTTTAGAGTCCATTGAATATAGCAGGGGAATGGGGAAGAGTGTATGTAACACTGCCATCTAGTGGATTGGATATTTTGTTTCCTTTTCTTTTTGATTTAAGAAGTAACAACTGTGCTATATTGTGTTTCAACTCAAGGACTCTGAGCCCTTTCATAGATAAGATAGTTGGAAGAACATCAAAAGAACATTTAAACTATCTGCAGAATTGTTTATTCAGGTGTTCTTCGGGGAACTATCAGTGGCAGGAGCTTGGGATTGAATGAGAAGGAATTTTTAGTGATTTTGAAAGAGAATTGCAAATAATAGTTGGAACCTAATTAAAAAAAAAAATTAAAAAAACCCTTTGGATTTTACATAGAAGTGATCTTTATTTGGACATTTTTTCTATTTTTTTTTTCTTCCCAAGTGACAGCTCTCTGTACCCTTCCCCTGTGTAAGTATTTTTAAATGGACTATGAGTAATTTTCTTTTTACATAAATACATAGAGATGGTCAAGGTGGTTAATATTTTTCATTGAACTGATTAAGGCATACAAGTGCCCGAAGATTGCTTTTCTGCTTTTTGTCGGTTTTTCCTTTTTCTTTTTTTTTTTTTGATTTTTTTGTATTTTATTGATTTTTGGAGTAATATTTGTCTTTGCCATAATTGGATTAAGGTAGAGAAGAACCTGAAGAAATAATTTTTTTCTTTTCTTTTTCTTTTTTCTTCCTCTTCCATCTGTTTAAAGCCTTCATGACCACTTCACAGTATGAGTAGAAAAGTAACGGCTATTGGCTCTTCCACAACTACGCCCTCATCATCACCATCTGGAGGACAGCGATCCATACAGATGATTTTACAGCAGGACAAAGAGAGGGAAAAGGAGAAAGAAAAGGAGACAACATTACAGATGATTTTACAAGTACTTCAGAAGATTGAACAAAAAACAGAGAAGACAGATGAGAAAGTGGAGAGCATACAGCAAATGATGTTGAAATATGAAGATAGACTTCAAAAAATTGAGGAAAAGGAGGAGCAAAGAGAGAGAAAAATCAGAGATATTGACACTAGATTGGAAGAAGTTGAACAAGACAAGAGTGGAATAGTTGGATGGGAGATGGATAGATCAGAATTTTATCTGATTTCAAAATATAGAAGAAGAAAAGGGAGAGAACCTGGCAGAAATAATGATAGGAATATTAGCAGAAGCATTAGAAATCACTAAGGAAAAGATGATGGACAGCATAGACGAGATATTTTGAGTTTATACAAGATATGTAATGCGCAATAAACTACCACGAGAAGTCCACATAAGGTTTACCAAGAAATCAATCAAAACTCAAATACTGCAGATGGCTAGAGAAAAAACACTGAAGTACAAGGAGAAAGAAATTGTGGTTTTAAAGCAAATACTGAGAAGAGTGAGGGAGATGAGGAGAGAATATCAATTCCTGACGAAAATATTACTACAAAAAGGTGTGAATTATAGATGGTTGATTCCAGAAGGATTAGTGCTAACGTGGCAACAGCAAAGATATAGATTAGATACAATGGATAAAGCTAAAGCATTTTATGCAGAACTTCTTGGAGAGAAAGAAATGGAATTAAAAAAGACAGACCCACTAATAGAACTACAAGAGGAGGACTTAGCAATGATTGAAAAAGCAGAAGGGGCAGTAGGGGGCATTGTGGAATACAAAGAACAACGTGAACCGAGATCTACTAGGTGTGAAGTTTCCGAAAGATGCCCTAATTAATTCATGAGCCATGAGCCAAACTTCAAAAGAAATACAGTCATTTATTAGGAGCACCATTTCGGGATTATTCGGATGCAGTTAGAACTAATCCCACGTAGATTTACGTTCCCCTATGACCCTGTCTCTCCCCTCCTCCCTGGCCATGTCATAAATCACATTCTCCAATTAACCACTTTGGCCGGCTGTGAAATCCAACACCCTCCTTCTGATTGCGGTAAGGAAGCATGTATGGAATGTAACTTCAGTTAGGGAAATCAATCAGCTCTATCGGTTCTCCCTCCCTCCTGCTCATGGCAACTTGAAAGCTTTGCAAGTTGACATTCGGCTCCCCTCACTTCCCAAGGGTGACCTGCACAAAGCAAAACAATTTGAGTACAGATGTAGAGTTTAGGGACGTGACCCCCCACCTGGCTTGTTTGGATTTTCTGCGTGAAATTTGGCTATAAGGCGATCAGCCTGGATGTTTTGACTCTTTACCCAAGATGCCTCTGATAAGGGGTAGCCCTTCCACTTGATTAAATATTGGAGTTGTCTCCTGTGACACCTCGAATTGAGGATTTGCTGCACCTCATAATGGGTCTGGCCCCCTATGACCACGGGGTCTGGGGACTCACGGGGTAGTGGCCTCAGGGTCAATACTGGGTGTATCTTCCCTAGCAGTTGGGGCAACTTCAATTGTACCGTGACCGGGTTGATTATCTTTACTATGGGGAATGGTCCCATAAACTTTGGCCCCAATTTCTTGCTAGGGAGTTTTAACCTCAAATATTTTGTGGAGAGGTAAACCTTCTCCCCCAATTGAAATGGCCTTTGGGGAGCTCGATGTTTGTCTGCCTGTTTCTTATAGGTTTGTGCTGCTTTAGCTAGCACTTTCTTGACATTCTCCCAGGTTGCTTTCAGTGTCGCCATCCAATCGGTCAAGCTGACTGAGGAGCGGGGCTCCCTTGGGTACTCAGGCATTGGGACGAAGTCCATGCCACTCACTACCTTGAATGGGGTTAGCCCTGTGCTACTGTGAACAGCATTATTATACGCAACCTCAGCGAAAGACAGGAGGTCCGCCCAATTGGACTGCTGATAGTTCACGTAGCACCTCAGGTACTGCTCTACCATGGCATTCAGTCTCTCTGCCCCCCCCATTGGTGCTCAGATGAAAGGCTGAGCTAAGGCCCTGGGATGACCCAATGGACCATAGGAACTCCCTTCAGAACTTTGCCTTGAACTGGACCCCTCTGTCAGAGATAATTCTTCTTGGTACTCCATGGAGGTGGTAGATGTGTTTCAGGAACAGTTTGGCCAACTGGTGGGCTGAGGGTAGTCCGCTGCAGGGTACGAAGTGTGCCTGTTTGGAAAATAAATCTATTACAGTCCAGAACACCGTGTTTCCCCCACTTTTTGGCAACTCCACTATAAAGTCCATTGCAATCTCCTCCCATGGTCTTGTAGGCTCTGCTACTGATTGTAGCAGTCCGGGGGGGTTTCCTGGTCGCTTCTTCATCATGGCGCAGATGGTGCAACTTTTCACATAACTGTCCACGTCTTTCTTTATGCTGGGCCACCAGAACTGCCTCTGTGCTAAGTGTAAAGTCTTTAGGAATCCGAAGTGGCCTGCCGGTTTAACGTTGTGGCTCCTCTGGAGGATCAGGGTGCATAGGGATTCCAGGACATAGAGCTTTGTCCCCTTCCATGCGAGGTCATCCCTTTTTTTTTTTTTTTGATTTGATTTATATGCCGCCCTTCTCCGGAGACTCAGGGCGGCTTACAATGCGTTAAGCAATAGCCTTCATACTTTTGTATATTTTATACAAAGTCAGCTTATTGCCCCCACAATCCGGGTCCTCATTTTACCTACCTTAGAAAGGATGGAAGGCTGAGTCAACCTTGAGCCTGGTGAGATTTGAACTTGCAGTAATTGCAGGCAGCTGATGTTAATAACAGTGCTTTAGTCTGCTGCGCCACCAGGGCTCTTTTTGTCAGGATGTGTTGATTGTCTTGGAACCAGGGGTCTGCCAGCAGTTCAGTTTTGAGTTTTGCCATTAGATCGCTTGTTGGTTGGTTGTGCCGGTCATGGCATTGTCGTCTGGTGGTTACTTGGCCTGCTATTTGGGTAAGGGGAACGATGGCGTCCACTACCTGCTCCCGCTCACAGTTGTACTGGGGCATGCGGGAGAGGGCATTGGCTAGAAAGTTCCTCCCCCCTGGAATGTGCTTTAGCACGAAGTCAAAGCGGTTGAAGTATTGAGCCCAATGGACTTGTTTGGGCGATAGTTTTCGCGGGGTCCTGAGGGCCTCCAGGTTTTTTTTTTTTATTAAATTTTATTTCTTTAAAAAAATACAAACAGAAGATTTATCGACAAACAGATCGCGGTGAGAACATTACACAATACATAACATTCAATCTAAATAAACAGATAGAAAATAAAAGTCTAATCTAGCATTGTCCTCTTTTTATTCTATTATCTAACCAAACATACCATAGGTCCCAGCATTGGAAATATGCAGAATCTTTTTGATCTCTTAAAATTTTAGTTAGCCTATCAGCTTCTGCACGTTCCATGATTTTCCCTATAATCATATCTTCAGACGGTAGATCTTTACCCTTCCAGTTTTGGGCGAGGCATATTCTAGCCGCAGTTGTGATATAAACAATCAGATACCATTTGCTAGTGCCTATTTTATCTGGCCTGATGTTTAATAAGTAAAATTCATGTTTCAGTTGTAGTTCGTAACCAGTAATTTCTAACAACCACCTCTGAATGAGTTTCCAAAATTCAGTTACTCTGGGGCAAGTCCACCATACATGGAAATAGGTACCTAGCTCCCCACACTTCCAACAATTTGGGGAGAGTCCAGGAAACATTTTGGATAGTTGGGCAGGAGGAAGGTGCCACCTGTATACCATCTTGTACAAGTTTTCCTTATAAGTAGTTGCCATCAAAAATTTTAATTGTCTAGACCAAATTTCTTCCCATTTCGCCAAATCGATTGAGTGGCCAATATTCCTCCCCCAGGCAATCATTGAGTCTTTGACGATCTCGTCACCTATCCAACGGATTATTAAAAAATTGTAAATCTTAGCTAACATTTTTTCCTCCTTCCCTAATATAAGCTTATCCAACTCCTGCAGGGTCCTATCAATACCTCCTTGCTCCTTATCTTTTTTATATTTGGAGTTAATTTGAGCATAAACCCACCAATCCACTTCCGTTCCCTGCAGAGCTAGTTCGGTTCTTGTTTTTAAACAGCCTTGACTATCAAGCAGCTCACAATAAGGTAGATGTTTTTCTTTATTATATAGCAGGGTATATGTCATGGCTTCTAGCGGGACCAGCCAGGAGAGGGTCAAAGAATAAAATTTGTCTTTAATTTTCCTCCATGTTACGATTAAAGTATTCCTCAAATAATGACCTGCAAAGCACGTGTGGTTTTTTGCCCTCTCTTGCCAAAGGAAATAATGCCAACCCTGTTGCAGCCCCGAACCTTCCAGAACCAACAGCCGTCTCCTTCTCAACAAGATCCAGTCCCTTACCCAAATTAAATTTGCGGCCTGGTAATAATACTCCCATTTAGGCAAACCAAATCCCTCTCTACCCTTCACCTCTTGGAGCATTTTAAGTTTATTTCTAGGTTTTTTATTCTGCCAAATATATTTGAGAACACATTGGTTTAATTGTTTAAAGAATTTATTGTCCAATCTGGCTGGGGCTGTGTAAAATAAGTAAATCCATTTTGGGAGAATATAAGATTTTATGACTGCAATCCTACCTAACAGAGAGACCTGCAACTCCTTCCACTTCTCTAAGTCTTGTTCCGTTTGTTGGAGAAGTTTCAAATAATTATCCTCCTTACTTGTCGAACACTTAGCAGATAGTAGAATGCCTAAATACCATATTTTTTTTACGATTTGGAATCCCAAGTTCAATTCTATTTCCTTCCCCTGATTTATTGTCAAATTTTTAATCAAGACCTTGGTTTTTTCCTTATTTACTTTTAGGCCCGCCACAGCTCCATATCTTTCTAATTCGTAAGTTAACTTCGGGCCCGATATAAAAGGGTCTTCCAGTACAAACACAAGGTCATCAGCGTATGCTTGTAGCTTATACTGCTGGTTCTTGATATGTAGTCCTTTTATTCCCGAATTTCATCTAATTTCTCTCAATAATGGTTCCAATGTTAATATAAATAGAAGCAGAGAAAGCGGGCATCCCTGTCTAGTACCTTTCTCAATACAAATTTTCTCAGTTGCATCCCCATTAATCAGAATTTTGGCAGACTGTTTCGAGTAAATTGCACGGATTGCCTGAGTAAAATTCTCCCCAAATTGCATATGATGTAACAAACCTAGTAAAAACCGCCAGCTCACACGATCAAAAGCCTTTTGCGCATCCATGAAGACCAAAGCCAGCTGCTTATCAAAGTGAGCTTCATAATATTCTAGAATATTCATGATTATTCTCATATTGTCTCTAGTTTGCCTACGAGGTAGAAAACCGTTTTGGTCTTCGTGGATAAATTGGCTCAAAAATCCTCTTAATCTGTCTGCCAATACCGCCGCAAATAGTTTATAGTCTGCATTGAGGAGTGAGATCGGTCTGTAGTTCTGGATCAGGGATAAATCATTACCTTCCTTTGGCAGGAGTGTTATTAGTGCTTCTGTCCAGGAATCCGGAATCAATCCCTCCCGAATTACCCCATTAAATAATTCTACCATATGAGGACCTAGAACTTCCCATAGTGCCTTATAACATTCCATCGGAAGGCCGTCCGTACCGGGGGTCTTCCCTGTTTTTTGTTTCCCTAAGACCCTTTCAATTTCCCCTTCCGTAATTTCTCTATCCAATATTTCCCTGGACATATCCGGGACTTTCGGTAAATCAGACTCTTCTAAATATTTATTTATTTCATCCTCAGGTTTGTCTTCATCTCTATATAGATCGGTGAAAAATTCCTGCACTACTCTTTTCTTCCCCTCTTCCTCTACAATCCAATCACCATTATCGTCTTTCAAGTTATGAATTCTACTTCTTTCCTTCTCTTTTTTTAATCGATACGTAAGCCACCTTCCCGGTTTGTTTGTACTTTCGAACTGTCTCTGTTTCATCCATCTGATTTTCTTTTCTAGGTCCTCCTGGTCTATAAGATTAATTTGATGACGCACCATTTTCAAATTCATACCTAATTCTCTGCTGTTTGGATCCTGTTGCAACACAGCCTCGCTTCTTGCCAAATCCCCTAATAGCTTATCCCGTTTAGCCTTATCCTTCTTTTGTTTCCCAGCTATATAGTTTATCGCTAAGCCCTGAAATACTGCTTTAGCTGTATCCCATATAGTTGGAAAATTTGTGTCCTCAGTATTATTTTCCTGAAAGAAAAATTCCATCTTCTTCTTTGCATAAATTAAAAATTGCTCATCTTTAAGAACCCTCACATCTATTCTCCATCTGGGCCTTGTTTTCAAACCTCCCCATGTGATCCAAAGCGGATTGTGATCTGCCCACTCATTAACACCTATCTCTGCCTTCCGTATCCCCTGCCGTAGTTCCCCCGACATCCAGGCCACATCTATCCGCGACCAAGATGAGTGCCTGGGGGAGAAGTATGTATACTGCCTTCCTTCCGGATGTTTTTCCCTCCATATATCCCTAAATTCAAATTCCTCCTGTATTTGACTTCTGGTTGGTGTCGCTGGGACACAGATGGGGAAATGGCGAGCTCCGCTGAGCCCTGCCAAATCCCCTCTGCTAAGCTGCCGCCAATAGGTCTGCGGACCTCCCCTGTCTTGTAGAGACAGGGGGACAAGAAGGAACGCCTTGGGCAGCCGAGAGGAACGGGCAGGTTCCTCGGGGCCGGAGGCTTCTCCTTCACGCCGGCGGCAGCGGGATGGCAGCCATGGTGGCTGCCCTGAAACTGCGGCAACCGGGAACAAGGATTGTGCTGGAGGAAGAAGATGAAGAAAGAGCAAAAAACAAGAAGCCGGGTGAGTGACACCAACCCAGGCAATAACATACCTATTTGGAATTATTGGAAAATAAGACCCCAAAATTAAAAGCGGCTGTTGGACTGCGGGGCTTAAAGATTGAAAAGGAAAAAAAAATGGGTAAAAGACCCAAATTGAATTTTGTTGCAGTAAACTTAAACTGGATGATTTGGTATTAATAAATTTCTGAAATTTGACTATGCCTTTAACTGGAGTGGAGAGGAGAAATGGATATTCCTGAGAATTAATGCCTCTGAAAGAAAATGAAGCTAATGAAGATAGAGAAATAGCCATGGAGTCTGCAATGATTAAACAGAGAAGTGGATTAAAGAGATTTCCCTTTCTGGGTGGAAAAGAAACATGTTAATTGGCTTTTTACCTTGGATTACTTGAAATTAATATTGGATATAAGGATTTTGGAGATTCCTACTCTGTCCCAGATGATTTTAAGAAAGAAGAAAGAAGAAAGAAAGAACATTTTGGATTTTAACAATGGAGACTGACAAAACTAGGTGTGGCGTAGTTAACAAAGACAGGAAGCTGATGCACTACGCTTGGATCAGACATTTTAAAAGTTTTAAAGGGACATACAGAAATTCTTTACTTTGAACTGATGAACCTTGAAATAGAGCACTTTGGACAGAGAGGAAAAGGAAGAAAAGGAAGAATTAAAGTGGATAAATTTAAATGTGACTAACTGAAATGTAAAGTTTAAAAGCCTATGTATATATGATTTTTGGATAAAAACAGGAAGGGTTGTGAAATAATAAAAATAGAAAACAAGAGGTGGCTATTAAAATAGTGGATGATATCAAGGGGATAAAAATAATAAAGAAGAATATATTTTGAGACAGGAAAACTTTAAGAAAATGTACTGTTTGATGTAATACGTTTTAATTTTAACTTGCAAACAAATGTTAAACTGATGAATAAGGATTGATTGAACAAAATACAAGATACACAGACGCTAGTGATTGAATTAAGGTAATACAAGTTCGAAATGATGACTATTATGACATATACTGAGATTTAAATTGAAAGAGCAGGATGGAAAAATGATATAAAACAGATAATTATATTACAGTTAAAATGTGTGGGATGGATACCAACTAGATAAGAGTTTGAGACTGTCACAAGTAAATGCCTTATTCTCAAATGGGGAAAATGTACATACACAGGGTATCAGGGGTTAATTTATTCTTCCTTCCTTAATATATTCATATGTAACCACTCCCATCCTTTACTCCGCCTCATTGATATAAAAGGGGATGTATGCACCTCCTTCCTTGCTTCTATCTACAATAATTCAGAGAATATAGAATGCCTAATGTAAATAAATAGTGCTTTGTTTAAATACTTTGATCCTGAATTATTATTGAGTCTGATCCCTAAAAATACGTAACAATCTGGTAGCAGAGGATGGTTGGACTGACTCAATAAAAATTACATATGCCTAAGAGAGAAAACTCCAGAAACAAAAGAGAAAGACCCAACACCAGGGCACATAATAAAGAGATGGAAACGGATCAAGAAATGATCGATGAATCCACAACTATAATAACAAAAGAATCTGAAGACTGCGCTACAGACAACGAAGAGATAATCGATGAAACTGATGACCAAGAAGAAAACGAGATAGAAAACAACGAACTCAGATCAGAGATACTGAAACTATTGAAAAGCCAAAAAGATGACGAAAATCTCATCGCGAACCTCCAAGACATCATAAAAAACAGCGGAGCAGCGAGAGAAAAACACATCGTAACAGATGACTCTAAAGAACTAAAAATGGTGAGCGAATTGCCTATAGATAAGAATATAATGAAAAGGAAGACTAACGGTCCTGCACAAAATTTTGAATGGCAGCCATCTTGGTTTCAACAGACCACTAAGATGAGCGAAGCAGAGCCAATCAGAAAACAGAATTCAAAATGTCTGGCGCCAAAAGCCCTACATAGTGTAAAAAGTAAAAAAGTAAAAATCTACTCTTCAGAAGAATCTGATACAGACATCGAAGAAACTTCAATCGAACTACAAATAGAATCAGCAATGAGAACTCTCTTTGCAACATTCGGCCCAAATTTAAAAATCACAAAAGAACCAACGAAAGCTGGCGATCAAAGAATAAAGAAAAAGCAAGCAAGCAAGCAAACGTCTCGGAATCTACCCGCTTCTATCCAAACGGCGAGAGCACCTACGCCTGAGCCCAGAGAACCCTGTAAATACTCCCCCACGCCGCAGACGATTCCAGGGGCCAGAGACCTCAACAAGAACAACTTCAGCGAAAAGAAGCAAGTGCCAGTCGTCACCTGGACACCCAAGATCGAGCCGGAGACCGAGTCATCGGAGGAAGAACACTACGAGGGAGCTACAGCAACGAGAACCTCTCCCGACAGCTTCAGAAGCGAAATGAGCAATGTGCATGCGCAAACACACACAGACAACTACGAAGGACATGAAGAACAGAGAGAACCATTCAGACTCGTTGCAAGCATACCTACACCATTCTGCAACTATCAACATTTACAAGATCATGGACAACCTCTAGTTGTAAGTAATGGAACAAATAATATTGGGAACTTGCCCAATGATTTCCCAAAACTGAGAATAGATGGTATTAATTTACAGGAATGGTGTCAACAACTTCAGGTTGTTTTTCTAAAAGAGAACTTATTATTTTTTATAACTAACCCCCCCAAAAGGCCTTGGACTCTAAAATTGGACTGTCTGCACCACAGAGCATTCTACTTATTAATATCTAGTATATCTCCTGCTATGTATCATAGTATTAAGCATAACTTGACTGTCTCAGAGATTATTCACTGCATGTTTAAATTGTTTCATAGTGAAAGTGTAGCAACCACTACAAGAATGTCTAAAGATTTCTTCTCAGCTAGGGTAAAATCTGGGGTTACTGTAAGTGAACATTTAATATCTCTAAACAAAATCAGAGCAGAACTACATTTAAGGGGAGAGATAATTTCAGATCAAACAATGAAAAGTGTCATCATTAATTCATTAGACCCATCGTGGGATAATTACATATCACATTTAGACACAATTAATTTGGGATACTTATCCATAGAAAATTTATCGAATAAGCTAATAGCTGAAGATAATTTAAGAAGAAGCCGCTGTAATACACACATAGAACATAGACAAAGTAAGAGAGTGGTATTTCAAGAAAAATATCGAGAATCAATTGAATGTTATAATTGTGGATCCAAAGAACATTGTAGAAGAGATTGTCCTAAATTTCTTAGAGAAAGACAAAAACATGACTATAGAAGCAGATATCATAACAGACAATCGTCTATTGATAGACATAGATATAGAAACTCACCTAATTTTAGAGAGCATAGAGGGGGCAGAGATAATTCAAAAGATAGAAAGTCTGGATCATTAAATGGATTAGATAAACATAATATAACTAACACACAGGATTCAAGGGATAATTCTTGGCTCATTGATTCTGGGGCAACTAATCACACAACACATGACAAAAAAATACTATCTTCCTTTATAGAAGATAAATTTGTAATTAAGGTAGCCAATCAAGAAAAGGTCCAAGTTATTGGAAGAGGAAATGTAAACTTACCCGGTCTAGGGAAAATAGAGGGGGTACTATTAATACCAGAAATACCTCATAACATACTTAGTGCAATAAAACTAAGTAGAGATTCTGACATAAATATAGTATTCTCAAAAGGAAAAGCAACACTAGAGAAAAACAAAGCAAATTTGGGTAGTGTGGTTATCAAAGGGGGTCTACCATATTTAGTCACAGAAGAAAAATGGCTACACAATATTGATTCAAACATGGAAGATGACACTAACATAGAGAATGAAGACAATAGCAATAGTGATAATGAGGAACATGAAACAAATCACAATCACAGAAACACATCTATTAATGACACACTCAATAACAAAAAACCTACGATTGGAAAACCAATCCACGATGAATGTGCACACATATTACATAGAAAGTTGGGACATGCTAGTTTTCCTGTAGTACAAAAAATGATTGAACATGCTGAAGGTGTTAAAATAAAAAATTGTAAAAATTATTTGGAATGCTCAGTATGTAAGTCCTCAAAACTCAGAACTAATCCCAAGCCAAAAAAGGCAACAAGATCAACTAATCAAATTTTTGATCTGGTACATATGAATCTAGTTGGTCCATTAACCCCATCAATCACATATAGAAAACGATATTTTCTAACTATTGTAGATGACTATAGTCGTTATGGATTTGTCTATACTTTGAAACACAAAGATGAAACATTTCAAAAATTTAAAGAGTTTTACAAACGTGTAGAAACACAACATAATATTAAAATAAAACAAATCATGACAGACAGGGGATCTGAATTCATGTCAAAAGAATTCTCCCAATGGCTAAAAAACAAAGGAATGCTACACTTCACATCTAGCCCTTTCTCTGCATTCCAAAATGGAGTGGTAGAAAGAAAGAACTCGACACTACAAACCATGATTAGATGTACATTAGAAGATGCTGGCTTAGGAAAACAATTCTGGTCAGAAGCATTACTATATTCCAATTATACTCAAAACAGAACTTGGTCCAGCATCGTAAACAAAACGCCATATGAACTAATGTATAATAGAAAACCCAAAATAACACACATGCACATTTTTGGAGTCACAGCGGATGTACACATACCAAAACAACTGAGGCATAAAGGAGAAAATGTATCCAGAAGACTTAGATTCATGGGATACGAAACAGGCACAAAAGGGTACAGATTTATTGATAATAACAACAGATTCATAATTTCTAGAACAGCTGTATTTCATGAACAGGCCAATTGGTCTAAAATACATCTTAATGAGATATTCCCAACTACAAAAACAGACACTGAACATCAAAACAAAATAGATAGAGAAGAACTCAATCACAATGCACATGAAAACAAAAATAAAACATGGACAAATAGTCACTCCAGAATAAAAACAGATTCATTAACAAAAAAGGAAGCAAGATATCTACACGATAACGATAGCAAACCAGAAAAAACAATCAGATGTTACAGAAATCAGGTGCCAAGTAAATATAAGGATTACATAATGCACTTGAATAATGAAACATCAACACCTAACACATACGAGGAAGTATTAAAGCTCCCCATTGAAGAAAGAAAAAAATGGGAATCAGCTATGGCCAAAGAGATGGACAGTTTGCGAAAGTTAAATGTATTTACACCTACTCCTGCACCTAAGGACAAAACTATTATAGGCACCAGGTGGATATTCAAAATTAAAAATCTGGAAGAAGGCAACACATTATATAAAGCTAGATTAGTTGCACAAGGTTATACTCAAAAATATCCTGAGGATTACACAGACACATACTCTCCCACAGTAAGAACTGAGAGTGTTAAAACAGCTTTAGTCATAGCATCTGCACTTAATCTTGATGTCTTTCAATATGACATACAGACAGCGTATTTACACGCAAAGCTCGATAAAGAGATATATGTAAGAGCACCTCATAGCCAATACACAAACAAAAATGAAACTTGGTTATTGAATAAAAGTTTGTACGGACTAAAACAATCTGGCAAACGTTGGTATGAATGTTTAGTCAACGTACTCAAAACTATGAATTTCAATGCCACAACTGCTGACAATTGTTTCTTTGTTAAAAAGGAAGGTGACTCATTAGAATTTGTGTTAATTTATGTGGATGACATTTTATATATCGGTAAACATAAAGAGAAAAGAGATACATTTGTAACAAAACTAAATGAACACTTTTCTTTAAAAACATTAGGAAAAGTAAACAAATATCTTGGAGTTCAAATCAATAAAACTAAAAAAGGATTTAAAATTTCTCAAAAAGATAAAATTATAGAACTCCTGAACAAATGTAATTTGAATGATGCCAAAACTTGTGATACTCCAATGCAAGCTGATTTCTTAAGAAACATGGATGAATCATCCCCTGAATTTAAAGATAATACACTTTACAGATCAGTTATTGGTTCCCTTTTGTATATATCTAATTGGACTAGACCTGATATTGCTTTACCCCTCAATCTGTTATCCAGATATGTTGGTAAACCTTTAATGTATCACTGGGAAGCCATTAAACGAATATTAAGGTATTTGAAGCACACCTTAGACTTCTGCCTACTACTAGAACCCAATAATATTAAAGAGCCCATCCTCACTTGTTACGCTGATGCGGATTGGGCAGGTGATACTAAATGCAGAAAAAGTACCTCAGGCTATATATTCTTCCTTAATAATTGTCCTGTCTACTGGTATACTGGAAAACAAGATCTAGTAGCCACATCAACAACCGAGGCAGAATATGTTTGTTTATCTAAAGCCTCCAATAATCTAGTATGGTTTAATGATTTATTATCAGATGTTTGGAAAAATCCTTCATTACCATTTATCATACATGAAGATAACAAAGCTGCTATTGAGATATCTAGATCTGATGCCATTGGTCAAAGGTCCAGACATATAGATATCAAATTCAAACATGTAAGGCAATTATCTCAAGATGGTTTCATTAAGGCCATTCATTGCGAAACTTCAGAACAAATAGCTGATATATTGACTAAGCCTTTGCAATCTAAACAACATAAATATTTAACTTCAAAACTACAAGTCTTATATTGTTCCGAATCTGAATGTAATTATTGTTGTATATCGAATCGGCATTTAGAGGGGGATTTGTCACAAGTAAATGCCTTATTCTCAAATGGGGAAAATGTACATACACAGGGTATCAGGGGTTAATTTATTCTTCCTTCCTTAATATATTCATATGTAACCACTCCCATCCTTTACTCCGCCTCATTGATATAAAAGGGGATGTATGCACCTCCTTCCTTGCTTCTATCTACAATAATTCAGAGAATATAGAATGCCTAATGTAAATAAATAGTGCTTTGTTTAAATACTTTGATCCTGAATTATTATTGAGTCTGATCCCTAAAAATACATAACAGAGACTCGGTGGAAATACGTTGGAAATTAATTCAAAATGCTGGAAACAGCCAAACAAATAGGAGGAGAGTTGGAGGAGACTATGCTGGTAATCAGCCAAACAATGGAGGGAGTCAAGGAGGAGACTATGCTGGAAATCAGCCCATAAAATGCTGGAAACAGCCAAACAAATAGGAGGAGAGTTGGAGGAGACTATGCTGGAAATCAGCCCACAAAATGCTGGAAACAGTCAAACAAATAGGAGGACAGTTGGAGGAGATTGAGGAACTATTCTAAAATCAACTAAATAGTTGGTGTTCTGGAGGGGATCAAGCTGAGAATTAATCAAATAGAACAAGCTGGAAGATAGTTAAATATTAGAGGGAGATATAGTGGAAAATATATTAGAAAATGGATTAAATAAAATATGCCTTTGAGAGAAATCTGTGTAATATGTAAACTGGGAGGAAAAAAAAAACCTAAGGTAAACTGATTTGAGGATAAGGGTCAAAGGATTAAAATTAGATAAAATGTTGTTTTATAAAATATAATAAAAATGGAGTGGTATTGAATTGAAACTAAGAATAAATGGTGATAAAATTGTAAGGTAAACACTTAATAAGAGGTTAGAATATTGTAAAAATTATTTTGATATGACTTGTATAAGATATAAGGTAAAGAAGAATAAAGATATGTTTAGAATTGTTATGCAGATGTAAAAATGAGTGAAAGTGAATTTGAAACTAATTTTGGATAGATATAATGGATTTATATAGATGAAAATGTGAAATTTGAGGTAAAATTGTTTTTTTTTCTTAAGTTTTGAATTTCTTTTTTATCTTCTTTTTTTTTCTTTTTTTGTTTATTTATAAAAGATGTAATGGAAATTGTGAATTGAGCTTGTGAAAGGAATGTAAGCGTGGTAACCATCTATGACCGGATCGAGATTTTTGCTCTTGAAAGTTATGTTTTTATGTTTAAATATGAAAAAATAAATAAAAAATATTTACAAAAAAAAAAATAAAATCCTCCTGTATTTGATGGCAGACAGGTGGCAATCCTTTTTTTACTGTTCTCTTTCCTCCTCCCTGTTTCCTGTTTCCAGGTATATAATCTTTGTCTTTATCGGCAATGGCATTAAAATCCCCCAATAAGCAGATATGTGAATAGTCATAATCTGTCAATTTATTATAAAGACTTTGGAAAAAAACCTTTCTGGATCCCATTAGGTGCATAGATACAAGCCAATAAACATTTTTTTTGATAAATTTCTACTTCAATCATTAATAATCTCCCTTCATCGTCTGCGAAAATTAATCTGGAATTTATATGCTTTTGAACATAAATTACTACACCTCTTTTTTTTGTTTCCGCCAGAGATGTATATAAATTGCCCAATTTAGTACAATTTAGTATGTGTAAATGATCTCTTTTCACATGCACTTCCTGAAGACATATTATGTTCAGACCTGCTTTTACCAATTTGTTGAAGACCTTTTTTCTCTTATTCGGACCATTCAGCCCATTAATATTAACTGACATCAAACGGATCTCCTCCCCCATCCCTTCTCCCCTCTTCTACTTCTACTTACCCTCTACCTGGAGTTTCTTCCTTGTTTGTCTTGTTTCTCTCTGACTCAATCCTTCAACTCCTACCTCTACCTGTCCTCTTCCTTTCTTCTTCCTGCCTAGCTGTTCTAATTCCCCTCTCTCTTCCTCCTCTAATGATTCTTCCCCACTCTTGCTCTCTGATTCTTCCCCCACATCAGGTTCTAAAGACTTAAGATGTCTACTAAGGAAATCTCTGGCATCTCTAAGATTGTCAATCTTCATCTTTTTATCTGCCCACGTAAATTGTAATCCTTCAGGCAGAAGCCATCTATAAAACACTTTATGTTTTCTTAGCTGGGCAGTTAAAAAATGATAGTTTCGCCGCAATTCCCACACCTGCCTGGGAAGTTGTTTCAGAACTATTAACTGTCTGTCTTTAAATGTTATCGTTTTTTCTCTTGCCTTCAGAACCGCTTCTTCCCTAAGGGCCTTCTTAGAAAGCCTGATGTGAACCTCTTTTGGAAGCCCCTGTCTCCTAGCATAACTCGTATGGACACGAAAGACATCATCTAAATCTCTCAAGACATTTTCTTTACCTATATCCAGGATACCAGCCAGAATGTCTGCCACTATGTCTCTTAGGGGTTCCCCCCTTTCCTCCACGACGTTCTGTATCCTTAGGTAAAAAGCTGACTTTTCCATCTCAAGGAAGATAATCTCTTCCTCCAGATCTCTGTTCGCCGAGATCTGCTCCCTCTCATTCCCTTCCAATCTCTCTTCACACCGCCCCACTCTCTTCTCTACCTCTTGTACCTTACTTTCCTGCTGCATCATCGCCCCCTGAACACCCTCCAGTCTCTCATTCAGCATTTTAATATCACTTCTAACAGCTCCCAGTTCCCCCTTGAGGTCTAATGTCAAGTCTTCTAAGTTCTTGGAAATACCTTCCTGATTCCTTGTCATCACCTTATACATTGCCTGCAACATACCCTGGAGACTTGATAATGTAGGGGGTTTCCCCGCAGCAACTAAATCGTCCAAAGATTAAGATGATGAGGATGAAGATATAGATGTAGCCGGGGAGGCAGTCACTGGGAGTGTCAAAACTTTTTTCCCGGCTTTTGCAGTTGTCACAATTGTTGCGCTAGACATCTTGTCTGTAAGGTTACATCCAACACTTTTGAATTTAATTATGCCAATTATATTAGTCAATTCTGCTTAAATGAAATTCTCAGAATTAACTGGCCAATCAACTTTGGACTAGCCAATTCCAGAAGCAAATTATATATCCGAAACGTTCAGGTCAGTATTAATCAGTATAGTCCATAGTCAATGGGGGTTAATTCCATTCAGCTAGACAACATTTATTCTCAACGTAGAAGCAGATCCGTCTGTAAAGGTACATTCAAATCTCTACACCTCTGAGAACTCAACAGATACTGTAATTTTGAGTTCGCTACTGGGAGGAAGCAAAGTGTTGTTCTATATAGTCAGTGATGATCAAGCAGAAAAGAATAATCCCAGAAGGAAAGAGTCCGTTCAGTCCACAATTCCTGATCCTCCTAGAGAGGAGTAGTCGCCATACAATAGCGGGGGGAGGAACTCACGCTAAAAGTTTTCAGACAGTCAGGCACAGTTCTCTTTTCGGTCTCAGCTCAGCTCAGCAGTGGCCAAAAAGTTCATGAGATAGCAAAACAAACAGCCACTTTCCCCAGCTTAGCTCCAATAAGAAAAGTGGCACTTGAGTTGACTCCTTTTCTGCCACCACACTCACTCAGAATAAGGGAATCAAAAGGATCAAAAGAATCAAAGATCCGCCTCAGAGTAGATTAAGATAAACTAGAAAGGGAGTCCTTGCCTGCCATGATCAGGTTTTCCTTCCAATACGGGACAATCACCGTTTTGAGGCCGCCATGACTGGCACCTTCTTCCTAACCTGTGACAGGAGAGATATGCTGATGCACGCAGGATCACCACTTCCACATGCGCTGTTGCTCCTCTCCGCTTGTGGCTGCCTCTCCGGGGCCACCGCCGACACGAAAGCCACCCAGATTAAGAAGTTTGCAAGAACAAGGCAGGAGCGAGCTCCATGTCTGTCTTGCTTGCATGGTGACATCACCGGAAACCGGCCAGGGCCTCCAGGTTTTTGTGGTCAGTCCAGACTTCGAATGGTTTCTGGCCCCCTTCCAGCAGGTGTCGCCAGGTTAGCAGTGCCCATCTCACTGCGAATGCCTCCTTTTCTCATGCTGCCCATCGTCTCTCTGTGTCTGTGAGCTTGCGGGAGGTGTAGGCGCATGGTTGTAGATTTCTTTGACTATTTCTTTGGAGTAGCACTGCTCCAACTGCCACATCGCTGGCATCTGCTTGGATGATGAAGGGTTGTTCGGGGTCAGGATGCTTCAACACTGGTTCCTTCGCAAACATTTCTTTTAGTGTTTCAAATGCCTCTTGGCAGGTTAGGTCCCACTGCAGAGGTTGTCCCAGGCGGAGTTTTGTTCCTGGGCTCCCTGTCTTTAGGAGGTCCGTCATGGGTTTGGCAATCTTCGCAAAGGAGGGGATGAATTACCTGTAGAAGTTCGCGAACCCTAGGAAGCTTTGTAGCTGTCTACGGGTGCAAGGGGGTTGCCAGCCTAGGACTGCTTGCACTTTGGCTGGATCCATCTCTATTCCCTCATTTGACACTCGATAACCCAGGTAGTCTAGCTGTGCACAGTGGAACTCGCATTTTGACAGTTTGACATACAGGTTGGCTGCCAGAAGTTTTTCCAGTACCTGGCGGACAAGGGGTATGTGGTCATCCATGGTCTCAGTGTAAATGAGGATATCATCTAGGTAGACGAGAACCCCCTTGTAGAGGTGCTCATGCAGCACCTCATTTATTAATTGCATGAACACCGCTGGGGCTCCCTGCAGTCCGAAAGGCATCATCTTGAATTGGAAGCTCCCTAGGGGGCAGTTGAACGCTGTTTTCCACTCGTCTCCCTCCCTGATGCGTACTTGATAGTATGCTTCTCTGAGGTCTAGTTTGGTGAAGACTTTTCCTTTGGCCAGGTGAGATAGCATGTCCTTCGTGAGGGGGAGGGGATATAGGTTGTGTACACACACTGCATTGAAATCTCGAAAGTCGACACACAATCTCATAGTCCCATCTTTTTTTTCTTTGAAGAGGGCTGGCGCCGCGACCCGTGGTTTGGCTGGCTCGATGAACCCCCTTTCTAGGTTTTTGTCTATGTAGTTGCACATTTCTTGCATTTCCCGAGGTGGACCATGGCATACAGTTTGGGCTTGGGTAGTTTTGCCCCAGGGATGATTTCGATGGCGCAATCTGCCTCGCAGTGGGGAGGCAGGATGTTGCACTTGGCCTCGTTGAATACTTCTGCAAGGTCCTGATATTCCCTCAGGATCTGTTTGGTCTCTGGGGTTTTGTCAGATGTGGCTGCCAGTTGTTCTGGTGTGCTCTTTTGGAGGGTTCTCTGCATGGGCGGTATTTCTGCTCACTGGTGTGGGAGGGGTTGGGGCCCCTTTGCTATTCTCAGTCTGCAGGTACCCCCTTGCCACCAGATGGTCGGTCCCCACTTGTCTAGCCAGGAGAGTCCCAGTATGACTGGATCTGTCATTTTGGGGGCTATTGTGCCCATGTGACACCCCTCCTGCGCGAGCTGCACTGGCTCCCAGTGGTCTTCCGGGTGCGATTCAAGGTGCTGGTTACCACCTTTAAAGCGCTCCATGGCATAGGACCCGGGTACCTTCGAGACCAACTTCTGCCACCAATAGCCTCCCACTGGCCAGTTCACTCCCACAGACAGGGTCTCCTCAGGGTGCCATCAGCCAAGTTATGTCGGCTGGCGACACCCAGGGGGAGGGCCTTCTCTGTGGGAGCCCCAGCCCTGTGGAATGAACTGCCCCCGGAAATACGTAAGATCCCCGACCTCCGGGTATTTCGCTGTGCCCTCAAAACCATGTTGTTCCGCCAGGCCGGGCTATCAACATGATAATTTTAAATTGGGGTATTTTAAATTTCTGGGGTTTTAAATGGAGCCAAATTCATTTAATAATTTTAAATTTTAAATTGATGTTTGTCTTGTGTTTTTAAATAGGCTGTACACTGCCCTGAGTCCTTCGGGAGAAGGGTGGTATAGAAATAAAATAATAATAATAATAATAATAATAATAATAATAATTATTATTATTATTATTATTATTATTATTATTATTATTATTATTATTATTATTATTATTAATCAAATTACTTCCCAGTGATCTGCTAGCTCTAGCCTCACTGGTTCGGTCAGGTGAGTGGCATAGGCTCCCCCCATTAGGGACCCATCAACCTGTTCGAACCGGATTGGGTGGGTCAGTCTTTTTGCTCTGATCCCCAGTTTCAGAACTGTGGTTAGGTTGATCAAGCATCTAGTGCAGCCTGAGTCTATCAGGGCTTGAAAGGCCCCCTGGGTCCCCATTTTTGGGGCTGTGAGGCGTATTGGGAAAATTAAAGGGTGGACTGGTCCCCTCACCATTGAGTCATTTTCGCCCTCGTCCTCACTATCATAGGATTCTGGCAACTGGTCATCGTTGCCTGGTGTCCCCCTCCCCCCTTCAGCTGGGTGGGAAGGGACCTCTTCAGCCTGGAGGGCCCTCCGGGACGTGTTGGTGGCTCGTTTGGGGCCTCGTTCCAGCTGTGCCCTGGGTGGTGGCTCTGGCCTAGGCCTCGGGGCTGGGGTCGTGCACACAGATACCACGTGGCCCTTCCCCCCACATTTGTAGCACTTCAGCAGGCTTCGAGGGAGGGCTGGTTTCAGGGTCTGCCATGGTGCTGTGGTTCCTCATTGGCTGGGAAGTTTCAGGTTGGGTTGCCCCCTCTCTTTCGTGTCTGGTTGCTCTCTCATGTTGTTGGTGTGCAATCCACTGTCGACTTTTATTGCTACTCGGAACCACTCAGAGAGCTGGTTTGGGATGTCCAAGTAAGCAGTTACCTGGGCAATTTGATTTTCCAGGCTTGTTCTGAAAAAGTGCACTAGCAACCGCTCTGGCAAAGGGGGTAGCCTCCCAGTGACTCTCCTAAATTTGCGGATGTGCTCTTTAATGGGACGGCCCCTCTGCTTTAGATAGCTGAGCTCATCCTCTGCATACAGGTCTTCCTCTGCCTCCTCGAATCTGGCCTCTAGCAGTTGTAGGAAGTCATCTATGTCTTGCAGTTGGAGGGCTCTCCTCTTGTGGAGGGCTGCTAGCCATTCCCTTGCTTCCCCCTCTAGACCCTCTGCGATGGTATTTACCATGGCTCTGGGGGATGGGTAGAGGTGTCCATAACATTCTAGGTGGATCTCAGCTGAGTCAAGGAATAGAGCTAGCTGGTCTGAGTCCCCATCAAACTTTCCTCTGAACTGGGGCAGTTCATTCAGCACTGCTCCTCTCTCCCCCTGTTGGCCTCTGTATGCTTGCATTTGATGTAGCTGGCCCTCTTCCTCAGCTGTAGTCTGGAGGGAGAGAGGGGTTTGTCTGCCCTGGGCAGCCTGCCTGCTGCGTGGAAAAGACACTGGTTGCAGCCTCCTTCTGATGGGTGGAGAAGTGGGGCTGTGCTCCTGTCTGCTTCTCCTCACTTCAAAGGGATCCACTGCTCCTCCCCTCTCCTTTGGCCTGCATGACGGCCCCTCATCGGGAAGGGTGGCCTGGTCTCTTGAACTCCCCAGGGGCTTTGGGAGCCTGGTTTGTTTCCAGTCCAACCTCCATTCCACTCTTCCCAGCTCGCTCAGGGGCTTCCCCTTTTCCCGGGCATTGGGGTGGGGGAACTCGACCTCAGCTGCTTTAGGGATTAACTCCCACCTATACTCATCTTTTCTTGCTTCCGCCGCTGGAGCAGGCATCTCAGCTTTGATGTCTGAGGGAGGCTGCACTCTGGCTGCAATTAGGCTCTCTTCAGATAGCCCGTCTTCGGCCATGGTTGCCTGATTTTCCCTCCCAGCACCCCAGACATCGGGGAGCAATTGGAGAGTCCAGGATTCAGGAAACCTGGTAATCTTGATAGATTTTAAAAGCAGTTCTAACTGTCTGTGAAGTTTCCAAAAGATGCCCTAATTAATTCATGAGCCATGAGCCAAACTTCAAAAGAAATACAGTCATTTATTAGGAGCACCATTTCGGGATTATTCGGATGCAGTTAGAACTAATCCCATGTAGATTTACGTTCCCCTATGACCCTGTCTCTCCCCTCCTCCCTGGCCATGTCATAAATTACATTCTCCAATTAACCACTTTGGCTGGCTGTGAAATCCAACACCCTCCTTCTGATTGCGGTAAGGAAGCATGTATGGAATGTAACTTCAGTTAGGGAAATCAATCAGCTCTATCAGTTCTCCCTCCCTCCTGCTCATGGCAACTTGAAAGCTTTGCAAGTTGACACTAGGGCAATAAATACTTCTTATAAAATATGAACATGGAAGAGAAAAAATTGATTTCAATAAATATAAATGGACTTAATTCATCTATTAAAAGAAGAAAGGTATTTCACAAATTAGAGATATTAAGGTTTGATATAATCTGCTTGCAAGAAGTACACATTAAAAAGCAACATGAACAGTTACTGGTGCAGCCAAAATTAGGGAAAATTTTTACTTCATTGCCACAATGTAAGAAAAGGGGAGTTGTCTTATACATTAGAAATACAATTTTAGCAGAGCAAATATATGCAGATGAAGAGGGAAGAATTTTGATGGTCAAAATAATAGATAATAATATGAAAATACTTTTAATAGCAATATATGCTCCAAACAACAATCAAGATGACTTCTATAGAAAGCTACATATGAAAATAATTGAATTGGACTATGATAATATCTGCATGATGGGAGATTTTAATGGTATAGTGGAAGAAAAATTAGATTACAAAATGCACAAGGCAATAAAGCACAGTAGAAAGACTCTTCCGAAATCCTTTTTTAAGATGACAGAGGAAATAAATCTAAAAGATGCATGGAGAGAAAGAAACGCAAAAAATAGACAATATACTTTTTATTCTGACATTCATCTTGGTCTAGATTAGATATGATATGGACAACAATGGAATTGACTTCGAATATAGAAGAAATTGAAATAGAAGCAAATACCTGGGCAGATCACAACCCAGTGACAGTTAAATGGAAGGGACAAAGGAGAAGATCTAGATGGACTTCAAATAATACAGTATTAAAGGAAAAGGAATTTGTGCAGAAAATGGAGAAAGAGCTGGCTTTCTTTTTTAAAGAGAATAGAAAAGAGGACACATTGATGCAAAATCTTTGGTATACAATGAAAGCTTATGCTAGAGGTCTGATAATGGATTATACAAGGAAAAGAAATATTAAGAAAAGACAAGCATATAAAATACTAGAAGATGACTATAAGAGATTTGAAAAGGAACTTCAGAAATCCCCACAAAAGAAGGATATCAAAGTAAAAATGGACACAATAAAACATAAAATGGGGTTAATGGAGAAAGAAGATCTTGCACAAAAAATTAGAAGTGCTAAACAGAATTATTTTGAAGATGCGAACAAACCAGGTAGATGGTTAACATATAAATTGAAAAAAGAGAGAGAATCAAGAAAAATAACACAGCTAATGGATGACCAAGGACAAAGTAGATTTGGGAATAAAGAGAAGAAAAAAATTATAGAAGATTACTATAGAGAACTGTATGAAAAAGAAAATATAGAGGAGGAAAATGTTAAACGATATCTCCAAAAGGCGAATCTACCCCAGATTCCTAAAGACATTGAAGAGATGTTAGAGAGAAATATAACTATGATGGAATTAACTGAAGCAATTAAAAAACAAAAGAATGGGAAGGCACCAGGACCGGATGGACTGCCAGCGGAATATTATAAGACATTACAGGAATCCTTGAGTCTCCCATTGTTAGAAGTAATGAATGAAGTCATGTTGAAGATGGAAATGCCCAAGTCATGGTCAGAAGTATATATCACACTTGTTCCAAAGGAGGATACTGAACCACAGCAAATCAGAAACTACAGACCTATATCCCTGCTAAATTCAGACTATAAAATCTTTGCCTCAATATTGGCAGAAAGACTCAAAAGATATTTAAACAACTTTATACATTCTTATCAAAATGGATTTCTGCCAAAGAGACAGATTAGAGACAATATGAGAATAGTTCTGGACACTTTGGAATATTATGAGGCCCATCCTGAAAAACAAATGGCTTTGATATTTTTAGATGCACAAAAAGCCTTTGATAATGTGAACTGGCGATTTATGTTGTTTCAAATGGAACAGATGGGCTTTGGCAGAAAATTTATTCAAGTAATAGAAGCCATATATCATAAACAAACAGCAAAAGTAATGATAAATGGAGAATTGACAGATTGTATTGAGATAAAAAAAGGTACCAGACAAAGTTGTCCACTGTCCCCTCTGTTGTTTGTATTAACATTAGAAGTGCTAAATAGAAATATCAGAGAAGAAAAAGATATAAAAGGAATGAAAATTCGAAAGGAAGAATATAAATTGCAAACGTTTGCTGATGACCTGGTTTTTATTCTTGAAGATCCATTACCATCAATAACTACACTGATAGATAAAATAGGAGAATTTGGAAAAGTAGCAGGTTTGAAAATTAATAAAGACGGACTTCCGGTGGCACCGCAGGTGCCAAGGACGCTCTTTTCTTGAGCGCCAGCCCCACGATCTCGTAAAGCCACTAGAACAGCGCAAATCAGCTGTCTAGCGGCTTGAAAACTTTCTCCCCAGGAAAAGGGGAGGAAGAGAGCAGACAGGTGTAGGTAGAGCTCCCAAAGGAGCCCTAGGAACAATTCTGGGGCTCGAAGGGTGAGAGCTCCCTGGAAGCCCGACAGAGCTCCAGATCTGGGACGTTTCTGCTTCAAGCAGAAGAAGACGCCGCGACCACCCTTGCAAACAATGCTTGAATAAACATCATTTGGAAGCAGGCTGAGCAAACTCAGGAGAGATGAGATCTGCAAGTACTGAACTTTAACTCCAAATGTGTATTACTTCCTTCTGACTTATTAAGGGGAGAAAGTGAAACCAAGATGGCGATTGAGCTTTAATGGGGCGTGAAAGCAAAAGTTAAAAAGGAAAGTTTCTTTTAGTGTTGGCAGCCCCTGTTCAAAATTAGAGATTTGTGGTTTTTTTTTTTTTAAAAAAGGAGAAGATTAAAGATAACAGCAGTGATTTTTTTAAAAAAGGATTGATATTATTTAAAGACTGATTTCTGGATTTGGTGGATCTATTGTTCTGGCAGCTGATTAAATTTAAATTGGAAACTAAAAACGGCTTCAAAACAAATTAAGGCTATTGTCCCCAAAAGTGCTGGGACTTCGCCAGCTCAAACGTCCAGATTGCAATCTCTCTCTGTTCCAACGGAACCAACAATATTAACATTTGAAATGTTGCAGGAAGCCCTCAAAACACAAGCTTCTGTTACAGAAAAAAAATTGCTTCAATGTTTCAGGAGCAAACTCGAGAAGTTGCTGAAGAAATTGCTCAGGTTAAAGAGACTATTCAAAAAACGAAACCAAGAAATTAGAGAAGATATTATTATGGCAGTACAAGGATTGGCAGGACACATTGAAGCAATAGATGAAAAAGTGGAAGAAATTAAGCAGTCTAATGAGAACTTGGAAAATAAAATGGGGGAGGTCCAGGACAAGATGGAAAGAGCAGAGGCGGATGTGATAATGATACAATATAGAGACATAGAATTTGCTTTGAGAATAAGAGGCCTCAAGGAAAACAAGCAAGAGAATTTGAGAGAGATCTTTTCAGAAGCATTTGCACAGATAATGGAAGATCAAAAAGCAAATTTTGAATGGCAAATTGACAAAATTTATCGTGTCAATTCATGGGTGGCCAGACAGAAACATCTACCAAGAGACATTGTAGTTTATTTTACAACAAGGAGATTACGCAATGAAATCCTACAAGTTATTTTTAAAAATAAACTTCAAGTGCAGGGGCAGGAGGTTTTAACACTGAAAGAAATTCCCCCCAAAATGTTGAGAGCCAGAAAGGATTATGCCTTTCTGGTGGAAGAACTGAGAAACTGTCAGATACAGTATAGATGGGAAGTTCCAGCTGGTCTAGTGGTGAATTATTCAGGAGAAAGATACCGTCTCAATTCAGTGTGGAAGGCAAGAGATTTCTATACCAATGTATTAAAGGCTGGATGCCCTCAGTCCCAGGAAGCTAGAAGGAAGACGGAAATAGAGGGGGCAAGAAAGGGGGAGAAAGAAGAATTGTTGGCACAGGCCCAAAAGGGTGATTTGATTATTCAAGAAGAATTAATACAATTTTCGACTACTGTTCAAGCTTTGGAGATAGAAGAACCTAAGGATCAAAGACAGACTTGAGTGGCAGCCAAGCGTCAAGAGGAATTAAGAGTGCAGCAACTTCAAATGATTCAAGATACTACAAAAATAGAAGCAGTGGGAGGAGCAAGACCAAAAAGTAAAATGCATGGAGATTTCCAGCAGATGCTCCAAGTGCTTCAGGGGGCCAAGAATGGCAACTAGATTTTTGACCTAGAATGTTAATGGCCTAAATTCACCACAAAAGAGGAGAAAAATATTTCATTATTTGAAACAGTTTAAAAATGATGTAATTTGTTTACAAGAGACTCATATCAGAAGTAAAGATCAAAAATATTTAATAAATGCAAGGTTAGGTATACATTTTGTTGCATCTGTTCCTGAGAAGAAGAATGGTATAGTTATATACCTAAAAAAGAGTTAATTGCTAAATTAATTGAAGCAGATGATCAAGGAAGATTTATAGCAATTGAACTGTTAATAAAAGGAGAAAAAATACTTTTAATTGGAGTCTACGCACCGAACCAACAACAGGAAAATTTTTATAAGCTTTTACATTCCAAGTTATTACAATGGGACTATAAATCATGTATTTTATTGGGTGATTGGAATGGAGTTTTGGACACTAAAAAAGATAAGAAGGGGCTCTTGCAGAACATTTCAACACGTGCCAGATTGCCAAAATCATTTTTTGAAATGATGGAGGATATTGAACTGAGAGATATTTGGCGAGAGAGAAACCCCAAAGAAAAAGACTTTACCTTTTTTTCTGATAGACATCAATCTCTCTCAAGGATTGATTTTATACTAATTACAAATGATTTCTTTTCCAGAATGAAGAAGACGAAGATTTGTCCAAGAGTTTTAACGGATCATAGTCCAGTCTGGATGGAATTAGAGTATGGAAGGGGATCTAAGAGGTCTTGGAGGTTAAATGAAAATCTGTTTAGATATGAGGAAAATGTAAAAGAATGTAAAAAATTGATGAAAGAATTTTTTATTATAAATATGCATAAGGGTACATCTATGGAAATGGTTTGGGATGCAAGCAAAGCATATATGAGAGGCATTTTGATATATTTGAATAATAAATATAGACGCAAACAGGAGAAAAAAAGGAAGGATTTAGAAGAGGAAATTAGAAAAAAAGAACAAGCTTTGATATTGAATCCAGCAGATAAGAAAATAAAAGAGGCAATTAATTTATTGCAAGGGCAATTTAATATGTTAATGGCTGATCAGGTTGCAACTAATTTGCAATATGCTAAACATAATACTTTTTGTAATGCTAATAAACCAGGGAGGTGGTTAGCATATTTGTTAAGGAAAAAACAAAAGTCACGGACCATAGAGAAAATAGAATATAAAGGTAAAGAGGTTTATCAGCAAAATATGATTAAAAAAGCATTTTTAGAATTTTATACAAGGTTATATGCTGGTGATAAAATTCAAGGTACAGATATAGATAGATATCTATAGAAAGAGAATATTCCTACAATTACAAAAGAGCAAAGGGAGGTTTTAAATCAACCAATAACCACTGAGGAGATTATGTCTGCAATTAAGCAGTTGAAAGTGGGTAAAGCTCCTGGGACGGATGGCTATTATAAACATTTGGAGTTAGAAATGGTGGGACCGCTTAAAGAATTATTTACTAATATACAATCTGGAGGAGATGTACTCCCATCTTGGAGGACATCTTATATTTCTTTGATTCCAAAGGAGGAGCAAGACCACACCCAGCCAAAAAATTATAGGCCCATATCACTCTTAAATACAGATTACAAGGTTTTTGCTAAAATATTAGCAAATAAATGATTCATAATGATCAAACTGGTTTTATAAATGGTAGACAAATGAAGAGTAATGTAAGGCAAGTTGTTAACCTATTGGAGTATTTGGGGAAGAACAACCAAATCCCTGCGGTGCTGATATTTCTTGATGCAGAGAAAGCATTTGATCGATTGAATTGGCAATTTTTATTGAAAATAATAGAAAAGATGCAGTTTGGGGAACATTTCACAAAATCTATTTTTTTTTTAAATATACTTTATTAAATTTTGTCATTATAAAAGAAAATATACAATCTCTATGTCCTTCAGAGGTACAGTGTTTATACAATTTACGGAATCATACGTTAAATAAACTACATCTTTATCTATTCAATATTCTATACAATATAACTCATATTTCGAATGCGTAACAAGTCATATATTGAAATCATGTTTTTGTCTTATTCTTCAACCAATTGTACCAATTTCCCCATATTTCATAATATTTAGATTTCTCCTCATTATTTATCTCACTCGTCAATTTTGCCATTTCTGCGCACTCTAGGATTTTGTTTATTAGTATTTCTTCTGAGGGTATGGATTTATTTTTCCAGTATTTTGCAAAAGCTAATCTAGCCGCAGTTGTAATCTGGATTATGAGTTGAGTTTTGTTGTTGTTAAAGCCGTCTCCGGTTATACCCAGGAGGAAGATTTCTGGAGCTAGAACTATCTCCTGTCCCGTTATTTCACAAAGCCAGTATCGAATTTTTGACCAGAACTTTTTGGTCTCTGGACAGGTCCACCATAGATGATAGAAGGTGCCGACCGTTTTTCCACATTTCCAACACGTAGCTGAGAGATTGGGAAACATTTTCGCTAACCTAGCCGGTGCTAAATACCACCTGTGTAACATTTTATAATGGTTTTCTCTAAATGTTGCCGATTTCGTCATTTTATAGTTCCTATTCCAGGCCATCTCCCAGTCGTTAAAATTTAGTCTATATCCCAGGTTTTTTTCCCAAATATTTAGCTGGTTTTTTGCTATGGTCTCTGCCCTATCCTCATCTAATAAAAAGTTATATATTTTTGCTAACATTTTCTTGTCTATTCCCCAAATAATTTTATCAAAATTTCCATATTTAGCTTCTATACCAAATTTGTCTCTATCTTTTTGGAATCTTGAATTAATCTGCAGATAATTCCACCAATCCAAGTTGAAACCCTGGTCCCTCAATAAATCCAAAGGTTTGAGCTTCCCCTTTTCATCAAGAATATCCTTGTATGTGCCCAATTTATAATCATCTCTCCTGTTTGGGGCCGCCAGTGCTTCCATAATAGAAAGCCAGTTGGGTACCTTAGTATAAATCCTCTGTTTAATTTCCTCCCACGTGCGAATAAGAGTCTCCCTAATTTTGTGTTTATGAAAGTAGGATTTCTTCTTGTTCTTTGTATCCCACAGGTGGGCATGCCATCCTTCTAATAGGTCATGTCCTTCTAATGTCAGGATTCTCCTATTTCGTAACTGGATCCACTCCTTGATCCAAATTATTTTCGCCGCCTTTTGATATATTTCCCAATCAGGGAGCCCGAATCCTCCCAAATTTCTTTTCCCTTGGAGTATCTTAAAGGAGATCCTCGATTTCTTGCCCTCCCATAGGAAATTTCTAATGTGTTTGTTCATGTCCAAAAAGAATTTTTTATCTAAGGTTATCGGAATATTTTGAAATAGGAACAGAATTTTAGGTAAGATGTTCATTTTAATCGCTGCTATTTTACCAATCAGAGACAATTTTAGCCTTTTCCATCTTTCAAGGTCTTGATATATTTTCTGCAGTAGGGGGATATAATTATCTTCTTTTAATGAGGAGAATCTCGCAGTGATCCATATTCCCAAATATTTTATTTTCTTGACTGCCTGGAGGCCTAATAAGTCTTCCAATTCCTTCTTTTGTGGATCTGTCATATTTTTCACTATTATTTTAGTTTTTTTCCTATTGAGTTTAAGGCCAGCCACTTCTCCATAATCCTGTATTTCCTGTATTAATTTTAAACCGGTTTCTAGTGGATCTTCTATTATGAGGGCTACGTCATCTGCAAAAGCTTGGATTTTGAATGTTTCCTTCCTGATCTTTAATCCTTTAATTTCTTTATTGGCTCTGATCTTTCTAAGTAGCACCTCTAGCGCCAGAATATAAAGAAGGGGAGATAGGGGGCATCCCTGCCTCACTCCTTTTTGGATCTGAAATACCTGAGTTTTGTCTCCGTTCACTAATATGTTTGCCCTCTGTTTGTGGTAGATGTTCTCGATCATCTTCCTAAAATTCATCCCGAATCCCATTAGGTCAATTTGATTAATCATAAAAGTCCAATTCAAATTGTCGAACGCCTTTTGGGCATCGACAAACATTAGGGCCAGCTGTTTTTCAGGATGTTGTTCATAGAATTCTATGGTGTTCAATACTGTTCTCAAGTTATCTCTGATCTGTCTCCCTGGTAGAAAACCGTTTTGATCTTTGTGGATCCACCGATTTAAATTTTTTTTGACCCTCTCCGCAATTATGTTCATAAACAGTTTGTAATCTGCATTCAGCAGTGAGATGGGTCTATAGTTAGATATCTGCTTCGGGTCGGCACCTTCTTTCAGTATGAGCGTCAGATACGCTTCCCTCCAGGTATCTGGTATTGTTATACCTGCTAAGACCTCATTAAATATTTCTAATAGTTCTAGTTTCAGGGCTTCATCAAATTTTTGATATATTTCCCCAGGGAGACCATCTGGGCCTGGGGTTTTGTTCTTCTTTATTTTAGAGAGGGCAGTTTTTAATTCCTCTAAAGTGATCTTTTCGTTCAACATTTCCTTTTCTCCTTCCGTGATTTGGGGTAAGCTGGCTTCCAACAAATACTGTTCTACCTTGTTTGACTCAATTTCTTTGTTTTTATATAGGCGTTCGTAGAATTTTCTTATGCTTTCTAATTTATCTTCTTCCTTCGTCAGAAGGTTACCCTGAGAGTCTTCTAATACTAATATTTGATTTTTTTCCTTCTCTTTTTTTAATTTATAAACCAGCCATCTCCCCGACTTATTAGCGTTCTCAAAACAATAATGTTTGGATCTTTTTATTTTTTGTGCCATCTCCTCCTGGTCCAGTAAATTCAATCTGTGTTTTGCCATCGACCACTGTTGTTTGATCGCCTCATCTCCCAGGCATTGCTGAAGTTCGTCTTCAGCTTGTAATAGTTTATTTGTATACTCTTCCCTGGTCTTTCTTTTTTCCTTATTTTTGAAGGCAGTATATGAGATGGCTACCCCTCTCACATAAGCCTTCATGGTATCCCAAACAATTTCTTTGGCTGTCTCTTGGTTCCCGTTTTCTATAAAAAAATGCTTAACTTCTTCGTTCAATTTCAGTGTAAACTCTTTATCATTTAGCAGGTTGGTCCTTAAGCTCCATCTCTGTTGTTTTCTCTTGGTATCATGGTGCCAACTAACTTCAAGGAACTTATGGTCTGCCCAGGCATTTGTGCACATATCGACCTTTTTAATTTCTAGGCCCAGTTTCCTGGTAGCCCAGACCATATCTATTCTGGACCAGGAGTTCTGTGGCATTGAGTAAAATGTAAATTGTCTATCCTGGGGGTGTAAAGTACGCCACATGTCTATTAGATTTATCTCGTCCACCAAATCAAAAAAGGTCTTTGGTAAGGGAGATCTTTTATTCTTTTTAATTATATCACTTTTATAATCTTTATTTGGGTCAACAATTCCATTAAAGTCCCCTAGCATGCATATTTCATTATGTGCCCATTTTGCCAGCTGTTCATGCAATTTCCAATAGAATTTCCCTTGTTTTTTGTTTGGGGAATAAACCCCTACCAATAACATCTTAGAATTGTCTCTCGTTATTTCTACTATTAGTATTCTCCCTTTTTCATCCTTATATTTACATTCTGCTTCTATTCCTTTCTTGACATAAATAGCAACCCCCCTTTTTCTTTTCTCAGCTAGTGAAGCAAATACTTTACCAAATTTAGTATAATTTAGATATTTGGCTTCATCTTTTTTTATATGCACCTCCTGAATACAAATTATATCGGGATTCTGTTTCGCCAGTTTCGACAATATTATCTTCCTCTTTTTATAATCATTTAAGCCATTAACGTTTAACGATATGATCTTTGTATCGTTCATTCCTGATGTTAGTCTCTGGTCTCTAGTTCTTGTTTACCTTTAAGGTTACTGCTCTTACTGGTCTAGTTTTTTTCCCTTTTTCTTCCTTTTTTTTCTCCTCTTCTATATCTTCCCTTGTGCTTTGTTCTTGAGATGTTTCTTCTTCCGTATTCGCTGTTTCGATTTCCTCCTTACTAGTTTGTTCCTCTTCTCCTCCCCTTAATTGATCTAGGAAGTCTTGGGCAGCACTTAAACAGTCAATTTTAATTTTCCTCCCTTGCCATGATATTAACATTCCTTCTGGCAAGAGCCACCTAAATATTATGCTTCTCCTGTTTAGTTGATTTGTCAGAAATCTGTAGTTTTTTCTCCTTTCCCTCACTCTCCTTGGGATTTGTTTTAAGATATTCACTTCTTTTCCCCCATAGATATTTTTTTCCTCCCGGGCTATATTATACAGAATGTCTCTCACTTTTTTTCTAGCGAACCTAATGTGAACCTCTCTAGGGAGCCTATTTCTTCTCACGTAATTTGTTTGAACTCTGTACACCTCGTCAATCTCTTGAATTATTTCCTGCTTGTCTTGTTGAAGGGTCTCTGCGATCAACTCGGCCATCTTGTCTCCTAGGTCCTCTTCTTTGTCTTCCAATATGTTTTGGAATCGAAGGTAAAACGAGGCCTTATCCATCTCGAGTTGTATCAGGGCGTCTTCTGTTTCTTTATTCTGCGCCAACAGAGTTTGATCAACTATGTCCAGTTTCTTCTCGTTTTTTTCAATCCTTTGTTCTGCTTTTTGGATTCTATTCTCATTACTGGCAATGGAGATTTGAATCTCATTCATTTTGGAGTCTAGTGCGTGTATATCTAGTTTTAATTCAGAATGACTGTTCAGAAGTTTCTCTTGCATTGCAAGCATGGTTTCTTGTATTGATAGCAGAGACGATTGTACCGTTTGCGGCATTGGGGTTACAGGGGGTTTATCTGTTTTCTGGAGACCTTCTACTGATTTCTGGGTGGCTGGGGATGACATTGCTAATGTGGGAATGGATGGCACTTTTTTACCGGTTTTTGCAATTGTTGATGTCAGGCTTGCCATTTCTTTCAAAAGCGATTTTTGGTCTCTTATTATATTCTCTATCTTTCTCCAAATAATCATCCAGTGGCACTCGCCACTTTTTGCTCAGGGGCCCTATCTTAACCCCTTGTTAACCTCCTTAATTATTTCCCAGTAAACTCTTTTGTTGATGCTTAATTTCTAAGTTAATATACTAAGATAATTCAACGTTTCCAACAAACAACAATCACTTTTGGCAGTCTAGTCCTATACCTTTAAATATTATAGATAATATAAATATTATAGATATTATAGATATAAATATTATATCTGAGAAGTTTTACTTAACTTTAGCCTGAATCAATTAATAGCTTAGATAAATACAATAGAAATAATAGAATCAATATAATTTGATAATCACTATAAAGATTCACCGAAGAAAATATTTAGATGAGGTAGAAAATTAGTTTCTTAATTAATTGATTCCTAAAAAGATAATCAAAAGCATGCATAAACAGTTAATATATTATTTATAAGAGATCAATATCTATGTAAAAATATCAGAAATATCGTTGCTAAATAATGTAATAATATGCTATAAGTTAATCACATTAATATAAATATAAAAATATAAAAGTTAACTGTGCATATAAATTTATTTATTTTATTTTTTTTTCTTTTTCCTTCCACAAAAGCAGATTTTCACAGCTGGGCTTCCTGGGCTCAGTAGTAACTCTTAATTCTGGACTGTCAGTGAGTCAGCACTTCCAATAGTTCTTCAGGCGAGTCTCTACAATGGCTGTGCTTCCGGTCTCTAGGTGGAGACACAATCCACAAAAACTCAAACCGCAATCCACAAACTCCAAACCGCAGCCTCCGATCGTTCTAAAGGTCTATTTCCCCGAGAAAAAAGCAAGCAATATTCCTTGAATTCCTTATTCCTTTCTCCGATCTTCACCCTGTGCGCGTATTTTCACCACCTCAGTTTTTTTTTTTAAAAGTTCCTCACCGGCTTGACAGGCACTTTATCTTCCCGATCAGCTCTCTCCTAGTAATTGCCGCTCGCTCCCTCTCCGAGCACTTCTCTCCTGTCTCCACCGACTCTTCTTCAGAGGCCAATTGCAGCACAGCGGAGAAATCTCTAAATCGCACAAATCTGTCTCGCACTGTAGCCTCCGATCTCCGATGCTTCCTATTTAGTTGTTGGCTTCCACGGCTTCAGGCCAGCCATTAACAGGCTGGCTCGCGTGTGTTGGATTGACAGAGCTGTCCGGCCTCACGATCAGCGTTGTGCTCCACTTTCACGCTCGCCGAACTTGCTCTCTAGTCCGCGGGGCTCTCCGGGCACCGCGCCCCCGAGGGGATCCCCAAAACACGGCGAATAGGAGGGTTGAGGAGCAGCAGTCACTTACCCAACGCCATTTCACCGCGAGTCACCAACCGGAAGTCCATTTCACAAAATCTATTAAGGCAATATATCAGAAACAAATAATAATTCGCAGACGACTTGGTTGTTACCTTAACCCAACCATTACAGTCGGTTGTAGGTCTAATGGATATAATTAATCAATATGGACAAGTATCTGGATTTAAAATAAATGCAGGGAAAACGAAGATAATAACTAAAAATATGACTATAAATCAAAAAGAAGAATTAGAAAGACTAACAGGATTTGAAATTGTAAAAAAAGTTAAGTATTTAGGGGTTTATATTATGACATCAAATGCGAAATTATTTAAGTATAATTATGATCCATTGTGGCAAAAAATACAGAGAGAGATGGAAAACTGGAAAAAATTACAATTATCCTGGCTAGGAAGAATAGCAGCAGTAAAAATGAATGTTTTGCCTAAGTTTTTGTTTCTTTTTCAAATGATACCAATACTTAAAAAAGATGAGAATTTGAAGATATGGCAGAAGGGTATTAATAATTTTGTTTGGGCAGGGAAGAGACCGAGAATAAAACAAAAAATAATGCAGGATACACGTGAAAGAGGAGGTCTCAAAATGCCTAACTTAAGACTTTACTATGAGGCAGCTGTTCTATCAGCAATGAGTGATTGTATGAATTTAACAGAAGAAAGAGTTTTGAATATTGAGGGATATGATTTGGTTTACGGGGCATGCTTATTTATTATATGATAAGAAAGTGGACAAGACTTTTAAAAGTCATATATTAAGGAATGCTCTATTGCATGTCTGGAAAAAGTACAAGTATAAACTAAACGAGAAGTTACCATTGTGGGCAATACCCAGACACGCGATAGAGAATATAAGTGTAGAGCAAAGGCAGGATGTGATTACATATAAAGAGCTTCTTAACAAGGAAAGAGGTATACTACAATTAAAGGAGCCTTGGTAGTACAGTGGTCTAAAGCACCCTGTTATTAAGACCAGCTGCCTGCAATTACTGCAGGTTCAAATCTCGCCAGGCTCAAGGTTGACTCAGCCTTCCATCCTTTCTAAGGTAGGTAAATTGAGGACCCAGTTGTGGGGGCAATAAGCTGACTTTGTATAAATATACAAAAGGATGAAGGCTATTGCTTAGCACATTGTAAGCCGCCCTGAGTCTCCGGAGAAGGGCGGCATATAAATCAAATAAAAAAAAAATCTTTGAATCAACTAAGAGAAGAAAGGACAATTTGAACATGGTTTCAATATGTACAGTTGCAAGCTAGATGGAGAGAAGATCAGAAAATTGGTTTTCTGCAAAATGAGGAGAACTTGGTAAAACAGATTAGAGATCAAAGTCAAATGCATATAAAAAGGTTGTATAATGCGTTGCTAGAAATAGATTCAGAAACGGAGTTAGTTAAGGACTGTATGATAAAGTGGGCACAAAATATTGAAGAACCAATAATGATGGAAACATGGGAAAAAATATGGGTTAGAAATGTGAAGCTCACGCAAGCCCAAAACTTAAGGGAGAATTTTTATAAAATGTTTTATAGATGGCATCTGGATCCTAAAAAGCTAGCCTGTATGTATCCAAGTGTGCATCCTAAGTGTTGGACATGTGAATGTGATGATGCCACGTATTATCATATATGGTGGCATATTAAGGCATTTTGGATAAAAATATGGTGGATTATTCAAAATATTCTCAAAAAGAAGATAAAATTTACTCCACAGTTCTTTTTGTTAGGCATAATTACAGATTGTACTGTTATAGAGACTAAGTTGATTTTAAATTTAATAACAGCAGCCAGACTCTTGGTGGCACAGTACTGGAAGAAGGAAGACTTGCCTACTATTGAAGAATGGACACTAAAAGTAGTGAATTTAGCAGAGATGGCTAAAATTTCAGCGTATTTGAAGGAACATTCAAATGAAAGATATATATTGGAATGGAGAAGATGGATTGACTATATTCAAAACAAATATCGGACTAAAAAGTTTCAAATAGCTTATGAATGAAATCTATATTTTGTCAGCATTCTGATGCTGCCATAAAAAGGAGACAAGGCTTGACTTTTCACCTACTTATTTTCTTTGTAGATAATATCCCCTAGGAGATGGGATGGGAGGGGGAACATTCCTGTGGGGTGAGGTCAGAAGCTGGGGAGACTGATTTGGAAGATGGCCAATGAGAAGATGAGAATTGGGGAATGGAAAGGGAAGGGTTTAGGGGTCAGAGGGTTAGTATCGGCTATGACGAAGTCGGGGCCAGATCTGTCGTACTCAATAAATGGAATATTTCAGCAAAGATTAATTGTTTGGGAGTGCAATTTATTTGAGATGACATCGAAACCTGACAGATAGCCAATACTCCTTTCCAAGCCAAGCTGGCTGACCTCCAATCCTCCAGTTCCCTCCCAGACGTATGGAGTGAATGGAGATATTCAACTGACGCCATGGCTGAGAGTAAATTATCTGAAGAAAGTTTAGTCCAGGCAACTGGAAAAGAGCCAGCCTTGATTCCAGCCAGCTTGGAAGCCACAAAATCTCAACCCTGCCCGTCTCCCCCGGCAAAGTTGCAAGATAGCCAAGGTCAGACGATCATGCTGCAAGCCAAGAAGAAGGCAGATAAGTACTCGGGGGTTTTGCCAAAAGCTGCAGAGGTTGAGTTTCCCTTCCCAAATGTGCAGGAGAAGGGGAAACCCCTAAATGAATTGGGGAGGGCAGACTGGCTATGGGACTGGCAGCAGGCCAGGCACCAAGAAATTTCAAGGAAGCCACTCGATAGCCCCATAGATGAATTGAAGGAGAAATTTGACTGTGCCATCCTTCGGGAGGAGGGGCCATCATGCAGACCAAAGGAAAAGAGAGAACCAGTTTGGGCTGCTGAACCGAGAGGCCGTAGGCTGAAGCGCAGCCCTTCCCCCCTCCCTAGCAGAAGGAGAAGGAGCCCAAAAATGTATCCATGGGTTCCCCCCTGGCCCAGCAAGCAGAGCAGCCTAGATGGGACAGCACCTCCCTACCCTAGAATGAGAGATGAGGAAGAGGACCATCAGCACTGAGGCCAGACTTACAGAGCCCCGCACTGGGAGGAGAGGGCAGTGAGGGAGGAGCCACCCCGGTTCAGAGGGAAGTTCGATGGCGACCCAGACCACCTAGCCCAATTCCTCGACACCACTGAGATCTACATAGAGCGTTATGGACACCTCTACCCATTCCCCAGAGCCCTAGTGAGTGCCATTTCAGAAGGGTTGGAGGGAGAAGCAAGGAGGTGGTCAGCAGCCCTCTACAAGAACAGGGCCCCCCAACTGCAAGACGCAGATGGGTTCTTACAACTACTACGAGCCCAGTTCGAGGAGGCAGAGGAGCACCCCTATGTGGAGGACGAGCTCAGAAACCTAATGCAGAAGGGGTAGCCCATCAGAGAGCATATCCGTGAATTCAGGAGAGTCATTGGGACCCTGCCTCCCCTACCAGAGCAACTGCTGGTGTACTTCTTTAGGACAAGCCTAGATAAGAGAATTGCCCAAGTGACCGCTTATCGAGACATCCCGAACCGACTCTCTGAATGGTTCCGGGTAGCGATAAAAGTCAACAGAGGGCTGCGGGCCAACGACATGTTGAAGCAACCAGATAACAAGGAGAGAGGCCAACCGGACCAGGGCCCACCCAGTAGACGAGGAACTGCAGCACCACAGCCCACCCATTGGCCAGTCGTCCCACGGAGCCCGCTGAGGTGCTACAGATGTGGGGGGATTGGTTACCTGGCAGCAATGTGTAGAACCCCTAGACCGAGACCAGATCCACCGCCCAAGGCACGACTGGAACGAGGGCCCAAACGCGCCACCCACGTGCCACGGAAAGCTCCCCAGGGCCCGGAGGTCTTCGCTCACCTGACCGAAACAAGAGGAATCCCAGATGAGGGAGATCAATCCCCCGAATCTTATGACAGCGAGGATGAGGGTGAAGACGACCCGATGGTGAGTGGACCCGTCCATCCTTTTCTTTTCCCCATACACCTAACAGCCCCGAAAACAGGGACCCAAGGGACTTTCCAAGCCCTAATAGACTCTGGCAGCACGAGGTGCCTGATCAACCTACCCACAGTCCAATTGGGCAGACCTCCTATCATTTGCGGAGGTCGCGTATAATAATGCTGTCCACAGTAGCACGGGATTAACCCCGTTTAAAATAGTGAGTAGTATGGATTTCGTCCCCATGCCAGAGTACCCAAGGGAGCCCCCTTCCTCAGTCAGCTTGACCAATTGGATGGATATGTTGAGGGAAACCTGGGAGAACGTTAAGAGGGCGTTGGCCAAGGCGACACAATCCTATAAGAAACAAGCAGACAAGCACCGAACACCCCAAAGACCATTTCGAGTGGGGGAAAAGGTTTATCTCTCCACCAAGTATTTGAGACTTAGACTCCCGAGCAAGAAATTGGGCCCGAAATTTATAGGACCTTTCCCTATAGAAAAAATAATCAACCCGGTTACAGTACAACTGTGGTTGCCCCAGCTACTAGGGAAGATACACCCCGTTTCCCACAGTAGTGGGAAGTGACACGAGGCTGGCTCCAGGGGATTATAAACGCTTCGCTGAGTGAGGGTGACTTTCCCGCCACCTTGAAAGAGGCGGTGGTGAGGCCTCTCCTCAAGAAGCCTTCCCTGGACCCAGCAATGTTGGTAAATTATCGTCCGGTCTCCAACCTTCGCTTTGTTGCGAAGGTTGTTGAGAGTGTGGTTGCGCAACAGCTCCCCCAGCACCTGGATGAAACGACGTATCTGGATCCATTCCAGTCGGGCTTCAGGCCCGGGTACAGCATGGAAACGGCATTGGTCGCGTTGGTTGATGATCTCTGGAGGGCTCGGGACAGGGGGTGCTCCTCTGTCCTGGTCCTGTTAGATCTCTCAACGGCTTTTGATACCATTGACCATGGTATCATGCTGCACCGGTTGGAAGAGTTGGGGGTGGGAGGCACTGTGTTGCGGTGGTTCTCCTCCTTTCTCTCTGACCGGTCGCAGTCTGTGTTGACAGGGGGACAGAGGTCAACCCCGAGGCCCCTCATATGTGGGGTGCCGCAAGGGTCGGTCCTCTCACCTCTCCTGTTCAACATTTATGTGAAGCCACTGGGCGAGATCATCCGTGGTTTCGGGGTGGAGTACCATCAGTATGCTGACGACACCCAGCTGTACATCTCCACCCCGGATCACCCCAACGATGCCCTTGAAGTGATGTCCCGGTGCCTGGAGGCCATACGGATCTGGATGGGGAGGAACAGGCTCAGGCTCAACCCATCCAAGACTGAGTGGCTGTGGTTTCCGACGTCCCGATATAGTCAGCTGACACCATCACTGACTATTGGGGGCGAATCATTGGCCCCCACGGAGAGGGCTTGCAACTTGGGCGTCCTCCTGGATTCACGGCTGTCTTTAGAAGAGCACTTGACGGCCGTGACCGGGAGGATTTTTCATCAGGTTCGCCTGATTCGCCAGTTGCGTCCCTTTCTGGATCGGGACTCGTTACGCACGGTCACTCATGCCTTTGTCACCTCCCGCCTGGACTATTGCAACCCCTCTCTACATGGGGCTCCCCTTGAGGAGCACCCGGAGGCTCCAACTGGCGCAGAGTGCGGCCGCGCGGGTGGTAATGGGAGTGACATGGCGTTCCCATGTAACACCCCTCCTGCGCGAGCTGCACTGGCTCCCGGTGGTCTTCCGAGTGCGCTTCAAGGTTTTGGTTACCACCTTTAAAGCGCTCCATGGCTTAGGACCCGGGTACTTGCGGGACCGCCTACTACCACCAATAGCCTCCCACCGGCCAGTACGCTCCCATAGAGAGGGGCTCCTCCGGGTGCCGTCAGCCAAACAATGCCGACTGGCAGCCCCCAGGGGGAGAGCCTTCTCTGTGGGGGCACCTACTATCTGGAACGAGCTCCCCCCAGAGATACGGAGGATCCCGGATCTGCGCACCTTCCGCCGCGCCTTAAAGACCTTACTATTTCACCAGGCCGGCCTGGCCTAATTTTTCCCACTCTTTTATAAAAGATTTTTAAAATTTTAAATATCTTTTAGTATTTTATATATTCAATTTTAAATTGGTTTTAAAAGTTTGGGGTTTTAAATTTGTCGGGGCCAACATTATTTAATTTGATTTTATTCTATTTTTTAAATTTTGTATTGTATGTGTTTTTATTGTTTGGCTGTGCACCGCCCTGAGTCCTTCGGGAGTAGGGCGGTATAGAAATCTAATAAAATGAAAAAAAAATAAATGAAAAAAGTAGCCTCCTGAAGCCTGTGGTGGGGTCAACTTTAAGGCCGGTGCCATGTGACCCCCCCGAGCCCCTGGTTGTTGGGGGCCATACTCACTATGGGGTACAGCGAATTCTCGATTCGAGGTGGCATAGGGGGCGCCTCCAATACTTAATTAAGTGGAAGGGTTACCCTTTGTCAGAGGCTTCCTGGGTGAAGAGCACAAATATCCAAGCTGATCACCTTATAGCCAAATTCCATGCAGATCATCCGGGCAAGGCGGGAGGGGGTGGGACACACCCTCGGACAGGGTAACGGTACTTAATTTGTTTTTTTTCTTGAAACAGGCCTCCCTGGAAAAATGAAGGGAGAGTGGCTGGATGTCAGCATTCTGATGCTGCCATAAAAAGGAGACAAGGCTTGACTTTTCACCTACTTATTTTCTCTGTAGATAATATCCCTTAGGAGATGGGATGGGAGGGGGGAACATTCCTGTGGGGTGAGGTCAGAAGCTGGGGAGACTGACTTGGAAGATGGCCAATGAGAAGATGAGAATCGGGGAACAGAAAGGGAAGGGTTTGGGGGTCAGAGGGTTAGTATCGGCCACGATGAAGTCAGGGCCAGATCTGTCATACTCAATAAATGGAATATTTCAGCAAAGATTAATTGTTTGGGAGTGCAATTTATTTGAGATGACATCGAAACCTGTTAAATGTGTTCAAGGATCGTGCCCAATAACTCCATAAGCAGGTATTCATTAAATCAGATATTGTTTATTAATTAAGCATCTTATCATTACAGGTACAAGTCTGGAACTGAAGCAGGACCGCATGGCTGACCCTTAAGTACCCCCTGGGCGTGGCTAAGGTAAGGAGGGGTTATTGGGTTAGGGTGGACCTTGGGGGCTGGCTTGTCCAACCTCCATGCCTCTAGCTCTGGATCAGAGGCAAGGCATTTATTCCTGACAAAACCCCCTCTAAATGCCTGGCCGAGGTGTCCTCGTGTGGTGCATACCTGAGGTGTCCTTTTCAGGAGGACACCTAATTTTGATGTTAGGTACGTGTGCTGCTTGTTTTGCAATGGTTTGGTTAGAATGTCCGCTGTTTGTTCTTCTGTATCACAATGTACAACCCTTATGAATCCTATGCTTGCAAACTGTCTAATGTGTTTGTATTTTATATCGATATGTCTCGACCTTTGACCCACTGCTTCAGCCTTAGATATTTCCATGGCGGCTTTATTGTCCTCGTGTATGATGATAGGATAGTTCGGTTCGGCCCATATGTCTGATAGCAGGTCATCAAACCAGACCAGGTTGTTGGCGGCCTTGGACAAACAAATATATTCGGCCTCTGTTGTGGATGTGGCTACCAGATCCTGTTTGCCTGTGTACCAATGTACTGGGCTGTTGTTTAAAAAGAATACGTAACCTGAAGTACTCTTTCTGCATTTCACATCCCCAGCCCAGTCAGCATCTGCATAGCACGTGAGTGTGGGTGTTGTGGTGTTCTCGGGTTCTAGTGATAGGCAAGTATCTGAGCTCTGTTTTAGGTACCTCAGTACCCTCTTGATGGCTTCCCAGTGGTACACAGTGGGTTTACCTACATGTCGTGATAATAAGTTGACTGGTAGTGCGATGTCTGGTCTGGTCCAGTTCGCAATGTATAATAGGGAGCCTATGGTGGATCTGTATAATGTGTTGTCCTTGAACGCCTCAGCCTCATTGTACATGTCCTTCAAGAAGTCCGGTTGCATTGGTGTTTCACACCCCTTGGCGTTTGTCATGTTGCACTTATGTATAAGTTCCAAAATTTTGTCCTTCTGTGACAGTTGGAAACCTCTGTCTGTTTTTGTGATTTGTACCCCCAAATATTTATCTACCTTACCCAGTATCTTTAGTGTAAAATGTTTTCCCAGCTCACTGGCGAAGTCGTTACATTTGCTAGACTTGTCACCGATATACAATATATCGTCCACGTATATTAAAACATACTCGAGGGAACTGTCTGACTTCTTGGTGAAGAAGCAGTTGTCGGCCGAGGTGGCTGAGAATCCCATAGACTTCAATGTCTTGGACAGGCACTCGTACCAACGTTTCCCTGACTGTTTGAGTCCATACAGGCTCCGGTTTAGGATCCAGGTTTCTCCCTTCCTGGTGCTTTGGCTAGATGGCGCTCTCACATATATTTCTTTATCGAGCTCGGCGTGCAGATAAGCGGTTTGCACGTCGAATTGATGTACTTCTAACCCAAGTAGTGATGCAATAACCAGCGCACATTTTACGCTTTCAGCCCTGACTGTGGGGGAGTACGTTTCCGTGTAATCATCAGGGTATTTTTGGGCGAACCCCTGTGCCACCAGCCTAGCCTTGTAGAGTGCTTTGTTTCCCTCTAGTGTTTTAATTTTGTAGACCCACCTGGTGCCTATGGCCGTTTTTCCTGTTGGGACTTTGGAGGGAGTGTATACATTTAGTTCCCTCAGACTGTCCATTTCCCTCTCCATGGCTTGTTCTCACTTTTCTCTTTCCTCATCTGGTAACTTCAGTACGTCCTCGTATGTGTTGGGGGTTAGTTGGTTAGTGTGGAGGGATAACACATAGTCTCCTAACCTTTCTGGCTTTTTACCCCTGTTTGCCCTGATTGGCCTGTCGGGGGGTGTCTCTGTGTCGTGCATGTACCTAGCTTCTTTCTCTGTGAGTGAGTCCACTTTGATGCATGGGTGGTTTTCTTTCCACCCCTTCACCGGTATTTCCTGCCTCCTGGGTTTGCTCTTTTCCTGCTCTGTACCCTTTCCTGTTTGGTGTTTTATCCCCCTTTGGTCATCCCCTGGTTCGTCCTTGCTAAGGGACACCTCGTTGAGGTGTATCTTGGACCAGTTGGCGTTTTCATGGAAAACAGCAGTCTGTGATATCACAAAATTGTTATTGTTGTCTATGAACCTATATCCCTTCGTCCCTGGTTCATACCCCATGAACCTCAGTCTTCTGGATACCCTGTCTCCCTTATGTCTCAATTGTTTGGGGATGTGCACATCTGCTGTGACCCCGAATATGTGTAAGTGTGACACCTGTGGTTTCTTTTGATACATTAACTCGTATGGGGTTTTGTTTAGTACACTGGTCCATAGCCTGTTCAAAGTGTAATTCGAATAAATGAGTGCTTCTGACCAGAAATGCTGCCCTAGGCTGGCATCCTCTAGTGCGCACCTCATCATGGTCTGCAGTGTTCTGTTTTTCCGTTCTACGACGCCATTTTGAAAGGCGGAAAACGGGGAAGACGTGTAGTGTATTATCCCGCATGCCTTTAGCCATCGCGAGAAATCGCTTGACAAGAATTCAGACCCCCGGTCTGTCATTATTTGTCTGATCTTGGTATTATGTTGTGCCTCCACCCTTGCGTAGAATTCCTTAAATTTTTGGAATACTTCGTTCTTGTGTTTTAATGTGTATACGAAGCCATAGCGGCTGAAATCATCCACTATGGTCAGGAAGTACCTTTTCCTGTATTTGATGGAGGGCCTTAGTGGTCCCACCAGGTCCATATGTATGAGTTGGAAAACTGAATTAGTTGTGCGCGCTGACTTTTTGGGCCTTGGTTTGGTTTTTAATTTAGAGCTCTTACAAATAGAACACTCGAGATAGTTCTCACAATCCTTTATTTTTACACCTTCAGAGCATTCCATCATTTTCTGCACCACAGGGAAACTAATGTGTCCTAGTCTTCTGTGTAACAGGTGTGCACAGTTGTCATGCATTGGTTTCCCTATCGCTGGCTTTCCTTTCTTGAGAGTCCCCTGTTCACTTGTATCATCAGTGGTGTGTGCGTGACTAACCCCCTCTACTTCCCCACTTGTGTGTTCTGGGTTGTCGGGTTTAACCTTCTGGTGGTTGTTTACCTCTGGTTGCTTGTCCCTGACTGATTGGAAGAATGGCAGTTCCCCACTGATCACTACTTTCCCTATTCTTTTGCCCCCTCTAGTTACCTGTGCCTTTCCTTCCTTGAATGTCACCTCAACATTGTTATTCTTGCTTAGTTTTAGGGTGGCAAGGATGTTATAGGGTATATTAGGTACTAATAGTACTCCTTGCACTACTCCTATCCCTGGCACGTATGCGTTGCCTTTGCCTGTTACTTGCACATTGTTCTGGTTAGCCACTTTTATAATAAAACTTTCATCTGTGAATGAGGTTAGCAAGTTACGGTCATAAATGGTATGGTTTGTGGCCCCTGAGTCCAACAGCCATGTGCCTTCCTCCCTGTCCTGGCCTATGTGTTGCTCTTGATCTCCTATGCCATACAGTGATCCGGTCTGGCTCTCCCTGGAGCTGTCCCTGTGGTTTCTCCTGTCCCTGGGGCTAGGGGAATCCCTACGCCTGTGTCTGTCCTCTGGTGAGCGTCCACTAGTGTGTCTTGCCCTTTGTTCTGGTCTGTCCCTTCTATGTGACCTGTCCCTGTCCCCTGTGTTTCTGGGACAGTCCCTTTTGTAATGGTTCCTTGACCCGCATAAGTAACACTCTATGGTACTGTAGTTCTTGCCCTGTGGCTCGGCCTTTCTGCTGGGCCTTTGCTCCCTGCGGCTTAGTAAACGGACTTTCCTGATGCTGTCCTCAGCTATGAGTTTACTTGTTAGTAGTTCCAGTGAGAGTTTCCCTGACCCTAGGTTGTCTATCTGGGTGATAAATGTGTCCCAACTGGGGTCTAAGGAATTTACAATGATGCTTATCATGGTCCTCTCACTTATGACCTCCCCCCTTTGTGTCAGCTGAGCTCTGGTGGTGTTTAGTGACAATAGGTGCTCGCTCATTGGGGTCCCTGCTTTATGTTTGGTGGCATAGAATTCCCTGGATAACCTGGTGGTGCTAGCTACGCTTTGACAGTAGAATAGTTTGTGCATCCTTTGTATTACCTCCAGAGCAGTCAAGTGGTGGTTAATGCTGGGGTAAATACTGGGGGTAATGCTGGCAATGACAATACAGTATGCTTTGTGGTGTATGCAATCTAGTTCAAAAGTCCAGGGTTTTTCTGGGGGGTCTATAACTAGGGATAATAAATCTTCCTTTAGCAGGGTGACTTGGAGCTGCTGGTTCCAGTCCAGAAAATTCTCCCCATCTAGTCTCAGTTTGGGAAAGTCACTTGGCAAATTCCCTGAATTGTAAGTTAAATTACTTACATTATGTCGCTGTCCATGGTTCCTCACATAAGGATACTCGCAATAAGGCAGAGGAATGACTGTGGCAAGTCTGAACTGACTTGTCTCTATGTGCTTGCGTCGGTGTAGCTCTATGTCTTGTTCTGTTTCTCTTTCAGGGATGCATTGCGCATGCATGAGGTTCATTTCTGCCCAGCCGCCGTGGAGTGAGGAGCTCGTCCCTGCAGCTCCTGGGTGAAGGCCCCAACCTTCCGGATGGGCCTCCGGTTCCTTCTTGGTCGGCCTCGCTTGCTCGGGATCATTGCGGATCGTCGTCTGGAGCCTCGGGAAGCGGTGAGGATCGTCGGTGGATGTCGGAAGTCTCGTTGGGGCCGCAAATGGTCCCGGATGGCCCGGCCTTGTGTGGGTGTCGCCTCCGGGTGTCGGGCCGAGTCCCCTGCCTGCCGATGGACGTCCCCTGCCTGCTGATGGCCCCATGGGCCATGGATCTGGTCCCGGTCGTCGGTCCGGTGAGTAGTCCCATCGCCTTCGGTGTCCCGTTTTTAAGGGAAGGCTCCTTGGGAGCTCTGGGTGGCCCTGGGTCCATGCGGAAGCGGTCGGTTCCCCAGGGTGGGTGCCGGTGTCAGCCCTCTTCGTGCTAGGGTCCCCTTTGCGTTTTGGCCTAGCACTGGGGTGCGTGTTCGGTAGTTTCATTTTGTCCCCCAGGGCCGCGGTGATTAGTTCAATGGCTTGGTTGACTTCGGGCTCGGTAGGCGAGCCTGTAGGTTTTGGCTTTGGGCTTTCTTGGTTTTTGTATTTTTTGTAGTAGTTTTGGTCGGCTACTTTTGGGTAGGCCCCGATTCCCGCCATGAGATTTAAAACTCGGGAATCCATTGGTGGGTGGTCGGCCATTTTTGATGACGCCGCCTCCCAAGATGGCCGCCGTAAAAAGGGCGCGAAGTCTCCTTCGGCCTTTTCAGTGGGTTTCTGGTGGGGGAAGTCCTCCCTTACCGCATCTTCGTCGCTGTAGTCGGATTCGTCTTCCTTTTCCTCACTCGCTGCTTCGCAGCCTTTGACCAGGCTTCGGAGTTCCGCAATGAGGTCAGTGTTGCTTTGTGACGAATCTATCAGCTCTAGAAGTTTTATCTTTAGGTCGTGTTTTTCTTCTTTTGGGGTCTCGTGTTTCTTCCACCCCTCGTCGCTTCTAGCCGGGGTGCATGGGTGGTGGAGTGGGCCGCTCGTCTCGGGTGCCTCTCCTTGCGTGGTTTCGGGTTGGGCAGGCCGTTCTGCCATCTTCTTGGTGAATGCTCTGGTATTCACCCTGTCTGTCGTGGTCCTTTGCATGTTGTGGAGTATTAGGATTGGGCTATCAAACCATCCTCTGCTACCATATTGTTAAATGTGTTCAAGGATCGTGCCCAATAACTCCATAAGCAGGTATTCATTAAATCAGATATTGTTTATTAATTAAGCATCTTATCATTACAGGTACAAGTCTGGAACTGAAGCAGGACCGCATGGCTGACCCTTAAGTACCCCCTGGGCGTGGCTAAGGTAAGGAGGGGTTATTGGGTTAGGGTGGACCTTGGGGGCTGGCTTGTCCAACCTCCATGCCTCTAGCTCTGGATCAGAGGCAAGGCATTTATTCCTGACAAAACCTGACATATTTCCTTTTTGAATATGTTTAGTTAGTTGAAAGGGGAGTTAAAGAGCAAGGGGGAGTTTGGAGACCACAGAAAATTAGCTTATTTTAGCTTATGTTTGTTATGCTATACCCTGTTTTTGCTCTGGGAAGTCCGGGGGGTGGGTGTCGGGGGGGAGGGGGGTTGGAGGGAGAGGGGGGATGGGGGGGTGGGAGGGGGGAAATTGTTGTAATGACTTAAAACTTTTTAAATTAAAAAAAAGAAAATTAATGAAGACAAAACAAAGATTTTGACAAAAACTATGTTAATAAAACAAAAAGAAGAATTGGTGGAAATATCAAAGATGCATGTCACAAATAAGGTTAAGTACTTGGGGATATACTTGACAGCAAGATGTAGCACACTTAAAGAGAATAACTATAATAAACTCAAACAACAGATTGGAACAGACTTGGCGAAATGGGAAAATTTAATATCAACTATTAAGATGAATATATTGCCTAGAATCTTATATTTGTTCCAGACAATTCCAATTAGATTGGGAAAAGATTATTTTGAAGAATTGAACAAAATAGTGTTAAAATATATTTGGCAGGGAAAAAAGGCGAGGATAAAATTAAAGTTGTTACACGATGCTAGAATGAGAGGGGGTTTTGGTTTACCTAATTGGGAACTTTATTATCAAGCGACAAGTTTGATGTGGATTAAAGAATGGATAATGTTAAGAAATACCAGATTATTGACTTTAGAAGGACATGACTTGTTGTTGGGGTGGCATGCTTTTTTATGGTATAAGGGAACAAAAGCACAGGGGTATTTTAGAAGACATTACATACAAGAGGCTTTGTTATTAAACTGGGAGAAGATTAAAAAACAACATTATTTGAAAATTCCAGTCTGGGTATCAACGATTGAAGCATTTTCACACTTAACAACATTTAGAAGGGAACAAATTGTTAGATATAGTGAATTATTGGATGAAAAGGGTGAACTTAAATTGAAGCAAGAACTGGAAGAACAAGGTTTAAAGATGAATTGGTTTTCTTATTTGCAAATACGTTCTAGATATGATGAAGATTGTAAGACAGAAGGTCTTTACAACACTTTGACTAATTTAGATAAAATCTTAATAGGTTCTGATGACTATGTAATTAAAAAATTGTATGGTTATTTATTAGAGGTAAAATTGGAAGAACAAGTTAAAGAAACAATGATTGCATGGGGGAAAAAATTTGGTTATGGAATTGATTTAGAGAAATGGCAAAAATTGTGGCTGCAAAATTATAAAATGACAATGTCAACAGCATATAAGGAAAATTTGTATAAGATGTTTTACAGGTGGCATCTACCCCCGACAAGAATAGCCAAAATGTTCAAGAACAAATCTGAAAAGTGTTGGAAATGTCATCAGATACCGGGCTCATATTACCATATGTGGTGGACATGTGTAGAAGCTAAAAGATACTGGACTAAAATCCACACATGGTTGGAAAAAATGATAAAAAAAACACATAGACTTTAAACCAGAGATTTTTTTTATTAGGAATTGTGCCAGAAACATACAATAGAGAACTGAGATATTTGATTGTGAATGTGTTGACAGCAGCTAGAATTGTGTTTGCTAAAAACTGGAAAAATAAGAAAATACCAACGCAAGATGAAGTTATTAAGAAAATCATGGAATGTGCTGAAATGAGTAAATTGACATTTTAAATTAGAGAACAAGAAGATAAACAATATTATAAGATATGGGATTTATTTTACCAATGGCTAGATAATAAAACATGGAAATGAAACATGAAATATAAAATGAATGTTATAATATAATATGTGAAAATAATTTTCTTTGGAATGATAATGCCATTGTTAAATAAATGACATGAGGATAATGATATAAAGATATATATCAGGTTGATAATATGAGAAATTAGATAATTAGTAAAATATGATTATGAGCACAAGGGATTTGTAACCGACCGACACTGTTTGCAATTGTAATGAATGATGGATGTTTTATGTTTTGTTTGTTTAAAAAAAGAAAGAAAGAAAGAAATGGATGGTAGAGATGCTTCTACCCCTCTTGGATAGAATAGAATAGAATAGAATAGAATAGAATAGAATAGAATAGAATAGAATAGAATAGAATAGAATAGAATAGAATAGAATAGAATAGAATAGAATAGAATAGAATAGAATAGAATTCTTTGTTGGCCAAGTGTGATTGGACACACAAGGAATTTTTCTTTGCTGCATATGCTCTCAGTGTACATAAAAAGACAAGATACACTCGTCAAGAATCACAAGGCACAACACCCAGTGACAGTCATACCATAATTTTTTAGCAGCCGACGAGATAGAATTGGGGTGGGGGGGGGGAGAGAAGATAAGGCCTGTTAAAATTTTGTAAGCATATCTGGCCAAAATTAAAACTCCCAAAGAATTATTCCTGGTCTTCTGAAGGTACCTTTGAACAACCAATTATACTTGCTCTTATGACTGAATTATGGGAGTCTGGAAAATTTGAACAACACTGGTATGCTCAACTATTTTTAAACGCCAGCAGTAATACAGAGATATTGAGCAAATGCCATTATATTATGTATAGTGGACCCCTCCCCAACAAAGGAAATTCTTTTCCAATAGACCCATCTTTGAGAGCAACTGCACCACATTTAAATCACTCAAATATTTTACCAGATGCCCCCATGGAACTTCTCCCACCAGTATATAGCCCTCCCAATGGGGCAGCCCCAGTTCCAGATGGGGCAGCCCAAGCCCAAATAGTCCCATAATGGGAGGTCCCTAGATTACTCCAGCATATAGTGAAAATCCTACAAAAATGGCTGAGTTGTTTAAAAGTATTATTTCTACTCATAATCCTACATGGAATGATTTACAAACTATGTTTAATGATTTTCTGACTGAGGCGAAAAAACGGATGGTCGTGGGGAAAGATAGATCATATCAGCTTTGGAAGTCATATTAGGCCAGAAGCTTCCATGCTGCCACCTTCTCATGTGTGGGAAAGTAGGAGGGGGGATTTAGTAGAGGGGTTGTCTTTAGACATAATAGCATTCTTCCTGTTGGTCAAGGTCAGGGCAATCCTGCATCTGGAGAAGGAGTGGTCGGAGTGAGGTCTCGAGATGGGACGGCGGTTGATTGGAGCATGTGATCGACTAAGGAGTGAGGGGATGGTTTTGGGAGTTTTGATTTACTGAGGGAAAACCCGGACCACTCAGATTCAGGTTTTCCCAGATGTGCCAGTTTACCTATTCTAGTAAATAGAACTTTGAAAAATGCTTGCTTCAGAGTCTTTACTTGGAGTTGGGGCAGGGGTGAAATCCAGCAGGTTCTGACAGCTTCTGATGTCACTGCGTTATTTTGTTTGCCAGCTGAACTCATCATTTCTGGACTATCTGACTTTCCGTACCTTGCCAAGAATTGTTATCAAAAGTTACTACACATGTCTGCATTCTTTCACTTGCTTCACACACTCTTTCCTTTGTTCTCTTTCCAAAAAGGTCCGGCTGAGAAATAGCCGGCAAAAGCTATTTCAAAATGTAGCAATTACTTTTCTTAGTTAGTGAGGTGTTTTATTTTCTTTATAACAAATAAATGAGTTTTATTAGAAATTTTTCTTCGTGTTTCTTTTCAGAATATTGCAACAAGGAGGAAGCCTCGATCCATCCTCTAATTAAACCAGGGTGATTGGTCCCAGAGCCAAACATGGGATTAATCAATGCCCTGACATCTGGTAGCTCGGACGGTTGATTTATGGCTTTTTTCCTTGTTTTGTTATTTCTGATAAGAGCGCATAGGCAATTAGTTTTTAGCTACTGAGGTACGCTAATTATTTTGCTAAGATGCTGAAACAGAAGAAAAACAAATACAAAATGTATTTTGCTGAGAAGGTGGCAGAAAGGAGGTTTTCAGATTTCCAGCCCCTTACTACAGCCACACGCCTGGAACAAGAAGAAGCTGTGGGAGAAGGAACGAAGGGAGATAACAGACAAATTGCTTTTGAAGATAACGTACTGGAACTGAGGTCAGTGACGTCTTCTTCTGAATATGCATGCTCTCAAAAAGTCCTCCGAGAACCTTCTGAATTTGTAACGCTCGGTGCAAGGCCAAAGCAAACTGCCGAGCAAAATTACTCCCACGCAGAGAGAGAAACAATTCATTATTCTCCTCGAAGCTCTAAGCTCACCCTGGATGAGCTGGCTATGAAAGCCTATCGTGACCGTATAAAACTCTATGAACAGGAGCTATCCCAGGCAAAAATGGCTATATCTATGCTTGAGCAAGATAAGGGAGATAACTTAAGATTTTCAAAAAGCGCCATATTGTCTTCTTCCTCGGAGCCAAAAACACTCCCCCTGGTGGATTTTGTGTCAGGCCAATTAAGACAGAGGGCACTGCATACGTCACATGAAAGTCTCCCTGATCAAGTTACATATAAACCTGCCACGCAATCATTCCTTGTAACTGCAAAGCTGCCCGAAGCTAAAGGTGCAGCACCATCTGCTGGCAAAAGTAATTTACTACAGGAAGCTGAAATGCCACAAGTGTTTCCACAGGCCCAAACTCAAACACCCCCTGGTGGTGTTGGTGTCTTTTTAGATGGAACACAGCCACGCTTAGTGCAGCAAAGGCAAATGACTGCATCCCCAGCAGGTCATGCCAATATTGCAGATCAAGCACAAATGGCAACTGGAATACAGCAGATTCCAGTGCATTAGCCACAGCAGCTACAAATGCCTGCATATGTGCCCCAGCCACAAGTGCAAATAGGGCCACCTCCTGGCCCACCTCCAATGGCACAACCAAGACCATTTTTAGGTCCACAACAGGCACAGCAAATACCACAGGCATTTCTGCCAGCACAGCCAGCATATCAAGTGCAGGCTCCTTACCAGGCATTTTCTGTCTCTCCACTAACTGGTGAGTCAAAACTAAAAATGTCAGGACACAATTACAAAGCCTGGGTCAGTGAGATTACACTATTGCTTCTTAGAGAATGCACTCACTGCATGGTTTTTAACCCTCCTGCACAACCATGGGATTTTGCAATAAGAGATTTAGAGATAAGGGCTCGCACAACATTATTGATGTCCATGGATACTGAACTGCAGGTCACTTTTCCACCAAATACTACAGCCCGACAAATTTGGGCTGAATTGGAAAATTGCTACAGGCCTGTCTCAATTGAATCTTCATGTCTACTCATGTCTGAACTCCACGGTTCGAGATTGAAACCCGGTGAACAAATTGGAGGACATTTGACCAAACTGAAAGGTCTGAGAACAGAATTGAGAGAAAGAGGCCATAACATTGAGGATATTCAAATGATCAGCATCATTATTAACTCTTTGAACTATGAATGGAAAGATGCTGTTACAAAAATTAACCAAGTCCCAATTGCTCAACGCACAGTGGACAATGTCTGTAGACTTTTAATTAAAGAAGAGGCATTCATGTTGGCCACGCCACACTTGAGAGGACCAACTGCATCAAGAGCTCCAGCTAGGCGCCCCTTCCGAGGAAGGACCTACGCTCCAAGGATGCCAAGATGCTACACCTGCGATCGTGTGGGACATGCCACCCGCGATTGTCCCCAACGAGTTCCAGCTCCCGTCACATACCAGCCCAGAGGAACAGATTCCAGAGGCAGAGGCAGAGGCGGAAGACAAGGTCGTCGTGGTCCCCGGCATGATCCACAAACTCCATTCGCCACACTGGCTTTAACCAATGATCCACAACCTCAACCAAAGTATGACAGACGACTCCTGTGGACTTTAGACAGTGGTGCAGCATTGCATGTTACCTACAGAAAGGAACTTTTCACAGAAATGCACGAGCCAGAACCAGAACTACGTGAACTTTACTCTTTTTCAAATCATTCTTGTCAGGTCAAAGGAAAAGGAACTGTTTATGTTGAAGAGCTCGATGCATTCATTCCTGATGTTTATTACATACCAACAGCAACCAGTAACTTGCTTAGTCAGAGTCACTTGTCTAGAATGTTAAAATTCCAGGTTCACCACCTTGAAAATGCAAGTTACATAGTTAAAGATGGAGATATTGTTGTTGGAACCATATTAATTGGTGGTGTTTATTACTTAAAGCCAAAGCCTAAAACACAAACACAGGCAAGTATACAAACTCCAAAAAGGGAAAGCACAGGCCCAGAGAGAGATGCTCCAGAGAGAGATCCTGTTGCTATTCCAAAGGCTCCTAAAGCCAACAAAAAGAGAGTTGGTAAACAGGTTGCTCAGAGCAAGCCTGAGGTTCCTCATAAAACTGTTAATGTTGAGAATTCACTAACTGGTAAACCTTTGCATTCCAGGTGTATCCATAAATGGCATAGAAGATTGGGGCATGCCAGTTTCCGTGTTCTTAGGAAGATGCCGGAGTTCGCAAAAGGTTTGGATCTAAAGGGGTGTAAGGTGTTTTTGGATTGTGCTGTCTGCAAAAAGGCCAAATCCAAAGCAGCAGCCATTCCCAAACGCGCTACACGCCTGTCAACACACATTTTTGATTTGGTTCACATTGACATAGTTGGTCCTTTCCCGCCATCATTTGGTGGTAGAAAATATTTTCTAACAATTGTTGATAATTACTCTAGATATGGATATGTATATCCTATGAAAGAAAAATCAGAGACTTCTCAGATCTTTAAAGAGTTTGCAACCCTTGTTTCTACCCAACACCAAGTTTGCATCGCCAGAATCCAGAGTGATCGAGGTGCCGAGTTCATGTCTCAGCGTTTCCAGGACTGGATGCGTAAAAATGGAATTGTTCATCAGACGTCGGCGCCTGACACATCGGCTCACAACGGAGGGGTACTGCAAACCATGATGCGTTGTCTCCTAGAAGATGCCAACCTTGATATGATATACTGGGGTGAAGCTATCAAGTATGCAGATTACATTGTCAACCGTACTTGGAGCAGTGTAACAAATCAGACTCCTTTCTTCATGTTGTATGGCTACAAGCCCGATCTTAAAAACATACATATTTTGGGTTCATATGCTATGGTGAACATTCCCTTAGCTCAAAGAAGAAAAGGAGGTCCAACAGCAAATAAGACTGAGATTTATGGGCATTGATGATAATTCAAAATGGAGCAAATTTATTGACTCTAAACATGTAATTGTGATTTCCCAATCTGCTAATTTTGAGGAAGATATTGACTGGTCCAGGATTCATTCCAATGATCCTGGAGTTTATTTTCCCAGAAATGATACTGCTGATGCCACACAGATTGATGATCAAGAATCCACTGGTTCTTCTCAACCCGATGTTCCATCTTCGCAAGCCACGGATGCTGACGCTAGCGACGAAAGTGAGGACGAGGACGAAGCAGAAGAAGACTGGACTGTTGTTCCGAGACGTTCCAAGAGGGCCATAAAAGGGATCCCTCCACAACGATATTCTTGGCAACTGACAAAAGCACCCTTGCCTTTGATTTGCAATGTTACACTTCCACCTAATAATTTCACACAAATCAAGCAGCTCCCTGATTCAGAGCAAGACAAATGGTATAAAGCAATGCAGGTTGAAATGGACAGTCTAAAGAAACTTAAAGTGTTTACACCTGCAAAACCTCCAGCAAACAAAAAGGTCATTGGCACTCGATGGGTCTACAGAATCAAAAAGAAACCAAATGGTGAGTCATTGTACAAGGCCAGACTTGTAGCTCAGGGTTTCGCTCAACGTTATCCTGAGGACTACACAAATACTTACTCACCGACAGTCAGAACTGAGAGTGTAAAAATTGCTTTAGCAACTGCAACTATCCTTGGTTTAGAAGTTTTCCAGTTTGATGTTGACACGGCTTATCTACATGCAGACCTAGACGAAGAGATCTATGTGAAAAGTCCTCCAGGATTCTGACAGCAAGAAGGGGATACCTGGTTCCTAAACAAAAGTCTTTATGGTCTGAAACAATCTCGTTTAATGTGGTATTTATGTCTTACTGACAAACTAAATTCAATGGGCTTTATTAAGTCCGAAACTGATGAGTGCGTGTTCACAAAAAGATCTAACGATGCATATGAGATAGTTCTTGTTTATGTTGATGATATTGTTTATATTGGTCCAAATAAGCAAATGAGTGAGATTTTTGCCAAAGCTTTGCAGAGATACTTCACATTGAAATCATTAGGTCATATTAGCACTTATTTAGGTGTTCAGATTGAAAAAACACAGAAAGGGTTTAGTCTTTCACAAGGAGATAAAATTGAACAAATTTTGCATCATTGTAACATGAAAGATGCTAACACAACAAAGACACCCATGCAAACAGATTTTCACAACTTGACACAAGAAGAAAGTCCTGAGTTCGAGGATCAAACACTTTATTGTTCAGTCATTGGGTCACTGTTATACATTAGTAGTTGGACCAGACCCGACATTGCACTTAGTGTTAATCTCTTATCACGACACGTAGGTAAGGCAAAACAGTTTCATTGGACATGTATTAAGAAATTATTGAGATACCTAAAATACACTAAACACATGAAATTATTGTTAGAACCAACACATACTGATTATGCAGAATTAAGTTGTTATGCAGATTCTGATTGGGCAAGTGATAAGAAATCACGTAAAAGTACTTCAGGTTATATGATGTTCTTAAATGGATGTCCTGTTTATTGGCAAGTACGTAAACAGAATTTTGTTTCTTGTTCATCTACTGAAGCTGAATATGCTTGTGTTTCAGATGCATGTAATTCTCTAACTTGGTTTGATGCTTTAGTCACAGATATCTGGACACACCCGATCTGACCGATCACCGTGATGGAAGACAATGAATCGGTGGTTTATATTTCTGAATCACATTTTACTGGTTCTAGGTCCAGACACATTGACATCCGTTATCAAAACATAAAACATTTAGTGAAAAAAGGTTTTGTCAAAATGCAATATGTATCTACACATGATCAAATTGCTGATATGCTCAACAAACCACTTCCAGCAGCTCAACATGAGTATCTGCGTAAGAAGATGTGCCTTATTTGATGATGTACTGATATTCGCTCAACTGGCAAAAGAAGGGGAATGTCACTGTGTTATTTTATTTGCCAGCTGAACTCATCATTTCTGGACTATCTGACTTTCCGTACCTTGCCAAGAATTGTTATCAAAAGTTACTACGCATGTCTGCATTCTTTCACTTGCTTCACACACTCTTTCCTTTGTTCTCTTTCCAAAAAGGTCCGGCTGAGAAATAGCCGGCAAAAGCTATTTCAAAATGTAGCAATTACTTTTCTTAGTTAGTGAGGTGTTTTATTTTCTTTATAACAAATAAATGAGTTTTATTAGAAACTTTTCTTCGCGTTTCTTTTCAGAATATTGCAACAAAGAGGAAGCCTCGATCCATCCTTTAATTAAACCAGGGTGATTGGTCCCAGAGCCAAACATGGGATTAATCAATGCCCTGACACTGGAGAACCAGTAGCGGAAATTTTGAGCAGTTTGGAGAACCGGTAGCGGAAATTTTGAGTAGTTTGGAGAACCGGCAAATACCACCTCTGGCTGGCCCCAGAGTGGGGAGGGAATGGGGATTTTGCAGTATCCTTCCCCTGCCACGCCCACCAAGCCACACCATGACCACCAAGCCATGCCCACAGAACCGGTAGTAAAAAAAATTGGATTTCACCACTGAGTTGGGGTTTTTATGGAACACTGACAGATCAGATGCCAGAGAATGCTAGAGATGCTTTGTTTCCCCTTCAAGATCCTATGTGGGATCCATGCATCCCAGCAGATTTGAGAGAGTTGTGAGAAGACAGCAACAGAGTAGTTGCAGCTTTAATGATTGCTATTCCTTTTTTTAAAAAAGTTTTTATTATTTTTTTAAGAGAAACAAACATTTAATACATCATTCATTTTTTCCATGTGACATCTCGGTGTTATCTCCAAAAAGTTCTTCTCTTCTCTTATCTCTTCTATCTTCGTTCTCACCAAGTCCATTACAAAAATTTTCCACTAATATACACGTGAAACTCGAAAAATTAGAATATCGTGCAAAAGGTCATTTATTTCAGTAATGCAACTTAAAAGGTAAAACTAATATATGAGATAGATTCATTACATGCAAAGTGAGATAGTTCAAGCCTTGATTGGTCATACTTTTGATGATTATGGCTTATAGCTCATGAAAACCCCAAATTCACAATCTCAGAAAATTAGAATATTGTGAAAAGGTTCAATATTCTAGGCTCAAAGTGTCCCACTCTAATCAGCTAATTAAGCCATAACACCTGCAAAGGGTTCATGAGCCTTTAAATGGTCTCTCAGTCTGGTTCAGTAGGAATCACAATCATGGGAAAGACTGCTGACCTGACAGTTGTGCAGAAAACCATCATTGACACCCTCCATAAGGAGGGAAAGCCTCAAAAGGTAATTGCAAAAGAAGTTGGATGTTCCCAAAGTGCTGTATCAAAGCACATTAATAGAAAGTTATGTGGAAGGGAAAAGTGTGGAAGAAAAAGGTGCACAAGCAGCAGGGATGACCGCAGTTTGGAGAGGATTGTCAGGAAAAGGCCATTCAAAAGTGTTGGGGACTTTCGAAATTTGTCGACTTCCAGCGGTGACGTCAGCGTGTAAGGAACGAGGGGAACGAGGCTCCGTCCCCGAAGTTCCAATTTTCTTGATTGGAAGCCGTTTTTGGCACTATCGACCATGGAGAGGTCGATAGAAAAAGGAGGATTCTCTAGGACCTTGGTGTGACAGCAATCACCTGAAGGTTCAGAGGAAGCCCTCCTAATTCCAGCCAGGAAAAAAACCAGCCATCTTGGCCGGCCAGAGCGCTGTCAACCGATAAGTGTGGAAGCGAAGATTCAAGAGAAACATCGGTAAAGATTAAGCAGATCGAAATATAAAGGTATAATCATAAGGACCTAAATATATTGGCGAGAATAGGACTCCAAAAAGTGGCGGCAAGATCGTCAAGCAAGCGGCGAGAGACAGTGATCGGAGCAAAGCTCAATACACACAGTGACAACGCAGATTTGACAGGCGAAAGGAACGAGTGACAGACAAAGAGGATTACAAGTAAGCGGTGGATTATAACCTTAAAACAACACAATTTAACTTAACAGAGGAAAAAAAGGACTATTTAAGAGAAAGATTGTAGAAAGTGAACTTAAAGAACTGAGACTTTTTTAAGATCGTTGTGAGCGGAAGGAAACCAACTGAACAGTAGCGAATGGCGGACTGAGGATTTGGAGAAGAAAACTTTCACTTTGTATCCAGCGACAATAACAAATTCAACTACAGACACAAGACTCGTAGTGAGACATTAGATACATTGACGCTGTTGGCATAGGAGATACAACTTGCTACACAGAAATACTGGAACAATTGATTTACTTACGGATTTAATAGAGGATATTGAAATAGAACTGGGACAGATGGGTGAAAAGAAGGCGAACTGAAGAACGAAGGAAGAAGGAAAGGAGAAGGAAGCAACCTCAATTGGTCTGAGAGTGATATAGTTGAGAACTTTAAATACTAATTTACTAAATTTCATCTATTTTAAAACTTACTTAACTTTGCTTAAAGAACATTAATATCAAATTTGAAATTATTATAATATACATTAAGGAATTGATTTAACATTACTATTTTTTTTTCCTCTTCTCTTTTACTGTCTTACTGTTTCCTACCATATTGAAACAACTATATAGATTGCAAAATAATATATTGATTAAGTGGAATTATATTGCATATTGACTAGAAAGTTAGATATTAATATAGACATTGCATAGAGATTGTTATAGATATCATTAAGGAATAATAATTGTGATAATTAATATAGGTAGCTTGTATTGGTAACGGTGATATAACTCATAGAATACTTTAGATGATTTATAGAGAACTTTAAATCCCATTGATCTATCATATAAAGGTTATATAGAGATTGTTTAATTTTTAAAGTGAATTTAAGTATTGTGATTATTTGGTATTTAAGCATTAATTGCATTATACTGTTTAGGGATAAGAATAGAAGAATGAATTGTTAAAATATTGTTTTTTCCCCCTAACTCCTTCGAATTAATTAACCCGATCCTTATATAACGATATTTCATCCACTCCCAATCAATTAGTATATGAAAATTTGGGGAAAAGTAATACAAAAGACAACGATGGCAACATCTTCACTAACAATAACTAAATCAGGGAAAAAATTAACAACAAACCCAATATCTACACAATCTTCACCTGCACAACAAAAAACCATAGACACGATGTTAACTACAGACAAAGAAAAAGCTGCCAGGGCACACAGCATACAGAATATACAGTCTATACTAGCTATGATTCAGGAGGGGATGAACAAAACCCAAGAAACAATTGCGAATAATCACGAAGAAACAAAAAAGAACCATGAGGAATTGAAATCAGAAGTAGGACAAATAAATGATAATATTAAAAAAATGGACGATAAGATCGAGAGAATACAACAAAACATAGTCAAAAATGAAGAACGAATCCAAAACATGGAAGCCAAAATGATCCTAACGGAGAAAAAGATGGACAATATCGAACAAAATCAAATAGAGTCAAATAGAGAACTCGAAGAGTCAATTACCCATTTAGAATTAGAAAAAGCATCATTCTTTTTGCGATTTCAAAATATTGCAGAAACAAAAGGAGAAGATCTAAGAGACCTGATGACAGATATATTAGTAGAGGCTACCCAAAAGGAAAAAAGCGATATTAGTAGGGAAATTGACGAAATATATAGAGTTCATACGAACTATGCTCGTAGGCACAAACTACCTAAAGAAATACATGTTAGATTCGCACGTAAAACTGTAAAAGAAGAGATTTACACGTCCATGAGAGAGGGAAAACCCTGCTACCAAGGGAAAGAAATAATAACCCTAAAACAAGTTCCAAGAAGAATAAGAGAATACAGAAAAAACTATAATTTTCTGACAACCCTACTGATTCAACACAAAATAATGTTCCGCTGGCTGGTGCCGGAGGGAATCTTAATATCTTGGGACGACAAAAAATATAAAATCGATACGATAGAGAAGGCACAAGAATTCTTTGACACTCACTTTATAATAGAAGAGGAACAGGAAACTAGACGTGATTCAGATAATGTAAACCAGGAACACCCCACGGGGGAAACAAAAAAAGGAAAGGAAGAGAAGGAGCCTAGGGAAAGAGAGAAGATGGAGAGAGAAGGGGCTAGGGGGAAAACACATATGGTAACAAGAAACACAAGTAAACTTAAATTAATAAAGGAAAACTAAAGGGAATGGGACGAGAGTTGAAATTAATCTCAATTAACATAAACGGCCTTAATCTACCAACCAAAAGAACACACACTTTCAGAAAACTTCAAAAATTAGACATAGATATTATCAACCTACAAGAAGTACATATCAAAAAACAACATCAACAGTTACTAGAAAACAGAAAACTTGGAACACTATTCACCTCACTATCAGATCAAAAAAAAAGAGGTATCGCAGTATACATTAAAAGTCATATCCAGGCAAAACAAATTTACACAGATGAAGATGGCAGGATACTAATGATAGATATTAAGATGGAGACCCGAAATATGTTATTGATATCAATATATGCCCCGAACGGGAGCCAAAAAGAATACTTTAAAAAGATACATGATAAAATTAAAGAATTAGACTACGAACATCTATGTATAATAGGGGATTACAATGCAATCGTGGACATGGACTATGACTACCAAAGTAACAAAAAAAAATAACTCTAGGAAAAAGACACTACCTGATTCTTTTAAGGACATGATTCAAGAGTTACAATTGAAAGATGCCTGGAGAGAACTGAATAAAACTAAAAAACAGTACACTTATTACTCAAATCCCCATCAGTCCTGGTCCAGACTAGACATGGCCTGGATGACTGCAGAATTAAGAGAAAATATAAAAGAAATTGAAATCACACCGAATGTATGGGCGGACCACAGTCCTATAACAATAGTCTGGAAAGGCCAGCCAAAAAGGGGACGATGGATGATGGATAGAGAGATTATTAAAGATAAAGAATATATAGAGATGATAAAGAAAGAGATGGAGATATTCTTCCAAATAAACAACAGGGAACTAACATCATTGCAAGTCCTATGGGACACTACAAAAGCATATATAAGAGGATTAACAATCTCATTTAAGGCGAAGAAAAACAGAGAGAAACAGCAAAGAAGAAACAATTTATTGATTGAGCTCAGAAAACAGGAAGCAGAATTACAGAATAGACCCGACAAGAAAGAGATCAAGGGGAGAATAAACCTCATCAAACATGAAATAAATCTAATAACAACAACAGAAATAGCTAGGAAAATCAAAATGGCAAAACAAAACCAATTCGAATTCGCAAATAAAACAGGACGTTGGTTGGCTTATAAACTAAAGAAAGAAAAGGAAAAAAAAATAATACACCAACTACAAGATGAACAAGGGCAATTACAACACATGGACGAAGAAAAAAAGCGAATCGTAATAAATTTTTATCAGGAACTATATGCACAGGAAGAAATTCAATTGGGAAAAGTGAAAGAATATATAAATAAATCCAACATTCAAGAAATAAAGGAAACTCAAAGAGAACTCTTGAACAAACCAATATCGATGTCAGAATTAATGGAAGCAAAGAAGAAGTTGAATAACAATAAAACACCAGGTCCAGACGGCATTCCAGCGGAATTTTACAAAATCGAATACCAGCCAATAGATGACATTTTATTACAAGTCCTAAATGAAGCAATCTTAGAAGCCAAAATTCCTAAATCATGGATTGAAACAATTATCACTCTGATACCCAAAGAAGACTCAGACCTCACCCAAACCAAAAACTACAGACCTATATCACTTCTAAACGTAGATTATAAACTATTTACATCAATCATGGCCCAGAGAATGAAGAAAATTATCGTGAATTACATCCATCCTGATCAAAATGGATTTATTCCAAATAGGCAAATTAATAAGAATACAAGAACAATAATTAATATACTGGAATATTATGAGCAAAAATCAAATGAAAAGATGGCTCTACTCTTTCTTGACACACAAAAGGCATTCGACAATCTTAATTGGGGATTCTTAATATTGCAATTAGAAAAAATGGGAATAGGCGACAAATTCTTAAATATGATTAAAACAATATACTCAGACCAAATAGCAAAAATATGGATAAACGGAGAGACGACAGACCAATTCAAAATATCTAAGGGAGTGAGACAGGGATGTCCTCTCTCTCCTATATTATATATATTAGCATTGGAACCACTGTTGAATGAAATTAGGAATGACAATGAAATAAAAGGATTAAAAACAAAAAACCAGGAGTATAAATTACAAGCATTCGCGGACGATGTAGTATTCATCCTAGAACGACCAAAACAATCAGGACTGAATTTACTAAGGAAGATAGATCAATATGGCGAAGTGGCAGGATTGAGAATTAATAGACAAAAAACAAAACTACTAACCAAAAATTTGACAAAAACCCAGGAGAAAGAGTTGGAAGAGACATTAGGAATACAAACAACAACAAAAATAAAATATTTAGGAATCTGGCTCACCAATAAGGTATCATCCCTCAAAGAGGATAATTACATCAAATTAGCCAAACAAATCCAGAAGGACTTAGAGGTATGGAGTAAATTGAAATTATCACTACTAGGCAAAATTGCTTCAATTAAAATGACAATTCTACCAAAAATACTATATCTATTTAGAACAATACCGATAAACCCAGGAAAATCATACTTCAGAGACCTTGACAAAATGATATTAAAGTATTTATGGCAAGGAAAAAGAGCCAGGATTAAACTGAAACACCTACAGGACACTAAAGAAAGGGGAGGCATGGGACTACCAGATTGGCAAACCTATTACACTGCAACAGCCTTAACTTGGATTAAGGATTGGATGACACTCAAAGATAAACGAACACTAGCATTAGAAGGATTTGATTTGTCAAAAGGCTGGCACGCATTTCTATGGGAGGAAAAACCCAGACAACATGAACACTTCAGGAGACATTATATCAGAGGAGCACTGGCAAAAATTTGGACTGAAATAAGGAGAAAGCACTACGACAAAATCCCAAGATGGCTATCAACCATGGAGGCCCAAATCTACCCGAACACAATGGACACAGACAGGATGAAAACCTATGACGAATTGTTGAACACAGAGGGAGATATGAAAACAAGAGAAGAGCTGAGACAACAGGGCACGGATATTGATTGGTGGCCGTATTTACAGATAAAATCAAGATATAAAAGTGATATGGAAAAATTTGGAATCCAAAAAGAAAGAAATGAATTAGATAAAATTATAATGCAATCAGATGATAAATTAATAACTAAAATATATAATTATCTATTAAAATACAAATTGGAAGAAGAAGTGGTGAAGGAAAATATGATTATTTGGGCTAAAAATTTTGGATATAATATTAACCTAGAGAATTGGGAAAAAATATGGAAAGTAAATACTAAGCTGACAATGTCCGTGCCCTACAAAGAAAATACATACAAGATGTTTTATAGGTGGCATCTCCCCCCTGCACGGTTGGCAAGGATGTTTCCCAATACTAATCAGAACTGTTGGAAGTGTAAAATACAGAAGGGGACCTACTACCACATGTGGTGGTCATGCCCCAAAGTCAAAAAATTTTGGAAAACAATTCAAAGTCAGCTGGAAGAAATTACCGCCCAAAAAGTACCCCTCAGACCGGAAACCTACCTACTAGGTATATTGACAAAGGACTATAAAAAAGAGACACAATACTTGATAATACACATCTTAACCGCAGCTAGAATCGTCTTCGCACAAATGTGGAAATTGGAAAACACGCCACCAGAAGAAAAAATAATACAAAAAATTATGGAATGTGCAGAAATGGATAAATTGACCAAAGAAATACAAGGAAAAGAAGATACAGACTTTTACTTAATTTGGCAAGAATGGTACAAATGGTTAGATAAAAAAGACACGAAAAAAGAGAATACCACCCAAGGACACAAAAATAAGCAAATAAAAGGAAATATCGTTATATAAACATTGATACAAGATGAAAGATAATATATATAGATATATTGATATATAATTACCGAAGTAACTCTACTTTCAAAGTGCAAGTTATATGACTTGATTTCATTGTATAGTTAGTTTATGTCTAGTTTGTTTTAACGTCTATGTCTATATGTGTATGTTTGTTTACAATAAAAAATTTTTTTAAAAAAAAAGTGTTGGGGACTTTCACAAGGAGTGGACTGAGGCTGGAGTCAGTGCATCAAGAGCCACCACACACAGACAGATCCTGGACATGGGCTTCAAATGTCATATTCCTCTTGTCAAGCCGCTCCTGAACAACAAACAACGTCAGAAGCGTCTTACCTGGGCTAAAGAAAAAAAGAACTGGTCTGTTGCTCAGTGGTCCAAAGTCCTCTTTTCTTATGAGAGCAACTTTTGCATCTCATTTGGAAACTAAGGACCCAGAGTCTGGAGGAAGAATGGAGAGGCACACACTGCAAGATGCTTGAAGTCCAGTGTGAAGTTTCCACAATCTCTGTTGATTTGGGGAGCCATGTCATCTGCTGGTGTTGGTCCACTTTGCTTCATTAAGTCCAGGGTCAACGCAGCTGTCTACCAGGAGATTTTGGAGCACTTCATGCTTCCTTCTGCAGACGAGCTTTATGGGGATGCTGACTTCATTTTCCAGCAGGACTTGGCACCTGCCCACACTGCCAAAAGTACCAAAACCTGGTTCAATGACCATGGGATTACTGTGCTTGATTGGCCAGCAAACTCGCCTGACCTGAACCCCATAGAGAATCTATGGGGCATTGCCAAGAGAAAGATGAGAGACATGAGACCGAACAATGCAGAAGAGCTGAAGGCCGCTATTGAAGCATCCTGGTCTTCCATAACACCTCAGCAGTGCCACAGGCTGATAGCATCCATGCCACGCCGCATTGAGGCAGTAATTGATGCAAAAGGGGCCCAAACCAAGTACTGAGTACATATGCATGCTTATACTTTTCAGAGGTCTGATATTGTTCTATGTACAATCCTTGTTTTATTGATTTCATGTAATATTCTAATTTTCTGAGATTGTGAATTTGGGGTTTTCATGAGCTATAAGCCATAATCATCAAAAGTATGACAAATCAAGGCTTGAACCATCTCGCTTTGCATGTGATGAGTCTATCTCATATATTAGTTTCACCTTTTAAGTTGCATTACTGAAATAAATGACCTTTTGCACGATATTCTAATTTTTCAAGTTTCACCTGTAGTATTCTAGTTATAACATTTTTTATCAATCTCTTTTAAAGCTTATTTATATCTCTTTTCTAGCCAATAGTAAAATTGATTCCATATCTTAAAGTATTCTGAATCTTCTCTTTCTTTTATCATCATAGTTAATTTGTTCATTTCTGCACAGTCTAGAATTTTTTTAATTACTTCTCCCTCCGATGGTATATTCTCTGCTTTCCAATTTTGTGCATAAACAATCCTTGCTGCTGTTATTACATGTATAATCAAATATATATTATCTTTACTCATTTTCTCTGGTAAAATACCCAATAGGAACAGCTCTGGTTTTAAATCCATACGTTGTTGTATCATCTCCTCCAACCATGACTTAATTTTATTCCAATAATTCTTCGCTTCAGGGCATGTCCACATGTGGTAATATGAACCTGGTAACTGGTGGCATTTCCAACACTTAGCTGATTTATCTTTAAACATTTTTGCCAGTTTCACAGGAGGCATATGCCATCTGTAAAACATTTTATATTGATTTTCCTTGTATGCAGTGGACATTGTTAATTTATAGTTTCTTTCCCACAGCTGTTGCCATTTATCTAAATCAATTGAATATCCAACATTTTTTGCCCAAGCTATCATTGTTTCTTATACTTGTTCTTCCTCTAATTCTATGCTCAATAAAAAATTATAACATTTTTTGATTAATTTATCTTCTGTTCCTGTGAGTATCTTATCCAACTCAGCCTTTTCTAAGTAAAAACCATGTAGTTTAACATCTTTTTCATATCTTGTTTGTATTTGCATATACATATACCAATCCATTTCGATTCCCTGTTCTTCCAGTTCTTGTTTCCCTTTCAATTCCACCTTATCTGTTAACAGATAAGACTGTTAACAGTTCAAGACCGCCTTCTACTGCATAACTCCCAACGACCGGTAAGATCCCACAGAGTTGGTCTCCTCCAGGTCCCGTCAGCTAAACAATGCCGGCTGGCGGGCCCGCAGGGGAGGGCCTTCTCTGTGGCTGCCCCAGCTCTCTGGAACCAGTTACCTCCTGAGGTCCGGACCATCCCCACCCTATTGGCCTTCCGAAAAGCGGTGAAGACCTGGCTTTTCCGGCAGGCCTGGGGCCATTGATTTCACTCTTGTGATCCGGCGAGATCCGGCCATGAATGGTATGAATGAGTTTTAATGTTTGTAATGTTTTTAATTTTTAAATGTTTTTATAATGATTTTAAATGTATTGTGAGCCACCCTGAGTCTTCGGAGAGGGGCGGCATACAAATTGAAATAATAATAATAATAATAATAATAATAATAATAATAATAATAATAATAACAACAACAACAACAACAACAACAACAAATCCTTGTATCTAACAATATTTCCAAAATTAAAAATATTTGGGTGAATTAAGGCTTCCATTGTTGATAACCATGTTGGTATTTTCACATAGTATTTATCTCTAACTTTTTCCCATACCAATAACAATGCATTTCTTATATAATGTCTATGAAAGTACGTATGTATCTTATTTCTACCATACCATAAAAAAGCATGCCAACCCAATTGTAAATCATGGCCTTCCTGTTAGGTGTTTTGTGCCAGCCATGGCAGTCTCTTCAAAGGCCACCAGATGGGGGCAAAGAGGCACCTTTGATCCCACTGGTGGGTCAAGGGGCTCCAGCCCCTGCAGCCCCACTGGGGAGAGTTAATGGCCCTCCACCCCCCTCACACACTTGGGTAAGGGAGGGGCCAGGGGCTCCTATAAGAACCCCTGCACAGGGGCTGCTCCCTGCTCCTTTTCCCCTTTTTTCCCTGCTCTTGTTCTAGTCTCCTATGGGACTGACCCATGGGCTCAATCCAGGCATGGATGTCTCCATGCCTGGGAACTTATTTTACTCTACTTTTACTTCTAAATAAAGACTTAATTTGATTGCATCCTTGCGTGATGACCTTTTCTTGGAAGCGCCCTCAACGAACCATCGTTCTTCATGAGATCCCTCACAAAGTGGTAGCAGAGGATGGTTTGAGGCAATGCTTCCAAGCCAGCAGAAGCAAGATGCCAGGAGATTCCAGCAAGAACTCCCAAGAGATGGATGGTAGGACTTCCCCGGTTATGACCAGGAGTCTCCAAGCAAGGTTGGCAGCCCTGCATCCAGTCCCTGAAGTGAGCTTCGATCCAGAGGAGGGTACAGATGATCTCTATGCCCCCAGAGGACCCAGCGGAACGCAAGGGACGACTTTGCATGCTTCCTTGCAGCTGCAAGCCACAGGGGAAGGCATGGAAGGCCAACAGTCCACCCAGGACTGCCAGGACACTAGGGATGCGGCCAGGGACCAGGCCACCCCCAGCATGGACCAGCTCACTGGCGAGGAACGCAGAGAGCTGCTAAGAATGCTCCTAGCAGCCCGAGGGATGCCAGGAGCCCAGCCACGTGGGACACCAGCGCAGGGGGCCTCTGGACACTGGGTAAGTCCTTCCCCAGCGCCCAGGAGGCTCCCAAACATGGCGCCAGCCACCCTGGGGGACCCCGGGGACCCGGAGCTTTTGGCGGGAAAATTCCCGCCAAATCGCGACCTGCAGCTTCCAGGGCCAACCGGAAGCAACATGGCGGGCCCCAGGCCACCTACTCCAGCGAGGCTTGGTAGGCCTCAGCTAGGCCACGAGGCCCAGCAACCGATGGCAGCAAGCCAAAGCAGCATGCAAACTGCTCGCCCCCCCCCCACACAGGCAAGCCTCGAAGTCTGCCCAGCCGCTCCTGCTGCAGCGGACATCAGGGCTGCAATCCAAGTCCTGGTCGCAGCCCTGGAGGCCACGATGACCGTGGCCTCAACCTCGGGGGAAGCCAGCCTCCTTCAACACCCACAAGGGACCAGCGAGAGGGGGGCGTCCAGTCCGGAGCCCCCCAGCCAGGACCCAGGCCTCCAGAGAGACCCAGAAAAACCCCTGGGGGCTCCAGCCTTCCCAACACCCCCACCAAGGCAATGGAGGATTCACCTGGATGACTTCAGGGGGCCTCCAGCCGAACCCCCCACCTCCCAAGATGGCTGCCTCCTCCAGAGTCTTCAGGGCCAGCGGTGGGCCCCTCCAGGCGATCCTCAGCATTTTCGGGCTTTTCCAGCCCCATCCTGCAGCCTTCGCCCCCTGGTAAGTGTTCCAGTACCAGGGGGGCTTCCAGAAGACTCTTCAGAGCTCCACAGGCCTGGGCCCAGGCCTGGCTCTGAAGCACAGAGAGAGAGATCCGCTCCCATCGGCTCCTAGGCTGGAATGAGTTCTGAGCATGCTCAGTTGGCTCCATCTGAAAAGGAGAAAAATAATCAGAGAAAAATACCTACACCAGCCAGCAGAGGGATCCCTCTCCCATTTACTTCAATGGAACCTAAGAAGAGATACCAAGGACAGCAAAATACATCAGCATTTTCTGCCCCAGCTGTGTCTGTTCTCCCAAATAACTTTGAAAAATTACATCTGGGAGGGGAAAATTTTAACATATGGAATAAAGAGATAGAGGTATGTCTCTTAAAAGAGGGGACCCTAGAAATGGTTTTAGACCCCCCACCTTTCCCTTGGGGACCTCAAGAAGAGTGGTACCACAGGAGAGCCTATACCACTCTACTGAGCTCACTGGATGCTAAATTGTACCCTAGCATTCCAGATGGGCTCACAGCTGGTGAAATTTGGGGGTTGTTATATAGCTTATTTAATAGTGATAGCTTGGGCTCCACCACAAGACTCACAATGGAGTTCTATAACACCAAGCTAAAATTTGGGGCTAGCATGGCTGAGCACCTGGGAAAGTTGAAGGCACTCAGGGCAGAGCTGGTGCTCAGGGACTACCCCGTGACTGAGGCCAACATGATCGCTGTCATTCTGGCATCCCTGGACAAAAGTTGGGGCAATTTTATTGTCTCACTAGAGGGAACCAGAAAGGAAGCCATGACTCTGTCCTACCTCACAGGGAGGCTCAATGAGGAAGACAGGAGGCGTAGACATGCGGGAGAGTACACCAGGGCCACAACTCATCGCATCAACAGAAGGCACCAGAGTTCAGAGCAGGTTAACACTCTACCCAAGTGTTTCATCTGTGGCTCTGAGGAGCATCTGAAAAAGGACTGCCCCCATTACCAGCAAGGACCTAAGCGTGGTTCCAATCAAGGAAGGGGCAGGGGGCAGAGAAGGGGGCCTGGCGGGGGCAAAGGTGGTGCTAAGGGCAATTTTGTGTATACTAGTTACCTCACCCCCGCCACAAAGGCTGATGGTCCTACTGGCCTCTGGTTACTGGACTCCGGGGCTTCATCTCACATTGCTAACTTGAGGCAAGGCTTTAAGAGGTTAAGGAGAATTAACTCCTCTGTTAAGGTTGCAAATGGTAACAATGCTTTGGTTGTTGGGGAGGGCACTGTCTCTGTACCAGGGCTGGGCAATGTTGAAGGTGTATTACATACTCCCTCTATAGCCAATAACCTGTTAAGCATAACCAAGCTATGTGATGATAGCAGGGTGGAGGTATTGTTTCGCAAAGGGGGAGGTCATGTCACTCGAGACAAAAGTGTCATTGGGAAAGTTACCATTATAAATGGTTTGCCATATTTCTCCCCCGAGTACCCAGCCACAGGAGACAGCTCACAGGGTGCCACCCCAGAAGGGGCCTGCGCGCAGAGAGAGAGAAAGGCTCCACAGCCAGCTCCCAGGCTGTTAAAGATGCACAAGACTGAGGCAGTTGCGCCCACACTGCCTCAACCAGCACCACGGCCTTCCAAGGCCAATGCGGGCAAGAAACCTGAGCCTCAGCAGGCACCTAAGGCAGATAAGCCCAAAAAAGGGCCTAAGGTGCCAGCACCGCCCAAGGCAACCAGAGCCAAGGGGGTGTCAGTGGGAAAGCCGCTCCATACTAAATGTGCCCACCTCTTACATCGGAGGTTAGGCCATGTGAGCTTCCCAGTGGTTAAAAAGATGGGGGAATTCGCTGAGGGGATTCATCTCCAGGATTGTGAGGTGTTTCTGGACTGTGCCATCTGTAAGAGGGCAAAGAGGAAGGCCACCCCAATACCTAAGGTGTCACTGCATAAAACTCAATACCCATATCAATTAATACATGTTGATTTGGTTGGGCCATTTACACCATCCCTAGGAAAAAGGCAGTATTTCCTCACTGCCGTTGATGATTTCTCAAGGTATGGCCATGTGTATACCCTCACAGAAAAGTCTGAAGCCTTTGATGCCATAAAATCATTGTAGAACTACGTGCAAACTCAGTACAAGACAAAGATCGCGCAGCTGCAGAGTGACCGTGGGGCCGAGTTCATATCCCGAAAATTCCAGGACTGGATAAGGCACAAGGGCATACACCATTTTTGTACAGCACCTTTTTCTCCTGCGCAGAACGGTGTGTCAGAAAAACGTAACGGCATTCTGCAGACCATGGTGCGCAGCCTGATTGCGGATGCTGGGGTTGCGGAATCGTACTGGGCGGAGGCGATACACTACGCCAACTACACCCTGAACTGCACCTGGAGCAGCGTTGTGAACCAGACCCCATATTTTCTGGTCCACGGTAGGAAGCCAAGTTTGGGACACTTGCGTGTGTTTGGCTCCTACACTTGGGTGCACATCCCCAAGCAGCTGCGAAAGAAGGGGAGATCCGTCTCCCAGAGACTGAGGTTCTTGGGCTATGCCCCTGGCTCCAAGGCCTACCGGTTCCTGGGAGAAGGGGGCAGGACTGTGACCTCCCAATCTGCCTCCTTCGAAGACGACTCCAATTGGACCCAGATCCACTCAAATGATCTGGGCCCATCCATCAACCGGCCCAGCAAAGCCGCACCAACCATGACACTGCCTGAGACAACCACAGACCCTGCCACCGACGAGAGCGAGGAACCGGACGAAGAGGTCAGCCTACCTGATCCAGATGAGGAGGATGAGCCGTCCAGTCCTGAGGGGGAAGACACGCCATCTTCACCTGACTCTTCGCCTCCAGCGACGCTTCAGAGGCCCATGATGCCCAACGCCTGGGACCGAGGGCCTCCACATCCCGGTCGTGAACAGCCAGTTGGCGAGGAACCCACAGACGAAAAGGGTGGTGAGTGGCAGGAGGTCAGAAGGTCAAAACGGTCCAACAAGGGGGTCCCACCAAAGAGAATTGACATTGGGCACGTCGCATCTGTCAACAGTGTCGTGGTCACCCCAAAGACTTTCTCTGACATCCAGGAGCTGCCCATTAAAGAACAGGAGAGGTGGCAGGACACCTGCTCGCCCTCTCAGACATATTCACCGTCACCTGTCATTGGCTGGCAAGAAGGGGAATTGTTAGGTGTTTTGTGCCAGCCATGGCAGTCTCTTCAAAGGCCACCAGATGGGGGCAAAGAGGCACCTTTGATCCCACTGGTGGGTCAAGGGGCTCCAGCCCCTGCAGCCCCACTGGGGAGAGTTAATGGCCCTCCACCCCCCTCACACACTTGGGTAAGGGAGGGGCCAGGGGCTCCTATAAGAACCCCTGCACAGGGGCTGCTCCCTGCTCCTTTTCCCCTTTTTTCCCTGCTCTTGTTCTAGTCTCCTATGGGACTGACCCATGGGCTCAATCCAGGCATGGATGTCTCCATGCCTGGGAACTTATTTTACTCTACTTTTACTTCTAAATAAAGACTTAATTTGATTGCATCCTTGCATGCTGACCTTTTCTTGGAAGCGCCCTCAACAAACCATCGTTATTCGTGAGATCCCTCACACTTCCAATGTTAATAATCTTGTGTTTCTTAGTTCGACCCTGTCGAGATCCCCTCGACACCCTGACTTACGGTGGATCCTGGTGCTAGAAAACCTTCAGCAGCAAGCGGCTTGTGGGGGTTGGTTGGGTTATTGGGTGGGATCTCACGTTTACACTGGTGGTGGGGGTGAGTAGTGTAATTGCAGACGGTCGGTCACGCTGCGGTTGGGACAGGCTTTGTGTTCCTGACGCCCTCCACCCGTCACTGAGAAGGAGGAGGATGCAGCTCACGCATGCATTGTGAATGCCATACCCGGAAGGGCGTGTTAACAAGCTGCAAGAGCGGGCACGATCTTTAAAAGGCGTTGGGAGGCAGCCACTCCCAACGCCGACTTTGTGTATTTTCACATCAAGTTCACTTGTTGTTAGTGGAGCTGATCAGGTGGAATAAAAGATTACAGCAACTGAAACCTGTTGGCAGCGTTCTTCTTCCTGCTCTGACTCAGACACGCAATGCAAGTTTGACAGAAAGTCGGCGTTTTCCTTTCTTTACTGGTTTGACCAGCCGGCTACGTGTGTATAATGGCTGAAGGCACAACGGGCGGTTCACCAGTGCTAGAGGAGGCAGCAGGGGATGTCGCAGTGGAGGCTTTGCTGGTTGTCCAAGCTTCGGGAGAGATGGAGCTGCCGGTGGTACGCCCCAAAGAAAGAACGCCCCAGTTACAGGAGGGCGTTTCTGCAGATGTGGAGGCGGCTGGTTCCCTTGGAACAAAACCTGCGACGGGTGAGTGGTGGCAGAGTCCCACTATAACTGGGCCCAAACAACTTACACCCCGGGGGGGGGGAGCCGTCCTTCCAGGGGTGGAGAGAACGACAGTGGATTGAAGACGAAGAGTGTGACTGGAGTTATTCCACGGGGTTGGGGACCTCCACGTTGGACATTTTACGTGAAAAGTTCGGAGAGGCCAGTTTCAGGGACGCTCCTTCCTGGCAGCCATGGGTACCGGGACAGGATGCTTGGCAAGGACAAGGGGAAACCCGAAGCAGTACTGAACCCCGTTTTCTTTTGGTGAGCCCAAAGCTACGTATTGAGAAGGGGGTGTATAGGCCTGGAAGGAAAGACCCTCCACCCTCTGGCCCTACCACGTCAGTATCAGGAGAGGGCTTGCGTGGAGTGGATCGGGCAGCCCCACGCTGGCAGAGCCCCCAGCCGATGGGCCAGACGGGACAGTGTGGACATACTGGTCAGCAGAGAGGGGGGTTTGGAGTGGGCCAGGATGCTCGGATGCCGGGGCCGGCCCCTATATGGGTGCCTGGTATTGGCCAGCCACACCAACAACTCTGCCCCCCCCCCATACAGGCCACTTTTGATGGCAGTGCAGATACGGTGTCATTATTCTTAAGCCAGACATTGAGCTACATGGATCTCTACGGCCACCTCTACCCATCGCAATGGGCCATGGTGATCGCTATCACCACTATCCTAACAGGGGAGGCAGCTGATTGGGTCGCTGACCTACATAGCGACCACGTGAAGGAATTGGCAAACGTAGGATTGTTTTTGGAAGCATTACGCTGTCGGTTCGAGGACCAGTCGAGAACTCAGCTGCTGGAGGGTGAACTGGTGGCCTTAAAACAGGGAGGGCGACCTGCTAGACAGTACGTTAAGGAATTCCGTACTGTGGCCAGTCACCTACAGGCCTGGCCTGAACGTCTTCTAGTGCACCAGTTCTGTTTGGGGCTTGATAGAGAGTTACGACAAGCCTGTGTTTATCGAGGGCTACCGCCGAAGTTGTCGGAATGGTTCAGTGCAGCGGTGGACCTAGACGTTGGCCTGCGGGAATTCCGCACATGGGGAGTAGCCGGTCCTCCTCTCCCTCCTCGGCGTAATCCAGAAGCAAGACCTAGTTCTCGGGTGGTGAGCTCATCCCCACCTCGCTCCATTGTACCTGTGAGGAGGGGGATGATCTGCTGTTTCCGGTGCAGTCAGTTGGGTCACCGAGCAGCCGACTGCCCCATGCCGCCTGTACCTCCTCCCACCTCCCGGGCTCCACCGTCGGCCAGCAGGGGATGTGAGAGAGCCCATTCCTCGTCGGAGTGGTCCAGAGCAACTACACCAACGGCGTCTCGTAGTCCTCGAGCGGAGTTGGAGAACCCTCCCGTCCAAGCAAGTGGTCCGGTGGCTTCGGATAGCAGTGATGATGATGCCCCAGTAGACCCTATGGTGAGTGACCCGGTACACCCGTTCATTATCCCAGTTGTCCTAAGACACCCTCAAACCTCAAAAGCGGTCCAACAGAACGCTCTGATAGATTCAGGTTGTACCCGGTGTCTTATCTGGAAGTCAGTGGCCATGGATTTGGGGTTACGCACATTGAAGTTACAAGCCTCTATTAGATTTGAACAGATGGACGGTTCCCTATTGGGTGGTAAGCCAGCAACAAGGGTAACTGAGTTAGTCCGTTTAGAAATGGGGGAGCATTGGGAGGAAAACCGCTTTGTAGTTGTTGACACGATGGTTGAACCCGTAATACTAGGCCTGGCATGGCTAGATAAATGGCGACCCAACATCTGGTGGGAGGGGGGTTTCCGGCGACTTCGATTAAGTGTTGGGCCAGAACCGGAACCAGAGGACAGGTCTAGCCAATCAAGGATGCAGTGTGCGGGTTTGGGCAAACCACCACAGACAGGGTACCCTGATGTGTATAAAGATCTAGCAGCTGTGTTTAATGAGGAGGAATGTGAGGTATTGCCTCCCCACAGAGCCACCGATTGTGCCATAGAACTAAAACCAGGTGTCAAACTGCCCAAACCATGCATGTATGCCATGACAAAACCAGAGTTGGAGGAACTCAGACGATACATCGATAAGAACTTAGCTAGGGGTTTTATCCAACCTAGCCGGTCACACATGGCTGCTCCTGTGCTGTTCCGGGAAAAGAAGGATGGGGGTTTACGATTATGTGTGGACTTCTGTAGATTAAGCGCTGTATGCGTTGAACACCTATACCCCCTTCCTTTGATGAAGGATCTATTGGCCACATTGTCAACCGGGAGAGTGTTCACAAAACTGGACTTACGAGAGGCCTATTACAGGGTATGCATAAAACCAGGCAATGAGTGGAAGACCACGTTTAATTGTCCACTAAGAAGTTATAAATTCCGGGTGATGCCTTTTGGTCTACAGGGTGCCCCGGCTGTATTTATGCAAGTAATAAATGAGGCGTTGCATGAACACCTATATCGGGGTGTCCTCGTTTATCTAGATGATATCTTGATCTACACCAGAACGATGGAAGAACATACAAAATTAGTGCGGCAGGTATTATCTAAATTACTGCATGCGAAGCTTTTCATTAAGCTATCGAAATGCGAATTCCACTGCACAAAGTTAGATTATTTAAGATATCGCATTTCTGGGGATGGGGTGGAAATGGACCTGAAAAAAGTAAGCACAGTGCTGGAATGGCAAGCACCTATGACACGGAGGCAGTTATAAAGTTTTCTCGGGTTCGCAAATTTTTATCGGCAGTTTATTCCCGCATTTGCTCAAATAGCTCTCCCGTTAACTGATCTGCTCCGCACGAAATCGTCAGGCCTAAAAGCAAAACTGGGACAATTGTTGGTATGGACTCCAGACTGCCAAAGAGCATTTGAGGGATTGAAGACCATGTTTTCACAAGCTCCGATCCTACGACATCCTGAACCAGCTTTACCATTTATTGTGCAAGCTGATGCTAGCAACGTTGCTGTAGGAGCTGTATTACTGCAAAGAACCATGGAGGGGGAACTATATCCGTGCGCATACACTTCACGCAAATTTACAATCACAGAAAGGCGTTGGGCTATCTGGGAAAAGGAAGCATTCGCGGTGAGATGGGCACTACTCACGTGGCGACACTTGTTGGAGGGCAGTGGTATTAAGTTTGAAGTATGGACTGACCACAAAAACCTGGAAGCGCTTCAAAGCCCCAGACGGTTGTCGCCGAAACAGGTGCGTTGGGCACAATATTTCCAACGTTTCAACTTTGAGTTGAAATATGTCCCAGGGGGGAAGAACTTTTTGGCAGATGCTCTATCGCGATTGCCTCAGTTTGATAGTAAAAGAGAGGAAGTAGTGCAATCAATGATGCCCAGAAACCAACAGGTGGCCCGGACGTCGCATACTGAGTCGTCTACCATGTGGAAGGAGGATCTGCAGCGAGAATCAGCTTTAGACACTTGGTTGTCGGAACACGGAACGACGTTGACCCATCGAGATGGTTTTGCTTGGTTGGGGGACAAGTTGTATATTCCCAAATCACTACGACAGTTAGTGCTACATAGATGTCACAATAATAAAACGGCTGGCCATTTTGGTTTCCTCAAAACCCTACACCTCGTAAGACGCCAATTTTGGTGGCCACGAATGAGAAAGGAAATTGAGCAGTGTGTGAAGAGCTGTAAAGTGTGTGCCATGGCTAAATCTCGACCGGGAAAACCGCTCGGGCTCTTGCAAACCGTAGCGGAACCCACCAGGCCTTGGGATGAGATCGCCATGGATTTTATCGTGGATCTTCCAGAAAGTAACGGTAATACTGTGATATGGACTGTGGTTGATCTCTTTTCCAAGCAAGCCCATTTCATCCCGTGCCATGGGTTACCATCAGCCTGAAAACCATCGAAATTGTTCGCTTGGCATGTATATCGCTTGCATGGAGCACCTCAGCGTATTATTTCAGACAGGGGTGTTCAGTTTACCGCAAAGTTTTGGCGCAGTTTTATAAAGATGATAGGCTCGTCACAGGGATTAAGCTCAGGCTTCCATCTGAGTACCAATGGGGCCGCCGAAAGGGCAAATGCTATGGTTGAGCAATACCTGCGTTGTTATGTGTCCTATCAACAGTCCGACTGGTCAGAACTACTCCCGTTTGCTGAAGTAGCGTATAACAATGCTGTCCATGGCAGTACAGGGGTCACGCCCTTTCAGGTCGTGTCGGGTAAGGAATTCGCTGCAATCCCTGAACTAGACTTACAAAACCAGGAACATGTTTCTCCTGACACGTGGGCTACACGCATTGGGAGACAGTGGCCGCACATAAAGGAGGCTTTGGATAAAGCAACTGAAACATATAAGGTCCAGGCAGATAAAAAAAGGTCAGATCACAAACCCTTTGTCATTGGAGATCAGGTGTATCTGTCGACAAAATACCTAAAGTTACGAACGCCTAGTCGCAAGTTAGGATCCAAATACCTCAGACCTTTCCCTGTTATAAAAGTGATTAATCCAGTTACAGTGGAATTAAAACTACCACCATTACTGGGTAAAGTGCACCCTGTGTTTCATAGTAGTTTGTTAAAACCGGTAGACAAAGTCGGAGAGCAATTGGATAGACCGGGGCCAGTAGACGGAAACCACTACGAGATAGATGAAATATTAGATTCAAAAATTAGTAGGGGTAAACTACACTACTTAATCAGGTGGAAAGGGTATCCATTCAAGGATGCTTCCTGGGTTACCGCTACGAACGTAAGAGCTAGCCGACTGCTTAAGCGGTTCCATAAACACTATCCACATAAACCTGGACCCTGGGGGATGTGTTTAACACCCTAAACTGATGTTAACATGTTCGTTTCTGTTTTCCAGGAGAATACCTGGTAGGGGGAGCCGCCTGTCGAGATCCCCTCGACACCCTGACTTACGGTGGATCCTGGTGCTAGAAAACCTTCAGCAGCAAGCGGCTTGTGGGGGTTGGTTGGGTTATTGGGTGGGATCTCATGTTTACACTGGTGGTGGGGGTGAGTAGTGTAATTGCAGGTGGTCGGTCACGCTGCGGTCGGGATAGGCTTTGTGTTCCTGATGCCCTCCGCCCGCCGCTGAGAAGGAGGAGGATGCGGCTCACGCATGCGTTGTGAATGCCATACCCGGAAGGGCGTGTTAACAAGCTGCAAGAGCGGGCATGATTTTTAAAAGGCGTTGGGAGGCAGCCGCTCCCAACGCCGACTTTGTGTATTTTCACATCAAGTTCACTTGTTGTTAGTGGAGCTGATCAGGTGGAATAAAAGATTACAGCAACTGAAACCTGTTGGCAGCGTTCTTCTTCCCGCTCTGACTCAGACACGCAATGCAAGTTTGACAGACCCATTCTTTCAGCCATGTCAATGCTGCTGCTTGATAATATAATTCCCAATTCGGGAGTCCAAATCCTCCTCATAATCTCGTATCCTGAAGTATTTTTAAGTTTATTCTTGCTTTTTTGCCTTGCCATATAAATTTCCTTATTGTCTTATTTAAGTATTGCAAATAAGTCTTTTCAATTTTTATCAGTATTGTTTGAAATAGGAATAACAATCTTGGTAGTATATTCATCTTTATTATTGCTATCTTTCCCATAAGTGACAGTTGAAGGTTCTTCCATTTCTCCAGGTCTCTTTCAATTTGCTCTTTAAGTTTATAGTAATTATATTCTTTTATTGTTGCACATCTTGAAGTCAAATATATTCCTAAATATTTAATTTTTCTCACCACTTGTATGTCTAATTTCTCTTCTATCTCCCTTTTTTTGTTTTTCTGTAATGTTTTACACCAAAATTTTTGTTTTTTCTTTATTTATTTTTAATCCAGAGGCTTTTCCATAGTTCTCTATTTGTTCCAATAGTTTTGGTCCTGTAACTTGTGGTTTCTCTACAATGAATACTAAGTCATCTGCAAATGCTTGCAATTTATATTCCTCTTCTTTAATTTTCATCCCCTTTATCTCTTTGTCTTATCTAATATTTCTATTTAATACTTCTAAAGTCAAAATAAACAATAAAGGTGATAAGGAACATCCTTGTCTAGTACCCTTCTTGATATCAACACTCTCCGTCATTTCTCCATTCATCATTATCTTAGATTGATTGTCATAAATCATTTTTATTGTATTTATAAATCTCTCCCCAAAGTCCATTCTCTGTAATTGTTCTATCATAAATTTCCAATTCACATTATCAAAGGCTTTTTGGGCATCTAAAAACATCATCACCATTTGTTTTTCTTTTTTTTTTAATAATTTATTTTTATTTTTAAAACAAAAACATAAAACACATCTTTTCAAAACGAAGCTTTTGCTCCAGTCACATATTAAAGCAAATCATTAACAAATCTTATTTTTCAATTAACACAACTAAATATTTTAAACAAGTATTTCCCTCAAATCCGTCTATATAACTATGCCATTATCTCCAAAAACCCATTATTTAAATCTTAAATCCTAACCAATTATCAATCCATTTTTCTCTTTCATTTGCTTAGATGGATATATTTTAACAATATAAACCATACAATTATATTAAACATTCCAAAAATATTTAATTTCAACATACCCATTTTATTTCTAACTATTAAACTCAGAATTTATACTCTTTATTTCTATTATTAAACCTAACTTATTCATTTTATCATAACTATCACGCTCAACATACACCTCCTCACTTTAATTATCCCACCTCATTTTATATTTTCCTACAGAAACCCAGCGTTATTGTCTTTATCTTTGTTGTTAAACCGATCATTTTTATTTCTTGACTGTTAAACACAGCATAACCATTTGTTTTGGCTGTTGAACACAGCATATCCTTTTTTATTTTTTTGGCTGTTACACAGCATGCCCTTTCTTGTTTGGCTGTTAAACACAGCATATTAATTTTTTATTTTTTGGCCGTTACACAGCATATTCCATTTTTTTGGCTGTTAAACACAGCATATTATAACTTTTTGGCTGTTAAACACAGCATATTCATAGTTGGTTTAACTATCAATCTCTACTTAAACCTTTCTTTGTTGTTTCCATCCATCTATGCATTGCTTTTTCACATAATCTTATTTTTCTGTATCCTTTTTCATGACATACATGACATTTTAACATCGAGACATGGTTCTTGCTTAAAACATATCATTAACTGTCTTTATAAATTACTTTTAACATTCTTGCATCAAGCATATCTTTACATGTATTAATTAATTTCTTTTAACATTCTTGATTTCTATAAAAACCTCCCTTTTATTATTACAACCCATCTTTATTTTATTTTTAATCACATTATCTTCATTTCCTCGCCTGCAAACATATATTTCCTTCCATTTTCCAAGTTTTTAATATTGTTCTCCATAAATCAAGTTAATTCTCTTTTCTTATTTTTATTCCGGATATGATATATCAAATCTTTTTCTTTTGTGGCTGCGCTTAATCCTTCTTCTATTCCTGCACCAGCATTTAAATTATTATTATTTCAACTGTAGGAGTTCCATTGTAGATTTCTTTTCTTTTCACCATAATCAAACCGCCTGCATACAGGAAAAAAAAAATCCTCCTCCACTGTGAGGGATCTCACGAAGATCGATGGTTCGTTGAGGGCACTTCCAAGAAAAGTCAGCACGCAAGGATGCAATCAAATTAAGTCTTTATTTAGAAGTAAAGGAGAGTAAAATGAGTTCCCTGGCATGGAGGCATCCATGCCTGGATTGAGCCCATGGTTCAGTCCCGTAGGAAGTTAGAACAAGAGCGAAAGAGCAGCCCCTGTGCAGGGGTTCTTATAGGAGCCCTTGGCCCCTCCCTTACCAAGGTGTGTGAGGGGGCTGGAGGGCCATTAACTTTCCCCAATGGGGCTGCAGGGGCCGGAGCCCCTTGACCCACCAGTGGGATCAAAGGTGCCTCTTTGCTCCCATCTGGTGGCCTTTTAAGAAACTGCCATGGCTGGAACAAAACACCTAACATCCACAGAGTTCAGCAATTTTTATCTGAAAAGTTCAGAATTTCCCATAACAAAGGGAAGTTACAAAGTTCCTCTTTATGCCAGATGGTGTCTCTCTATAATCCACATTTTCCATTAGTCATGCAAGACTCCATTTTATTTATTATTATATAACCATCCAATTTATTTCTTCTTCTTTTAATTAAAAAAGTATCAAATCTTCTTTTTTCTTTTTAAAATCCAATTCAAATTTTTAAAGTGTTTAGTCTTTTAACCATATCTCCAGATTAATTCTCTTAGTTCTGTTCCAAAATTAGTTGTTTCTCGGGTCTTTGTCTCTTTAAAGTTGTAGTTTTAAAATTTTTTCCAAAGCCCCTTTGTTGCATAGCCGCTGTTTTAGGCTAGGGGGTCTTCTAATTATTAATAACACTCCAAACTTTGTTACAAGCCTGGGCTGTTATCACTCACCTGGCTTCAAAGAGCTCCATTTTTCTCCACTTTCCTCCAGCACTTTTCTTGCCCGGTTGTCCCAGCTTCGTGGCAGCCGCCATGGCTGCCGCCCCCTGCCGCCGACTCACAGAGGGTTCCCTCTGACCTCCGAGGAACTTGCCTGTTCCTCTCAGTCATCCGAGGCGCCCCTCTTCTTCCCCCATCCCTGCAAGACGGGTTCGGTCTGAAGACCCATCGGCGGTGGTTCGGCAGCCGGGGTTTTCACGGGGCTCATCAGAGCCCGCTATTTTCCCGACCATCTCGCTGCGACGCCAAACCGGAAGTCCCCATTTGTTTTTTCTGAATGAGTCTCTTTTTTTTTTATTTTAAAAACAAACTTTGTTCAATATAAGAAGATAAAAATTGTACAAAATGTTCTTAACTCTAAAAATACAATTCTAAATTACATACATACTAAAACTAACAAACAGGATTATCTATCTATAATATTTAAACATGTGAATATATATATACATTAACCTTAATTTCTTTTTTTTTATTGAAAAAGTTTTTCAAATACAGATTTTTCCCCCTTTTTTCTCCCCCCTCCTCCCTAACCCCCCCTCACCACCCCTCCCCCTGTGACTTCTTCAAAGTAAAATCCAAATTCATAACATATTATATAATACTTTACCATTCCCTTACTCCATCCCCCAAATACTGACCCTTTCTTTCTAATAATATTATTATATCCCCCTTTTACTATACATTTCAAAATAACATTCTACTGTAACATTGTGTAATGACTTCTGATTTAACATAGTAATATTATTATAACTCCCAATTTAACAATAATCTGCCCTTTTTCTCCTCCCCCATACATATATCTCTTAAATCAAACCTTTTATGTATATTAATATAACATCTCAAAACAACCTTCCATTTTAAAACTATATAATTCAAAGCAGCCTTCCACTATAAAACTATATAATAAATCCTAATTTAATTTAACATTTATTCAACTCATAGTCTGTCAATTTCCTCCACTCCCATAAATATATCTCTTAGACATCTCTTTTCTTAAACTAAACCATCAATAAACTAGCCTGTCTCCACCCACTTTCCTACAAAATAACAATTCTTAATATCTTTATTCTTCTGCCCACCCTACTAAATATATATATATATATATATATATATATATATATATATATATATATATATATATATATATATATATATATATATATATATCCCTTATATAGATAAAATCAATAACTTTAAACTTGTAATCCATATAATATCTTCTGTAATGTCTTTAAACTGGATTGTTAACTCCTTCACCCATATTAGGGTAACATCACATCCTAATTCCAGCAAAATGTTCGGAATCCTCAGTTGTCATCTGCCCCCATCAATAATAAATATCTTCATGTATGTATATAAAAAAAAAAGGAAAGAAAACAACCACCCGAGTGACATTATAATTGTATTCCATATAGTATCTGTAGTGGTGGCTTTCTTCAAGATTATTAATTCCAACCATCATAATGGGGTAACAACCAGATCTTCTGCATGCCCCAACGTAGCTCTCTTGCCATATAACTCAGCATAAACGTAATACATTTATCAAAGAATCCAAAATAGATAATTCCAATCCAACAGTTTAAGGCCCTCTTCACATCCCAAAAATACGGCATTGCAGAGGTCTGTCACTCTCCTCAGGATAATATTAACCAATACTTCGCCTCAACTGGGTTGAGGGTTACTACCCCATCTACACTTTTCTTTACCTTGTAGACCCACCTACAGCCTATAAGTTTCTCATTTGGTGGTATTCTTACAACTTCATAGACACCAAGCCTCTTCAATGAATCAATTTCTCTATCCATTGCCTCTTGCCAGGCTTTTTGCTCCTTTTCTGGATATAATTTTATATCATGATAACTGGATGGTTCGATATCTACTTGGCAAACCACTGTGGCTTTATAGCGATCTGGTGGATGCCGGTCCCTGGAAGATCGTCTAGGCATAACAGGACTACCATCAGGTATATTGGGTTCATCCTCCCCTAACCCTGATTCCTGTTCCTGTTCTTCAACCTTAATAGATGGTTTATCATCCATCTCAGATGAACTATCATCAGGAATATGGTCTATCTTAACATCTACATCTGTAAAACCATAGTCTGCTTTTTCTAACCTGTCCCAGCCTTCATGTTCTAGGAATTTAGCACTAGCGCTACACAAAACTTTTGTTGTTCCTTTTTCCCAGAACCTATAGGACCTATGGTTAGCCTCATAACCAACAAAAATCATTTTCTTTGCTCTCTGTTGGTCCTTCCTTCTCTGACTAACCGGTATATGCACCCAGGCTGGTGCACCAAAAGTATGTATATAACTTAAATCAGGCTTCCTCCCGTGCCATAAAGTAAAAGGAATTTTTCCTGTAGAGGAGTGCACCACATTATTTAAAATATGATTGGCACATAGTATTGCTTCTCCCCACAATTTATCAGGTAAACAAGCATCAGCCAGCATAGTCCTAGTCATAGCTTGTAGGGTCTGGCCTCTTCGTTCTATATATGCATTATGTTCCGGCCGAAAAGGGGCAGAACGTTTATGCTGTATCCCAGCATCGTTCAAAAACTTAGCCAACTGATGGTTAGTAAACTCAGTTCCATTGTCAGTAACAATGCATTTCACCTTAAACCTCTGCTTCCTTTCTACAAAACGAAGCCAGTTTGTGATACATTGGAACGTATCACTTTTGGACTTCATAAGGTAGCAAAAACCATATCTGGTAAAGTGATCAACTATATTCAAAATATAGCATGCTCCCCCTAAACTGGGTTTCTTTGGCCCTATTAAGTCTAAAAAGACTACCTCCAAAGGTTTAGTTGTTTTAAACCCATTGCAGCGGTTTGCAGGTGTAACTTTACTTTTATGCTGGTTACAAGTATTACAGTTCAGGTATTTGCTGCAAGCCCTTAACTTAATGCCTTTAGACTGCTTAACAGTCGAATGCAACAACCTGAAATTCAGATGACCAAGCCTTCTATGTAGTAAATGTACGCATTCATCATGCGGCTTTACATTTCCAAATTTAGCTTTTGACTGAACTAACAGTAATGACTTATCCCTAATGACAAATAAGTCGTTTTCTAATTCTGCAGTAACTACAGTGCCTTCACATTCCAGCAAACATTTGTTGTTTTTAAAAGTTACTGTAAACCCAGAATATAGTAATGACTTTACAGATAAAAGGTTATATTTCAAACTAGGGATATAAAGCATGGGTAAAGGGTGCTTACTAATAGAACATTGAACAAGTCCCTCCCCAGCTACAGTCACATTCCAGCCATTAGCTAATTTGACCTTTTTAGTACTTTTCTTCATGTTTAGAAACAGTTTTCTGTTTTTTGTTATGGATTGAGAGGCACCGCTATCAATCACCCACCAATCATCTCTTATATTAATAGATGAACTGGTTGCTAAATTACATCCTTTCCTGGGTTTAGCAGAGTTTCTAGCAGACTCTTTCTTATTTTTACAATATTTTGCAATGTGCCCCTTAGCCCCACATGCATAACAGCGTTTAACAATATTGACATTCTCATATACAGCTTCCACTTTTGGTTGCTGTTGCATCCTTAACTGGTCTCGTTCTTGCCTACGTTTGGCCTCATCCAGTAACCTACCAGTTATACTGGCCAATGTTAGTTCATCTCTAGACAATACTTCTAATGATGAAACAAAAGAGTCATAACTGTCATCCAACGATGAAAGAATAATATAAACTTGCTGCAGTTCAGTAAACACAAGGTCTTTCTCATGTAGCTCCTGGAAAAGCCCTGTCATGGAGTCCAGGTGAGCCATCATGTCTCCTCCTTTCTGAAGATGTAAGCGAAATAATTTCCGTGTCAGGTAGATATGGACGCCCACAGAGTCACGAACGTAGAGCTTCTTTAGCTTTGTCCAACACCTCGCAGCAGACTCTTCGCCCCGGAAATGCTGGTCTCCCAGTGTCAGGCCAATGAAAGCACGCTCGTTGTCCCTGTGAAACTTCGCTATCTTTTTGGCATCTTCTTCGTCAGCAGCATTCAATGCAGTTATGTCCGGTGGATTATTAACCATGTCCCACAGTCCTTCTTTTCGCAAAAGTAGACAGCATTTTGTGGACCAGGTAACATAGTTTGTACCATCCAACCGGGTTATGGTAGAATAACTTGTACCTTGCTCAAAAGCCATCATCTTGACTACTACACCCACTGCCTGCACTTCTCACTTCCGCAAAAACAAATTAAAGAGCCCTGGAACGTTCTGGGCCCATAACCAATGTTAGGGTGTGTGTAAAAAGTATTTGTTGCTTGTGCAACGAGCAGAGCAGAAACACACAGGGAAGGAGATAAACGTGCAGCTCGTGTGAGAAAAATACTTTATATACAAGATAATAAGCAGTCTCGGTGTAAGTAAAACAGTCCAAGGTCATAAACAGTAATATCAGTCCAGTAAGTATCTTCCCTTACCAAAGCAAACAGACTTTAGTAACTCTCGGTATACAGTACCATATAACAATTCAGTCTAACACCAATCAGCAGAAAGACGCAGGAAGCAACAGGAACAGGATCAATCAGGAACAAAGAACGCTTCTCTGCGCTGCTTATTTATGCACTGTAGCCTAATTACAGGGTTCAGCAAACCCTGATTACATGGCTCAGTTGTTTCTTAAAGAAACAGATATATTGCCTGACCAACAAGTTAGGAGTAAGCTACAAGCTGAACCTAACAGTCTTTTCATATATTCAGTCATCTTTTAGATAACTGGCTTCACTGTTGCCTAGTTTAAAAATTTTTGTTTTTGTGAGACCTATTTCTTTTTTTTTTCTTGACTTCTTGTGGGTTTGATCTCCGGCCTAATTTCCTTTCTATGAGTTGTGTATCAACTGTTCGATTTTCGTTCTGATCTATAACTTGATCTTGTTGGTTTTGCTTTTGTAACTTAGATCGCCATTCAGGTTTCTTTTCTATAAGTTGTGTATCAACTGATTGATTTTCATGCTTGTCTGTGATTTGATGAGTCTTCACATTAGAGTCCAACACCACTTCTCTCGTATTTATAAGTAGTCCATCTGAGACATCTAAAGGATCCAAAGGCAATTCATCTACAAAAACCTCTGTAGCTCGATGTTTTTCCATTATTTCCAACTCCTTCTGCTTATCCTGTATTATGCATGAAGATGTTAAACTCATTTTCAAAGTCACAATGCACTGCACACAACTGGCTCACCCACAATGTAAAAGCAGCTGTGCTAAACCCAAAATGGACCCTGCAACAAGCAGGAACCTCACACAGCCACAAAAAGCCCAAAAAACCAACTTTCACACTTTACACACACAAAATTCCACATACAGCTTTGTGAGATTTTGTGTGTTTGTGTAGTTAGAGTGAAACACTACAGAAACACACTAAATCTCAGAAAGCTGCACAAATATTATTTTATTTTATTTTTATTTTTATATAAAAGCAGCTAAATTTAAAACTTCCTAAACTTTAAATGGCTAGGTCTAAAAAAAGAACAACTAAAAAAAAAACCCAATTAACTATTTTTTTAAAGCTCCCAAAGGGGAAAAACACTTACAGGCAGGCAAGCAGGCAGATAGAGCTGCTCACCGATGAGCTTGATTGCAGGCAGGGAGATTCAGTTGCTTGCTGATGCAATGGATTGCAGGGATTACAGGAAGTGAAGCAAGGCAGGCGTTGTGACCAGCAGCTAAGGTAAGCAAGCTGGAGGCTGGGGGGGAAGGGATTTTTGCTACCGGTTGTCCGAACTGTCCACCGCCATCGCTACCTACTCGCCCGAGCCGGTCCGAACCAGGAGCATTTCACCCCTGGTTCCAGCATTACGTTACTCATCGCTTCTTGTAATGTTTTGTATAATTCTGCTGGTAGACCATCTGGTCCAGGTGCCTTCCCATTTTTTTGTCTTTTTATCACTTCTGTTAATTCCATCATTGTTATTCTTTCTTCTAACATTCCCTTGTATTGATCTGTTATTTTAGGTAGATCTGAGTTTTCCAAATATTTTGATATCTCTTCCTCTGAAATTTTCTCTAAAGAATATAATTTTTTATAATATTTTTGAATTATCATCTTCTTTTCCTCATTTCTATAATAGTTTCCCCTCTTCATCTTGTAAATATTTTATTATCTTCTCCTCTTTTTTCAATTTATATGCTAACCACCTTCCTGGTTTATTTGCATTTTCAAAAAAAAATCTGTTTAGTTATTCTTAGTTTATTTGCTAATTGTTCCTGTTCATTTAAGTTTATTTCATGTTTTTTCAACTCTATCAAATTCTTAATTTTTTTATTTTGAATATCTTTTTGAAGTTCTTTTTCTAATTTCTTATACTCCTCTTCCAATCTTGTCTGTTTTTGTCTCTTCTTTTTATTCTTTTTCCCTAAATATGTTATTGCCAGACCTCTAATATACACTTTCATAGTATCCCATACAGTCTGAAGTGACATATCCTCTTTTTTATTTATTTTTTTAAAAAAATCTAATTCTTTTTCCATAAACTGTTGAAAGTCTTTTTCATTTAATATTGTTGCATTCAAAGTCCATCTCATCCTTTTCTTTTGTCCTTTCCATGTTATTATCATTGGGTTATGGTCCGCCCAAATATTTGAATCAATATTTACTTCTTGTATATTGTCCATAAGCTCTGTTAACATCCATATCATGTCTATCCTCGACCATGATAGGTGCCTATTTGAATAAAAGGTGTATTGCTTTTCTTTCAAATGTTTCTGTCTCCAAGCATCTTGAATGCTCAGTTCTTCTATCATTGTAAAGAAAGATCTTGGCAGTGTTCTTCTAGCCTTTTTATTTATCTTCTTTGTTTTGTAATCCAAATCCACATCTGCTATGGCATTAAAATCACCCATTATGCATACATGTTCATTGTCCAATTCTAAAAAAAATTTGTGTAATCTTCAATAGAATTCTTCTTGCTTTTCATTTGGTACATATACTGCAATCAATAGTATTTGTTTTAATTTCATTTTTATTTCCACCATCAGAATCTTGCCTTCTTAATCTCCAAAGCATAGTTTAGGTTCTAATTTTTCTTTAATATACAATACCACTCCTCTTTTGCTCTGTTGTATCAGTGATGTAAATAACACTCCTAACTTTGGATATTGTAATAATTTTACATGTTGTTTTTTAATGTGTACTTCTTGTAAACATATAATATCCATCTTCAAACTGTTTAAATTAGATAGGGTTCTGTTTCTTTTTATCGCCGCATTTAGTCCATTTACATTTAGTGATATTGCTTTAATTTCTTCTTCCATGGTTTACTTGTTACTAGTTTTTAACTTCATCGCTCTTGTCTCTCTTTGTTCCATTGGATCTTTAGATCTCGCCCCTTCCCTTAAAGCTCTTTCTTCTATTGTTTTTTCATCTTTATCTTTCTCTTCATCTCTCTGTTTTGTCTCCCCTACTGCTCCCAGATCTTCCTCTAATGGTCCACAAAATTGTTGATAGAATAGTTTTGCTTTTTCAATAGGATCAAGCCAATGTCTTTGTTCTTGCCATATCACCATAATTCCTTCAGGTATTAACTATCTAAAACTCACTCCTTTAAATTTTGTTCCTTAAAATTTTGTTAAGAATTGATATTCTCTCTTCAGTTCCCAAACTCTTCTGGGTATTTGCCATAAAACTACAAGTTCTTTATCTTTATATTTCAGTGCTGTAATTCTTGCTGCTTGTAGTATCTCTGCTTTCACTGCCTTCTTTGTAAATCTTACATGTACTTCTCTTGGTAGTTTATTCCTTGTTGCATATCTTGTATATACTCTAAATGCTTCATCAATCTCATTTAATATTTTTTCCTTGGGTTGTTCCAAAGCTTCTGACAAAATCTCAGCCACCACCTCAGGTAAATTTTCTCCTTTTTCTTCCTCTATATTTTGAAATCTTAAGTAGAATTCAGAACGTTCCATTTCAAGTGAAATAATTGTTTTTTCTTGTAATTTGTCTGTTGACACTAATTTTTCTTCTAATTTCTCAACTTTCTTCTCTGTGATTTCTGCTTTTTCTTCTACTTTCTGGATTCTCTCTTCATTTTTCCCCATCATCTCTTTCATTTCTTTTAACTCCTGTTTTATATCATCATGAAGCGATTGCATAAAACTTCTTAGTTCCATAATCTCTGATGTTTTCTGTGTTTCTGCCGCTGAGGGACTTGATGCAGGATGCAAATGGGCTGCAAATTTCTTCATTTCAATATTTTATAATCCACTTGTGGTTTAATTATAATCCAAATCTCTAATCCACCCAATGGTTGGATTAGCAAAAAATTAAAGAAAGAAAAAAAAAGAAAGAAAAATCCCAATCAACCACCTCCCTCCAAAAATTTAAGGTTCCAAATCTCCTGTATACGGGTTTAGAAGAGAAAAAAAAAAGTAGGAAAAAAAAAGGCAAAGAAGAAAAAAAATACAAAAACAACTGATCCAGCTGCCCAAAGGGCAAGAATTCAAGAAAAAAAGAAAAAGAAAAGAAAAAAAAGACAAAAATCCATGAAAAGGTAGCCAAGAGAAAAAAGAAAAAAAATTCTTCTGATTCTTCAAGTCCATTCAATTCATTGTCCAATTCTTATTATCAATTTTAAAAAGGTTCAGAATTCCCGAAGTTTTTTTTTCAATAACAAAATAGTAAAAAGGCTTCCAGTTACGCTTTCCTCGCTGCCAAATTACCGGATGTGAGAGCGGATACACACCCGCTCTCACTCCTCACTTTCAGCTAGTCTTTTCCACCCTATGAATTTTTCATATTGAGACATGATAAAAAAAAAAAAAAGGGGGGGGGAGATTTTGGCAAAAACTGTAATTGAGTAAAATGTATTTGAATTTGATTAATTGTATAAGATAAGATATGGCCAATGCTCTGTTCGAAAAAGATGTGAGTAAATGGGGGGGGGGGGGCAATAAAACCTTTTTTAAAAAAGAATTTTTCAGGTGGATTTGAAGAGAAACTCCCAGTAAAAAAAAAAACAAATCACTCTCACCTCCATGTCACATGCAGTCTTTCTTCATCCTCTTTTGTTGTAGCCGCCCCAGCTTCCTAGCGACATCTAGGTCACTTTCTGCACTTTCCGAATTGAGGGGCTTCTTCTGGTCCTACCAGGGAGTTTGCGAACTTCCTGTGCTGACCGGTATGTGCTCCTTTTGTTTGTTGTCCCTATAGGACGACTTAGGTCCCTGGGGACCCTCGGACAGCGGAGATATCAGCGGGTCTTTGAGAGCCCTCAAAGAACCTGTCGTACTGCCGTGACGCTGTCCACACCTCCCCCAAAGAATTCCTATTCCAAAGAAGAAAATTTTAGGGAAGATTTATTGGAACCTCTTCCTGAATTTTCCTCACTGCCTGGATAACAGAGTTGCCCCAGGAAAAAAAAGTGGAAATTTAAAGAGACAAAAACCTCCACAGGTCTGGAAATAATGTTTAATGGTGTGTGTGTGTGTGTGTGTGTGTGTGTGTGTATTTGTGAGAGTCATTTCTAAGACCTGGGGGGAGAGGGCTACTTAGCCTTTTCTTAGTAAGTAGAAGGACAAAGGAATGTGTTAAACAGAATGGAGATGATCCCATAGGATGGAAAAGTTGTTGGTATATGTAAGTGGAGAGAGAGAGAGAGAGAGAGTGAGAAAGTGTGTTTTATGCCTGGCCAGGATGAAAGGTGAGAACTTTGATATTTTATTTTGTGTGAGAAGACTTAACAAGTTTTGTTGATAGTTGATCTATAGAAAACTTACAGAAAGTTATGTATTCCTCTAAGTTCCAAAAATTTGGAGAGAAAAAGAAAACTTTTTTTAACATTACCATTATCCTGGAAGAAATGCATTCACTACCCCCAACCTTTTCTAACCAGAATGTGTGAGACAAGGAGGGAGGAATGAAAGTGTATGTAACAAATCTATTAATGCAAAATTTTGTTTTGAAAATTTTCTGTGTGTCTGTAATTTTTTTGCTAACTCACTGGTTACATAGTATTTGAGATCTTTTCTGAAGGAATTATTTTCTATTCTTCCTTTCTTAAATTAAGAAACATCTGCATTATGTTTGTGAGTGATGGCTTTAAAGTTTTTCTTTCTTTCTTTATGGGTAACGTCTGAGTGTGATTTCTTTCTTTCTGCCAAAGACCGAAGGGATGTAGTTAAGATTAACTGCAGGACAGCAGAGTCAAGGTGTTGGAAGAAATGTCCATCTGGGTTCAGTTCCAAGTGGAGAGAAAGACACTGGAAACATCGAGACTGTTTGGAAAGATGGTTTAATGGTGGACAGGACCACATGGTTTGAGGTCCTGGGCAATGGAGCACATGGGAGGGGGGGGAGAGGGGGAGAGAGAGAGAGAGATTTATACCCTCTCTTGGGCTCTGAACTTGCTTCCTGTTCCTGTGAAAGAAATGTTGGATGCTTATCCTATGGTTGGGTAGGTAATATATAGAAAACTATGTTCTGTAACTTTAACTGCTACAAAGATGACTAATTGGCTGTGCTAAGCAGACATAAAAGAAGGCAGGAAGTTCATTCACTTCTGCTCCTGCTATTAGAAGGTTGAACTGCTGAAAGGAACTGTGTCTGTGTTACTGAAGAGAACTGGAATTGTAAGCAAACTATGTTTTTGTGTTGAACCGTGATTATTTGAAGAAGTGTTATCTTTGTTTTGAGAAGCCAAGTTTGTTTTTTTTTTCTACAAGTAAAGACTGTTTATTTTTCTTTAAACGTTCAGAGTCTGTGAGTATCTGTGTGTTTTGCTAAGCAACGTATCTATTCGCTGTCTGGTCCATTGCACCACTTTGCAGAGGGCAGTTTTACCCTCAACAATTCTGATTGGTTGTCAGACTCCCATGGGGCCATGCAGGGGTAACTTTGTAGGTTGTCTTGAGTCCCAGGCTTGGTTGAATCTTGCTGGGTGATGTAATGAAGGGGCTTTGGGCAATTCCTATTATGGCTGAGGGCTAATCCTACCTTTGTTGGATCTTGGGTGAGAGTATTTGTTTATGAATAGACCTAGTCATCTCTTTATTTCTTAAGTGCTGACATCTGCTGTGGGCTATTGAGGTGGGTGGGGGCTATTAAGAGTGAGTCTGCTTCCTGCCTAAAAAAAAAACATGTTTCTCCATTTCTCATCCAGGGAAATATAATATTTCCTAGAATATTTCATTTTTCTAGGAGAAGGGTGGGTGCTAACTTTCTACAATCCCCCCTTTTTGCCAAAATATGTGGATGGAACATACGTTATTGGCAAAAAATTAAAAATTGATCAGATCAGGGAGACCTGATGGGTGCTTTTAATTTTTCTGATGCACAGGGGAAGGCATTGATAGAGGCAGCAGAAAAGGATTCCTTCAGTGGCTCCCAAAAGGAGAGCTTTCAATCATGAAGGTCTGGCAGCCAGGGCAAAAGTTCTGGAAAGAAATTTACAGTATCCAATTTTCTATGCCAATTATTTTCAGATGTTTGATGTCACTTTCTGTGAGCTTCCAGTCAGGTTTCAAGCAAGCACAAGTCCCAAAATTCTTCACAACCATGATTTTCCTTTAAATTACAGGCTGCCCATTTCCAAGGGTTGGTTACTGAACCTGCCTTAGCTCTTACTTTAGTGCATACAGGATTTGTGAGGCCAAATTGAGGTTAGCCAGTGTGCAATCCAGGCTGTTAAGTATTTTTAAAATTACACGCAATGAGCCCTGGGACTCCTACTCATGAGACCACCAGTGCAACATATCCTGCTTTTACTGGGCAGCTGGGCAGCATCATTTGTGAGTCACAGTCAGGGCTTGGGGTTTGGAGATCTCTTTTCTGCTATCTCTTCAGTGAGAGAATTGTCTGAGGGGGATGCCCCCTCCCCCATGGAATTAGCAGGGAGATATGACTGCTTGGGCTTTAGTGCCACAGAGCAAAAAACAAAAAAGAAAAGGAAGCTAGGAGCAGCTTTGTGTGTAGGTAGGTGAAGGGGATAGTTTCAGTCTATGTCTGAATGGTGTGTCTCTTTGTGTGTGCTTGTGTATGCAGCTACTTCTAAAATACAGGCAATACAGAAATTCTGGACAAATTTCCCTCCCACTAGACAGAAATCTAAGGTGTTCAGAACTTGCTGTGTCAACCACTCCCAAATGCCATCCCTACATGAATCCATTTAACTGATTACAAGAAAGAAAACTTTACAATGAATTTCCACCCTCCCCCATTGTCTTTCCAGCTGTCTTCTGGGGATTCAAGAGTCTTTAGTCTCTACTTGTCCATCTCAGGGTCCTCTTTTTTTAAGTCTGTTAGGCTTGGCTTGGTGGTAAGGCCAATCAGTCAGGCTTGGGAAGGTCTGCTCCACTCTGGTTGCTGTTATGACTTTCAGGTGGAGGGCTGGATCCAAACCCAATTCCTGACTCAAAGAATGGAAGGTCTCCTCTGGAGGCAGCATCTGGATTCGTGTGCTCTGCTTCCACAGGTTGCAGAGTCATCTGTGCAGGGCTGAAAGACATAAGAACAAGGCTCCCTCCCCCCTTTGTGGGTGAGGAAAGGCATTGTAGGAGAATAAGAGATGGAGAGATAGAGTGGGGATGGGTAGACAGCTTGCAGGCAGGGTTTGAGGAAGAAAAAAAAATCAGTACTGCAGTTATTAAACAGATAGACCAGTTATAACAAAATGGGGACATCACAGATGAGAAAAAACTGGATTCACATGCTTCAGAAAAGGATGGACAGATAAAACGATACAGTAAATGCAAGAATGAAACTTTTCCTGTAAGTGAACTTAAAACATTCCCTCATAACCTTGGGCTGTTCTTAAAAGTACAGAGAGGGAAGGAAACTTCACCCTGTTCTGCTGGCCAGGCAAGCTCAGTGTGAAGGCATTTCCATTGCTTAATTCAACATTATTTCTAACAATTTAATTATTTTTCTCCTAAGGGATCAGATACATTTAACAGTTGCAATTATCTCAAGGGCACATGAAGACTTAGACACACATATACACACAAAAACAAGAGAAACAAAACAGAAAAGGAAAACAGAACGCTCATGTTTACACACCCTGGTCATTCCCACCATAAAACTCAGTTAACTTCAGATGAGGGAAGGCACAAATCTTAACAAACATATCACGTGGTTGCATGGAAGACAGAGAGGGAGAGAAACAAACAAACAAACAAACAAAAATCCCAACATCCTTATTTATATATTTCCCTTTTCTTTTAGGTACCTTTACTTAGCCAAATTGGTTTTCCAGCTTCCTCTCTTCCCTGAGCAAAGCCCACTCTTTACACAATTTGCTCACATCTTCTTACCAGCCTGGACAGGCATCTGCTGTTCATCCTAAGCCTCGAGAAAATCTCCTAAATCTCCTAGGGGGGTTCCTGTCACAACCCTCGAGCTACAGCTTCCCATGTTCCCCTTCAGATGTGGGGTTCACTTTGACTTAGCTGGGCCTGCCGCTGTCAGTTTTCAGACAAAAAAGGTCTGTGAGGACTCTGGTTCCCTCTCAGAGTATGGGCACCTCCTTTGTAGGGAACACCGCCATCGGTTTTTGGACCAAAAAGGGGCCTGGGAGGACCTGCTGCTTTTCCTAAGCAGTTGAGTATGGGCACCTCCGATCCGCCATCAGTTTCCAGACCCTTGGGGGTCTGGGAGGACCTGCTGCTTTTAAACAGTCGAGTACGGGCACCTCCTAACACACAGGGCTTTGCTCAGTGACTTCCCAGCTGGTTACCCAAAGTTCAACTCTCTCATTCATTTTTTTCCCCATTCCATTTTCACATACACTCTCCCTTTTTCCCTAACAGAAGGTCCTGTGCTCTGGCAAATCCCCCATGCTCTCCAGACTGTTGGTCTTTCTGTGGTTAGGAAATGCACAGAGGGAGCAAGATCCAGCTGTGATTGGGAGAAGGTCCCTCTCTCACACACACACAGGCATACACACATTTCCCACACTTTTCTGGGCTTTAAAAGTTAAAATTTAGAGGTGCTCACCTTCTTTCCAAGCAGCCTTTGAGCTCAACACTCAAAACCCCTTTAAAACCTTTGTTCCAAATGGCCAAGGTCCAGGAAAACTCACCCACAGACTCAATAGGTCTGCTGCCAGCAAGAGAGGCTTACCTGGGCCAGGTCCATTGGTCAGGTTAGCTTGGAGTCCCATCTGGGTTGGCAAATTGACCAGAGGGAAAAACTAAAAGAGGAAGAGAAGGAAAATGAGGAGGAGGATAGGGAGAGAGATATATATAGAAAAAGGAGGACAGAGAGACAGGAAGAGCTGCAAAGTTTTGATGCCATACATAACAACTCCAGACCAACAAGACCCCGATCTGTTGACAATTGGCAGAAATGCTGGCGATGCGAGAAGGAAGGATGGCCCCAGGATAGATGCCGATACTGCCATAAATGCTGGGGGAAGGACATTTAAAGCAGTATTGCAGAAAGAGCGCCTCTCACTACCGCCACAAAAATCTACCTAGAGCCCCTCTCCTGAGGGAGAAACCATTCCATCACAGTGGACAGAGAGATACTGATAGACCACTATGGGAGACAGGGAAGGAAAGCACCCCGCAAGCTCTGTGCCTAGAAAGCAAAAATACCGAGTTTGCAGCCACTTTTAATGGGCTTGCAATTCCCCTAAGGAATGGCCCTGAAGGCGAGCCCATGGTTTCACTTACCATAGGGAGAAAGGAATATGAACGTCTAGTGGACACTGGGGCCACCTCATCACTAATTACCAAACCCCTTCTAAAGATTCCATAGTCCCAGGAGCCCGGGATAACATAATGGGAGTGGGGGGGAAATAATTCCAGTAGAATTCACTAATGAAATCAAAGTAGAGTTAGGACCATTTTCACTAAAGCATTCCTTTACCATCTGCCCCCAATCTCCTCTCTCCCTTTTAGGAAGAGACCTCTTATGTAAATTTGGAGCTACCATTAAATGTGAGGGAAGGGGTCTCACTCTAGATATTCCAGTGAAAAACGCCCATATGCTTATCAATGACACCACATTGCTTCATGCGGATTTAAAAGGTTTGCCTCCCTCTCCGTGGGACTGGGATGCCATGGAAGTGGGACTGTTAAAAGGAGCCACCCCAGTAAAAATTACAGTAAAAAGAGAACTCCCCCCTCATGCTCCCCAGTATAAAATACAAGCCAAAGCCATTGAACCTATACAGAAACTGATAAAGGCGTATATAGAGCAAGGAGTTCTCCGCAAATGTACCTCTCCTTGCAACACCCTCATCTTCCCAGTTAAGAAGTCAAAGGTAGACAGGGAAGGGAACCCCATTTTTAGATTCGTCCACGACTTGAGAATTATCAATAGCCATGTGATACCCCGAGCCCCTGTGGTGCCAAACCCAGTAACAATAATTACTGAGGTTCCAGCCTCAGCCACATATTTCATGGTCATAGACTTGTGCTCCGCTTTCTTTAGTATCCCAGTAGATCAGTCATCCCAGTACTTATTCGCCTTCACTTGAGAAGACCAACAATACACATGAACACGCCTACCTCAAGGCTATATGGAGTCTCCTACCCCATTTTCTCAAATATTAAAGGCAGACCTCTCCTCCATTTCACTGCCTGAAAGGTCGACTCTAATTCAATACGTTGACAATTTTTTACTGGCATCTGACAATAAGGAAGCATGTAAAACTGACACCCTGCACCTACTTAGGTCCCTAGCAGAGAGAGGACACAAAGCTTCCCCATCTAAACTACAATATCTTCAACGGAAGGTAACATACCTGGGTTATATTATTGCCCCAGGTGTTAAGAAATTAGCCCCAAGCAGGGTAGAAACTATACTGGCCATGAAGCCACCCCACACCAAAAGACAAGTATGAGCCCTACTGGGCGTACTAGGCTTTTGCCAACCATGGATACCTTCATTTGGGGAATTAGCCAAACCCTTAGTCCAGCTGACAGCTAAAAGCATGCCAGACCCCAGATCTGCTGTGGCCCACCAGTGGCCAGCAGAGCTGGCAGCAGATTTGGACAGTGAGGAGGTTGGGGAGGAACATGGGCCAGTCCTGGAGTCTGGGGAAGGCTCTGATGAGGGCTCTGTGTCGGAGGCAGAGAGGGGGCCAGGGCTGGATGCCAGTTATCAGCTGTCTTCAGAGTCAGACATCAGTGAGGCAGCTGGAGCCTGTTCCCAGTGTGCGCATGAGCAGAGTTGCCAGATGAAGGGAACAGCTAAAGAACAAGGGTCGACTTGGGAGTAAGGCCACAGGTAGACAATGAATGGCCCCTCCCAGAGGGAATAAAAGAGGAGTGAAAGTGGAGTGGAGTTTGCAGGAGACAATTAGTTCACCTAATTGGTTTGTGACTCTCCAAGATTCCTTGCCAAGTTTTGAAGATATTGGCCTGGCAGCTCTCCAAGCCAGATAAGGTCTGTGACTGTAAATTCTCCCTTGAAAGACTTTGCTGAAGGTGAATGAGAGGAATTCACTGTTTCTTTAATAAAAGGGGTTTTGTCGGGACCAGGATTCTGCTTCGTGCTTTTTGGGGAAGCCTAGGTCAGAACAATATCCTGGTCAAAACCATTAAACCAAACACTTCAGAAAATAAAACAGACCCTAGCATCAGCTCCTGCGCTTCGGCTCCCTGATTACAATAAACCTTTTACCCTTTTCATTCATGAGAAGCAAGATGTCGCCTCGGGGGTGCTAGCACAACAGTTTGGTCCCGCACATTGAGCAGTAGCGTATTATTCTGTTAAATTAGATCCGGTGGCCCAAGGAGCAGTCCCCTGCTTAAGAGCAGTAGCTGCCATCATGGAAATAGTGAAGCGCTCAAAAGACCTCGTCCTTGGACAAACCCTAACTTTAAAGGTCCCCCATGAAGTTTTTGCTATCCTTTTAAAATCTCAGACACAAGCTTTCACTCAACAGCGGCTGGTCCAATGCAAGGCGGAACTATTCACCTTGGATCACATCACGTTTGAGAGATGCAACACATTAAACCCAGCCACCCTAGTGCCCATGGAACAGTCCGGAAAAGGTCTTCACAACTGCCTCCATCTGGTCCATGATGCTGAATTACCCCATCCAGACTTTCCCATTGGAAAACCCAGACTTAGTGCTCTTCACTGATGGCTCCTCTTACATACACAAAGGGAAAAGGGTTGCAGGAGCAGCAGTAATTTCCCTCCATAAGATCATATGGGCATCCCCCCTTCCTCCCTCACACAGTGCACAAGCGGCAGAGTTTATAGCTTTAACGAAATCCTGCGAAGCCGCGAGGAACCGGTCTACTAACATATATCATGATTCCAGATACGCAATTGGAGTATGCCATGCAACAGGGGCCCTATGGAAACAACGGGGGTTTCTAACATCAGATTGCCATCAGATTGCCCATGCAGCGCAAGTCTCTAAGCTGCTGGAAGCCATCCAACTGCCTAAAGCCATAGCAGTCATCCACTGTAGAGCCCACCAAAAGGATGACTCCATGGTCACAAAAGGAAACCTATATGCTGATGACACAGCAAAATGGACAGCCACTGAGCCCTCCCCTCATGACATCATAGCTCCAGTAATTAGAACTGACCCTGTAATCCCATACAGAGATTTCCTAGAAAAAGGGGAAGCAGAGCTATGGGAAAAGAAATTAGATGCAGTTTTTAAGGAAGGATTTTGGAGGGTCCCTGATGGAAGGCCCATAGCCCCACGCCGCCTCTTACAATTAATTTGCCAAAGGCTGCATTCCAAAGGCCACTGTGCAACCCAGGCAATGGTGGATGCCATGAGGAGAGTTTGGCATGCACCTGGGGCATATAGTGAAGCAACAAGGGTGGCAAGCATCTGCCAAACCTGCCAAGCAAATAACACCACTTCTAGAAGAGCCATCCATGAAGGGGGTAGACCCTGGGCACAAAGGCCTTTCGAAAAAATACAAATGGACTACATACAACTACCAAAATCAAATGGTTATCAATATGTACTGTTATGCAGGGACCAACTAACACACTGGATAGAGGCCTTTCCATGCCATCATGCCACAGCCCTTGAAACAGCCAGACACCTCCTTAAGGACACTGTGCCCCAGTTTGGGGTACCAAGTGTTCTGGATATGGACAGGGGCAGACACTTCATATCCCAGGTCCTCACCCATATATTCCAAGCCCTTGGCATCACCCAGAACCTTCATGTCCCTTATTCGCCAATGTCTTCGAGTGGAATAAAACGTGCTAACAAAGAGGTCAAGACCCTACTGGGCAAACTCTGCCAAGAGACACACCTCACATGGCCACAGGTGTTACCCATTGCCCTGTTCTATATCAGGACTAGGCCCCGACAAGATATAGGAATTTTCCCTTTTGAAATCCTTTTTGGTCACCCCCCAGACACACTGCAAGGCTTGGACCCCCAGTCCCTCAGCTTAGTTAGGGGGGGATATGGTTCTTTCTGCTTACCTTACAGCCTTACACAGAAGACTCCAAACCCTGTGGAAGCAAAGCGCCTTGACACAGAGTTTTTCACCAGGACCTCACCTCTATAACCATGGTGGAAAGGACCCTTTCAAATCTTGCTGACCACACAGACAGCTATCAAGATTGTGGAGAGAGATTCCTGGATCCACTGGACTCATGCTAAACCTGCTGTAGTGGACCACAGCCCAGATCCAGATCAAGTGCCAAAGGTGCCACCCATGAGACTCAAGAAAAACCCAGAGTCAGAGCAGTGGACTCTAGAAGCATTCTTTAATATTTCACAAGATGGGGGGAAAGAAATTAATGGGGAATGTATTTTGTAAAACTGTTTATACCTTTATGTTTGTGACTTATGTAACAGCCTTCCTAGAGCCCAATCTTTTTCCAGAGAAAGGAAACATTTAGGAGTATTTAGCTAAGGAAGTACTCAATACCACCGATTTCTGCCCAGCTGGGGGAAAATCAGTAAAGGACATTCTCACATGCCTAATGGGTGTAGCATCAACACCCCATGCCATTCTTAACCACACCAGACTTAGGGACTTTCACCTTACAGATTCATACTCCAGCATCTTTGACTGGGGACCTTCCTCAGATATAAAAGATCAGGACATGTACACACTCCATATTGCTGCCACCACCAATTCAGCAATGTGCTTTAGCCTTAGAGGATGCCACACACCAAAAGTCCAAGAATGTATCAGCTTAAATAACACAGACCTTAGATGCAACAGCACAGAAATCATTCCTTTCTCTTACAGCTATATGAAGCTCCTCCCCCCCCCCAAACTGGTTTATACTTTGTGGATTAAGATCTTACTCCTATCTACCAGCAAATTCCACAGGGGGGCCATGCATTCTGGGGTGATTAACCATACTGATGCCCTCATTACAGAGATGACACAAGAGACCTTTCCACACTTTGACCCCAGACTGCAACTCTAAAGGTTTCCTACTCACACAAGCTGAGTATGTGGCATTGACAGTATCACTAGTGGGAGTGCCAGGGCTTGCAGTGAGAAACTCCAGAAACCTAAATAGCCTGGCATGTACCCTTAGCCAGGAATTTGAATTTGACCTCCCATGCCCTGGATGCACTCAATAGAGAATTGAGACAAGTCAGAGAAGAAACCCTGGAAAATAGAGCGGCTATAGATTATCTCCTCCACAATCATGGCTGTGAAGAATTTTCTGGAATTTGTTGCTTTAACTTAAGTGAAAACTAAAGGCTCATAGAAAAAGACATTCAACATCTTAAAGAGCTAGCACAAAACATTGGACATAACCAACCCTCCCTAGATGTGTCCTGGTTCTTTTCCTGGCTACTGGACTTACATTGGCTGAAAGTCCTCATATTAGGCATAGTCGCAATCACCACAATAGGAGCCCTCCTCTGTTGCCTCTGTCACTGCATTCCCCCATGCCTCAGTTGCCTTAAAGCTTGCCATCCCACCCTTCCAGAACAAAATACAAAAGGAAATCAACTTGCTTTAATGATGGTTCAAATTGACCATGACTATCAAGTGTATTCAGACACCACTCTAGATTGTGCTGAGGGTGAAATAATTAACACCAATTATTTGCCCTAGCCCAAAATGAGAGATTGTAGGAAGTTGGGGGGGGGGGGTATACCCCAAAATGACAGTGCCAGAAATAATCAAAACAGTGCAGAGAATAAAACCATTTTTTCCCTTACAAGACAAACCTCACAGAGAATAAAATAAAACCAGTTTTTCCCTTTGAAAGACAAACCCCAGAGGCAGACAGGAGATAAGTGAATATTTGGGGGTGTTGCCAAAAGTCATTAACATCTACTCACTAAGAAAAACAAAGTAGATATCTAAGAATAACAAAGTAGATAGCTAAATAGATTGGAGAGCCAGGCAAACTGCAGAAGGCTCTCACTAGAAATGACAAAGCCTCAGATCCTGATAATACTTAAAATTTAACTAAAAATAACTCACCAAGAATTCCCCCTTCCTCTTCTCCGACAAGATAAACCTCAGGATAGGAAAAACAAAGGTGCAGGAACAGGATTAAACCATTAGGGCAGGAAGGAAAAACTCAGAGCAATCACTTGAGCCAAGGTATTATTTTTTTCTGGAAATTTTTGAGGTTTAAAATGCTTAATTAAACCTATATGAAAGAAATTATTTTGAAAGACTTTGCTTATATTTGTAAATGTTTTAACCTACTCAATGAGAATTTGCTTCCATCTGAATGGAATCTGAATCTGACTCACATTTTACTAAAATCAGAGAATTGACACTAAAGTTTGACCCAAATATATTTCAGAGCATTGACCCAAAATACCTTATTTAGATTGTTTGTTTTATTTTCAAAGCTGTTCTTCTTACCTCCATTTTTATGTCTTTATGTCTGTGTGCATTTTGAATGCTTAGGAGTCAAGATGCTCCATCCTATGGCATTGTTTGTTTGTTAGCAGCACAAGTTGTTGGCCTTTTCAGAATTGTTACAGAGATGGGTTAGAAATTACAATATGTAGAAAGAGGGATAAAATACTTAGGACATTTGATTGCATACCTTATTTATAGACGGAAGCTCTTCTTCTGTCCCCGTCTCACACATGCACACAAACAGTCAGCCAGGAGTTAAATAAAACTTGCAGACAATAAATTCCTTCGATAACAGGATTGGCAGCAACCCAGTAGCTGCTTGCCAAGAACTTTACTCACAGAGGGAGGTGTTCTTCCTCCGTCAGATAAACCAAAACAAATACACAGGGCGGCTCTGTCATTCTAGCACGCGTGAGTCTGCTTGTTAATGGTGGACCTGAAGCGGCGGTAACCAACGACAAGATGGGAGATCGGAGATTGGAGATCGGATGTTGCAGTGGCGAAGTGGGATTACCATACCTTCCCTAGTTCATGAGAGTGATATCGGAGGAAGGGGCTGGTGGAGTCGGGGCGAAGATCTCAGGGAGCGAGCGGCGACTGATGTGAGCGTGAGCGAGAGAAGCGAGAACGAGAGGACCCGACGAGCCAGCAGAGAGGAGAAAGCGATCACTAAGATTATTGGCGTAAGAAGAGACTTGGTGGGCTGAGGAAAGCAAGAGATAAGAACTCTGATGTACCCTTACTTCGCTGTTTATTGCCATAGTCTGAATGGAGAGCGTGTAACTGGGAGAGAGATTTGAGCGTCCTAGAAGAACAGGAAGCGCAGCCATTACAAGGATTGCTCAGGAGACAACGGAGAGGCTGTTGTGGGACAATCTAGCAGCAGAAAATCACAGAGATCTGTCAGAATAACTGTGTGGAGGCTGAGTACTAAGAATTGCAAAGAACATTATATACTTGACATTCAGAAAAACGGAAGAAGAACCCTATAGCCACAATAAATCTGACACTGGTTAGAAATTGAAATAATTATATATACATATATTTTTTTCCTTGGATTGCTGGCAAAAACTTCCTTTCTTGAGAAATTTATATATCCTACTAACTGATTAATTATTAAATTAAATTGTAAGACTTCTATACTTATATCTTGGTGAAAAATAGATTCCACCCTTTTATATTCTTTTATAGTTCTATTGTACTTATAACTTAATTGTATACCTCTCTACGTTTATAGTATTTGACTTATATTTATCTAATTATATTTATATTTATATATCTATATTAATTTATTGCCTAGATAGTATAGTACTTATATTTTTAAGTAGTATTTTTAAGTAGGCACCAATATTCCTAAATCTATTATATTTAATTGTTTCTTAGGTGATTATCTTGGCTATTAATGAATTAATTATTTATTTATTAATTACACAATAAGCTTAATATATTCTTTTAGGAATTTTATAATAGCTCTATTAATAAGTGTTATATTTGATTAATTTAATTAATTACGTAACTGATTTAGACCAGGTTTATAACATTAGCTAAGAGTTAAGAGATTTATTGTTTGATGGTACTATTTGTTGAGTGAAATATTTACACTAAGAAGATACTGGAATTAATCAAAGAAGGCCAAAGATAGGAATTTAAGGAAGAGTCCTTAAATAAATAGTTTCCGTACATTTAATAATAGGATTAGGAACCCGAGGAGTAGTAGATAGTGGAAAACAGTGGCAAGTGCCACTGAATGATTATTTGGAGAAATATTGAAAAAATAATAAGAGAACAAAAGTTAATTTGCATACAAGAGGTTCACATAAAAAAAGAAGAGGCCAAATCTTTAGAATATACTAAATTTGGTACAGTGTTTGTGTCTCTAGCAGAGAAAAGAAAAAGGGGGGTCGCTATGTATGTCAGGAGAGGAATTGAGGCAGAATTAAAATATAAAAATGCTAAAGGGAGAATCCTTATGATAGAGGTAACGAGTGGCAACTCTAAAATGATGTTGGTAGGGGTATATGTTCCGAATAAAAAACAGGGACAATTCTATCGAAAATTACATGAACAGTTGGGAAATTGGGCGCATAATGAAATCTGTATGTTAGGCGATTTTAACGGCATTGTCGACCCAGATAGAGACTATAAAAGCGGAAAAATTAAAAGAAATAAAAGAACACCCTTGCCAAAAAGTTTTTTTGACCTGGTGGACGAATTAAATTTGATTGATATGTGGTGAACATTGCATCCCCTAGACAGACAATACTCCTTCTATTCGAATGTGCAGAATTCCTGGTCTAGAATAGATATGTTATGGGCCACTAGGAAATTAGGATTGGATATTAATAAGGTTGATATGGGCACAAATGCCTGGGCAGACCATAAGCTTCTTGAAATAAACTGGCAGTATAGGAAGAAGAGGAAACAACAAAGATGGAGATTACAGACGAATCTACTGAATGAAAAAGAGTTTACAGATAAATTGAATGAAGAAGTAAAGCGCTTTTTTAAGGAAAATGGTAATCAAGGTACGGCTAGAGAAATTGTTTGGGATACCATGAAGGCCTATGTGAGAGGAGTGGCCATATCCTATATGGCGTTTAGAAATAAAGAAAAAAGGAAGGCGAGGGAGGCCCACACCAAAAGATTAGAAGAAGCGGATAATCAACTACAGCAAAATCCGGGAGACGAAGTGGCCAAACAAGAGTGGATGATGGCGAGACATAGGTTGAACATTTTGGATCAGGAGGAGATAGCGCAGAAAATAAAAAGAACAAAACATTATTATTATGAGAATGCTAATAAATCCGGAAGGTGGCTTGCATATAAATTAAAAAAGAGAATGAAAAGAGTCAAATCTTCGCACTAGAAGATTCGAAGGGTAACCTCCTGACGAAAGAAGAAGATAAATTAGAAAGAGCCAGAGAATTTTATGAAGCTTTATATAAAGCAGAAGAGATCGAACCAGTCAAGGTGGAACAATATTTGATGGATGCTAGCCTACCCCCCATAACAGAAGAAGAGAGGGAAATGTTGAATACCAAAATTACAATAGAGGAACTCAAAACTGCCCTCACTAAAATTAAAAAGAATAAAACCCCATGTCCAGAAGAAATGCTTTGTTAAGGGTTTGGAAAAAATATCAATATAAGTTAAATTATAAGATACCTTTATGGGCAAATCCTAGACATGCAATAGAAAATATAAGTATAGAACAAAAACAGGAGGTGATTACCTATAAAGAGCTTCTTATTATGGAAAGGGGGGTAATGTATTTGAAATCTTTAGATATACTGAGAGAAGAAGGTATAATTTATACATGGTTTCAGTACGGTCAACTTCAAGCTAGATGGAAGGAAGATCAAAAAATTGGCTTTGTGCAAAATGAGGAGAATTTGGTAAAACGAATTAGAGATCAAAAACAAATGCATATTAAAAGGTTGTATAATGCTTTATTGGAAATAGATTCTGAGACGGAATTGGTTAAAGATTGTATGATTAAATGGGCACAAAATTTTCAAGAGCCAGTAATGATGGAAACTTGGGAAAAGATTTGGATTAGAAATGTGAAATTTACACAAGCACAAAATTTAAGAGAAAATTTTTATAAAATGTTTTATAGATTTAGATCCTAAAAAATTATCATGCATGTATTCTAATGTGCAAGCTAAATGTTGGAGATGTGACTGTGATGATGCAACTTATTATCATATATGGTGGACTTGTAGAAAAATCAAAGCATTTTGGATAAAGATTTGGTGGGTGATGCAGAATATTCTTAAAAAGAGACTGAAATTTACTCCACAGTTGTTTTTACTGGGTATAACTACGGACTGTACAGTTGCAGAGACTAAATTGATTTTGAACTTGATAACAGCAGCAAGATTGTTGGTAGCACAATACGGGAAGAAGGATTTTTTGCCTACTATTGATGACTGGATATTGAAAGTAACTAATTTAGCTGAAATGGCTAAAATTTCAGCATATCTGAAGGATCACACACAAGAAAGGTACATACAGGACTGGAGAAGATGGATTGATTATATACAAAATAAGTATCAGACCAAAAAATATCAAATAGCTTATGAATGATTTCTTTTATTTGTATAAGCGTTATATAAGTGACATTAGAAGTATTATGTTTAAGAAATAGGATTTTATATATGGGGGGTTAAGAATTTTTTTTTTATAGGGATGTTAGTTTAATGATTGGTTATGCAATTTAGATTATTGTTAAAGATCAATAGAAATACCTTGTGTTCTGCTCTGGGAAGTCGGGGAGGGGGAGGGGGGGTTGGGGGGGTTGTGGGGGGTTGTGGGGAAAATATGTTTGTTTTTAAAACTTTTTCAATAAAAACCCCAGGTCCAGATGGACTACCAGGGGAAATTTATGTAAAATTTGATGGAATAGTACAATTAGAATTACTAGAAATTTTCAATGAGGTTTTGGTTGGCACAAGAATTCCGGATACATGGAGGGAAGCGTATCTCACTCTGATACTGAAAGAAGGTGCAGATCCGAAACAGATTGCAAATTATAGACCCATCTCCTTACTAAATTCAGATTATAAACTGTTCATGAGTATAATAGCCGAGAGGGTGAAAAAAATCTTAAATCGTTGGATCCACCAAGACCAAAATGGATTTCTCCCAGGGAGACAAATGAGAAATAATTTGAGAACGGTTTTAAATGTCATAGAGTATTACGAGCAACATCCTGAAAAGCAGCTGGTGCTAGTATTCGTGGACGCCCAAAAGGCGTTCGATAACCTGAATTGGAGCTTTATGGTCAATCAAATTAATTTAATGGGATTTGGAGCAAATTTTAGAAAAATGATTGAGAATATCTACCATAAACAGAGGGCGAATATATTGATGAATGGGGACAAGACCTGAATATTCCAGATCCAAAAGGGAGTAAGGCAGGGATGCCCTCTATCACCTCTACTTTTCATTCTGGCGTTAGAAGTGCTGCTTAGGAAGATTAGATCGAATAAAGAAATTAAAGGGCTAGAGATTAGGAAAGAAATTTTTAAAACGCAAGCCTTTGCTGATGATGTGGCTCTAATATTGGAAGATCCTTTAGAATCTGGCCCTAAATTATTACAGGAAACACAGAAGTACGGAGAAGTTGCTGGCTTTAAACTTAACAAAACAAAAACCAAAATAATAGCGAAAAACGTAACAGAAGCATATAAGAAAGAGTTGGAAGATACTTTAGGCCTCCAGGTAGTGAAGAAAACAAAATATTTAGGAATATGGATTACATCGAGATATTCATCATTAAAAGAAGATAACTACACTCCACTACTACAAAAAATATATCAGGACTTAGACAGATGGAAAAAGTTAAAACTGTCTTTCACGGGTAAAATAGCAGCTATTAAGATGAATATTCTCCCAAAACTTATTTTTCTATTCCAAAGTATACCGGTGAGTCTGGATAAAAATTTTTTCTTAGACTTTAATAAAAGAGTTAGGAATTTTTTATGGGAGGGAAAGAAGGCGAGGATCTCATATAACATACTGCAGGGGAAAAGAAACATGGGCGGTTTTGGACTCCCTGATTGGGATGCTTACCAAAAGGCAGTGAAATTAGTCTGGATCAAGGAGTGGGTCACATTGCAAAACAGGAGAACTTTGACCCTAGAGGGTCATGATTTACAAGAAGGGTGGCACGCCCATTTGTGGGACCCAAGAAATAAGAAAAAATCTTATTTTCACAAACATAAAGTAAGAGAGACTCTTATAAAAACGTGGGAGGCAACCAGGCAGCGGTTCTACACCAAAGTACCAAATTGGCTCTCCATTATGGAGGCTTTGTCCTCCCCAAATAGAAGAGATTGTACAAAATTTGGCACATACAAGGATTTGTTAGATGAAAACGGGATCCTCAAATCGCTGGACATACTGAGAGACCAAGGATTTAACCTAGATTGGTGGAACTATTTGCAGATAAATTCGAGGTATCAGAAAGATAGAGATCAATTTGGCATAGAAGCAAAGTATGGAAATCTAGACAAAATTCTGTTGGGGGTGGAAAAGAAAATGCTAGCAAAAATATATAACCTTTTACTAGATAAAGATAGGGCTGAAGATATAGCTAGAAACCAATTAACAATTTGGGAAAAAAACATTGAATATAACTTAAATTTTAATGATTGGGAAGAGGCCTGGAATAGAAATTACAAAATGACCAAAGCCGCAACATATAGGGAAAACCATTATAAGATGCTCCATAGGTGGCACCTAGCGCCAGCTAGACTTGCGAAGATGTTTCCCAACGCTTCAGCAATTTGTTGGAAGTGTGGTAAGGAGATCGGTACTTTCTATCATATGTGGTAGACCTGCTCAATGACCAAAAGGTTCTGGTCTAGAATTCGAATCTGGTTACGAGAGATAATTGATGTGGAATTAAATTTATCCCCCGAAATTTTTCTTCTGGGAATAATCAGTAATGGATTGACTAAGGAAAAAATTCAACTTATTATACATATTACGACAGCGGCCAGATTAGTCTATGTGAAATTTTGGAAAGAAAAAACCATACCACCGGAGGAAATTTTAATAAATAAAATTTTAGAGTGCGCAGAAATGTCAAAACTAACGAACAAACTAAACAATGATGAGGAGTCTAAACACCAAGTAGTATGGGGAAAGTGGTATGAATGGTTAAATAATAGGATAAAATCATGATGTTAGGGTATGCTTATTATTGTGCTTATTACTTGCAACTTAAGTGTGTAGTATATCTGATATATATCTTGTAAATATGTACAAACACTGCACTGCTGATCTCAGTAGAGATCTGTTTTTCCTTTTTAATTACAAAACCAATAAAGTATATTTAAAAAAAAAAAGGAATAGTGTTCTTCATTATCTGGGCTATTTTTGTATTTTTCCTTTTTAGGACTGAATGGTTGCCTATGCTGTTTCCCCAGCTGAAGAAGACTACAACTGAGCAGTTTGAAAAAATAGAATTGCCTGAATTCCCTAAGAATGCAGCAAACATGTCTGTACAATTGGCTGAGGAAATTACCAAAACGCTTACTGTAATGAACTGTTTTGTGTGTGGAGGAACCAATATGGGAGAACAATGGCCTTGGGAAGCTCAGGAATTAAGTCACAGTATAGTAGTTGATATGTGGAAAAATAAAACTCTAAAATTTACAAAAGGAAAGGAAGGGATGTGCGGCCCTGACAACGAATTTGGTAGGAAAAGTGTGCTATGAGAGAAAGAAAAGAAAGAAGGGTATTAGAAGGGTAGCAGTAGGAAACATGATTTGCTTGACTGTATGGAACAACAGCAGTTGGTGGGGAGGAAGTGGAACCTCGAAAGAGGAAGTATTAAGTGAAATAACTGAAATGGCTTATTTAAAAGATCCCGAAAGTGACACCCTGGACTGGGTAGCTCCGGAAGGTATGTATTGGATATGTGGAAAGTATGCCTATGGATATCTACCCAAGGGGTGGTATGGATCTTGCATATTGGGAATAATTAAGCCAAGTTTTTTCCTTCTTCCTATTAAGCAAAAACAACTGCTGGGGCTGACTGTGTATGATAGTTTAGCAAACAATGTTAGAGCAAAAAGAGCTGTACAACCGAGTGATATCAAATTTGGACACTGGAAAGATGATGACTGGACCCTGGAAAGAATAATCAATTATTATGGACCTGCCACGTGGGCAGAGGATGGAACTCTCGGAGCTAGAGAGCCCATCTATATATTGAATAGGGTGATTCGATTACAAGCAGTGCTTGAGATAATCACTAATGATACTGTAAGCACTCTAAAACATTTAGCCAAGGAAAGTGTAAAGTCCCGGACATACATTATGCAAAATAGATTAGCTTTAGATTACTTTCTAGCTCAAGAAGGGTGTGTGTGTGGAAAATTCAATTTGAGTAACTGTTGCATTGAAATAGATGAGAGTGGTAAAGTAGTAAAGGAAATTACGGATCGAATGATAAAATTAGCACATGTTCCAGTCCAAACTTGGAAGGGACTGAACTTAGATGGTTTGGTGGATAGTTTTCAAAATGGAAAGAACTAGGAAAATTTGCCATATTAGGATTCCTAGCTATCATGCTCTTACCGTGTTTGATTCCTCTCATACAAATATTAATAAAAAGGACTATAAGTAGTATGACCCTAATAACAACATCAATAGAAGGAGGGAAAAAGGAAACCATGTTGGTAATGAAGGTGGGAAGACAGAGGTTAGAGATAGAGGAGTCGGAATGTAAAAACTTGCTCCCATATGGACCTAGAGAGAAAGTAGGAAATTATGAATTGCTGCGAGTATAAAAGAGTAAGTCAGGTAGAAAAGAAAAAGGGTAGATTGAAGGAAATGAATAATAAGTTACTCTTTTATAAAAGTGTTTAATGTAATAATAAGCTATGGTGTTCTTACTGTTGCAAACTAACCACAAATTGTACTCAGTGAAACAGTACGTGATGATTTGCTACAAATTTTCTTGGAAAACAGGAACATACACCCAAGGCAAGGCCACAATTCAGTTAGATAGGAACATCCGCCCAGGGCAAAGCTACTAGTAAACAAGATAAGATATCTGTTCCTCCGGGCTTCCGGTTTGCTCTTCGTAGCCACTAGACGGTCCTTCGGGACCGCCAGCCCCTTCGCCTGTAAAGAGCCGCCTGTACAGCGGATAGGCGGCTCGAAAAACTCCATTTCCAGGAGGAAATGTGAGACAGAGCAGGTGAGTGTAGGTAGAGTTCTCCGTAGCCCCCAGAGTCCTTTTTTTTACTCTTGGGGGCGAGCGGATGACGCTCCCTATAGCACTTGCCGTTTGCTCTGGGCGTTGGGAGACCTCTGCTTTTTGCAGAGCAAGGCTACGAAGACAAGCTTTTCAAGATAACTAACAGATTAATCAAAGAGGATGAGATCTGGAACTGGACCTGGACCCTAAATTGCAAGTATTAATACTTATTTTGCAAAGGATATTCAATAAAGTAAAAAAAGATCTTTTAAAATGGCGACTGCCGAAACTGGAGCAGGGAAGCTGAAAAGGGAAAGTCCTTCCGTTTCTTATTAAGCCACAAAGTAGTGGAATAAATGCTCCTGGCTACATTTGAAGAAAAAGCTACACTTTTGTGTTTTCTCCTTCCTGGAGATTTGATTTGATACTGATCCTGTTTGGAAAGAGGCTTGGGTTTCTTTTTTTTCTTTTCTAAAAAGTTTGCCTGTGTGGAAATATGGCGTTTAGGCTTATAAAGCTGGACAAACAAGCAGGGGGGGGGATTCCCCCATCCACAAATTATATGAACAAGTTCTTAACTTACAGTCTCAGAAAACTGATTTTAATATAATTGAATTACTTTTGGAGGAGATTGTAAGAAGGGATGAGATTATGAATCAGAACTTTGAGAAATTTAAGCAGGAAACTAAAGAATTGGTGCAATTAAAGTTTGATATTTTGCATCGAAAGATTATAAAAATGGCTAATGGTTTCTCAGAATTTATGATCAGGCTGGATACAAATACTAATCTATTAGAGTCCAAAGTGGAGGAAATTGAGGACAATTTGGAAAATAAAATAGAAAAAATTGAGAATGACTTGATAAATATTCAAGACAATAGTTTAGAAGAAAAACCTGAAATGGAAGCTGATTGTAATGTAGAAAACATACAGCAACGTATTGAAAGGGAAGTTTTATTGATGCAATATAATTTTACTGAATATGCGATCAGATTGCGAGGATTACAGGAAACTAACAGAGAGGATTTAAGGAAAATATCTTCTGAAGTTCTGGCTGGGATTTTAAAGGTTCAACCTGAGGAGGTATTTTGTAGGATCGATAGAGTTTATAGAATAAACTCCTGGATTGCAAAGCAAAGGCAATTGCCTAGAGACGTGGTGATTTATTTTACAGATAAAGATATAAGAAATAATATTGTGCAGAAATCTTTTAAGTCTACTTTGCAATTTTTTGGAAGAAAGATTTGGATTTATAAAGAGCTCCCGCCTAAGATATTATTGGAAAGAAAGAAATTTGGCTTCTTGGTGGCTGAGCTTAAAAAAAGAAATATCTTATTCAGATGGAATATTCCAGTTGGTATAATATTGAGATATCAAGGAGAAAGATATCAATTAAATACTGTTGAAAAAGCCGAAGAATTTTACCAAAAAATTTTAAAAATGAACTTGACATCTTTATGCACAACACAAGACAAGCAGAAGGAGTTAGAAATAAAGGAAAAACATCGAGTTACAGAGGCCTTTGCAGATGAATTGCCCTTGGATTCTTCAGATACCTCAGATGGATTATTTATAAATAAGAGAGAAGTGGCACCGGATTCTAACGTGATGACTCGCCAAGTTATAGATAACCATGGAAATCAACCAATTGATATACAACTTACAGAAAAGAAATATGAGTCACAAAAACAAAACCAACAAGATCAAGTTATAAAACAGAATGAAAATCGACCAGTTAATACACAAATGGCAGAAAGGAAATCAGGATGGAGATCAAACCCACAAAAAGAAAGGAAAAAGAGAAATAGGTCTCACAAAAATAAAAATTTCTAAACTAAGCAACAGTAAAGCCAGTTACTTTGAAAAAATACATGACTGAATACATGAAAAGATGGATGAGGCGAAGTAGTGGTTGATATCATCCTGAGGAGAGTGACAGACCTCTGCAATGCTGTAATTTTGGGATGTGAAAAGGGCCTTGAATTGTTGGATTGGAATTATCTATTTTTGGGTTTTTTTTCATTGATCAACGTATTATATTTATGCTGAGCTATAAGGCAAGAGAGTTATGCTGGGGCATGCAGAAGATCTGGATGTTACCCCATTATGAGAATGGGAATTAATAATCCTGAAGAAAGCCACTATTACAGATATGGATTACAATTATAAAGTCACTCGGGTGGTTGTTTTCTTTTATATATATATATATATGTGAAGATATTCATTATTGATGGGGGCAGGTGATAACTGAGGATTTTGAACACTCTGTTGCAACTGGGATGTTATGTTACCCTAATCCGGATGATGGAGTCAGCAATCCAGTGGAAAGACATCAAAGAAGATATTATATGGATTATAAGTTTAAAGTCATTGTTTTTGTTTATATAAGGGAATATTTTCTTAGTAGGATGGGCAGAAGAATAAAGATATTAAGAATTGTTGTGCATGGTAATCTTGTAGGAAAGTGGGTGGAGATAGGCTAGTGTATTGATTGTATAGATTAAGAAAAGGGATGCTTAAGAGACATATTTAGGGGAAGTGGAGGAAATGGATAGAGTAGAACAAATGTAAAACTAGAATTCATGGGGAAGGCTGCTTTGAAATGTTATATTAATATACACAAAAGATTAAATGTTAAAGTAGGATTTATTATATAGTTCTAAAGTGGAAGGTTGTTTTGAAATGTTATATTAATATACAAACATAAGTATGGGGAAGGGGGGAAAAAAAGGGCAGACTATCGATAAATTGGGAGTTATAATAATATTACTGTGTTAAATCAGAAGTTATCATATAGTGTTTTAATGGAATGTTATTTTGAAGTGTTTAGTAAGAGGGGGAAGTAATAGTATTAATAATATCACTAGAAGTAAGGGTCAGTATTTGGAGGGGGGAGTAAGGGGATGGTAAAATATTATATAATTTGTTATGTATTAGGTTTTTATTTTGAAGAAGTCACAGGGGGGATGGGGTGGTGAGGGGGGGTTAGGGAGGAGGGGGGGAAAAAGGGGGAAAAAAATTTGTATTTGAAAAACTTTTTCAATAAAAAAAAAAAGATATCTGTTCCTCTGGAGAAATTGTCATGATGACCCTTTAGAATATGGAATGACTTAAAGAAATGATTTAGTAGAATAAGGGGGTTAGGGGGAGGTTCTTATTGTGTAGAGGGTATAAAATGTATGGATTAACTATTGTGCTTTGCTCTCCTTGTACTCAATCCACTTGGGAAGAGACTTGGAGGCCGCCTTTGCAAACACTTTTTGAAATAAACCTTTGAATTGTGAACCAGACTTGTTTCTGCATTGTCGCTCTTGTTCCTCTCCTTGGTTTTATTTCCCTTTGATGTCTTGTCCTTGCTCCTTCTCTTTCCTGATTTTCTGTCTATCATCTCAATTCTTGATCTGGTTCATTTTCCTCCATCTGTTGCTCCTCTTGACTCTTTGTTTCTAACTCCTCTCTGCTGTCTGATTCCTCCCCTAAACATTGCTCATAGAATTCCTGGGCTTTATCTACAGTATCTACTCTTATTTTCTTATCCTGCCAGGATATTAACATGCCTTCGGGTATTAACCAGCGGAACATTATTCTATGTTTTATCAGTTGCGAGGAGAGAAATTGGTGACTCCTTCGTTGATCTCAAATTCTTTTCGGTAGTTGTTTGAGTATTATAATTTACTTTCCTTTATAGGTCAGTTGATCTTCTCTTGTTCTTTTGTAAATTTTGTCTCACACCAATTTTTTCATGAACCTTACGTGGATTTCCCGGGGTAATCTGTGTCGTTGCATGTAGTTGGTATGTACTCAATATGCTTCATCAATATTGTTTCATAGTTCATGCTTGTCCATTTGCAGCGACTCTGCTAGCAATTCCGTCATAAGCTTGTGGAGGTCCTCTTCTTTTTTCTCTGTTATATTTTGGAATCTTAAATAGAAGGAGGATCTCTCTAATTCTAGATGGATTATCGTCTCTTCTAGATCTCTGTTCACTGCTGTCAACCTCTCCTCCACTGCTTCCAATTTCTTTTCCGTTCGTTCTGTTCTTGCCTCTACTATTTTTATCTTTTGCTCGTTTTTGGCTATTGTTTCTTGAATCTTTCCCATTCTATTGTCTAATTTCTTTATATCTCCTTTTACTTCACACAGTTCACCTTTCATTTCTTCGTGATTATTGTTTATTGATTCCTGCATTTTCATCATAACTTCTTGAATCATATTCAATGTAGTTTGCATATTTTGTAAAGTTAATGCTGATCCCGGTTTTTCGCTACTTGACATGTCTGTTATTAACTTCTGCCCTGCTGGGGAGGCTGTCATTGGAATTGTCTTCTTTACAGTTTTCGTGACTGTGGATATGTTTGACATTTTTAACTTTTGGAAAAGGTTATTCCACAATACCATAGATATCTAATCTTCTACTCTAAAGGAACTTTCCTTAGTCACTACCCCAATCTATATCTCTTTTTATATCTGGTATTTGATCCTAGAACAATTATAATATTTTTATAATTACAATGAAAATACAGTCCAACTTATAATATCTATTTTCTATGCACAATTGCTATATAAATCACTGTTATATATTATTCTATTTATGCTTAATATTAATATACAATATCTTAACTTAACTTAGTTATTTTTTCTTTACTTAATCAATAGATTAATACTAATCAGCAGTTATTTCCAAATCTACGCTAATAAAAAAAAAGTATATTAAAGTCTATAATCAATATGTATAAAGTATATAGGTATATAAAAAACAAGAGGGGAAGAAGAAAGGAGAAATATATAAATATATTAAGTATATCTGTATTTATGTATATATATGATATTAAATTTTAAAATTCAAAGGTTCCATATAAGTCTCACAATAGTATATATCTCTAAATTGCATAGGAATGTTTAAACTGTCAAGAATATATAGATAATCAATATACACAGTTGGTTTAATGAGTCCAATCCAAGATTCTTCACCCAAGTTACCAAAGTCCTTTAATACTCAGTCTCTCTGCTTTCTATTTTCTCTGCTACGTCCCGTTCTCCAGGTTTAAAGATGGCAGCTGCCTCCGATTTGCTCAGTCACTGTCCCTTCTCCTCACTTTCTCTGTCTCTGTCTTCAAAGAGACCCTTTCTTTTCTTCTTTTTCCAGTCTGTTCACCACTTTCACAAACCCTCAGCACGTATTTCACAACCTCAGTCTCAGTCTCAGCAATCTTTTCGATCTCTCGACACGACAGTCTTTCGGATCGCCACTCTCTTTTACTCTCTGTCAATTCTATACTGTCTCTTTCTTCTTTCTTTTCCGCTCCTACCGCTAAGGCACCACTTTTCACACTTTGGAGACTCACTTTGTTACTCGTTTGCAGATCCCACTGACTTAGAGAAGTAGTTCGGTATTTCACTTTGTTTAAACTCTCTCCGCCAATATTTCTTGCTGTTTCTCACTTTTTTGCTTCCTCGCCATACAATCAGGCTGTCACACCTCCGGACCTAGCCATGACAGCTGGTCTCTTCTGCGCCAGATTTCGGGGTTTCCACCCTCCGTGGCAGGGGATCACCCTTCTCCCCGCCACCTCTGAGTTATCCCCTCTCTATCGCTGTCCTCTCCGAGGTCCAACTTTACCGTTACCAGCCTCCAGACGTGAAAAATCGAGCAAAAAAACCCAGAGTCTCGTTCTCCTGCACCGCACCACCGTGACGTCACCCAGGAAGTCCAGATGGATATTTCTTCCTACACTTGCCACTGTTGTTAAGTGAATCACTGATGTTGTTGGGTTAGTAACATGGTTGTTAAATGAATCTGACTTTCCCATTGACTTTGCTTATCAGAAGGCTGCAAAAGGTGATCATGTGACCTCAGGACACTGCAACTGTCATAAATTTGAATCAATTGCCAAGCGTCTGAATTTTGATCATGTGAACATGGGAATGTCGCAAGGATCATAAGTGTGAAAATGGTCATAATTAACTTTTTTCAGTGCTGTAGTAACTTCGAACAGTCAAAACTGTTGTAAGTCAAGTTGTAAGTCTGTTGTACTAACAAATACTATGTACTATGATTAAATTAAGACAGATTACCTGCTTGGGTAATCTATCTTAATTTTATTCAATTTTTTTCTCCCCAATCTCATGCCATGCAAATGTGTTAGTTCCAACATCAATCAGTTCCCAGGTCATTGAATAGACTGGGATGGAAGATGGAGAAGAATGCTGGCTGATTTGAGCTTTAAATTTTTGGAGGGAGGTTTGTGTCAGCTGGATCTCCAGCATGGGTTTTCCCTTTGATGCTTGCTTGCTATCGGCTGCCATAGTAACGGGGAGGGGGGCATGACAATGGGGTTTGGGAAGTGAGCTGGTGTGAAGTAGGCCCATGTGAAGAAAAAGGGAGGTTTGCTCTCACGAATTACTGTGCTGCTGAATGGAATTGTTTACATCCAGTCAAGACCAACTGTCCTGGAACTCCAGATGGACAAAAACACCTGAAGATGTGCCCCACATGACACTAAGTGGGATGGGGATTGGACATTCAGCCGGGGTGCCTGGGAGGAGGGAGTTGGGGAAACTTTCAATATGTAACTTTCACGCCTTTTGTCTCAGATCTTGCTTTTCTTTAGCTGCTATCATTTCAAACTCAGTAAAAGTACCTCTTCTCTACTTCAATGGAGTCGGGGGTTTTCTTTCTTGGGTTTTGAACAGAGGCAGGCCTGACATTCTGTCTTTTTTTAAAGCATTCCTTTTAAAATTTTGCTTACAGTGTTCTATACATCACTGTGCATGCTGCATAATTTAACTGCAATTTAAACGTAAACCCTAGTACTGAAATGTCTTATGCTTCAAAAGAAGCATTAAAATATTGATATAAAATATTTCTTTATTTTTCCAGTTTTGTGCAAAGGCCAGTCTTGCTGCCGTTAGAATATATAACATTAAGTATATTGTTTCCTTATTGTATTTATCTATTGTAATACCTAGTAAGAAAAGTTCTGGCTTTAATTCTATATTTTGCATTAGCATTTCCTCCAGCCATTGCTTTATCTGGTGCCAAAAGTCTCTGGTTTTTGGGTATTCCCACCAGATATGATAAAAGGTCCCTAGCACCGCTTCACATTTCTAACACATCGGTGAATAATTTTCGCTCATTTTGGCTAGTCTTGTAGGTGGGAGATGCCACCTATAGAACATCTTGTATAGATTTTCTTTATACGTAGTAGTCAGTGGTGAAATCTAAATTTTTTTGCCACCGGTTCTGTGGGCGTGGCTTGGTGGGTGTGGCCAACATGATGTCACTCATGTCTGTCTTTCTTTCTTTCTTTCTTTCTTTCTTTCTTTCTTTCTTTCTTTCTTTCTTTCTTTTTCTCATACACACTCATACTCACACACAAACACACACCCTGTCTGAGCAGCGGCTGCTGTGGGAGAAGGAAGAAAGTGCTCCAGGACGGCGGGCAGCCCGGCCTGGAAGCGGCACATCCCCCATCATGGACTGGATACAGGCAGTGGGACCCGAGGCGGAGGGGAAGGCCAGCAGGCGGCAGTCACCCAAAGGCCCCACAGAAGCCGAGTGCGCCAAGCCCAAAAGGCGAGTGAGCCTCGCCATGCTTCCCCGAGGTGGCTCTTTGGCCGAGTGCAGCCGGTTTCCCTTCCCCACTGCCAGCGTCAGCCTTACATCTGCCCGCCCTCCCGGGGCTGCCCATGCACACCCCAGCGAAGCAGCAGTCTCGGCTCAAGTGGCAGCGGAGGGAGAAGAAAGCAAGCGGCCCCTCTCAGCGCCGGCGCCACCGACCCTCTTAGCCCCAGCACAATGGTTGCGTCTCCCCCAAGGCAGCAGGAAGCAACTCTCTCCCACACAAAGGCTGGATTCCCGCCGCAAGCGACAAGAAAAACTAATCGGTCCTCAGGTGTGATGGGGAGGGGTTCTCTTCCTTCCTTGTGAGGGAGAGGGAGCGAGGGAAAAGACGCAAATGATCACTAGAAACACAAAAAGACTGCAAACAACGGATAGATAAATAAAGAGAGATGGAAAAAGAGCTAAAACTCATTTCAATCAATATAAACGGACTTAATTCACCAGCTAAAAGAAAACAGACATTTACAAAACTTCAAAAGTTAGAAATAGATATTATAACACTCCAAGAGGTACACATCAAAAGACAGCATCAAAAACTATTGGACAACCAAAGATTAGGAAGACTATATGCAGCTCTAGGAGACCAAAAAAAGAGAGGAGTCGTAATATATGTCAAGAAATACCTAAAAACAAAACAAATATATGCAGACACAGAAGGACGTTTCTTAATAATAGAAATACAAACAGGATCCAAAATAATATTATTAATATCCATATATGCACCCAACGGAAACCAAAATGATTTTTTTAAAAAGCTACACAATAAAATTAAAGACCTGGAATACGAAACTATCTGTATGGTAGGAGATTTCAACGCAATCATGGACATAGAAAAAGACTATCGGAGTAATAAACAAAGTAAAACCAGAAAGAAAACTCTACCGGAACCTTTCAAAGATATGATCAACGAACTACACCTACATGATGTATGGAGAGAGGCAAACATGCAAACGAAACAGTATACATATTATTCGAACCCACACCAGTCATGGTCTAGGATCGACATGGCCTGGATGACTGCAGACCTCAGAGAGGAGGTAAAAAATATCGAAATAGCAGCAAATACCTGGGCAGATCATAACCCCATTGAAATAATATGGAAAGGACATCGAAAGCAAAGGAGGTGGATGATGGATACCGGAATAATAAAAGATAAGGAATATATACAGATGATTGAGAAAGAGGTTAAAATGTTCCTACAAATAAACACTAAAGAACAGACATCGCTTCAAAACCTTTGGGACACAATTAAAGCATACATAAGAGGTCTTACAATTGCGTATATGGCAAGAAAAAATAAAGAAAAACGACAGTCAAGGAATAAGTTGTTAGAAGAACTTAGAATATATGAATTAGAATTGCAGAAGGAGCCCCAGGACAAAACAATAAAAGAAAAATTAAACCTTACTAAACATAAAATCAATCTGATTACCCAGACAGAAATCGCACAGAAAATCAAATTAGCAAAACAGAAACATTTTGAGCATGCAAACAAAACGGGGCGCTGGTTAGCGTATAAATTGAAAAAAGAAAAAGAAAGGAGAACAATATTTCAATTGCAGGACGAAACAGGACAAATATACCATAACAACCTAGACAAAAAACGTATAGTCAAAGATTTTTTTCAAAATCTTTACAAGGAAGAAGAGATTCGGGATGAAGACATTAAGGAATACTTATGTAAAACAAACATCACAAAATTAGAGGAGTCCCACAGAGAAGCATTAAATAGACCAATTACGATGTCTGAGCTGGTGGAAGCAAGGAAAAAGCAAAAAAACAACAAGGTCCCAGGCCCGGATGGAATACCAACGGAGTTTTATAAAAACTGTCAAAACGCAATCGATGAACTGTTACTCCAAGTCCTCAATGATGCACTGTTAGAAGCAGAAATTCCCAAATCCTGGACTGAAACCATTATTACACTTATCCCTAAAGAAGACACAGACCCTACACAAGTTAAAAATTATAGGCCGATCTCATTGCTCAATGTAGATTATAAACTCTTCATGTTGGTCATAATGCAAAGACTGAAAACAATTATTCACAAATACATACATACAGATCAGAACGGTTTTGTTCCAAGAAGACAGATCAAAAACAATATAAGAACAATTATCAACGTCTTGGAATATTACGAGAAAAGAATCGACAAACAAGTAGCCTTAATCTTCTTAGACGCACAAAAGGCCTTTGATAATCTAAATTGGAACTTCCTCATATTGCAACTAGAAACCATGGACTTTGGTGCTAAATTTTTACATATGATTAGAAGAGTATATTCCCTCCAAACGGCCAAAATTATGATTAATGGAGATATGACTGAAAATCTGGATATACAAAAGGGTGTGAGACAGGGTTGCCCTTTATCCCCACTATTGTTCATAATTTCATTGGAAATATTACTAAATGAAGTCAGGAAAGATGCCGAAATAAAAGGTTTGAGAACACGGAAAGAAGAGTACAAATTGCAAGCCTTTGCTGACGACGTGGTATTCATAATGGAGCAACCGGAAATAACAGGAACCAAACTTCTAGCGAAGATAGAGGAATATGGAAGAGTCGCAGGGCTTAAAATTAACAAACAAAAAACCAAAATATTAACAAAGAATTTGACAAAAGTACAAGAGACAATACTAGAAGACAAATTAGGAATACAAATTGTAAAGAGAATAAAATATCTAGGAATCTGGTTTACTGCTAAAGCAATAACAATTAGAGAAGACAATTATAATAAATTAATGAAACAAATTAGAAAAGACCTGGAAATGTGGAACAAATTACAACTGTCATTCCTAGGGAAAATTGCATCCATAAAAATGAATATACTGCCTAGATTACTCTACCTCTTTCAAGTAACCCCAATCTGGCCAGGAAAGAACTTTTTTAAGGACCTTAATAAAATAATAACAAAATTTATTTGGAATGGGAAAAGGGCCAGAATCAAAATAAAATGTATGCAAGACATTCGGGAAAAAGGAGGTTTAGGCCTACCGGACTGGGAGTTATACTATAAAGCAGTGTCGCTGAACTGGATAAGGGACTGGATAGACCTTAAGAATAAAAGAATGCTATCACTAGAGGGCTTTGAATTACAACGCGGATGGCACGCCTTTCTGTGGGAGGGAAAGGACAAGCATCACAGATACTTTCAGCAACACATTATCAGAGAATCATTGTACAAATCATGGCAAGAGATTAGGAAACATTATACTAAGATCCCACGATGGCTATCGACAATGGAAGCACTAATATATCCCAACGCCATGGATATAGAGAAAATGAGGACTTACAAAGAATTATTGAACAGTGAAGGAGAATTACAAACAAGACAAGAATTACAAAATCAGGGTATAGACATTGATTGGTGGCCATACATGCAAATAGAATCAAGATATAAAATTGATCGGGCACAATTCGGATTCCAAAATGAACCAAATGAATTGGATAAAATATTACAAAGTACAGATGAGAAAATGATTACTAAAATTTATAAGTACCTATTAAAATACAAATTAGAAGAGGAGGTTGTTAAAGAGAATATGATAATATGGGCCAAAAATATAGGATATACTATTGAATTGGATAAGTGGGAGAATCTGTGGAAGATAAATTACAAGATGACATTGTCTATACCCTACAAGGAAAACCTTTACAAAATGTTCTACCGATGGCACCTCCCCCCGGCGCGCCTAGCCAAGATGTTCCCAAATACATCTCCGATTTGTTGGAAATGTAAATCACAGAAAGGGACATATTATCATCTCTGGTGGCTATGCCGAAGGGCAAAACAATACTGGCAACAAATTAAAACAATGATTGAAGAAATCACGAAACAAAAACTGGAAATGAGGCTGGAAACCTTTTTATTGGGAATAATCACAACACAATATACCAAAGAAATAAAATATTTGATCATCCATATCCTCACAGCAGCACGTATACTCTTTGCCCAACATTGGAAATCTGAACAGTTACCCACAGAAGACAAAATAATAGCTAAAATCACAGAATGCGCAGAATTGGATAAGCTCACAAAAGAAATACAAGAGAAAGATGATACTGATTACTATTTAGTATGGCAAAGATGGTACAGCTGGCTGGAGGCAAAAATAGGAATATAAAGACGATTTTCAAGTATTCAATAGAAATGCATAGAAGTAAATAAGGAGTCAATTATATATGTACATATACAACTAAGTAAATAGGCGACTGTAAATATTGATACAGATAGAAATATGGAAAATAACCCACCATTGTAATATCTTCTAAGAGTCAGTCATTGGACTGAATTGATGTGTGTTTGTTTTGTATGTTACTTCAATGTATTTATGTTGGTTTTGTTGTTTTCTTTTTATTATTAATAAAAATTAAAAAAAAAAAACAAACCCATGTTAGAGCTGAGGAAGAGGAAGAGGGGGGCTTGCTGCACAAAAGCCCCAAAGGCCATGCAAAGTTGCAAACCTTGGGTGAGCTTGCAAAACAAACTCAATGAACCCCGCAAGGAGGAGGAGAAAGTCGCGGTCGCCTTGCCTTCCCTCTTGCTGCTCTGAGCCCTGCCCAGCCTCAAAGCTGGCGGAGGAGAAGAGGAGGAGGAGGGCTGCTTGGTGTGATGCCTGCATTCTCCCCCCCCCTTGCATGGGCAGCATCTCGGCCTTGTAGCTGCCGTGGTCTGCCCCGCGCAAGCCACGGGCGTTGCATTGGGGCACTGGAGGTGAGCGGAGCTGCGGAGCAGTTTTGCAGAGGAGGTAGAATAGCGCAGCGGTGGCTGTCCACACCCTTTTTCTTGCCAGACAGACAGGAGAAAGGGGGGCAGAGGAGGGAGGGAGTGGGCGGCTGGGTCTTCCTGGCCTTTGCTGGGTGCTCCCCCCCCACTCCTCCCAATTGCTTCCGAAAGATGCGAGAGGCGTTTTGGGCTAAGGTAGCAGCCGCTGTGTCTCCCCAAGGTCGTGGGTGTTAGGGTTAGCTGGACACTGATCTCGGAAGGCAAGCAGGCATGGGGGATCACTGGGAATGCAGCGTGGAAGGCAGGCAAGCATGGCAGGGCTGCGGGGAAGTAAGTAAGCTGCTAGCTCCTTCCCCGCAGAACTGTCATGCTTGCCGGCCTTCCACATGGCCTTCCGCTTGCCTGCCTTCGCAAGCTGGTCACTGGGACACCGGGAAGGTAGCGTGGAAGGCAGGCAAGCATGGCAGGGCTGCGGGGAAGGGAGTAAGTTGTTGTTCTGTCCCCGTCTCACACACGCACACAAACAGACAGCCGGGGGTTAAATAAACTGGCAGACAACCAATTCTTCCGATAAGAAGCTTGGCAGCAACCCAGTAGCTGCTTGCCAAGAACTTTACTCATAAACAAAATACACACAGTCAAGAATTGTCCAGTTCGTAAAATAAATCCAAGGCCGATAATGTTGTTTCCGAAGATGCAATGTGACTCGATAGTAGTTAGTTTTGTCCGTCACAGAGTCTGAATGGCCACCTCACCCCCTTTTATACCCTGTGGGGTGTGGTCCAGTGACTCAGTTTAATCTCTGGCACACCTTTTCTTCTGTTGCGTGCGCTTATCTCTGCGACGCTGCCGAGGATCCAGCCAAGACTCCAAGAGCCTTGGTACTACAGTGGTTTAAAGCACCCTGTTATTAACACAGCTGCCTGCAATTTACTGCTGGTTCGAATCTCTCCAAGGCTCAAGGTTGACTCAGCCTTCCATCCTTTCTAAGGTAGGTTAAATGAGGACCCAGTTTGTGGGGGCAATAAGCTGACTTTGTATAAATATACAAAAGTATGAAGGCTATTGCTTAACGCACTGTAAGCCGCCCTGAGTCTCCGGAGAAGGGCGGCATATAAATCAAATTTAAAAAAAAAAAAAAAAAGACTCATTTCCCTCATCACTGTCCACCTGTGGCTGCGTGGATGGCCCTATCTCTTGCCCTTCGGCGGACACCGAAGGCATTGCCAGAGAGGAGGGTCCTGGAGAGGGAGGCCTTGCCAACTCCTCTCCTTCACTCTCAGAGTCCTCTCCTGCCGATGACACAGGCTCAGGTAACGGAGCCACAACAGCTGCTAGCTCCTTCCCTGCAGCCCTGCCATGCTTGCCTGCCTTCCATGTGGCCTTCCACTTGCCTGCCTTCGCAAGCTGGCCACCGGAATGTGTGGAAGGCAGGGAAGCATGGCAGGACTGCGGGCCGCGGACTGGCTCGGGGGCGTGGCCAGCCAGCGATTGCTACTGGTTCAGTGAACCAGCCCCAATCTCCACTACCGGTTCTCTCGAACCGGTCCAAACCGGTAGCATTTCACCCCTGGTAGTAGCTAAAGTAAGTTTTCTGTTCCTTTCCCATAGATCCTGCCAATTATTTAAGTCAATGCTATAGCCAAAATTATTGCTCCATTTTAACATGGTTTCTTTCACTTGTTCTTCAAACATAGCCTGCTCCAGTAGACATTGATATATTTTTCTAATCATCTTTTCCTCTGAACCTAATAAAATTCGGTCAAATTCGGTTGATTCTGTGTTTATGCCCCGTTCTTTTTTGTCGTTCGTAAATTTTGATTAAACTTGGAGATATGCCCACCATTCAAATTCTATTCCTTCCTCAAACAAATTTTTCCTAGATTTCAATTCTCCTCTTTCATTTAATATATCCTTATATGTGATTACTCTTCCTAATTTAATAAAATTTGGATGTGTGAACATCTCCAAAGTCGATAGCCAATTCGGGATTTCCATACAGTTACGTTGCTTAGTTTTAACCCAGACATCTAGTAGTGCTCGTCTGATAAAGTGCTTCTGGAAGTACTGGTGAGTCTTATATTTCTCTTCCCAGAGGATAGCATGCCACCCTATCTGCATGTCATGGCCTTCCAGCATTAACAGCCTCCTATTTTTTAGAAGTATCCAATCTCTCACCCATATCAGTGTTGCTGCTTGATAGTATTTTTCCCAGTCTGGAAGGCCAAATCCCCCTCTTTCCTTAGCGTCCTGTAAAAGTTTTAATTCAATTCTCGGTTTTCTACTTTGCCAAATGAATTTCAATATAATTTTATTTAAATTTCTGAAAAATTCCTTTCCTAATCTGATTGGTATACATTGAAATAAAAAGAGTATTTTAGGTAATACATTCATCTTTATTGTTGCAATTCTCCCCATAAAGGAGAGTTGCAATTTTTTCCACCTATCTAGGTCCACTTTGATTTGGTCAAATAATTTGTCATAGTTATCCCCTTTAAGTGTAACACATCTTGCCGTCATCTGAATTCCTAGATATCTCACTTTTTTTGTTGTTTGAATATTTATTCTCCTGGCCAATTTATTTTCTTGTGTCTTGGTCATATTTTTGACTAACATTTTAATTTTCTCCTTGTTTATCCTCAGGCCTGCTACATCACCATATTCACCCAGTACCTCCATTAGCCTTGCACCAGACTGTAAAGGCTCTTCTATAATAAAAACCAAGTCGTCTGCAAATGCCTGTACTTTAAAAGTTTCTTTCTTAATTTTTAAACTCTTAATTTGTTCATCTTCCCGAATTATTCTAGCCAAAACTTCTAGGGATAATACAAATAATAGAGAAACCCCCTCAGAAGAAGTAGTAGTAGCTAAGATATTAACTTGTGCTGAAATGGACAGGTTGATGTTGGAACTCAAAGGTAAGAGCGAAACAGAATACTACGAAATCTGGAATAAATTATACTATTGGTTGGAGAGGAGGAAGATTGCTGGGATAAAGGATTACTGATGAGTTGAAAGTTTAGAAATCTATACGTTAGTTTCGTGAAATAGATAGGAATGAAATTGTTATGGATGTAAGTTCTATAGACGTAAGAATTTTCATGTTTGAATTGTGAAACAAGGTATATATTTGTAGGAATTGTATTAGTTGTAAGGTAAAATGTGATGGAAATGTCTAAACTGGAAATGTCAAACCATGTCCAATGTTTTAAATTGTATTATTAATAAAAAACTTTTTTTAAAAAAAATTGATATAAAATAAAATGCTTATTATAAATTAATAAAAATAAAAATTAAATTTTATTAATAAAATTAATAAATATTAATACATTTGTGGTTTTTTTGAGTCTTGCAACAGGTTCCCAAAAACTGATATGCACTTTTTCATCTTTCTCCAGACCATGAAAAATCATTGCAAACAGCCTAGCCCGGATGTCGGCAACCCACGGCCCCAGAGCCACATGCAGCTCTTTGACCCCTCTCCTGCAGCTCCCTGCAGACCTGGTCGTGAGACTTGCTCTCCACCCCGAGAAGGTGCAAGCCTCTCTGCAGAGCCACGCAGCTGAAGCACCCCTAGCATTTTCTCCGGACTGCCCACGACCGGCTGCTTTTTGCAATTCTGCATCCTTTGTGGGCAGCTCAGAGCCAGCTGCAGTCCCCTTTGTGTCGGCTCAGGAAGGAGGGGAATGGGGAAGAGCAGCAGCCACCGTCACCGGATGCAGGGAGGGAAGAGCTCCGGCTCTCCTGTGCTGCGCAGCACAGCCAGCTACTCACCTCACTGCGCAGTGGCGGCAGCGGGAAGAGGAGTTGCCATCCCCACCGCCGTGGTCCCAGCCCAGGAGGGTATTCTGCTTGTGCATGCGCAAGAAACAAGAGAGAGAGGATGGGGAGAGAGGGAGAGAGAAATGAGAGAGCTGGAGGGAGAGAATGAGAGAGGGAAAAGAGAGGGAAACAAATGAGGGAGAGAAGGGGGAAAGAAAGGAAGAGAAAGAAATGAATGAAAGAAAAGAAAAAGAAAGAAAGAAAGAAAGAAAGAAAGAAAGAAAGAAAGAAAGCTCTCAGACCTATGAAGAAAGCAATGGCAAGCTAGATCTCTTGCCAAGAAAACTGTAGCTTGCCAGAAGGCACAAATTGGAAGCAAATCTGATTTTTTTAAAAGGAAATAACAGAGATGGCAAAAAATGCATCTGAAAATAAGATTATTTATAATTTTGGATAATGTATTATATTGTCAAACTCAAAAAAAAATCAATATATATATGCTATTGCTGTTAGTACAATCTTGTCAGGTTCTATCAACTTAGAGTTCACTTTGAAAAGATTACAGAAAAGCAATTTTCCACAATTAATAACTATATTTTGGATTTGCTATCGTATTCAATGAGAAAGAAAGAAAAAGAAAGAGGGGAGGGGAAGGGAAGGGAAGGGAAGGGAAGGGAAGGGAAGGGAAGGGAAGGGAAGGAAAGGAAAGGAAAGGAAGAAAGAAAGGAGGGAGAGGAAAAAGAGAGAAAAGCAGAAAAGGGAGGGAGAGAGAGAGGGAGAGGGAGAGAGAGAGACACCCATTTCCCACAGAAAACACCGAGAGCCATGAAACCTGGGTAGGCGTGGCTGGGGGTGTCATGTGACTGGGTGGGAGTGACGTTGAGTTGGCCACGCCCACCCAGGTTTTGTGGTTCCCAGTGTTTTATTCCCCATTGAGAAGACCACCTTCACGGGAAGAACACAGGAAGCGTCGCGGTAAGACAGTCAGGGAATTAGCGGGCTCTGATGAGCTCCACGAAAACCCGGACTGACAAAACTGCTGTCGAGCAGTCTTTGGACCAGAACCATCCTGTAGGGACGGGGAAGAAGGAGAGGCACCTCAGAGACCGAGAGGAACAGGCAAGTTCCTAGAAGGTCAGAGGATTTTCTCTCTGAATCGGCAGCGGGGGCAGCAGCCATTGCGGCTGTCATGAAGCTGGGGCAACCGGGCCAAGCAACGAGCAGGAGCGGTGAAAGGAACAGAGTTTTGAAGCTGGATGAGTGACAGCCAACCCAGATGAAGTAACAGCACTAAAAAGCTTTCAAATTTGGAAAACCCCCAGCGAGAAATTGGCAGCTAAAGGGCACAGGGGGAAGAAATAGGAGGTCAGAAGCAGAATTTAAAGGGATAAAAACCCGAAAAAAAAGATTGGCTTTTGGAAGGAAATTATTTGGAGAACATCAAAGATTAGAAGAAATAACCCTAAATATGGAAAAAGGATTGGAAAATATAAGCAGATCCTTTTTTCCTCTTTCTTGAAGATTAAGATAAACAAAAGAGAACTGAAATAAGCCCCTGTAACAGAAGTGTTTTTATAAATTGAACAAATATAAAGAAACAAAGAGAGAAAAGAAAGTATTGCTTAATTGGGACTGGACTAGACTGAGTGGATATTTTTAAAGTGAAAGATAAGAAAAGAAACTAGTAAAATTGATAATTGAAACAAAATGGATACCATGTTAAATTGCCTATAAGAATTGTGGATTGTAGACTTGACTTCCGGTGGCTCCGCGGACGACGAGGACGGTCTCCATAGACCGCCAGCCACCCGATCTGTAAAAACCGCCCTGACAGCGCTAAACAGCTGTCCGGCGGTTTGAAAAAACTCTCCTTTGGGCAAAGAAGGAGAGGAGAGTCGGAGGGGGTGGGTAGAGCTCCCCGAAAGTCACTGGATTAATTCCAGGGACTCGGAGGGTGAGAGCTCCCCAGTTCACCCCTCCCATTGCTCCGGATCGCTGGTGCCTCTGTTAATCAGAGCAAGACATCTGCGTCCAATTCTGCTGGCAAACAGTGAGTTTTAATGATTTCTAACAAGGCAGACAGAGCGGAAGCAAGAGTGCAAGCTTTCTAAAAGAAACAGAACTTAACTCCGTGAATACATTGTTGCAAACGGAGCTCTCTTGAGCTGGAGGCTGGAGAGGAAGCCTTTGTTATGGGCGGAAGGGAAAGTGAAAGTTAAAGGGAAACTGCTTGTTAAGAGCCCTCTGTCTGAAGAGTAAACTGCTGGGGATTGAGTATAGCTTGAAGAGAGGATTGTTTATTTTGGAAAAACTTTGAAATATACTTTGTAAGACTGTTTATAAGATTCTGTGGCTGTAAAAGGAAAAAACTCTTTTTAAAATAAAATGGCTGCTAAACAACTAAAGCCACCAACTTCTAAAGGGGGAGGAGGTTCCCCTGTAGTGACTCAAAAACAACAACTTCCGGCTGATACACAGTCACAAGACCTTAAAGAATTTATAATGGGTGCCCTGAACAATCAGACAGAAATGATGAAAGAATTTTCAGAGGAGCTAAAGAAACTTACAAGTGTGGTGGAGGAAAAACATGATGAAATAAGAGATGACATTGTTTATGCAGTTTCAGGACTGGCTACTCATATGTTAAAGATTGAGGAGAGAGTACGGGAAATTGATGATGCTAACTTGGAGCTTGCAACTAAAGTAGGAGAGGTTATGATACAAACAGAGAAAGTGGATGACGAAATGGTTATGTTACAATACAGATCAATGGAATTTGCCCTGAGGCTGAGAGGTTTGAAAGAAAAGAGTGGTGAAAATTTAAAAGATGTTTGCTCCAATGCTTTAGCAGAGCTGATCTCAGAAAGGCCAGAAGATGTGGCAATTCAAATGGACAAAATTTACAGGGTCAATTCCTGGCTGGCAAAACAAAAGCAGCTACCAAGAGATGTGGTGATTTATTTTACAACAAGGAGAGTTAGAAATGACATTTTGCAAGCTTCTTACAGAAACAAGACTAAAGTGGAGGGACAAGAGCTGGTGGTCCTGAAAGAGCTTCCTCCTAAAATGTTAAGAGACAGAAAGCAGTTTGGTTTTTTGGTGAATGAACTAAGAAACCAGCAGCTCCAGTACAGATGGGATGTCCCATTTGGGATAATAGTGACATACGCTGGGCAAAGACATCGTTTAAACACAGTTGGAAAGGCAAAAGATTTTTATGCCAATGTTTTAAAGGCTGGAAGGCCACCCTCACCAGGGGGTGCTAGAAAGCAATTGGAAATTACACAACAAGAGAAAGATGGAGGGCAACCACAAACTTATGCTCAAGCACTAGCTGGAGGAACCAATCTGGAAGAAGATCCACTATTGAGTGGGGATCCACCACCAACCCTTGAGTCATTAACGATGATACAGCTGCCAAAAGATCAATGATTGACAAGAGCTACTTACAAACAACATCTGGCACAACAGCCTCAAGATTCAACCCAACAAGCCCAAAAAACACAAGCAGTGGGAGGAGCTAGGCTGAAGTCTAAAATGGCGGAGGAGGTTCAGCTGATGCTCTCAAAGCTTGGAGCGCCCAGAGATGGCAAATAAATTTTTATCTTGGAATGTTAACGGTTTAAATTCTCCACAAAAAAGAGAGAAAATATTTCACTATTTGAAGCAATTTCAGAACGATGTCATTTGTTTGCAAGAAACGCATATTAAATCCTCAGATTAAAAGTACTTGATAAATTCGAAATTAGGTACACATTTTGTGGCATCAGCACCAGAAAAGAAAAATGGCCTAGTTATATACGTTAAAAGAGGCTTACTGGCCAATTTAATTGAGGCTGACACTCAAGGTAGATATATTGCAATCGAATTAACAACACAGAATGGGAAGCTGCTTGTAATTGGAGTATACGCACCTAATCAACAACAAGATAAATTTTACAAACTTTTACATACCAAAATATTACAATGGGATTATAGATCTTTACTTCTAATGGGTGATTGGAATGGGGTATTAAATACCCAGAAAGATAAAAAAAGTCTTTCCAAGATTTCCATGCGTGCTAAGTTGCCTAAATCTTTTTTTGATATCTTGGAGGATATGGAGCTCAGAGACATTTGGAGAGAAAGGAACGTATTGGAGAGTGATTTTACTTTTTTTTCAGATAGGCATCAATCTTTTTCTAGGATTGATTTTATATTATCTACAAATGATCTTTTTTCTAGGGTGAAGAGTACGAAGATATGTCCAAGAACTTTAACTGATCACAGCCCGGTTTGGGTGGAACTAGAGCAGGAAAGAGGGGAAAGGAGGTCTTGGAGGTTAAATGAGAATTTATTTAGATATGAAGATAACTTGTGTGAGCTTAAAAAACAAATGAAAGAATTTTTTATTAACAATATGAATAAAGGAACTTCGATGGAGATGGTATGGGATGCGTGTAAGGCATATATGAGAGAAACATTAATTTTTTTGAATAATAAATATAGATTAAAACAACAAAACAGACGGAAAGAGATAGAGGAGGAAATTAAAAAGAAAGAACAATTGCTTATAATTAACCCGGGAGATAAAAAGGCAAAAGATATGATTAATATTTTAAGAGAGCAATTTGATATGTTAATGGCTGGGCAAGTAGCAACCAGACATAATACATTTTGTAATGCTAATAAACCTGGGAGATGGTTGGCTTACACGATGAGGAAAAAACAGAAATCACGTGTTATAGACAAGATAGAATTTAGAGGTAAAGAGATTTATCAACAGAATTTAATAAAAAAGGCTTTTTTGGAGTTTTATACAAAGTTATATGCTAAAGATGCAATTCAAGATGTTGATATTGATAGATATTTAAAGATGGAGATTCCTGAATTAACGCTGGAACAGAGAGAGAGATTGAATCAGCCAATAACTTCCGAGGAAATTGTTGGGGCAATTAAACAATTAAAAATAGGTAAGGCTCTGGGAACAGATGGACTAACAGCTGTTTATTATAAACATTTACAATCTGAAATGTTAGAACCACTCAAAATTTTATTTAATAAAATACAAGTAGGAGGAGGAGTACCACCTTCTTGGAAAACAGCCTTTGTCTCACTAATTCCAAAGGAGGACCAAAATTCCATTAAACCTGAGAATTTCAGGCCAATTTCACTTCTGAATACTGATTATAAGATTTTTGCTAAAATATTAGCTAATAGATTAATGCCAGTTATGCAACAAATAATTCACAATGATCAATCAGGGTTTATAAAAGGGAGACAAATGAGATATAATGTTAGACAAATTGTAAACTTACTGGAATATTTGGAAAAAAATAATCAAGTCCCTGCAGCGTTTATATTTTTGGATGCAGAGAAGGCATTTGATCGTTTGAACTGGCAATTTTTGTTCAAAATAATAAAGAAAATGCACTTTGGGGAATATTTTACACAATCAATTAGAGCGATATACCAGCAGCAAACAGCACAAATTATAGTTAATGGAGGTTTAACAGAGGCTTTTAAAATTGAGAAAGGAACAAGGCAGGGGTGTCCTCTGTCCCCACTATTATTTATTTTGACTTTGGAGGTACTATTGAACAAGATACGTGATTCAGAAAAATTGAAGGGTATTGTAATTAGACAACAAGATTATAGATTAAAAGCATTTGCAGATGACTTGGTTATTACTTTATCCCAACCTATAGAGTCGGCTCCATATATATTGGATATAATTGATCAATACGGGAAAGTATCAGGATTTAAAGTTAATTCACATAAGACAAAGATGATAGTTAAAAATATGACTATACTTGAAAGAGATAAACTAGCAAGATTAACAGATTTTGAAATAGTTAAAAAGGTTAAATATCTAGGGGTATACATAGCAGCTTCAAATACAAAATTATACAAAAACAATTATGAGGTACTTTGGCAGAAGGTACAGAAGGATATGGAAAATTGGAAAAAATTACAGTTGTCTTTATTGGGAAGAATTGCAGCAATTAAAATGAATGTTTTACCTAGATTTTTATTTTTGTTCCAAATGATACCTGTGCTTAAGAAAGATGAAAATCTGAGAGAATGGCAGAAAGGTGTTAATACGTTTATTTGGGCTGGGAAAAAACCCAGAATAAAAATGAAAATTATACAAGATACACGTGAAAGAGGGGGTCTTAAAATGCCTAATTTAAGATTATATTATGAAGCAGCGGTTTTATCACAAATTAGTGATTGGTTTAATTTAACTGAGGGGAGAATTTTGAATTTAGAAGGTTATGATTTGTTATATGGATGGCATGCCTATTTGTTATATGACAAAAAAGTGGATAAAGTATTTAAGGTTCATATATTAAGAAATGCTTTGTTAAGGGTTTGGAAAAAATATCAATATAAGTTAAATTATAAGATACCTTTATGGGCAAATCCTAGACATGCAATAGAAAATATAAGTATAGAACAAAAACAGGAGGTGATTACCTATAAAGAGCTTCTTATTATGGAAAGGGGGGTAATGTATTTGAAATCTTTAGATATACTGAGAGAAGAAGGTATAATTTATACATGGTTTCAGTACGGTCAACTTCAAGCTAGATGGAAGGAAGATCAAAAAACTGGCTTTGTGCAAAATGAGGAGAATTTGGTAAAACAAATTAGAGATCAAAAACAAATGCATATTAAAAGGTTGTATAATGTTTTATTGGAAATAGATTCTGAGACGGAATTGGTTAAAGACTGTATGATTAAATGGGCACAACATTTTCAAGAGCCAGTAATGATGGAGACTTGGGAAAAGATTTGGATTAGAAATGTGAAATTTACACAAGCACAAAATCTAAGAGAAAATTTTTATAAAATGTTTTATAGATGACATTTAGATCCTAAAAAATTATCATGTATGTATTCTAATGTGCAAGCTAAATGTTGGAGATGTGACTGTGATGATGCAACTTATTATCATATATGGTGGACTTGTAGAAAAATCAAAGCATTTTGGATAAAGATTTGGTGGGTGATGCAGAATATTCTTAAAAAGAGACTGAAATTTACTCCACAGTTGTTCTTACTGGGTATAACTACGGACTGTACAGTTGCAGAGACTAAATTGATTTTGAACTTGATAACAGCAGCAAGATTGTTGGTAGCACAACACTGGAAGAAGGACTTTTTGCCTACTATTGATGACTGGATATTGAAAGTAACTAATTTAGCTGAAATGGCTAAAATTTCAGCATATCTGAAGGATCACACACAAGAAAGGTACATACAGGACTGGAGAAGATGGATTGATTATATACAAAATAAGTATCAGACCAAAAAATATCAAATAGCTTATGAATGATTTCTTTTATTTGTATAAGCGTTATATAAGTGATATTAGAAGTATTATGTTTAAGAAATAGGATTTTATATATGGGGGGTTAAGAAATTTTTTTTAGGGGTGTTAGTTTAATGATTGGTTATGCAACTTAGTTTATTGTTAAAGGTCAATAGAAATACCTTGTGTTCTGCTCTGGGAAGTCGGGGAGGGGGAGGGGGGTTGGGAGGGGGGGTTGTGGGGAAATTGTGCTTGTTTTAAAACTTTTTCAATAAAAAAAAAAAAAGAATTGTGGATTGTAGACTTCCGGTATGATGTCACATCAATAAGGAACGGGGTAAGGAACTCTCCTAGATACCCGTTCCCTTTTTAGCGTCTGGCGGCTTAATTTGGCCATTGCCGCTCATGTTTAGATCAGCAAAAGAAGAGGGGATCGCAGGGCATCCGTGGGGTGGTGTAGATCCCTAAGGAAACCCTGAAATTCCCTCGAGGTGCTGACGCTGAAAGAAGGCATCCAACATGGAGCCCCTAAGTTGTGGGTCTACCACTATCTGAAGTCTACTATCATCATACTAAAACTAATAAGGGGCTGGTGGCTGATATTGAAGATCGGACATTACTGTATTACTTCTATCTATATTGGAATGGACATTTGACTTTCTAAGCCAGTGATCAGGGAAGTGGCAGGAAGGAGGAGGCTGGAGACAAATGCAATAAATCAGCCGAGGATCGCCAAGGACTGCAGGCTCGGACGAGATTGCTGCTGGAGTGAGACAGTCTGAAGGCGAGCGTGGAGTTGTTGTTGGATTTATTGGATTTTTTACCTGTTACTCATCTATTTGAATCGTGAGCGGTGGAAGAGGAGTGTGGTGACTCAGCTATATGATTCAAGCCTCCATTGGAGCAATCGGGAGGGAAAAGGAAAGCGGAAGTTTAGAGACTGAGCATTTCTAGTGGAGTTGTAATATATAAAAGACTTGGACACCATCTTGTGGCTGATACCGGAATTGCATTGTGACCTCTTTTTCTTTTTTTTTGAGACCCTTCCCCTTCCAACCAATTCTTTCTTTTCCCTAGCACTAAAGATCGAAGCTGAATAAATTCCAGGATTATTAGCTATAAATTATTTAAATTGGTTTTTTGATAAACTGCCTAATTAATATTAAATCAAAGCTTCTAGATCCATTAAGTGTTCTATCTGTTTATCCTGTTGAACCCTTATAATTGAGATATCTATGAATTTGTATTTGTGAATGTTTATTAATTGATTGACAAATAGAACTAAAATAGCCAGTTCAGAGTACTGCAAATAAGTAAAGTTAAGCAATATACAGGATAAAGAGAATAAGACTAGGGCAAAGATATACACTGTATGCTAGAGTGGATTAACCTCTTCTGTCCAACAAAGATGGCTACAACTACAATTACTACCAAGAAGAAGACATTTACAGTACCATCAATCTCATCCCCAGTTACGACCTCTCCAATGGCACACAAACCAGCGGAAGATATGACATCAATGGCATTAACAGGCAAAACCTCAAGCACAACTGGAATACCCTCAAACCTTCATGATATTCTCAAAACACTACAAGATACAATGATGACAATGGTAAAAAACCAAGAAACAACGTCTCAAGGAATAGAGGAATTGAAATCAGATGTAACAGTGGTGAGGGATGAATTACGGCAAATGAATGTTAAAATGGAAGAGATGAATGTGACAATGGTCTCACATGGGCAGAGGATTGTGGAAATGGAGGCTAAAGTGGGGAAAGTGGAGGAGAAGGTGATGCGACTGGAAACAAGACAATCTAGGGAAAATAGGAAGTTGGAGGACGAATTAATATTTATGGAGATGGATAGGGCAGCCTTCTTCATACGGTTTCAGAATATCCCGGAGGACAAAGATGAGGACTTGGATCAAATCATGACGGATATGGTGGCAGAGATTACAGGGAAGGATAGAGAAGAAGTATACCGATACATAGATGAAACTTTTCGAGTATATACTAGTTATGCTAGATGTCATAACCTACCAAAAGAAGTTCATGTACGCTGCACCAAGAAGACATTATGTGATGAGGTACTACAAAAAGCGAGAGACCAAAAAATAACCTATAAAGGACGAGAAATAATTATATTACGTCAACTACCAAAACGGGTAAGAGAAATAAGGAAAAATTATGAATTTCTCATGAAAAGGCTTCAGAAGATGGGGATTCGATATAGATGGCTATTACCAGATGGGCTGATTATAAGCTGGCAAGACAAGCGGATACGTATAGAAGACCTAAGAGACATGCAGGAATTTTTTGACGTGCACTTTAAAGCTGATAAGCAAGAGAGCGAGGAAGAGGTGGAAAGCGAAAGTCAAGAAGAGCTACTGGAAATGGAAGCGATAAAGGAACAGAAGGCCTTAAGAGAACAAGGAGAAGACCAAATCAGTGGGGGCTCGGGATCCCAGATGGTGACGAGACAGAAAAAGTAACGGATTGAAAGAACTAAATAAATAAATTGGCAGGAGACAGACTTCGATTAATATCAATCAATATCAATGGATTAAACCTACCGAACAAAAGGAAGAAAATACAAATGAAGTTACAGCGGGGGAGATACCAAATAGGATTGCAGGAAGTACATATTAAGAAAGGTTACCAGAATTTGCTCCTATGTCCCAAATTAGGTGATCTATTTGTGTCCTTGGCTGACCAAAAAAAAAGAGGAGTAGCGATATATATACAGAAACATTCGGAACCTAAAAAAATCTTTGCTGACGAAGAGGGAAGATTCTTGTTGGTGGAAATTAAAATATGCCAAAGGAAGGTTTTATTAGGAAATATATATGCTCCCAATTGTAACCAGAAAAAATTTTATAACAAGATTTATAACAAACTAAAGGAATTGGAGTATGAACATGTTTGCTTAATGGGTGACTTTAATGCAGTTATGGATGCTACTAAAGATTATGCCAGGGGGGCGGATATGGGGAACAGGAAAGGGGTAAGGAAGACACTGCCGTTGATATGTAATGAAATCTGGGATGAACTAGGATTGGAAGATATTTGGAGAGTTGCACATCCAGGTGAGGCCCAATTTACGTATTTCTCCCCTAGACATAGGACATGGTCCAGGATAGATATGATCTGGGTTACTCCAGAAATATTAAGATTGGCTGTAGAAGTAGAAATTGGACCAAACGAATGGGCGGATCACAATCCGGTGATAGTAAATTGGAAAGAAAGAAAGTATAGAGGAAGGTGGACAATGAGGACAGATTTGGCAAGGGAGGAGGAATTTGTTACGGGATTGAAAAAAGAATTAAAGCTTTTCTACAAGGAAAATAGATGAGAGGATACCTCGCTGCAAAAAGTATGGGATACTATGAAAGCGGTTATAAGAGGATATTCGATAAAAATTTCAGCACATAAATGGAAATTAGAGAGAGAAAAAAGGGGCAAAATTCTAGAAGAATTAGAAAAGGAAGAGAAGGCATTACAAGTAGACCCAAGAAATGGGAAGATAAAAGAGAGAAAAGAGTTTCTTAAACATAAACTATCATTATTAGACCAAGAGGAATTGGCAAACAAACTTAAATGGGGGAGGCAACATTTTTTTGAACACGCTAATAAAGCAGGTAAATGGCTCTCGTATAGGTTAAGAAAAGAAATAGAAGCAAAGAGAATTGATGCCTTACAAGATGGAGAGGGAACTCTTGTGGGGAATGTGGACGGGCAAAAGAGGGTGATTATAAATTTCTTTGAGGAATTATATCAAAAAGAGGGAATACAGGAGACGCAAGTAAGGGCATACCTTGAAAACTTGAAATTAGCTAAAGTCCCACAAGATATGAAGGATATTCTTAATTCAGAGATTAGGGAAGGAGAAATCGAAACTGCTATTAAGAAGCAGAAATGTGGTAAATCACCGGGACCGGATGGACTACCAGCCGAATTATATAAAGAGATATATGATATATTATTGCCAAACATGAAAGATTTATTTAATGAGGTATTAACTAAAGGTATAGTCCCCAGGTCATGGATGGAAGCCTATATTACGTTGCTTCCCAAACCTGATTCTGATCGAACACAGATTAAAAATTATAGACCTATCTCCCTCCTTAAATCGGACTACAAAATATTCACATCAATATTAGCGGAAAGGTTGAAGATTTTTTTAAATGAATACATCCATCAAGATCAAAATGGCTTTTTGCCATATAGATACTTACGAGACAATGTTAGAACCATCATGGATACATTGGAATATTATGAAACAGATACAGACAAAGAAATGGTTCTAATGTTCCCCAACGTGCAAAAGGCGTTTGATAGGGTTAATTGGGACTTTATTTTATTACAAATTGAGGAGATGGATTTCGGATTTAGTTTTACGCAAGCGATCAGGGCACTTTATACGGCGCAATATGCAAAAGTATTAATTGAAGGTGAAACAACAGAGGAGATACAAATACGTAGGGGAACTAGGCAGGGATGCCTGCTATCCCCGCTGTTATTTATTTTGACTCTGGAACCTTTACTAAATCAAATCAGACAAAAGAAATAAATAAAAGGACTTAATGTCAGGAAGGAGGAGTTTAAAATACAAGCGTTTGCAGATGATCTCGTTTTTATATTGGAGGAGCCAATGACTTTGGGGCCAAATTTGTTGAGAAGTATTGAGGAATTCGGCACAGTAGCGGGTCTACAAATTAACAGGGACAAAACCAAATTACTTGTTAAAAATCTTAAGGGGACACGGAAATTGGAGATAAAGAATGTGATGGGAATACAAATAGCTAAAAAGGTAAAATATTTGGGCATATGGCTGACCCCAAAATGCTCCTCAATAAAAAAGAACAACTATGATAAACTCATCATGCAAATGGAACAGGATTTAGATCAGTGGAGGAAAGTACAGCTATCCCTGCTAGGAAGAGTGGCAGTGATAAAGGCACACGTGCTACCAAAATGGATATATCTTTTCCAAACGGCTCCGGCAAGATTAGAGAAAAGCTTTTTTTTAGAAAAATGGATCAGATAATCGGAAAATTCATATGGCAAGGGAAAAAGCCACGTATTAAAAGGAAAATGATGCAGGAGCATAAAACAAGGGGAGGCTTGGGGCACCCCAACTGGGAGTGGTATTATCAAGCCTCTTGCCTGGATTGGATAGTAAAAGATTGGATAATATTGAAGAGGAAGCGTATATTAAAAATTGAAGGGTATAATTTACAGCAGGGGTGGCATTATGTCACGAGTGTTTCCAGGATTGCTGTGGCTATCTGCCTACTCACAAACAGTATGGTTTTAATCAAGCCATCTACTGTTGCCAATTACCTGCAAGCCTTCCCCGCCCTAGTTAATTGCAGGTTAACTCCCTATATAAGCAAGGACCTTTTGCTTGCTACTCGGGCCTAGTCTTCTAGGCCTAAATGCACAGCTCCTGCAGGAAGCTTGGTGCAACGCCGCAGATGGGAGAAGAATGCAGATAAGGATTCCAGACGCCGCTACAGAGAGACTCCCACGGATGCTTGCCTTTTGCTGTTTTGTAGCACGCAAGCTATCATCGGGACTGCTGTTGCTGGACCTTCTTCCTCCCACAAGCTTCAAGCAATGTTTGCTGTTTGAATTGTTTTTACTTCAGGTGACTTTCAGCTGTGAAGCTCGTGCTGCTCCCATTATGATGGCCTTGATGATGTATCGACGCCGAAGCTGCTTACCTTCATGCTAGCTTTATTCTTTTGTGAACTGTTTCGGTATTGTGGAGAGGGATCTAGGGAGATAGCCTTGCTTCACATACCCAGATAAGACTTTGTTTTTAATGTGTTTTCTTAAAGACGTAGTGCTTTTTAAATGTTTTAAAGTAAATTATATTTTTACACAAGACGCCTCTGTCAGAATCATTTCAGTCTCAGTGTGTTTACTCATGAGCTGGTTCACGGTCCGGGGTACCTCTCAACCCCATTTCGTCACACATTATTTTCTTTGGCCAACCAAAGCAGGACAGCATAAATACGAATCACCATGTAAGGGGATGTCTGATTAAGGTATGGAATAAGATCAAAGGAATGATGTATAGTAAGGTTCCATATTGGTTTGTGACCCTTGAAGCGACTACATATCCACCTCTATACAACTTGAATAAACTTGTGATGTACAAGGAATTGTTGGATGGTGGGGGTAACCTTAGATCTAAAGCGGACCTACAAATACGGGGAATCAATTTGGACTGGTGGGCATACGCACAAATCCAAGCAAGATATCAAAAAGATAAAGCCAATGGGGGGATTTTTACTTCACCACAAGAGTTCGATAAGGCCCTCCTGGAAGGTGATAAAAAATGTATCACCAAGGTATATAACCTCCTCCTGTCCCGATCTGTAGCTGATGAAATAGTTAAAGACTCGATGATAGCCTGGGGGAGGAACTTCAGATATTCATTAGATTTGGAAAAATGGCAACAAATATGGAACAGAAATGCAAAAATGATGATGGCAGTGTCCTTCAAATAAAATATATTTAAAATGTTATATAGATGGCATATACCACCAGCAAGAATTGCAAAGATGTTCCCTGGAACTTCAGCAGAATGTTGGAAATGTGGGTCAGCAAGGGATACATTTTACCACCAATGGTGGACATGTCTACAAGCCCAAAACTATTGGAGCAAGATAAAAGATTGGCTCATGGAGATTACAGGAGTCAGCTTTCAATTGAGATCAGAGGTCTACTTATTAGGAATAAACCCTGGGGGCATAAGGAAAATAGACTGGTACCTTTTCATACATATTACCACTGCGGCTAGAATTGCATATGCGCAACTTTGGAAAGGGAAAGAAGTACCATCGGATCAGATGATTATTAACAAAATTTTGTGGTGTGCAGAATGTGATAGATTAACATATATTCTTAAAGATAGACAAGAATCAACTTTCAATCAAAGCTGGGATAAATGGTACCAATGGATAGAAGTAAAAATGTCATGAGATAGATGTTAGGAAAGCATGTGGCATAGATATGTAAATAGCAAACTAAATATAAATAAGGTAATATTAGATATAAGAAGATATAAGATTAACAAGTGCAAGATGCAATATGATAAACCTAATTGAATCTGTAGTATGATGATATGTAATATTTAGAAACTGTATATATATGGGGGTTGAATCAACCTCAGTTGTATGTATGTGATTTTGTCTTGTTATAGTCTGTTTTCTGTTTTCTGTTTTTTGTTTTTAATTTATAATAAAAAATATTTTTTAAAATAGGATTGTGGATTGTAGAGAGACATCTTCAGGAGGAAAAGAATGGTGCAACTTGAAACTTTTGTTTTGGAAAATTCTGAACTTTGTCTGAGATAATAGTGGTGAGAACTTTGGGGGAGGATTTTTCTGTTTCCAAATGGCTTGACTTTGGAGGAAGAAAGAAAAGGAAAAGAGATTCATAATGAGACTTTTAAAATTGGAATAAGACTAATTTGGAAAGAGTAAAATGGAGCAAAAAATCAGAGAGATGATTATAATGATGTATTCAACTTTGAAAACGGAAATAAGGGAAATGAAGACATAGCTGCATGGAAAATCGAAATCTGAGGACTTAATAACTGAGATAGAACACGTTCAACCTGACAAGCAATTAAAGACAGAGATACAAGATGCGGAGATTGAAACCAAAGAAGAAGATAAAGACAATGAGATTAATTATGTAAAATTAATTGAACATGAGGACAGTAACAATAAAAAGGAGATTTTTGGAGAGTATATTGAAATTAACAATGGGAAAAATAAAGAGGACGGGAAGAGACAAAGCTGGATAGAGAGATGGAATAGAAAAAACACAAAAAGCTTAGATGATTACACTGGGATTAACAGTGGAATGACAAGAGAGAAAAAGGTTGGAAAATACTAGGAAATATAGGGCAAAATAGAAGAGTCCAGGACTTTGATTTACAAAATGATTATAAGGAGGGTAACAATGCTAAAACAAGAGAAAGAGAAAAGAGAGGGGAAACAATGGGACAGATAGGGCAAAGTAGGGGAACTCAAGAAGTTAGAACACAAAAGAAAAAAAGGGGAAAGAAAAGGGTAAAAATTTAAAAAAAAAGGGAAGAGAGAAAGAAAGATAGAAATGAGAGAAGAATATGTTACAGATACTTAGAATTGAATTATGGATTGAAGCTAAAATATTTGAAAATTAGATTATGTAAAAAGAAAAGATATTAATGGCTATAATGAATTAATTTTTATTAAGATGTTGGATGGTACTATTTGAGAAATTGATGGGTATAATAATTGGGATATTGTTTAAATACCTATAACAATTGTAAAAATTTGAATATTCTCAACAATGCATTTATCTAAGCAAAAAAGAAAAGAAAATTGAAACGATATAGGATTATGATTTAATTAAATAAGACTTATTTAATTGGCTTTTATATAAATGGTATTGTTAAATAGAGAATTTAGGGAAATAATTGGGAATTGTATTATGTTGTATTATTTGAATTAAGAACTTTGTTTAATTGTTAAATTGGTATATTTTTAAGATCAGAGATAAGATTTAAATTTGATGAAGTAATAATTAAATAAATAATTAATGAATAGTATATGAAGTAATAATAAAATGTAGGGAAGTTTTAGAAATTGAAATAAGATTCAGAAATATAAATATGTTTGAACTGTATTGTTAATAGTGAGAATTTAGGGTAAGAATTGTGAAATGTATTATGAGGTATTATTTGAATTAAGATTTAAGGTGTATTAATAGAAGGGTAATTGTTTTAATTATGTTAATATGAGTAAGCTTACTATAAAATGGTAATAGTTGAGATATGTGAGTCAAGATTAAGAAATAAATGTTATGGCAAAAATAGAATATATAAAATTGTGTTAAAGATGGAACAAAAAGCTGAACAAATTTATGACCGGATCAATGCTCTGTTCCGAAAAGATGTATTGTATGTTTGTCTCTGTGTTTAAAAATTTTTTTAAAAAAATTGCAAAAAAAAAAAAAAAAGAGAGAAGACCACGTTCACAATGGGAGCTGTAGGATAGGGTTTAGTTCCCGTCATCCTTTGCTGCACACGTTCACGTCTGCCATTTGCTGGCGCATAGCCCTATGGACGTTGCGGTCCTTCCTCTTAATGCTATTTATCACAAAAGACGAGGAAGAAACTACATCTACCCGTCATGCATCACTCCTTCCCCAGCCAAGCTTGGAGCTGTGTGATCTATCCCGGAACTGATAGCCTCTCCCCTTTTGTCTTGAGGGGGAAGGACTACAATTCCCGGCGTGCCTCGGGCCTCCTTCCTTTGATGATTACCCCCCTCGGCCCTTAGGAAGGGGATTCTCCTCAAGATGGCGGCTTCTGCTTTAAGGGGTTCGGGGGTGGAGCCTGTACCCCCACCGGCTCCCTAGATTTTCTGGCCCAGCTGCAGAGGGGGACCGAGCCAGGGCTGGGCAAGGCCTTGTTAGCCCTCAGGACCCAGCACATCAAGGAGACGGGAGGCATTGCCCATTTCAGGACCCATGGGAGGCTGGCGCCACTTTTGGGGATCCTCTCCGGCTCCCCGTGACCGCGCCGCACTTTGGATCTGGCCCTCAGCATCCTGGGCATCTGATGCACCGAAGGGGGCAGCCGCACCCAGGTGCGCGAACTTGGGGGGATCCCGCCGCTAGGTGAGTGCCAAAAGTGTGTGTGTGTGGGCCGAATTTGGGGGGGGGTGTACGGCTAGGGAAGAACCCCTTTTCACACACACCCCGGGATTTCTGGAGGGGGTAAGGCTGTTTCAACGTCTCCCGTCAATATGTCTCTTTGTCATTTTTTCTAACCACGTATGTATTTTAGTCCAAAATCTCCTTGCTTCCACGCATGTCCACCACATATGGTAATACGATCCTGGAGTTTGATGACACTTCCAACATTTCTCCGATTTATTCTTAAACATCCTGGCTATTCTCGTTGGGGGTAGATGCCACCTGTCAAACATCTTATACAAATTCTCTTTATATGCTGTTGACATTGTCATTTTATAATTATGTGACCACAATTTTTGCCATTTCTCTAAATCAATACTATAACCAAAAATTTTTCCCCATGCTATCATTGATTCTTTAACTTGTTCTTCTTCCAGTTTTGCTTCAAGTAAATATCCATATAGCTTTTTAATTATATGGTCATCTGAACCCATTAATATCTTGTCTAAACCAGTTGAAACACTATAAATACCTTCTTGTTTAAAGTCTTCTCGATATCTGGAAAGTATTTGCATGTATGAAAACCAATCTATCTTAATTCCCTGATCTTCTAAGTTTTGTTTCAATTTAAGTTCACCCTTTTCATCCAATAATTCATGATATCTAACAATTTGTTCCCCTTCAAATACCACTGGATATGAAAAAGCTTCAATTGTAGATACCCAGACTGGAATCTTCAGATAATGGTACTTTTTGATCTTCTCCCATGTCAAAAACAAAGCTTCACGTATCTGGTGCCTTCTAAAATACCCCTGAATTTTAGTTCCTTTATACCATAAGAAAGCATGCCATCCCATCAACAAATCATGTCCCTCCAAATTTAATAATCTAGTATTTTTCAATATCACCCATTCTTTAATCCACATTAAACAAACCGCTTGATAGTATAATTCAAAATCCGGTAATCCAAAACCACCCCTCATCTTTGCATCTTGTAACAGTTTAAGTTTTATCTTTGCCTTCTTTCCCTGCCAAACATATTTCAAAACCATTTTATTTAAATCTGTAAAAAAATTCCTTACCCAGCTTTACAGGAATTGTCTGAAAAAGATACAAAATTCTAGGTAAAATATTCATCTTAATAGTTGCAATTCTACCAATCAAAGATAACTGCAAGTTTCCCCATTTCCCCAAATCCTGTCCTATCTGTTGCTTAAGCTTATTATAATTATTTTCTTTAAGAGAACTACATCTTGCTGTTAATTGAATCCCCAAGTATTTTACCTTATTTGTGACCTGCATCTTGGAGATCTCCCTCAATTCTTCTTTTTGTTTTTTTAACATATTTTTAGTCATTATCTTCGTCTTTTCTTTATTAATTTTCAAACCAGCAACCTCCCCGAATTCACCTATTTCTTCTATCAATTTATTTATTGATATTAGTGGTTCTTCAATAATAAAAACCAGGTCATCAGCAAAGGCTTGTAATTTATATTCTTCCTTTCTAATTTTCATTCCCTTTATCTCTTTTTCTTCTCTAACCTTTCTATTCAACACTTCCAATGTCAATATAAATAACAATGGGGATAAGGGACATCCTTGTCGAGTACCTTTTTCTATTTCAATAGCATCGGTCAATTCTCCATTAATCATTACCTTTGCTGTCTGTTTCGTATATATAGCTTCAATTGCCTGAATAAATTTCCTTCCAAAGCCCATCTCTTCCATTTGTAACATCATAAATCGCCAGTTCACATTATCAAATGCTTTTTGTGCATCTAAAAATACCAAAGCCATTTGTTTTTCAGGGTGCGCTTCATAATATTCTAGAGTATTCAAAATTATTCTTATATTATCTCTAATTTGTCTTTTTGGAAGAAATCCATTTTGATCTGAATGAATAAAGTTATTCAAGTATCTCTTAAGTCTTTCTGCCAGTATTGAGGCAAAGATTTTATAATCCGAATTCAGCAGGGATATAGGCCTATAGTTTTTAACTTGCTGTGAGTCTGTGTCTTCTTTATGAATCAGTGTAATATAAGCCTCAGTCCATGATTGGGGTATTGTTTTATTTGTCATTACCTCATTCATGACGTCCAAAAGTGGAAGGCATAAGGATTCTTGTAATGTCTTATAATATTCAACAGGCAATCCATCTGGTCCTGGTGTCTTTCCATTTTTTTGTTTCTTAATTGCTTCTGTTAGTTCCATCATTGTTATATGCCCGTTTAGCATTTCTTCAATGTTCTTAGGGATCACAGGTAGTTTTGCGTTCTGTAAGTATTTTTTAACTTTCCCCTCTTCAACCTGCTCTCTTTTATAAAGTTGCCTATAGTATTCTTGTATTATTTTTCCCATCTCTTTATTTCCAAATTTACTTTGTCCTTGGTCATCAATCAGTTGCGTTATTTTTTTTGATTCCCTTTCTTTTTTCAATTTATATGCTAGCCACCTTCCCAGTTTATTTGCATTTTCAAAATAGTTCTGTTTAGCATTTCTTATTTTTTGGGCTAGCTCTTCCTTCTCCAGTAAGTCCATTTTGTGTTTTAACATATCCATTTTCATTTTTACATCTTTCTTATGTGGATCTTTCTGGAGTTCCTTTTCAAATCTCTTATGCTCATTCTTTAATATTGTAAAAGTTTGTCTTTTTTTCACATTCCTTTTCTTTATATAATCTATTATTATACCTCTAGCATAGGCCTTCATTGTATCCCAACGGTTTTGTATCGATGTATCTTCTTTTTTATTGTCCTTAAAGAAAAACTCCAACTCTCTTTGCATTTTCTGTACAAATTCTTTTTCTTTTAAAATTGTATTATTCAAAGTCCATCTAGCTTTCCTTTTTTGACCTTTCCAAGTTACTATCACTGGGTTATGGTCAGCCCATAAGTTAGTGTCTGTTTCCACCTGTTCAATTTTCGGAATTAAGTCCATTGTTGTCCATATCATATCTAACCTGGACCAAGATAAGTGCCTGTTTGAATAGAAAGTGTATTGTCTATTCTTCCCATTTCTAATTCTCCATATATCTTTCAAATTTATTTCCTCTGTCATTTTAAAGAAAGAGTTTGGCAGTGTCTTTCTATTATGCTTTCCTGTTTTTGTTGTTTTATAGTCCAATTTTTCATCTGCTATTCCATTAAAGTCTCCCATCATGCATATATTATCATAGTCCATTTAGATTATTTTCATATGTAAATTTCGATAGAAGTCACTCTGATTGTTATTTGGCGCGTATATTGCAACTAGAAGTATCTTCATGTTATTATCAATTATCTCCACTATCAAAACTCTACCCTCTGAATCTGCATATATTTGTTCCGCTTTTATTGAATTTTTAATATATAGAACAATGCCTCTCTTTTTGTGTTGCGATAGTGATTAAATTTTTTTCCCGTTTGGTTTGTGCCAATAATTTTTCGTGTTGCTTTTTAATGTGAACTTCTTGCAAACAAATTATATCAAAATTTAGCTTCTCTAATTTATGAAAGACTTTTCTTCTTTTCACAGCCTAATTGAGTCCATTTATATTTATTGAAATTAATTTCGTTGTATCCATATTCATATTTTATATGTAGGATTTATTGCTCTAGTTGTTCTTACTTCCCATTGTTCTTTGGATTCCACAGTCCCGCCAACAGCGCCTTCCATTGATTCAATCATTAACATTTCCTCTTCTGTAGGTTTTGTCGACATCAGTGTAGGTTGTGTTTCTGTTTCCATTGCCACTTCCTTTTCCTTTAAAAAATCTTCATAAAAAGCTCTCGCTTTATCAATTGTATCTAGCCTGTATCTTTGCAGTTGCCATGTTAAAATCAATCCTTCTGGTATCAGCCATCTAAAATTAACACCCTTTTGAATTAGTATCTTAGTCAAAAATTTATACTCTTTTCTCGCATCTCTCACTTTCCTTGGTATTTGTTTCAAGACTACTACTTCCTTCTCCTTGAATTTCAATGTTTTTTCTCTCACCACTTGAAGAATTTGTGCTTTAATCGATTTCTTAGTAAATCTTATATGAACTTCTCTTGGTAATTTATTGCGCATAGCATATCTAGTGTGAACTCAATAAATCTCGTCCACGCCGTATGCCATCTCCTCTCTAGGTATCTCCAGAGCATCAGCAAGCATAAAAATCATGACATTCGCAAGATTTTCTCCTTTCTCTTCCTCCACATTTTGAAATCTAAGATAGAATTCTGCGCTATCCATTTCCAATTCCACTACTGCACTTCTTTCGCTTTCCACCTCTCTTAGTCTATTGTCAAAATCTTTCATTTTTTCCCCCTTTTGGTCATCCTTCTTCTCAAGCTCTTGTAGTCTTCCTTCAAATTTTGACATTGCCTGTTGTATGCTAACCACTTTTTCATCTGTCTTTATTAATTGTTGTTCCATCCGTTGAACATTCTCATCTGTCTTAAGTAATTGCTGTTCCATCCTCTGAACTGCACTCAAAATTGCTTGTAGTGACGCTTCTTTCTCTTTCTCTTTCTCTTGTTGTGTCATGGTCTGGACCGGACCTTGTCCTCCAGATGGAGATGCAAAAGATGTGGTTGCTGCTCCCACTGTTACTGGTTTTTTACTCATTTTATTATAATCCACTGGTGTAAAGACCAAAAGAGGAGATAAAAAATTAAAAGACAAAAAGCAAAAAGGAGGCCAAAAAGGGAAAAAAAAAAAAAGGACAGGCAAAAGGGCAAAAAAAAAAAAAAAAAAAGAGAAAAACAATATGGAAAAAGAAAAAGGAGAGAAAAGAAAAAAAAACCCTACAAAAAAGAAAACCCCAACTCTTCAGGTTCTTCCAAACCCTAATTCAACTAAGTTTCCCTTAAAAAGGGAAAAGGAAAGGAGAAAAAAAGGAAAGGGAAAAAAAATTCTTGTATAAGCAAAATATCAAGGAGATAGAAAAATTACAAAAATTACAAAAATATAGAGGCCCAAAATCAAAAATCCACAATAGGAAACAATATGGAGGGGAGTAAAAGAACCATAGGAAATTAAAAAAGAAGAAAAAAAAGGAAAAAGAGAAAGAAAAAAGCTTCAGGCTCTTGAATGCCTAAATCCATTTCGATTCAATCCTTAAAAGGTCTTAAAATAAAAAAGGCTCTTTCCTTATATTTTTCCGGAAAGTGTACAGAGAGTTCTCTCTCATACAAGCCTCAAAAAGAGAGAATAATAGTAGCTGCCCCAAAGAGTGATGATAATAGAGAGGAAAAATTCCCCTTCACACTTTTCCAAGGCTCCTACTTCAAAGTCACCAAGAACACCTGAATCAACAATGCAGATAGATACTGTCTCAGATGTTCTCTTCACTTATGCTAAACAAGCTGGAGCTCAGAGCCACTTTGTTATTATTTTGGCTACAATATATCTTTAATCTTTCTGCCTGGGTACATTGCAACTGAGTTTCTTCTCTTCTTTTCTTTTCCCCAGTAGATGGCAGCACTTTCACTCTCTTAGCTTTCCTACTTTAAAAGTCCAAATTCTCTTTATTGAAAGGTAAAATTGAAAGGAAAAGTTATAAAAAAAAATCAAAAGAAAGGGAAAAAAAAGGCTTCACAGTGGATCAATCACAATTCAGACAGAATTCTTTCTTTTCCTTTTTTAAACAAAACACAGTCCCAAAGATCAATGCCTTCCCTCCTCTTCTCATTCAGACCAGCCTCGGTCTTAAAAAAAACAATTAGTTTAAAGAGTTCCAATCAGCAATCGGGTTTCAAATAGTCTATTTCAAAATAAATTCACCGCTTAGCTTCCTTTTAATAATCATCCACTCACTCATCCCTTAAGGTGAACTTGTCAGTCAAAATAAAGCTCTCTCACCAGATCGGATAGCTGTCGTTCCTCTTTCTTCCTCCGAAGCTGCCCCAGCCTTGGCAGCCGCAATGGCTGCGTTCCCGCTGCCGGAAAAAGGGCTTTCCTGGATCAATCAGGGACTTTGCGATGTCCCTGAGATCTACAGGAGGTGCCCTCCACTACAACAGTCAAACCTAGACTGTGGGGTCCTAACTGGACCGTCTGGCAGCGGGGCTATCGGCGGCGATTCTGGAGCCCCAAAATCGTGCGTCCCATTTCGCTTGGGCGTCAACTTCCGGTCTCCGAATGGGGATCAGTTTTATGCCCCCTTAAATCGGATGGTGTGTAACCTTTGGATTCAAAAGGGTGATAACCTTAAAAAGGACTTAAGGATGGTGGAAGTGGGCAAGTGTAGGGAAACAATAATAAGGATAGAATATAATATACTGATGTAGGAAGGGAACACCACCAAAACAGTGCCAAGATCAGGAAAACATAGCAAAACCTCATAACACAGGATCAACTCAGGAAGGGAAAAGCCCTAGGTATAGGAAGATGACCTTCCCAAAATAGAACACATAAGCATCAGGGCCATTTAAGAATAAAAGAAGACCCCGGATAATGACACACACAAAGACACAAGACATGCCAGGAAAGAAACTATTGAAACAGCAGAATAAAACAAAAGGGACAACAGACAACAGCAATCTGATAAGAGCCAAGCCGGGAGTAAGGCTTAATTGATAACAACATGATCAGCTTAAGGCAAAAGGAAAAATAATGAAAGCAGAAGGAAACAAAAGGACGCGAAATCAAATAACTAAATCTCAAGTAGGAAAGATTCAGAATAAGAAAACACAGGGCGATCCACGAACTCACACACAAAAGACAGACACACAAAAGTAACAAAACAAACAAAGAATTTCCTTTGTACAGAAAAGTATAAAAATGTATGCTTACCTTGTAACGATGTCAGCTCACCCAGGAACGCTGGTGTCAGCGTTCCAAATTATGATCTCTTTCAGCGCTGACATGAAATCATGAAGGACACAGAAAGACGTGCTTTAATGCTGGGATGAACTTTCACCTAGTTCCTGGCTCTTCAGCAGATAGCGTTACTTGGGAAACAGAGGGGGGGGGGAAATTCCTGTGAAAAGAAAGTGCATGGGACGAAGAGATGGATCTGCATGGTGGCCAATGAGACATTGGGGTTGAAGAACGGAAAGGGAGGGGTTTGGAAGGAGGTGCCAATCTTGGCTGCAACAGAGTTCAGGCATGTTGTTTTCTATTCTTAAATAAAGAAAAAAGATACATTAGAGACTTTGCGTTTGAGAATGAAGTTTATTTAAGATAGCAACGGAACCTGACAGACAGCCAAGATTCCTCCAAAGCCAGGCTGGCTGACTCTAAATCACCCCGTTCCCTCCCAGACGTCTGGTTGGACTGGAGATTGTCTCCGGACACTATGGCTGAAGCCAAGCTCTCGGAGGAAAGCCTGCTTCAAGCAACGAGTGGAGGAGAAGCGGTCGTGATCCCAGCCAGTTTGGAAAGTACGAAGGCTCAACTCTCCCCGCCTTCCCCATCGGCAAAACTTCAAACAAAGAAGCGTGAGCCAGATAAGTACCCGGGGACTGTGCCGAAAGCCTCCGAGGCGGAATTTCCCTTTCCAAACGTGAAAGACAAAGGGAAACCTTTAAGTGAATTGGGCAGGGCATCCTGGCTATGGGAATGGGAACAATCCAGAAAACAAACTAAGCGCCAAGAAATTCTAAGGAAGCCACTCGAAAGCCCCATAGATGAGTTGAAAGAGAAATTTGACCGTACCACCCTTCAGGGGGAGGGGCCATCCTGCAGACCCAAAGAAAAGAGAGAACCAGTCTGGGCTGTTGATCCAAGAGGCCGTAGGCCAAGGCGCAGCCCTTCACCCCTCCACAGCAGGAGGAGGAGGAGCCCAATGACGCATCCATGGGTCCCCCCCCTCCCAGCAAGCAGCAAAGCCTAGATGAGGCAGCACCTCCCTACCCCAGGATGAGAGACGAGGCAGAGGACTATCAACAACAAGGCCGGCCCTACAGAGCTCAGCACAGAGAGGAGAGGGTAGAGAGAGACGAACCACCCCAGTTCAGAGGGAAGTTCGATGGTGACCCAGACAACCTCGCCCAATTCCTCGATTCAGCTGAGATATACATAGAGCGTTTTGGACACCTCTATCCTTTCCCCAGAGCCCTAGTGAATGCTATCTCAGAAGGGCTGGAGGGAGAAGCAAAGAGGTGGTCAGCATCCCTCTACAAAAACAGGGCCCCCCAGCTGCAAGTTGCGGATGGGTTCTTGCAACTATTGAGAGCCCGTTATGAGGAGGAAGAGGAGGACCCCTATGTGGAAGACGAGCTAAGAAACCTAATGCAGAAGGGGAAGCCTATCAGAGAGCATATCCGTGAATTCAGGAGAGTTATTGGGACACTGCCTCCCCTACCAGAGCGATTACTGGTGTACTTTTTTAGAACAAGTCTAGATAAGAGAATTTCCCAAGTGACTGCTTATCGAGACATCCCAAACCGACTCTCTGAATGGTTCCGGGTAGCAATAAAAGTTGACAGAGGGCTGCGAGCGAACGACATGTCGAAACCACCAGATGGAAAGGAGAGGGGCCAGCCGAGCCAGGGGCAACTCAACAGACGAGAAACCCCAACATCACAGCCCACCCAGAGGCCATCTGCCCCACGGAGCCCACTGAAATGCTACAGATGTGGGGGAAGCGGCCACATAGCAGCAAGATGTGGAACCCCTAGGCCGGGACCAGCTCCACCACCCAAAGCACGACCGGAACGAGGGCCCAAGCGCGCCACCCACGTACCACGGAAAGCTCCCCAAATCACGGAGTTTTTCGCTCACCTGACCGAAACCAGAGGAATCCCAGATGAGGGAGATCAATCCCCCGAATCCTATGACATGGAGGACGAAGGCGAGGACGACCCGATGGTGAGTGCACCCGTCCATCCTTTCCTTTTCCCCATATGCCTAACAGCCCCCAAAACAGGGGCCCAAGGGACTTTCCAAGCCCTAATAGACTCTGGTAGCACAAGGTGCCTAATTAACCTACCCACAGTTCTGAAATTGGGAATCCAAGCTAAAAAGCTCAAACAACCAATTCGCTTTGAGCAAGTTGATGGGTCCCTAGTGGGGGGAGTGTACGCCACACACTTGACTGAACCCCTGAGACTGGAACTAGCAGATCACTGGGAAACGATCCGTTTCATAATAGCCCCCAAGATGACAGACCCAGTCATATTGGGACTCTCGTGGTTGGACAAATGGGGCCCAATCATTTGGTGGCAAGAGGGGACCCGCAGACTGAGGATAGCAAAGGGCCCCCAACCCCTGCCGCCCCGACCAGAAGAATTCCCTCCCACGCTGGGACCCCAAAGCAGCCCGCCACTGCAGAAGAAAACACCACCAACACAAGGGCCCCTCCCAGAAGGTACAGCGAAGCAATTGGCAGCCTCACCCGCCAGCGCTTGTAATGCAGATCAGATCCCAGGGGAGTACCAAGACCTTGCAGAGGTATTCAGCGAGGCCGAGTGTGACATTCTGCCCCCCCACCGCGAGACCGATTGTGCCATCGAGATTATCCCGGGAGCGAAACTACCCAAACCTAAAATGTATGCCATGACGCCCCGTGAAATGCAGAAAATGTGGGACTACATAGACAAGAACTTACGAAGGGGATTTATTGAGCCAGTAAAACCAAGGGTAGCGGCGCCGGTCTTGTTTAAAGAGAAAAAGGACGGCTCTATGAGACTGGTAGTCGATTTTCAAAGTCTCAACACTGTTTGCGTACACAACTTGTACCCCCTCCCCCTCATGAAGGACATGCTAGCCCACCTAGCTAAAGGAAAAATTTTCACCAAACTAGACCTTTGAGAAGCTTCTTACCGAGTATGCATCAAGGCAGGAGATGCATGGAAAACAGCATTCAACTGTCCCCTGGGTAGTTTCCAGTTCAAGGTAATGCCCTTTGGATTGCAAGGAGCCCCGGCAGTGTTCATGCAGTTGATAAATGAAGTCCTACATGAGCACCTATACAAAAGGGTCCTCGTCTACCTGAACGATATCCTCATCTACACGGAGACCATAGACGAACACATACCCCTCGTCCGCCAAGTACTGAAAAAACTGCTGAGGGCAAACCTGTATGTCAAACTGTCAAAATGCGATTTCCATCAATCACGACTAGACTACCTAGGCTACCGAGTATCAAACGAGGGGATAGAAATGGACCCAGCCAAGGTCCAATCAGTTCTACAATGGCAGCCCCCTCGCACCCGCAGACAACTGCAAAGCTTCCTAGGCTTCGCGAACTTCTACAGACAATTCATCCCCTCGTTCGCGAAAATTGCCAAACCTTTGACGGAGCTCCTAAAGACAGGAAGCCCAGCGACGAAACCCCACCCAGGACAACCCCTGCAGTGGGACCTGACCTGCCAACAGGCATTCAAGACGCTAAAGGGAATGTTTGGGAAAGAACCTGTCTTAAAACACCCTGATCCTGAACAACCTTTTGTCATCCAAGCAGACGCAAGTGATGTGGCAGTAGGAGCCGTGTTACTCCAAAAGAACACTCAAGGTGATTTACAACCCTGCGCCTACACCTCCCGCAAACTCACCGACACAGAGAGGCGATGGGCGGCGTGGGAGAAGGAAGCGTTCGCAGTAAAATGGGCCTTGTTGACCTGGCGGCACCTACTAGAGGGAGGCCAGAAACCGTTTGAAGTCTGGACTGATCATAAAAACTTGGAGGCCCTAAAAACCCCACAGAAACTGTCACCCAGGCAAGTCCAGTGGGCTCAATACTTCAATCGTTTCAATTTTGAGCTTAAGCACATCCCAGGAGGGAGGAATTTCCTGGCTGACGCCCTCTCCCGAATGCCCCAATACAACAGTGAGCGGGAGCAAGTAGTGAATGCCATCATCCCCTCCACCCAAGCAGCGGCTCAAGTGATCACCAGACGGCAACAACGTGACCAGCAGGGCCAACTTGCAAGTGACTTAACTGCAAAATTAAAAAATGAAACACTGACAGACCCCTGGTTCCGAGACAATCAACATCTCTTGACAAAAAGAGACGACCTAGCATGGAAAGGGACAAAGCTCTATGTCCCACAGGCTTTATGCACCCTGATCCTCAAGAGGAGTCACGACGTTAAACCAGCAGGACACTTCGGATTCCTAAAGACTCTACACTTAGTACGAAGGCAGTTCTGGTGGCCCCACATGAGAAAGGACGTGGACAGTTATTTAAAAAGCTGCACCATTTGTGCCACGATGAAAACAAGACCAGGTTGCCCGCCTGGACTGTTGCAACCAGTAGCTGAGCCAACAAGACCATGGGAGGAGATTGCGATGGACTTCATAGTAGACCTACCGAGGAGCAGTGGGAATACAGTGATCTGGACTGTAATAGACTTATTCTCCAAACAGGCACACTTCATTCCTTGTAGCGGACTGCCCTCAGCCCGCCAGTTATCCAAACTGTTCTTGAAACACATCTACCACCTGCATGGAGTCCCCAGGAGAATCATCTCCGACCGAGGGGTCCAGTTCACAGCAAAGTTCTGGAGGGAGTTCCTACGATCCATAGGGTCATCCCAAGGGCTCAGCTCAGCATTTCACCCGAGCACCAATGGGGGGGCAGAAAGACTGAACGCTATGATAGAACAGTATTTAAGATGCTATGTCGACTACCAGCAGTCCAATTGGGCAGACCTCCTATCTTTTGCGGAGGTCGCATATAATAATGCTGTCCACAGCAGCACGGGGCTAACCCCATTTAAAGTAGTGAGTGGCATGGATTTTGTCCCCATGCCAGAGTACCCGAGGGAACCCCCTTCCTCAGTCAGCTTGACCGACTGGATGGCAATGTTGAGAGAAACTTGGGAGAATGTTAAGAGGGCGTTGGCCAAGGCGGCTCAATCTTATAAGAAACAAACAGACAAGCACCGAACTCCCCAAAGACCACTTCAGTTGGGAGAGAAAGTCTACCTTTCCACCAAGTACTTGAGACTTAGACTCCCGAGTAAGAAATTAGGCCCAAAATTTATAGGACCGTTCCCTATAGTAAAAATAATCAACCCCGTTACAGTACAACTGCAGTTGCCACGGCTCTTGGGGAAGATTCACCCCGTTTTCCACAGTAGCCTTCTGAAACCTGTAGTGGGGTCTACCTTAAGGCCGACGCCACGTGAGCCCCCTGGGCCCCTGGTTGTTGGGGGCCAAACTCATTACAAAGTGCAGCAGATTCTTGACTCAAGATGGCACAGGGGGCGCCTCCAATACTTAATTAAATGGAAGGGCTACCCGTTGTCAGAGGCTTCCTGGGTGAAGAGTTCAAACATCCAAGCTGATCACCTTATAGCAAAATTCCATGCAGACCACCCGGGAAAGCCGGGGGGGGGGGTTCACAGCAAGGAAGGGGATAATGATACTTAACTTGTTGTGTTTTTCCTATGGGGCAGGTTACGTTGGAGAAGTGAAGGGAGAGGGGCCGGATGTCAGCGTTCCAAATTATGATCTCTTTCAGCGCTGACATGAAATCATGAAGGACACAGAAAGACGTGCTTTAATGCTGGGATGAACTTTCACCTAGTTCCTGGCTCTTCAGCAGATAGCGTTACTTGGGAAACAGAGGGAGGGGGGGGAATTCCTGTGAAAAGAAAGTGCATGGGACGAAGAGATGGATCTGCATGGTGGCCAATGAGACATTGGGGTTGAAGAACGGAAAGGGAGGGGTTTGGAAGGAGGTGCCAATCTTGGCTGCAACAGAGTTCAGGCATGTCGTTTTCTATTCTTAAATAAAGACAAAAGATACATTAGAGACTTTGCGTTTCAGAATGAAGTTTATTTAAGATAGCAACGGAACCTGACAGCTGATTCGTGTGCTTGCCGGATCCGTCTTCCTGAAACATAATAAAGAGAATCCTGTTTTCACGCAGCTCGCTTCACTCATCAATCGACTCATCGTGCCTGGGACGATTTCCCAGCCGGGAAATTCAAACCTTTTGGGGGAAACCTCTATGGAGATTCAACAATTGGCAACCACGAAGGGACTCCCAACGAACCCAGCCGACCGGATGGGGCCTGGAGATTGAACCCAGCCGGCACGGACCATTTTGTCCAGGGAAAAAATCTACGGACCCTGCCCAGGAGGAAGAAAGTAGTAAAGGGAGATTTTTTGAGTTTAGCCCTCAACGAGCTGCTGGAAAACAGGTGAGTACCGCTTTAAATTATAATAAAATCCCTGAAATAAGGGGGAGTGTGGGAGTGCGTGAGTGAGTGTGTGCATGTGGGGTTTCACCTGAACGGCAGCCTGATCCTACCTCTTCGAGCAATCTCTAGCCACACCTCTACCTACTGCTAGCTCCACCGAGCCGTGACCGGTAGGATAGAGAAAGCAAGGGGGGAAAGCCGAACGTAGGACTTTCTGCCTAAAGGGAAAGAAAGCCGAGCGAACAGGAGCTTGTGAAAAAGAGGGGGGGAATAAATTGTGAAAGGGAAACCCGGTTTTGTCCAGCACAGACATGGAGTGAGCGTGTGTGTGAGGAGGTGCCCACACCTGACTGCAGGGGTCAGCAGGTCCTCGCGGATCCCCTTTTTTGGATCCGAAAAGTTGTGGTGATTCCCTGGAGGAAGGGGCCCATACTTCGCAAGGGAATCGAAGTCCTTCCCAGAGCTTTTTCCTCTGAAAACTGAGAGCGCGCCATTCGGTTAAGTCGAAGTGATCCTTCCGGAGAAAAGGAATGGGTCATGGGTAGCGATAGTTCGCGGGTGGCGGGAACCCCGGTAGATGAAGTGCTCGCGGCCTGGGACGCCAGGCGGGTGCCCATATTGAGGGGCATGGATAAAAGGAAATTAGGAAAATTGAGTCAGAAATGGGTGTCAGCGTTCCAAATTAGGCTCTCTTCCAGCGCTGACATGAACGAAATGAAGCAGAGAGCAGAAGCGTTGATTTATTGCTGAGATGAACTTTTACCTAGTTTTCTGCATGCAACAGATAGTGCTACCTGGGTGACGGAGGGTGGGGGGCACATTCCTGTGAAAAGAACGTGCCGGGACGTAGAGATGGATCTGCATGATGGCCAATGGGACATTGGGGTTGGAGAGCGGAAGAGGAGGGGGTTGGAAGGAGGGGCCAGTTTGGCTGCAACCAGAGTTCAGGAATGTCAGATTTTTCTATTCTTAATTAAAAGTGATTCATTAGAGACTTTGCATTTGAGAATGAAGTTTATTTAAGATAGCACCGAAGCCTGACAATGGGCTTTGCTTAGAGACGAAACCGGGAAACAAGTTTGGCCTCATAGCGGTACTTTCGATGTAAAAACCCTGAAAGCACTTAGATCAAGAATAAAGCCCAGCCATATACCCTACTGGTATTGCTGGGCTGAAGTAGCTAAAAGTAAGGAATCCTTGATAGAAGACAACTCACCTAAGATTGAGAATGATAAAGAAGCAAAAATAATGGCTCCCTTAATGAGCAGACCCATGCCAGGGACACAGAGGGGCCAACCTGAATACGTCTTAACACACACACCCTTCTCTGCCTCAGACTTGGTAATTTGGAAGAGAGAAGCCCCGACCTTCAGGGCAGACCCCCACACTGTAATCAGGACCCTCAAAGCAATTATAGATAGTCACAATCCATCATAGGGGGACATGAATCAATTACTGCACGTTTTTTTAACCAAAGACGAATTGCTAAAACTTTTTGAGAAAACGGACCAGATTGCTAAACAACCAATCATAAGGGTCCAAGGCCAGGGTGTCCGCCCCACGGTTGCCTGGCCCATTGAACGCCCAGACTGGGACTATAACGATGATAATCTTTGGGACACTTACACCAGGGCGAAACAAAACTTAATGGAAGCCTTGGAAGAGATCGGGAAAAAGCCCCTAAATTGGTCAGAATTTCAGCGAGTTACCCAGAGGGACCAAGAGAATCCCGATGCCTTCTGAGTCAGGCTTATAGAGGCAGCCACAACTTATGCCCACCTGGATGTGAACTGCCAGAAGGACCAGAGGATTTTAGCCTCGGCCTTCGTTGACCAATCCGCCCGAGATATTAAAGAACACTTTCACAAAATAGTCTCTAACTGGTCCACCTTAGATATCTCGGAATTGTGCAGGATTGCGAATTTCGTTTATGACCAAAGAGACAAACTCAAGGAAGAAGAAAGGGAGAGAAAAGAAATAGAGAAAGAGAGACGGAGGAGAACAGAAAGACATGAGGAACTGCAAGTATTTGCGGCCATACACAGCAACAACGGACAAACCAGACAACGGTTCCCTGATAATAGGCTGCGATGCAAGTGGTGCATAAATACGGGAAACCTACTATATAGATGTAATCACTGTTTCAGGTGCAGGGAAATAGGACATTCAAGTTGGGACTGTGGTATACCCACCCAGCACCGATACTCAGGGTCACTCCGGGATTTTAGACAAAGGGGTAACTCACTTAACCAAGAAATGCGGGGAAGTCACAATTACAGGGCACCACCAACAGCACCCATGCCACAAAACAATCCATTTTATCGCAACGAACTGCCCAATCCAAACAACGCTCGCTGGGAAACGGAAGGGGACAGAGACTCAAGGCTTTTATGACTAGGGACAGATGAGGGAGAGTTCGCTGCCACGTTCCAAGGACTAGCCATTCCCTTAAGGAATGGTCCGGAAGGAGAACCCATGATCTCCCTCCTCATAGGGGGAAGAGAATATGACTGCCTGGTGAACACCGGGGCTACCGCTTCTTTGATTGTGAAACCACCACACCGGGACTCAATAAAACCTGGAGCTCATGATAACATAATGGGAGTGGGGGGAAAAGTGATTCCGGTACAATTCACAAACGATGTGACCGTAGAAATAGGTCCCTTCTCATTGAAACACTCATTCACCATATGTCATCAATCTCCAGTCTCTCTCCTCGGAAGAGACCTCCTATGTAAACTAGGAGCAACCATCAGGTGTGGAAAAGAGGGACTAGCCCTAGATATTCCTAAAGGGCTAAAAACTTTCCTACTAGCCACTCAATACACGACATTACACAGGGACTTGGCCACCCTACCTTCCTCTTTATGGGGATGGGATGCAACGGAAGTAGGACTCCTTAAAGGAGCCACACCAGTCACGATTCGAGTAAAGCCAGGACCACCCCCCTGTATGCCACAGTATAAAATCCCTACTGAAGCCATTCAACCCATACGCAAATTGATCAAAGCCTACTTGGAACAGGGAGTTCTGCGTAAGTGCACATCTCCGTGTAATACCCCAATATTCCCGGTAAAAAAACCCAAGGTATACAAGGACAGCAACCCAGTTTACCGTTTTGTACACGATCTCTGCCTCATTAACAGTCACGTGATACCCCGAGCGCCGATCGTACCGAATCCTGCCACGATAATTATGGAAGTGCCGGCTTCGGCTACCCATTTTACTGTTATAGACTTGTGTTCCGCTTTTTTTAGTATTCCCGTGGATCACGCTTCCCAATACCTTTTCGCCTTCACCTGGGAAGACCAGCAGTATACCTGGACCCGCTTGCCCCAGGGCTACACAGAATCTCCCACTCTATTTTCCCAGATCCTAAAGGGAGACTTATCCTCCATCACTCTGCCAGAAGGCTCCACCTTAATCCAATACATGGACGACCTCTTGCTTGCCTCAAAGGGCGAACAGGCATGCAGAACTGACACTTTTCACCTGTTAAAATCGCTAGCAGAGAGGGGACACAAAGCCTCCCCCTCAAAACTACAATACCTAAAACAAGAAGTGACATACTTAGGATACATTATTGGTCCCGGAGTAAGGAAATTGGCTCCAAGCCGGGTAGAAACCATCTTGTCAATGAAAAGCCCCTGAACTAAAAGGCAAGTCAGAGCGCTTTTGGGAGTCCTGGGATTCTGCCGCCCCTGGATCCCATCTTTTGGGGAACTGGCGAAACCTTTAATACAATTAACAAGACAAGACATGACAGACCCCATAACATGGACAAAAACCCTAGAACAAAACTTCTTAGTAATTAAAAAGACCCTGGCATCGGCTCCCACTTTAGGTCTTCCTGATTACAATAAGCCTTTCACTTTATTCATCCACGAAAAATTAGGCATCGCATCTGGAGTCCTGACCCAGCGTTTCGGTCCAGGACATAGACCGGTGGCATATTATTCTGTTAAATTAGATCCGGTAGCCCAAGGGACACTCCCCTGCTTACGAGCAGTAGCGGCAACCATTGAAATAGTAAAGAGAACCAGGGACCTAGTCCTGGGACGACCTCTGATGTTAAAGGTGCCTCATGAGGTTTTCGCCATTCTTCTCAAATCCCAGACCCAAGCCTTCATGCAACAACGCTTAGTGCAATACGAGGCTGAATTGTTTACTTCAGACCACATAACATTTGAGAGATGTAGTACCTTAAATCCTGCTACCTTGCTACCCATGGATCAAACAGATGATCCCTTACATGACTGCCTCCACTTAATACAAGACGCAGAACTACCACACCCGGACCTAACAGACACCCCTTTGCAAAACCCTGACTTGGAAGTTTTTACTGATGGCTCCTCTTTTATCCATGAAGGAAACAGAGTCGCTGGAGCTGCAGTAGTGTCTCTTTATGAGATCATTTGGGCAGAACCACTTTCCCCTTCCCTTAGCGCCCACGCTGCCGAACCATCGCTCTAACAAAAGCTTGCAAAACAGCTAGGGATCTATCTGTTAATGTATATACCAACTCCAAATACGCATTTGGAGTCTGCCACGCTACCGGAGCCCTATGGAAACAAAGGGGATTCCTCACGTCAGCAGGGAAACGAATTGCGCATGCCACCCAAGTATCCCAATTATTACTAGCCATCCAGTTACCAAGAGCCATCGCAGTCATTCACTGTAAAGCCCATCAAACGGATGACTCCGCAGTCACAAAAGGAAACCACTATGCTGACACAACTGCCAAATGGGTAGCTACAGAACCTCTTCCTTGTAATATCGCTGCCCCAGCAATGAGGGTTGATCCTGAAATTCAGTATAGGGACTTCTTGGAACAGGAGGAAACACAGGTGTGGGAGGATAAACTAGGGGCAACATTTTCAGATGGGTTTTGGAGAGTCCCAGATGGTAGACCCATCGTCCCACGCCGCCTCATACGCTTAATCTGTCAGAGACTACATGCTAAGGGTCACTGTGGGACCCAGGCTATAGTTGATGCGGCTAGGAGGGTATGGCATGCGCCAGGTATATACGCAGAGGCAACCAGAGTAGCCAGTACCTGCAAGACATGCCAAGCCAATAATAGCACATCCAGAAAAGCCATCTATGAGGGAGGTAGACCATGGGCACAAAGGCCATTTGGGGCAATACAAATGGACTATATCCAGTTGCCCAAGGCCAATGGATACCAGTATGCCCTCGTGTGTAGAGACCAGCTGACACACTGGGTGGAGGATTTTCCATGCCGCCATGCCACGGCCATGGAAACTGCCAGACACCTCATTAAAGATGGAGTGCCAAGATTCGGTATGCCACGAATCTTAGATACAGAGGAAAACACTTCATAGCACAGGTCCTCACATACATATACCAAGCCTTGGGCATAACTCAAAACCTCCATTGTCCCTATTCGCCACGTTCGTCGTCCGGGACAGAGAGATTGAACAGGGAGGTAAAAACACTATTAGGTAAGCTCTGCCAGGAGACACACCTCTCCTGGCCACAAGTCTTGCCCATTGCCCTATTCTATATACGGACAACACCAAGAAGGGATATGGCGCCCTCCCAGTGTTGGCCGGAGCGGGGAGGGGTGTGGGGAGGGGTGTGGGGAGACAGCGGCTCATTGGAGCGTCCCCCCCACCGGAAAAGCACCCCGATATGGTTCCCAGCTGTCAGCAGCGGCCGCGACGGTTGGAGCGGCGGCTGCGGCGGCTGGGGATGAAACGACGGCCGCTGGGGCGGTGCTGGGTGGAACGGCGCTATCCTGGCTGTTTTCAGACCGACTGTAGACTTTTTTACCAGGGTCGGTTATTTACTGCGGAGGGAGGAAGGGAAGAATGCAGTCTAACTGGTTGCTGACTTCTGAAGACCCCTGAAGACCGGGGCTTAAAGGGGATTAGAAGAACCTATGGAGACTGGGGGTTTGGCAAAGTTGGGCGACTGGCCTGCCTCCCCCTGGCCTGTATCCATTTTCCCCTCCCCGCCGCGGCCTGGTTATGGGCGTGGGCGGGGCCGTGGCCATTTGATCTGGACCTTATCTGCACCGGCACTGGACTGCATTGGACTTATTGGACCCCTGACCTGACCTGACTATAATTGACCCCCGGTTTCCGGCTATATCATCAGTCCCAGTCACATTTACAATGCCTTGCTGTGAGGAGAGGCTTAAGCCTGGGTGTGGTCACCGAGGGAGTCACCTTGCTGTTATTGCCACTGAATTAGACCTGTCGTGAGAGGGTGGCTTGGTCATTGTTTTCTCAGGACATCGGCTTGAGACTCCTCTCCACTGCCGTGAGAGGACAGTGGAGCCCCGGTTCTGATCCGCGCCAAAATGGTGAACTGTCTCTCCTGGACTTTTAAATGTACCATCATTGAATCCTTAGCCTGACTCTATTTCCCCAAGCGAACTTGCAGGAATGTATTCACCGGCTGAGCTCTTTGCCTTGCGAGACTTCCCCCTCTCGCAAGCCTGGCCTTCCATGTTATCGAAGGCCTACCTCGATGAAGGGCTTTGGAACCCAGAGAGGTGGCATGTCACGAAGAGGGGGTTGAGGGGTTTTTAGATAAAGTTTTAGCAAATGTCTTAAGGGGTTCCGGGGGGGGGGAGGGTTGGATCAGAAGTAAGGCTGTGGGTATGGGGGATAACCCACTAAGGGGAGGGCCAGGTAAGGCTGTGGAGCACGGCATGGGGGGTGGGGGGCCCGGGGTCAAGAGGGGGGATAAAGTTCATCCAGATAAGGTTTTTACCATCAGTACTGTGGGTGGGAGGGGTAGATATGGCGGGAGCAGGGGGCCATATCGTGTTAGGGGAGCGTGCGCCCGCTGTCTTCGAGCGGTGGCGCGCTCCGGCCCCCAAAGCTCCACTCATTTTCCAGGTGGCGCAGATCTTCAGGGCCCTGGCCTTCGTCTGATGTTATGCAATGCCAGGTCTGTAGTAAATAAAGCCCCCCTCATTTGTGATCTTGTTCAGGAGGGGGGAGCGGACCTGGCAGGTATTACGGAAACCTGGTTGGGCCAAGAGGGGGGGGTCCCTCTTGTTGAAATGTGCCCACCAGGTTTCCGCGCATTCCATCAGCCGAGGTTGCAGGGTAGGGGCGGGGGGGGTAGCGGTTATTATTAACGAAGATCTGAGACCGAGGGAGGCCACTGTTCCTCAGACTGCCGGCTGTGAATCCCTCCTTGTGAAATGGGGCCACGGGGTTCAGATGGGTTTGCTGATCACATACCTGGCTCCCTGCCATGTGGCAGCAGCCTTGCCCGAGCTACTCAGTGTCATCGCCACGGTGGCGGTTGAGACCTCTAGGCTTATGGTCATGGGGGATTTCAACTTGCCGTCCGTTGGTGAGGCATCTGAGGTGGCTCGGGAGTTCATGGCTTCCATGACAGCCATGGACCTGACCCAGTTAATTCATGGCCCTACCCACACGGGGGGAAACACGCTGGATCTGGTTTTTGTCTCTGGACAGTGGTTGAGTGATCTCGAGATAGGGGATATAGTCACCGAGCCCTTGTCATGGTCTGATCACTCTCTCCTTCGTCTCGACCTTCGAACCTCTACACCCCGCCGCAGGGAGGCGGAGCCGGTAAGATGGTTCCGCCCCAGGCGCCTGATGGAACCGGATAGGTTCCAGATGGAGCTTGGGCCATTCCCTGAGGCTCTGGCACACGCCTCGACTGGAGACCTAGTGGCCGCCTGGGATAGGACGGCCGCTGGAGCTCTGGATCGGGTCGTGCCTTTGCGGCCTCTGACCCGGCGCCGATCTCATTTAGCTCCTTGGTTCACTGAGGAGCTGAGGGAGTTGAAGCGCCAGAAAAGATGCCTAGAGAGTAGTTGGAGGGCCAGTCTTTCTGAATCTGACCGGACACTGGTAAGAGCTCATATTAGGAATTACCTAGTGGCGATAAAAGCAGCGAAATGTAGCTATTTTGCTGCTCTTATTGCATCATCAGATAATCGCCCGGCCGCCCTGTTTAGGGTGACCCGCTCCCTGCTCCACCAGGAAGCGAGGGAGGACCCCTTGGAGGGTAGAGCCGAGGATTTTGTCCAATATCTGTATGACAAAATCGCTCAGATTCGGGAAGATCTGGACTCCGACTGGATAGTCTCAGGGGGAGGGACTGGGGCAGGTCTTGAGAATGTTATCTGGGATGAGTTTGATCCTGTGACCCCTGAGGATGTGGACAGGATTCTGGGTAGACTGAACGCGACCACTTGTTTATTGGACCCGTGTCCCTCCTGGTTAGTGCTGGCTTCTCGGGAGGTGACACGAGGCTGGTTCCAGGGGATTATAAATGCTTCGCTGGGTGAGGGTGTCTTTCCTGCCGCCTTGAAAGAGGCGGTGGTGAGGCCTCTCCTCAAGAAGCCTTCCCTGGACCCGGCAATGTTGGTAAATTATCGTCCGGTCTCCAACCTTCGTTTTGTGGCGAAGGTTGTTGAGAGTGTGGTTGCGCAACAGCTTCCCCAGCACCTGGATGAAACGACGTATCTGGATCCGTTCCAGTCGGGCTTCAGGCCCGGGTACAGCACGGAAACGGCATTGGTCGCGTTGGTTGATGATCTCTGGAGGGCTCGGGACAGGGGGTGCTCCTCTGTCCTGGTCCTGTTAGATCTCTCAGCGGCTTTTGATACCATCGACCATGGTATCATGCTGCACCGGTTGGAAGAGTTAGGGGTGGGAGGCACTGTGTTGCGGTGGTTCTCCTCCTTTCTCTCTGACCGGTCGCAGTCTGTGTTGACAGGGGGACAGAGGTCGACCCCGAGGCCCCTCATATGTGGGGTGCCGCAAGGGTCGGTCCTCTCACCTCTCCTGTTCAACATTTATGTGAAGCCGCTGGGCGAGATCATCCGTGGTTTCGGGGTGGAGTACCATCAGTATGCTGATGACACCCAGCTGTACATCTCCACCCCGGATCACCCCAACGATGCCCTTGAAGTGATGTCCCGGTGCCTGGAGGCCGTACGGATCTGGATGGGGAGGAACAGGCTCAGGCTCAACCCATCCAAGACCGAGTGGCTGTGGTTTCCGACGTCCCGATATAGCCAGTTGACGCCATCACTGACTATTGGGGGCGAATCATTGGCCCCCACGGAGAGGGCTCGCAACTTGGGCGTCCTCCTGGATTCACGGCTGTCTTTAGAAGAGCACTTGACGGCCGTGACCGGGAGGATTTTTTATCAGGTCCGCCTGATTCGCCAGTTGCATCCCTTTCTGGATCGGGACTCATTATGCACGGTCACTCATGCCCTCGTCACCTCCCGCCTGGACTATTGTAATGCTCTCTACATGGGGCTCCCCTTGAGGAGCACCCGGAGGCTCCAACTGGCACAGAGTGCGGGCCGCGCGGGTGTTAATGGGAGCGACATGGCGCTCCCATGTAACACCTCTCCTGTGCGAGCTGCACTGGCTCCCGGTGGTCTTCCGGGTGCGCTTCAAGGTTTTGGTTACCACCTTTAAAGCGCTCCATGGCTTAGGGCCTGGTTATTTACGGGACCGCCTACTACCACCAATAGCCTCCCACCGGCCAGTACGCTCTCATAGAGAGGGACTCCTCCGGGTGCCGTCAGCCAAACAGTGTCGACTGGCGGCCCCTAGGGGGAGAGCCTTCTCTGTGGGGGCACCTACCATCTGGAATGAGCTCCCCCCGGAGATACGGAGGATCCCGGATCTGCGCTCCTTCCGCCGTGCTGTGAAGACCTTTTTATTCCATCAAGCGGGCTTGGCCTGATCTCTTCCCTTTTTAAATATGTAAATTTTAATCTGTTTTTAAATTATTGGGGTATTTTAATTTGTCTGGGCCAAAAAGTTTAATTTGATTTTATCGGGTTTTTAAATTTTGTGTATTTATGTATTTTATTCTTGGCTGTTCACCGCCCTGAGTCCTTCGGGAGTAGGGCGGTATACAAATCAAATAAATAAAATAAAATAAAATAAATAAATATGGGAATCTCCCCTTTTGAGATTCTATTTGGCCGCCCACCTGACACACTACAGGGCCTTGACCCACAATCCCTCAGCCTAGACAGGGGGGATATGGTCCTTTCTTCATACCTTTCAGCCTTGCATAAGAGACTACAGGAGCTGTGGATGCAGAGTGCCCTAATGCAGACGCTGCCCCTGGAAGAAAACCTGCACCCATTCGAGCCAGGTGATTGGGTGTGGATAAATCACTTCACGAGGACTTCACCACTGCAACCCAAGTGGACAGGACCCTACCAAGTTCTGCTAACAACCCAGACAGCCATCCGAGTAGCAGAAAAGGACAGCTGGATACACTGGACACACGCCAAACCTGCAGTGATGGACAACAGCCCAGAAATCCCTCCCATCAAACTGAAGAAAAACCCAGACACAGAAGAATGGACCTTGCAAGCATTTTTTGAATACAACGAACTTGACCAGTAATAACTCTTTATTGACACCATTCGGAGTACCTGGATATACATACTTACCTTTTTTTCTCTCTTTTTTTTAAGTATTTGTTGGGGGGGGGGGTTAGATTGTACAATGAGAAACAAAAAATCTATTGTAAGCATGCTATGTAACCTTTATTGTATATTGTTAATTGTAACTCAAGTAACAGGGTTCCTAGAACCAAATCTTATCCCAGAAAAAGGGAACATCTGGGAATACCTGGCGAAAGAGATACTGAACACCACATAATTTTGTTTAGCAGGGGGAAAGTCAGTGAAAGACATTTTAAAAACATGTTTAATGGGAGTAGCAATAGGACCTCAAGCTATACTCAACCACACATGGCTAAGACATTTCCCTATTACACAACCATATTCAACCATTTATGAGTGGGGAAACATCTCCAGGTCCAAGGATCTAGACATGTACACTCTCCATGTAGCTGCTGTCTCTGCCTCATCCTGGTGTTTTGAAACCTATGAGTGCAACAAATTAGCAAATGGGAACTGCCTCAATTTAAATAATACAGAATTAAAATGCAATAATACAGAGCAGGTTCCCTTTTCTTATAGCTACCTGAGGCTGCCTCATGGCTGGTTCATATTGTGTGGACTACAAGCCTACTCCTACCTGCCAGCCAACTCAACAGGAGGACCATGCACCCTAGGGAAACTAACCATGTTAATGCCATCACTACAGAGATGACACAGGAGGGCTTTCCATTCTTTAGAAGCAGACTGTGACTCTAAAGTGAGCCTACTCACCAAAGCAGAATACGTCTCATTGGCTGTTTCTCTAGTGGGAGTGCCAGGACTAGCTGTTTGAAATTCCAGGAACTTAAATAGCTTGGCATGCACCCCAGCCAAAGGTTTAAATTCGACTTCCCATGCATTGGATGCGCTGAACAGAGAATTAAGACAAGTCAGGGAGGCCACTCTTGAGAATCGGGCAGCAATCGATTATTTACTATTAAAACACAACCATGGCTGTGAAGAATTTAAAGGGTTGTGCTGTTTTGACTTGGAACAAAACTCAAAGATCGTAGACACAGAAGTTAACCACCTAGAGGAACTGGCCCAAAACATTGGCCACAGCCAGTCATCTCTAGACTTCTCGTGGCTCTTTTCTTGGCTACCAGACTTCTCCGGGCTCAAAATCGCCCTAACTGGGTTTGTCACTATCTGTGTATTAGGAGGCCTTCTGTGTTGTCTCTGTCACTGCATTCCCCCCTGCCTCAGCTGCATAAGGGCTTGTAAGCCAGATCTTTCTCGATGAAAGGCAGAACATAATCAGGCAGCCCTCATGATGGTCCAAGTTGACCACGAATATCAAATTTACTCAGACCTAGAAACCACGCAAGAAAGGGGAGGCGGAGAGACACCTGTTTAACACATGCACACACAAGAGAAAAAGAGAGAAAAAGAAGTGGGGATTGTAGGAAGGGAACACCACCAAAACAGTGCCAAGATCAGGAAGACATAGCAAAACCTCATAACACAGGATCAACTCAGGAAGGGAAAAGCCCTAGGCATAGGAAGATGACCTTCCCAAAATAGAACACATAAGCATCAGGGCCATTTAAGAATAAAAGAAGATCCCGGAAAATGACACACACAAAGACACAAGACATGCCAGGAAAGAAACTATTGAAACAGCAGAATAAAACAAAAGGGACAACAGAGGATTAGCTGAGGAAAAGATTTAATCAATAGCCCCAGCAATCTGATAAGAGCCAAGCCGGGAGTAAGGGCTTAATTGATAACAACATGATCAGCTTAAGGCAAAAGGAAAAATCATGAAAGCAGAAGGAAACAAAAGGACGTGAAATCAAATAACTAAATCTCAAGTAGGAAAGATTCAGAATAAGAAAACACAGGGCGATCCACGAACTCACACACAAAAGACAGACACACAAAAGTAACAAAAGAAACAAAGAATTTCCTTTGTACAGAAAAGTATAAAAATGTATGCTTACCTTGTAACGATGTCAGCTCACCCAGGAACGCTGGTTCGTGTGCTTGCCGGATCCGTCTTCCTGAAACATAATAAAGAGAATCCTGTTTTCACGCAGCTCGCTTCATCGTGCCTGGGACGATTTCCCAGCCGGGAATTTCAAACCTTTTGGGGGAAACCTCTACGGAGATTCAACACTGATATACTACATTTAGTAAAAACTTGTTATTCTGTAACCATTAGGTTCCTGTAACACATATATAGCCTTTGTATTTGTATAACACACATATATTGTGCCTTTGTATTTGTATCACATATGTTATTCCTTTATATTTGTATCTCCTGTAACAAACATATTCTGTTATTAGGCCTCTGTAAAGTATCTGGTATTTGTCAAACATATGTTCCTGCCATTTGATCTGAACCCATATCAATCTTCTTCCTGTTTTTCTTGTGCCATCTAAGAGTATGGTACGTATCTCAGTTGGAACTGCAGACATCATCCAAGGGATAATTTACACCTCAGCCCTAATTTATACCTTTGATCTGTATAAGCTCCTTCCTTGCAAAACCAGGGGGCCAAATGGCCAATTGAGAGAACAAAGGAATGCTCAAGGAAGAGATAAGACTAATTGGGAAGCTTCTATTCCCTTGCAGGGCAACAAGGGATACACAAACCTAAATTAGGGGATTTAACTGGTGTTTTAAAGGTATAAAAAGGGGTCACATCTTCTCTGAAGTTGTTGGCCTTTCCATATACATGTCTCTTTGTATGTGTTTGGAATGGTTTTACCCAGCCTTTTGCTTTTGATCAAAAATTAAATGCTGATTCTTATTCAAGCCTCCGTTTAAGTCCTTCTTTTTGGCTCACTGCGGGCTTAAGTGTATAGCCAGACCTTACACAAGCATATTGCTCAGGTTTTCCCCCTTAGTCTTCGAGAGGATTTCAGCTAGAAGCAACTCTCATTTCTTAAACGTCGCATCTTAAACCATGGATTCTAAACCATGCCAATGTGAGCCTTGTGTATTGGCCCGGACTGAAGAAGATCCTTAAAACTGGGAGCATCTCAAGTTAGATTTGTGATGGTTTAATGGGCTAAAATGCTTGCCTAGATATTTTCTCTTTACATACATAGGTGCTTTGTGAACAGCGTATTGTCTGGATCAGTGGTGGGTTGCTCCGGGTTCTGTCCGGTTCTATAGAACCGGTAGTAAAACCGGCGGGATGCTCTGCCCACATGCCACGACATCATCATGGGTGATCGCATGCTCAGAAGCGTGTGCGCTCCCGCTGCGAACCGGTAGTAAAGGTAAGTAGAACCCACCCCTGCTCTGGATCAATTTGCTTATATAATAGTACTTTTCCAGTTCCTAATTTCTACCTCTATTAGTCAACCAATGATAAAACAGATCCCATGTTTGAAAATATTCTGTATCTTCTTTTTCTTTTATCTTTAATGTCAATCTGACCATTTCTGCACAGTCTAGTATTTTTCTAATTACATCATCTTCTGTAGGTGTTTCTTCATTTTTCCAGTGCTGTGCAAATACAAATGCTTGCCTAGATTCTTAAAAAAAAAATCACAGCTAAATTATGCCTAGGTTTGTAACTTGGGTCTGCAGTTCCTTTACTTGGCACACCATCTGCCTGTTAGTATGGGGGGGGGGGGATGGAAAGCTATTTATGGTTTCAAGCAACCAAAAGCAAGTTAGGTTCTATTAATATTTATCTTTTGATTTTATCAGACTCTCTTTGATGCCAAATTATGAGGCTATGCTAAGTACTTTGTGTTTAGATAACTAAATGCCTGCAATAATTGGCTAATATATGTTTTTTGAACTGGAGCTTATACCAGCGCATGCCCTAGCAATGAAAAGATCTCATAAGTGCATGTATACTCAGCATGCAAGGGACTTGCAACTTTTTCAGAAATATCTAGCATCACATAGCACTTGATGTAATATATAAAATGTAGGAAGCTGTTATTTATCTCTAAATTAGATGCATATCCTGCTTTTATTTTTTACAGCTTAAGCCAGCATACATAATGCTATTTCTTCCAATTTTGAGTAACAACCCTGTGAGATGGGTTTGGCTGAGAAAGAGAGACTGGCCAGAAGTCATCCAGCTGACTTCTTTGCCTAAGGAAAGACTAGAACTCACAATCTCCCAGTTTTTAATCTGACCACTACACTGAGGTAAATATAGCAAATAAAGAATAATGTAGATAAAAGAAACAATGTGAATAAAATAGGAATCATACAGAGTCAGATATATGGGCTCTGGGGGACCCTCTCTATTCACATTATTATAAGAGAGGAAAGTGCTTGTTGGAAATTACATTAACAAACAGTTAAACCCCATTAAGTGGTAATATATCTTCTGAGACCTAGATGTCATGGAAAGGACTGCCATATGGAAAAACATCTGAGTGACCTCACTGTGAATGACACAAAGACCTATATGTTACAAAGAGTTACTTAATCCAATAAATTTACCCAAGGACAGTAGTAAATCTCCCATTAGCAACTCCGAGCACTTAAGAAAAGTTGTGCGGCTAAGATAATTTTGTAAACTAAGATTAATGCTTTAAGTAATTAGATGAACTTATTATCCAGTGTATGTAACCATATAGGGAAAATCGGATGTATGATCTCATGATTAACCATATATGGAAAATGTATGATCTCACTGAATCCTTTGTCTTAGAAATGTATAAAAACCATTGTATCAGAGTTCTTTCTTTGTTCAACGCTTCATGTACAGAGCTTTGAACCTATTGCGCAATATACAATGTCTCTGGCTAACCCTGAAAAGTTGTGTTGGTCTTATTAAATCCACAACAACACCAAACTGGTTCTTGAAGCTGGTGTTTTTTAGAAGCTGATATTCCATAATACACAGTTGGATTGGATTGGCATCAGATAGCAAGTGCTGCCTATCCTAGAGATACCTGCCTCTTAGCAGAAAGTGATTAAAAAAGCTAAATGTATTATTGTTTGAAATGCCACAAGACTCTCCCCCCCAAAAAAACTGTCTAAGACAGCTACTTCTCTGAAAGATGTTGTGGTTTTACAGCTGGATTATCAAATTGCTACCTTTCCCAATTTTCCCTGTTTCTAGTTACTATCCTTTTTTTTAAAGCATATTTACACATACAGGCTATATTTATACAAGTATAAAAGAGATGACAAATCCCACAAAAGATAGTGTTGGAAGAAATGTCCATCTGGGTTCAGTTCCAAGTGGGGGAAAAAGACACTGGAAACATGGAGACTGCTTGGAAAGATGGTTTAATGGTGGACAAGAATCACATGGCTCGAGTTCCTGAGTAGAAAACAAAGAAAACCCCAGATACTGGGAGTGCCTTGGTTTTATGCCCTCTTTGGGCCCCACCTCTGAGTTTCTTGTTCCTGTATAAGAAATGTATCCTGATTGGTTGTCAAACTCTCAGGTGGTCTAGGGGTCTTAGCTAAATTGGTAGGTTGTCTCTCAAGCTTGCTTGAGTCTTGCCATGTGGTGAGTTTCTGTTGCTAGATGGGTCCTATTGTATTGCAGATGATGGCCCATTGAGTGAGCTTGGCTGAGGCCTTAATGGCCCATTAACAAAGGTGTGTGGAGGGGGGGAGGCAGGAAGCTGCTTTGTCTTTAAAACATGTTTCTCCATTTCTCATCCAGGGAAATATAATATTCTGCCTTTTTTAATATTTCCTAAAATATTTCATTCTTCTAGGAGAGGGGTGAGTGCTAACTTCCTACAATGGGGCGGGGGGGGGGTTACATATATGGTTGATTAATTTGTTATATTGTGGATGTTAGAATGATTCTAACTTCCTTTAAGGTTTTTTTTTGTAAAGTTTTTTTTATTTTTTAAACACACAAACAAACATACAGTACATCTTTTCTGAACAGAATATTGGCCCGGTCTTAAATTTGTACAGATTTTTGTTCATCTTTAACACAATTTTATATGTTCAATTTTTCTCATAGCATTTATTCTCTTTAATTTTAAAAAACCAATATTACCCTTCATCTTGACTTCTCATCCTATTTATAGCTCAATTTTTCTTTTCCCTCCTTAAAATTTGAACCCCTAAATTTAGATTCACATAACACAGTACTGTAGGAGGGGAACACCACCAAGACAGTGCCAGCTCTGTAAGAACATAATAAAACTTCATAGTGCAGGATCAACTCAGAGAAATAAAAGCCACAGACATAGGAAAACGACCTTCCCAAAATAAAACACATGAACATCAGGGCTATTAAGGAACAAAAGAGGACTCACGAAATAACACAAAGACCCAGGACGTGCCAGGAAAGAAACTATTGAAACAGCAGAAACTAGGAAAGCAAACAAAGGGATGATTAGCTCAGGGCAAGGAAAGAGGATCTGAGCAATAGCCCGAGCGATCTGATAAGAGTTAAGCCAGGCTTAAGGGAAACAAAATAATAATAGTGTTGTGGAATGGAAGGACCAAGCAACATTCCTAGGTCAGCCAGAGACAGTTTTATTGCGCAAGGTTCAGAGCCAGTTTTGTTCCTGAAGCTTTGAACAAGGAGAGAACCCTGATACAACGGTTTTATACATTTCTAAGACAAAGGATTCAGTGAGATCATACATTTTCCATATATGGTTAATCATGAGATCATACATTCGATTTTCCCTATATGGTTACATACATTGGATAATGTGTTCATCTAATTACTTAAACCATTAATTTTAGTTTATAAAATTATCTTAGCCACACAACTTTTCTTAAGTGCTCGGAGTTGCTAATGGGAGATTTACTACTGTCCTTGGGTAAATTTATTGGATTAAGTAACTCTTTGTAACATATAGGTCTTTGTGTCATTCACAGTGAGGTCACTCAGATGTTTTCCATATGGCGGTCCTTTCGTGACATCTAGGTCTCAGAAGATATATTACCACTTAATGAGGTTTAACTGTTTGTTAATGTAATTTCCAACAAGCACTTCCCTCTCTTATAATAATGTGAATAGAGAGGTTCTCTCAGAGTTTATTTATTTATTTATTTATTTATTTATTTATTTATTTATTTATTTGATTTGATTTCTATACCGCCCTACTCCCGAAGGACTCAGGGCGGTGCACAGCCAAACAATAAAACACATACATACAAAATTTAAAAGTAGAATAAAATCAAATTAAATAATTTTGGCCCCGACAAATTTAAAACCCCAAACTTTTTAAAACCAATTTTAAAATTGAATGTATAAAATACATTAAAAATTAAAAATCTTTTAGTTCATGTATCTAAGCACGTCTTCCCTTATAATAATGTGAATAGAGAGGGTCCCCCAGAGCCCATATATCTGACTCTGTATGATTCCTTTCTTTTATTCACATTATTTCTTTTATCTGCATTAATAGCAAAGGGAAACAAAAGGAACACACGCCCAGAGAACGCTTAAACCGAAACCCCACCCAGCATCGAGTAGAAACAGTAAACTAGAATAAGAAAGCACAGGGTGATCCACGAACGCACAAACAAAGGGAAAACACACAAAAGCACCAAAAGAAACAAAGAACTTCCATTGTACAAAAAGTATTAAAATGTACACTTACCTCATAACGATGTCAGCTTAAGGTAGAACGTAGAGTGAAATTGAATATAAGAGTGAAATAATACGGGGTCAGCCTGAATGATCTCTGAAGGGCCCTTTAACTAGTAAATATAAGAGACAAATGCTGGGTTCAAAAAGTTAAACCGCAAGGTTATGCTGTTGCAAAGTTCAAGAAGTCAAACTGCAGGCAAACAGACAGTTGCAGAGTTACTCCACATGGATAAGCATGAACCAGCTTCCTGCAATAAAGGAGGGGGCTAGCTAAAGAGGCAGATCTCAGATACTTCCTGTTTTTTATTTTTATTGAAAAGTTTTACAGAAAAAAAAAGATTTCCCCCCCACCCTTTCCCTCCCCTCATCCCACCCTCCCCCCCCCCCCCCCCCGGACTTCCTAGAGCAAAATACAAGGTATTTCAGTTAACAATCATAAGCTAAATTAACCTATCTATCCTTAGACTACTAAATCCGCCCCAAAACCTTAACTCCACTATAGATAACATAATACTTCTAATACTTAATATTCATTCATAAGCTATTTGATATTTTCTTGTCTGATACTTATTTTGAATATAATCAATCCATCTTCTCCATTCCGATATGTATCTTTCTTGTGTATAGTCCTTCAAATACGCTGAAATTTTCGCCATTTCTGCTAAATTCGTTACTTTCAGTATCCACTCTTCAATAGTAGGCAAAGAATCCTTCTTCCAATATTGCGCTACCAACAGCCTGGCTGCTGATATTAAGTTCAAGATCAATTTAATCTCTAATACTGTACAATCCGTCGTTATACCCAGTAGAAACAATTGAGGAGTAAATTTCAACCTTTTTTTCAGAATGTTCTGCATCACCCACCAAATTTTTATCCAAAATGCCTTGATTTTCTTACAAGTCCACCATATATGATAATAAGTTGCATCATCACATTCACATCTCCAACATTTAGCTTGCAAATTTGGGTACATACATGATAATTTTTTAGGATCTAAATGCCATCTATAAAACATTTTGTAAAAATTCTCTCTCAAATTTTGTGCTTGCGTAAATTTAACATTTCTAACCCAAATCTTTTCCCATGTGTCCATCATCACTGGTTCCTGAAAGTTTTGTGCCCATTTTATCATACAATCGTTAACCAATTCCGTTTCTGAATCTATTTCCAATAATGCATTATACAACCTTTTAATATGCATCTGACTTTGATCTCTAATCTGTTTTACCAAGTTTCCCTCATTTTGCATGACACCAATTTTTTGATCTTCCCTCCATCTAGCTTGAAGCTGACCATACTGAAACCAAGTATAAATTATCCCTTCTTCTTTTAATACATCTAAAGATTTCAGTTGCAGCTTACCCCTTTCCATAAAAAGAAGCTCTTTATATGTAATCACCTCTGTTTTTTGTTCTATACTTATATTTTCTATTGCATGTCTGGGATTTGCCCATATAGGTATCTTATAATTTAGCTTATATTGATACTTTTTCCAAACCCTCAGCAACACATTTCTAAGTATATGACCCTTAAACACTTTATCCACTTTTTTTTCATATAACAAATAAGCATGCCATCCATATAACAAATCATAACCTTCTATTTAACATTCTCTCTTCAGTTAAATTAAACCGATCGCTAATTTGTGATAAAACAGCTGCTTCATAATACAATCTTAAATTAGGCATTTTAAGACCTCCTCTCTCACGTATATCCTGTATAATTTTCAGTTGCACTCTTGGTTTCTTCCCGCCCCAAATAAAAGTATTAACCCCTTTCTGCCACTCCCTCAAGTTTCCATCTTTCTTAAGCACTGATATCATTTGAAACAAAAATAAGAACCTAGGTAATACATTCATTTTTATTGCTGCTATCCTTCCCAGTAGAGATAGTTGTAGCTTTTTCCAATTTTCCATTTCTTTCTGCACTTTTTGCCAAAGAACTTCATAATTGTTATTCAAGCATGCGCAAGATGGCGGTCGCACGGTGAAACGCTGCGCTCAGATGGAGGGTATTTTGGGACTCTAGGGGATACCGCAGGGGCGCTCGTTCATCAGCGACCCCTTATTTAGTCGGATGGGCTCGGGGCGAGGGTTTTGAGACCTTCCCCGCCCCTCGGTGCTTCCGGAGCTAGAAACGGCATGGAGAAACGGCAATGGAGAGCTGAGGCCGGGCCGCTTCTGACGCTGCCGAGAGCGGAGGTATGATGGCTTATCGGTGGCGGCGGCGGCGGCGAGCTCCGTTGGTGGAGCTCTGGGCGAGTTTTTGGGACTCCCCTCGCCCCTGGACATGCCTAGAGCAGGGGGCATTTGGCGGAGTGCTGTGGTTGTGCTGCCCCGACGTTTTTTGACGCTGCCAAAAATGAGGGTATGGTGGTTAGTTCGGCAGCGGCTCGTCGGATGATGAAGGAGAAGGAGAAGGTGGAGGTGTGGCAGTGAGGGGGCGAGTGGCAGGCAGTCCGCTGAACTTCCATCTGCCCCACTCAGAGACTCCCCGGCGGCCCCTTGAAACCGGGAATGGCGGTTTGGACACCAGCGGGGGTGGTGAGGCCGGCCCTGATATTAAACTGGGCCGTGGCACACCCCACTGAAGTACTGGACGCTGTTTTTTCATCTTCATTGCCGGCGGAAGGGGCTTGCTGGGGGGTGAGAACTGAGAATGGAGAGGGCATAAGCGGTCTGTTGAGTCCGGAGATGAGAGACTCCTTCCTGGAAGATACTGTGGTGGCTGCAGAGGACCTGGAGGCCCCCTATGGCATCTAATGGGGGCTGGAGCTCGGAAGCAGCTTGTTATCCCGGAAGAATCTGAGGAAGATAGGGTTGGTGGGCAATGGAGGGGTTTTTCCCCTTTGTACGCATACCAACCTCCTTCCTCCTACCCCCTCCTGGGACTTTGTTTGCCAAATAAAGGGCCTGTTATCCGCCCTGACTGAAGGAGTCCGCCCCCTTCTCCACCCCGTTTTCCCTCCTTCCCCTTCCCTTCTTTTTTCTCTTTCAACGGGACTGACTAGGATACGATCTGGAGCATAAAACTTTACCAAGGATTTCTGTCTTTGCCCCTGGCGTGACTCACGGATTGACTGACTGATAAACTATCTCCCTCTGACCATGGGTCAGTTAATTGATGCAACTGCTGAGGGGTTCTTTATCACATCAGGACTTTCGCCACTGGGAGAAGTACTTTTCGATCTATGACCCTTTGAGGGTCCCGCCGTGAGAGGGCGGACTGGATGCTGTTCCCATTGGCTGAAATTGTCAGAACCCTCCTACTGTCGTGGGAGGACAGTAGAGATACCAATGGTACATCATTGAACAATATGGCCCCATGATACATCTTGAGACCCCTGATTAAGCTCCCTTCCTCCATCGCTGCACTGGGAGATGTACACGACTGCGGATTTGCTTGCCGCTGCGAGACTCCCCCCTCTCGCAGATGTGGCCCTCATCGTTATCGAGGGCCCACCTCAATGACGGGCTTTGGTACCCAGAGAGGTGGCATGTGAAAACTAGGGGGTTGAGGGCTTTTTAATCAAATTTTTTAGTTAAATTTTTAAGGGGTCTCAGGGAGGGGGAGGGTCAAATTAGAACTCAGGTTGTGGGTTTGGGGGAAAACCCACAAGGGGGAGGGTCGGGGTCGGGTCTGGCTGCGAAGCACGGTGGGGGGGGTGGGCCCGGGATCGAGGGGGGGGGGTTAGAGCTCATCCGGATAGTGTTTTGAATATCAATACTGTGGGTGGGAGGGGTAGATATGGCGGGAGCAGGGGGCCATATCGTGTTAGGGGAGCGCGCACTCGCTGTTTACGAGCGATGGCGTGCTCCGGCCCCCAAAGCTCCACCCGTTTTCCAGGTTGCACAGACCCTCAGGGCCCAGGCCTTCGGCTGATGCTGTGCAATGCCAGGTCCGTAGTAAATAAAGCCCCCCTCATTTGTGATCTTATTCAGGAGGGGGGTGCGGACCTGGCAGGTGTTACGGAGACCTGGTTGGGCCATGAGGGGGGGGGGTTCCCCTCATTGAAATGTGCCCTCCAGGTTTCCTTGCCTTTCATCAGCCGAGGTCACAGGGGAGGGGCGGGGGGGTAGCGGTTATCATTAAGGAAGGTCTGAAACCAAGGGAGGCCACTGTCCCTCAGACGACCGGCTGTGAATCCCTCCTCGTGAAATGGGGCCACGGGGTTCAGATGGGTTTGCTGATCACGTACCTGGCTCCCTGCCACGTGGCAGCAGCCCTGCCCGAGCTACTCAACGTCATCGCCGCGGTGGCGGTTGATACCCCCAGGCTTATGGTCATGGGGGATTTCAACCTACCGTCTGTGGGCGAGGCGTCTGAGGTGGCTCGGGAGTTCATGGCTTCCATGACAGCTATGGACCTGACCCAGTTAATTCATGGCCCTACTCACACGGGGGGAAACACGCTGGATCTGGTTTTTGTCTCTGGACAGTGGTTGAGTGATCTCGAGATAGGGGATATAGTCACCGAGCCCTTGTCATGGTCTGATCACTCTCTCCTTCATCTCGACCTTCGAACCGCTACACCCCGCCGCAGGGAGGCGGAGCCGGTAAGATGGTTCCACCCCAGGCGCCTGATGGAACCTGATAGGTTCCAGATGGAGCTTGGGCCATTCCCTGAGGCTCTGGCACATGCCCCGACTGGAGACCTAGTGGCCGCCTGGGATAGGGCGGCCGCTGGAGCTCTGGACCGGGTCGTGCCTTTGCGGCCTCTGACCCGGCGCCGATTTCATTTAGCTCCTTGGTTTACCGAGGAGCTGAGGGAGTTGAAGCGCCGGAAAAGACGCCTAGAGAGTAGTTGGAGGGCCAGCCATTCTGAATCTGACCGGACACTGGTAAGATTTCATATTAGGAATTACCTAGTGGCGATAAAAGCAGCGAAATGTAGCTATTTTGCTGCTCTTATTGCATCATCAGATAATCGCCCGGCCGCCCTGTTTAGGGTGACCCGCTCCCTGCTCCACCAGGAAGCGCGGGAGGACCCCTTGGAGGGTAGAGCCGAGGATTTTGTTCAATATCTGTATGACAAAATCACTCAGATTCGGGAAGATCTGGACTCCGACTGGGTAGTCTCAGGAGGAGGGACAGGGGCAGGTCTTGAGAATGTTATCTGGGATGAGTTTGATCCTGTGACCCCTGAGGATGTGGACAGGATTCTGGGTAGACTGAACGCGACCACTTGTTTTATTGCAAAAGTTTTACAATTACATTTTCACCCCTTTTCCCCCCCCTCTACCCACCCCAAACTTCCCATCCTCCCTAACCCTCCCTAACCCTCCCCTCCCCCCGGACTTCCACACAATATACTTATATCAGGTAAAAAAAACCCCTTGATATAAAACTTATATAAAACTTGAACCCCTCCCTCCTCCTTGTAAGTTTTTCATCTTCATTACACTGAAATATTTCTATCTTAAAATATCATTTTCAATTAAAAGCTATTTGGTACTTCCTAGTTTGATATTTGTTCTGAACATAATCTATCCACTTTTTCCATTCCCATTCATAAGTCTCTTGTGAACAGTCTTTTAAAAATGCTGAGATCTTCGCCATCTCTGCAAAACTGGCCATCTTCAAAGTCCATTCCTCAATCGTGGGCAAAACTTCATTCTTCCAATATTTACCTATCAATAATCTCGCAGCTGTTATCATGTACAATATCAACTTTGTTTCACCCGTAGTAAAACCCTTAACTATACCCAATAAAAACAATTGTGGAGAAAATTGAATTTTTGTCTTCAAAACATTCTGCATGACCCACCAAACTTTTATCCAAAAAGCCTTAACTTTCCTACAAGTCCACCAAACATGATAATATGTAGCATCTAAACAATCACATCTGCAACATTTTGGCTGAACATTAGGGTATATACACGACAATTTTTTGGGGTCTAAATGCCATCTATAAAACATTTTATAGAAATTTTCCCTCAGATTCTGCGACTGTGTAAATTTAACGTTCTGAACCCAAATTTTTTCCCATGTTTCCAACATCACTGGCTCCTCAAAATTTTGTGCCCACTTAATCATACAATCTTTAACCAGTTCAGTTTCTGAATCCCTTTCCAACAAAACATTATAAAGCCTTTTGATATGCATTGGACCTTTCTCTTTTATATATCTAACCAATTCTTCCTCATGCAACATAATACCAGTTTTTTGGTCCTCTCTCCATCTCAATTGTAATTGATTATATTGTAACCAAGTTAAATTAATCCCTTCGTCCAACAGTGTCTGTAGTGTCTTCAACTGCCATTTGCCCGCATCTGTAAAAAGAACCTCTTTGTATGAAAACCCCCCGAGTGACATTATATTTGTATTCCACATAATATGACCAAGATCCAGCCATAGCGGTATTTTATAATCCCATTTAAATCGGTGCTTCTTCCAAACTCTCATCAAAGAGTCTCTAAGTATATGGCTTTTAAATACTTTATCCACTTTGTTATCATAAAATAAGTAAGCATGCCATCCAAATTCAAGATCAAAACTTTCAATATTCAATATTCCAGTCTTTTTCCTTCCAAACCAATCACTTGCTGAAGTCAAAGCTGCTGCTTCGTAATATAACTGTAGGTTTGGAAGTTTAAGACCTCCCCTTTCTGGAACATCTTGCATAATTTTCAATTTCACTCTCGGTTTTTTCTCATTCCAGACAAACTTGTTCACTCCAGTTTGCCAGACTTTCAGTTGCTTATCACTTTTGAGCACCGGAATCATTTGAAACAAAAAAAGAAATCTTGGCAAAATGTTCATCTTAACTGCTGCTATTCTTCCAAGTAAAGACAGCTGCAGTTTTTTCCAAGTCTCCATATCTTTCTGCACCTCTCGCCACAAAACCTCATAATTATTTTGAAACAATTTCATATTTGATTCTGCAACCTGAACTCCTAGATATTTTACCTTTGGTACAATCTCAAAACCTGCCCTCCTTTCAAGCTCATGTTTACGATCTTGTGTCATATTTTTAACTATCATCTTAGTTTTTTTCTGATTCAATCTAAAACCTGAAACTTTACCATAGTCTTGTATAATGTCCTTCATCTGGATTAATGATTCCATTGGCTGTGTTAGGGTAACAACCAGATCATCTGCAAATGCTTTTATTCTGTAATCCTCTTGCCTTATCGTTATACCTTTCAAGATATTAGAGTCCCGTATTGTATTTAACAAGACTTCTAGTGTTAAAATAAATAACAATGGGGATAACGGACATCCCTGTCTTGTTCCTTTTTCAATTTTAAACTCTGTTGTCAAACTTCCATTAATAATAATCTGTGCCTTTTGCTCTTGGTAAATTGCTGAGACCGCCTGTATAAATTGGTCCCCAAAGTCCATCTTTTTTAAAGTCTTCATTAGAAAATTCCAATCCACTCTGTCAAAGGCCTTTTCCGCATCCAAAAAGACCAGCACTGCAGGTATCTGTTTATTCCTCTCAAGATATTCCAATAAATCTATTACTTGCCTTACATTATCCTTCATGTATCTACCCTCGATAAATCCCGCTTGGTCATCATGGATCACCTTTTGAATTACTGGCATCAGCCTGTTGGCTAGTACTTTTGCATAAATTTTATAATCAGTATTAAGAAGAGATATTGGTCTATAATTCTCCGGTTTTTTAGGACCTGCTTGTTCTTTTGGTATCAAAGAAATATATGCTGTTGTCCATGATGGGGGTATTTTACCCCCTTGTTGAATATTACAAAACAAATCTCTAAGTTGTTCCACCATTTCTGTTTGCAAAGTTTTATAATACACTGCTGTCAAGCCATCAGTTCCAGGAGCTTTAGCTGTTTTTAATTGTTTAATTGCTGCCATTATCTCCTCCTCTGTTATAGGATAATTCATTCTTTCCTTTTGTTGATCTGTAATTTTTGTGACTCTTTTATTATCTAAATATTTTTCTATAAGTCCATTCTGCACATCATCTTTAGCATATAGTTTAGTGTAATAGTCCACAAAAGCTTCTTTAATTAATTTTTGTTGAAAAATTTCTTTCCCTCCAATGTCAATATTATCAATAGTCCGTGTACTCTGCTTTTTTCTTAAAGTGTAGGCCAACCATCTGCCCAGTTTATTGGCATTACAAAAAGTATTATGCTTCGCATATTGTAAATTTGTTGCAACTTGTTCCGCCATAAGCATTTGAAATTGGTCTTTCAGAAGTTTTATAACACCACGTATTCTTTCATCTGTTGGGTTTTTAATAAGTAGCTGTTCTTTATTCTTTATTTCTATTTCCAATTCAAATCTTCTCTTTTGTCGATTCATTTTGTGTTTAGAATTCATGTAGATAAGCACCCCTCTCATATATGCTTTGCTTGCATCCCACACAATTTCGATTGGGGTACCTTTATTCAAGTTTATTTCAAAAAATTCTTTCAAGTGCTTTTTAAATTCTATTATGTTTTTTTCATATCTGAACAAGTTTTCATTCACTCTCCAAGAGCGTCGTTCAGTCTTACCCATCTCGATTTCTATCCATACTGGGCTATGGTCGGACAAAGTTCTTGGAAAAATCTTTGTTCTTTTTGTCTTAACAAGTAAATCATCTGACAACAAAATAAAGTCAATCCTAGAGAAGGATCTATGTCTATCGGAAAAAAAAGTATAATCCAGTTCTTTTGGATTATGTATTCTCCAAATATCTTTTAATTCCAGGTCTTCTTTCATATCAAAAAAAGTCTGTGGTAGTCTAATCCTGGATTTCGCCAAACTCTTTTTATCTAATTTAGAATCGATTACTCCATTCCAATCTCCCATTATTAAAATAGATCTATAGTCCCATTGCAATATTTTGGTATGTAACATTTTATAAAAATGATCCTGTTGTTGGTTGGGAGCATAAATTCCAATCAAAAGAATTTGGCCATTCACTGTAAGCAATTCGATTGCTATAAACCTACCATCTTCATCTGCTTCTATAATTTTAGCTGTTAATCTTTTATTTACATAAATAACCACACCATTCTTTTTTTGCGAAGTTGAAGATATAAAATGTGTGCCTAGTTTGGAATTTATCAAGTATTTTTGATCTTGAGTTGTGATATGAGTTTCTTGTAAACAAATTATATCATTATTAAATTGTCTCAAATATGCAAATAACTTCTTCCTTTTCTGTACCGAGTTCAACCCATTCACATTCCAAGATAAACACTTAATCGTCATCTTTATCTTTATGGAGCAACGAGCAGAATAACCGAATATCTTCCGGAATCTTCGGTCTCGCTCCCCCCATGGCTCCAATCTCTTGTGTGGTACTCTTAGCTCCCTTTTTGTCTTGTCTTTCCTGTTGTTGTTGCTTTTCTTTAAGTTGCCTAGATTTTGCACGAGTTATGCGCTGGTCCTTAACCTCAACCATCCGAACCGGGTCCAAGATTGGAGAAGATTCCAACAGGGGCTCATCCAAGAAACCTCCTTCCGCACCCTGCGTTTCCTCTAGCTCCACCTGTTTTGACTGTTCTTGCGGTTCTTGTTGAAGTTGCTTCTTGTCACTCTCCTTAATCTTCAGAACTGTAGATGTACGTGGAGATGGTGTTCTTTCTTTAAAAATAGTAGTGTAAAAATGCTCCGCCTTCTCCACAGTATTCAAACGGTGTCTTTCTCCCTTATATTTCAAAATTATGCCAGTTGGGGCGTCCCATCGAAATGGTATCTCTTGTTTTTGCAGTTCTTTTACAAGAAAGCCAAAATCTTTTCTGGCTTTCAGCATTTTAGGTGGTAGTTCCTTGTAGATTCCAATTTGTGCACCCCCCACTTGCACAGAAGTAAGAAAAGATTTTTGCAGGATGTCATTTCTTATTGCTCTATCCGTGAAGTATATGACCACATCTCTAGGCAGTTGTCTTTGTCTGGCCACCCAAGAATTCACTCTGTAAATTTTGTCTATTTTGTAAAAAACCACATCAGGATTAATTTTTAAAATCCTTGCCAGAGCATCAGCACAAATCTGTCTCAAATCCTGTCTATCATCCTCTCTGATTCCTCGTAACCTTATGGCAAATTCCATTGCCCTGAATTGCATCATAACAATTTCGTTTTCAACTCTCTGCATTTTATCATCAACATCAGAAATTTTATAATCATTGTCTTTCATCTTAACATTGACTTCTGATTTAAATTCTTCCACTTTAGAGTCAACTTTAATAATAAATTCTCCAAGGCCAGACGCCACCTCTGATATTTTTTTAGTCACCTTGCCATAATCCTGTTTCACCATATCTTTAATTTCATTAATTTCCTGCATGATTTCCTGTTGAGATTTTTGAAGTTTATCATCTATTTCCTGTTGGGATTTTTGAAATTTATCATCCAAAGCTTTAGAAATAAATTCTTTTAAATGTTCAATATCAAAATCTTTTTTTTGAGTCTGTATCTGTTGAGCAGGGGGAAGCTGCGTTTCATGTTTATGTGTGGGGGATCCCCCCCCTGTTGCCTTTCCTTCCTGCTTCTTTGAAGCCATCCTGCCACGTAAGCTAGTTTTCCTGAAAAGGGGGATCCTTTTTCCTTTTCCACCTCCACAGAGACTTCTAAAAAAGTCCCCCAGTTTTAATCAAATAGAGACTGAAGTAAAGCAAAGTCAAATTTTTTAAAAAAGGAATTTTTCTTTAAATAGAGCAACTTTGTAGCAGCTTTGTAACTTTGTAGCAAAGCAGGATGACTTCAGTCATCCTGCGACCACTTATTTATTGGACCCGTGTCCCTCCTGGTTAGTGCTGGCTTCTCGGGAGGTGACACGAGGCTGGTTCCAGGGGATTATAAATGCTTCGTTGGGTGAGGGTGTCTTTCCTGCCGCCTTGAAAGAGGCGGTGGTGAGGCCTCTCCTCAAGAAGCCATCCCTGGACCCGGCAATGTTGGTAAATTATCGTCCGGTCTCCAACCTTCATTTTGTGGCGAAGGTTGTTGAGAGTGTGGTCGCGAAACAGCTTCCCCAGCACCTGGATGAAACAACGTATCTGGATCCATTCCAGTCGGGCTTCAGGCCTGGGTACAGCACGGAAACGGCATTGGTCGCGTTGGTTGATGATCTCTGGAGGGCTCGGGACAGGGGGTGCTCCTCTGTCCTGGTCCTGTTAGATCTCTCAGCGGCTTTTGATACCATCGACCATGGTATCATGCTGCACCGGTTGGAAGAGTTAGGGGTGGGAGGCACTGTGTTGCGGTGGTTCTCCTCCTTTCTCTCTGACCGGTCACAGTCTGTGTTGACAGGGGGACAGAGGTCGACCCCGAGGCCCCTCATATGTGGGGTGCCGCAAGGGTCGGTCCTCTCGCCTCTCCTGTTCAACATTTATGTGAAGCCGCTGGGCGAGATCATCCGTGGTTTCGGGGTGGAGTACCATCAGTACGCTGACGACACCCAGCTGTACATCTCCACCCCGGATCACCCCAACGATGCCCTTGAAGTGATGTCCCGGTGCCTGGAGGCCGTACGGATCTGGATGGGGAGGAACAGGCTCAGACTCAACCCATCCAAGACCGAGTGGCTGTGGTTTCCGACGTCCCGATATAGCCAGTTGACGCCATCACTGACTATTGGGGGCGAATCATTGGCCCCCACGGAGAGGGCTCGCAACTTGGGCGTCCTCCTGGATTCACGGCTGTCTTTAGAAGAGCACTTGACGGCCGTGACCGGGAGGATTTTCTATCAGGTTCGCCTGATTCGCCAGTTGCGTCCCTTTCTGGATCGGGATTCGTTACGCACAGTCATTCATGCCCTCGTCACCTCCCGCCTGGACTATTGTAATGCTCTCTACATGGGGCTCCCCTTGAGGAGCACCCGGAGGCTCCAACTGGCGCAGAGTGCGGCCGCGCGGGTGGTAATGGGAGCGTCATGGCACTCCCATGTGACACCTCTCCTGCGCGAGCTGCACTGGCTCCCGGTGGTCTTCCGGGTGCGCTTCAAGGTTTTGGTTACCACCTTTAAAGCGCTCCATGGCTTAGGACCTGGTTATTTATGGGACCGCCTACTACCACCAATAGCCTCCCACCGGCGAGTACGCTCTCATAGAGAGGGACTCCTCCGGGTGCCGTCAGCCAAACAATGTCGGCTGGCGACCCCTAGGGGGAGAGCCTTCTCTGTGGGGGCACCTACCGTCTGGAATGAGCTCCCCCCAGAGATACGGAGGATCCCGGATCTGCGCACCTTCCGCCGCGCTGTGAAGACTCTTTTATTCCATCAAGCAGGCTTGGCCTAATCTCCTCCCTCTTTTAATATATAAATTTTAAATCTGTTCTTAAATTATTGGGGTGTTTTAATTTGTCTGGGCCAAAATGATTTAATTTGATTTTAACTGGTTTTTTAAATTTTTGTATTTATGTATTTTATTGCTTGGCTGTTCACCGCCCTGAGTCCTTCGGGAGTAGGGCGGTATACAAATCAAATAAAACATAAACATAAAACAAACATAATTGTTTTTAAATAATTTCGTGTTTGAGGCTGCAATATATACTCCTAGATATTTAACCTTTTTAACTATTTCAAACCCGGTTATTCTCCCTAAATCTTCTCTTTGAGATATGGACATGTTTTTAGTTATCATCTTCGTCTTATGTTGATTTACTTTAAATCCAGATACCTTACCATATTGACCTATTATGTCCAATATATATGGAGCTGCTTCTGATACTTCCTGTTTTTTGTTACTATAAAGATATGTGTCTTAAGAAGGTCTTTTGTTCAGATTGTAAATAGAATGCATGTCTGAACCTTTTGGCCAAAATAAATAAAAGCTTTTTCTGATCTCGAAATTCAATTCATTCATTTATTTTTCTGCAACAAGCTCACCCAGGAACGCTGGTCCTCGCCACGGCTAGATCGGTCTTCCTGAAAAATAAAGAAACCTCGCTTTCACGCAGCTCGCTTCAATCTCAATTACTTTCGCTACGCGGATAACGCTCCGCCACGTGGCTGACCCTCTCCCAGCCGGGAAATTCGAACCCAAGGAGAAGCCTTGAAATAATCCAACAGTACAACCCCCAATTATTTCCTTAAATTCTCTTCTTCTAATCACCAATGATTCTTTTATCAACTATTCCCAATAATACAATTCAACATATTAGTAGAAACCAATTAACTATATATCTTAACCCAAATGTTCCGACTACTGCAATTTTTTAAAATAGATCTTTATTAATTATTTAATAATTTAAGTTTAATTAATTTAATTATTTAAGTATACCGCCCTGAGTCCTTCGGGAGTAGGGCGGTATACAAATTAAATAAAATGAAAAAATGAAATGAAATTTACAGATAAAAAAACATATAGTGTAATTTTTGAATAAATATAAGTTATATATGGGTATACAACACAACACATAAAGACAACCACAAAAAAGGACAAACCGGGGGTCGTATCGAACCCCCAAATACTTATTCATAGTTACATCCCGGTAAATCCTTTTGTTCAATTAGCGTTGACTATTTTAAATACTAAACGCTATCTCATTATAGTTAAGTATATATTTAATACTATGTTATTTATTCTATATTTGTCCTCTTCCTTAACCATAAATACCAGCGTTCCCAATTGCTGTAATAGATGGATTCTTTTTTGTCTCTTAGGATATACGTTAATTTGTCCAGTTCGGCACAATTCAATATCTTGTTTATTATAAATTGATCTGAGGGTGTATTTACATTTTTCCAATGTTGGGCAAGTGCCATTCTCGCAGCTGTTGTAATATGGATGAATAAATGCCAGTCTTTTTTGCTCACGTCTTTTAGTTTGATTCCAAGTAAGTAAGAATCTGGAGTTAGGGGGAAACTTGCACCTATTATCTCATTCAACCATTTTTGAATCTTTTCCCAAAATTTCCTGATCTGAGGTCAGGTCCACCACTGATGAAAGAAAGTACCCCTGGCCGAATTGTACTTCCAACATTTATCCGAGGATCCAGGGAACATTTTAGCTATCCTATCTGGTGGGAGGTACCACCTATAGATCATTTTATAAAAGTTCTCCTTAAATGCCGCTGATAATGTCAATTTTATTGATCTATTCCATATTCCCTGCCATTCTTCAAGTTGTATCGATCTTCCTAAATTTCTTCCCCAGGCAATCATCGTATCTTTTATTATGTCCTCAGCTGTATAACTTGATAACAAAAGATTATAGGTCTTGGATATAAATTTTGTTTTGACACCCAGAAGGAATCTATGTAACGGTTGTGACGTTTGGTAAATACCATACTCTTGTTTGTCTTTTTTGAATCTAGCTTGAATTTGGGCATATGACCACCAATCTATATCTATTCCTTTTACTTGGAGTTCCTTTCTTGATATTAAGTTCCCTCCTCCATTCATCAGGATGTTGTAGGTCCAATTTCTTTTTATATTATAAACCATCAGGTAGGTTGCTATCTCCAGTGGGACCACCCATTTAGGAACTTGGGTATAAGTTTGTTTCTTCACCTTTTCCCATATTTTTATTAAAATTCTTCTAATATAGTGGTTAGTAAAATATTTAGATTGTTTTCCTTGTTGTGCCCACAAAGCTGAGTGCCAGCCTTGGTGAAGATCAGATCCCTCAATCGTTAATATGCGTTTCCTCAAAAGGGATACCCAGTCTCTTATCCAAAGAAGGGACGAGGCTTGGTAATATAACTCCCAATTTGGGAGCCCCAAGCCCCCCTTTGTTTTGTGTTCCTGTAACATTTTTCTCTTAATTCGTGGTTTTTCCCCTTGCAAGATAAATTTGCTTATTGCCTGTTCCAATTTTCTAAAGAAATTTTTATCCAAATTTACAGGAGCCGTTTGAAATAGAAAAATCCACCGTGGGAGGATATGGGCTTTAATTGCAGCAACCCTGCCCAAAAGTGAAAGCTGTATATTCTTCCATTTATCTAGGTCCGTGATGGTGAACCTATGGCACGAGTGCCACAGGTGGCACGCGGAGCCATATTAGTGGGCATGCCAGCTCAGCTCTGGGGCGCATGTGCGCGCCGGCCAGCTGATTTTTGGGCCTTCTGGGCCCACCAGAATTAGGGAAACAGGCTGTTTTCTGCCTCTGGAGGCCTGGGGGCGGGGGGGGAAGGCCCATTTTTCTTTCTTACCTGGCTCCAGGTCCTCTCTATGCATCTGGGAAGGGCGAAAACAGCCTTTCCCACTCCCTTGGAGGCCCTACGGAGGCTGAAAGGGCCCATTTCCTGACTCCCGGTGGGACAGGAAGTGACGTTTTTTCCTGTCCCCAGCCTCCAGAGACTCCTAGAGAGGCTTCTAGAGACTCCTAGAGAGGCTTCTAGAGACTCCTAGAGAGGTTCTGGAGGCTGGGGACAGCAAAAAATGTCACTTCCTGTCCCACCGAGAGTTAGGAAATGGGCCCTTTCAGCCTCCGTAGGGCCTCCAAGGGAGTGGAAAAGGCTATTTTCGCCCTTCCCAGATGCATAGAGAGGATCTGGAGCCAGGTAAGAAAGAAAAACGGGCCTACCAGGCCATCATGTGCCAGGAGCGGGAGTGGGGTGGGGGGTTGCGTGCGCATGCACGTGGGCACGTGCGCGCATGACCCTCCCCCACCCCCACCTCTCCTGGCACGCGATGGCAAAAAGGTTAGCCATCACTGATCTAGGTCCTCTACTGTATCAGCCAATAGTTTGAAGCAATTGGTCTCTTTAATATTAGAGCATTTGTTTGTCATCCAAATCCCTAGATATTTTACCTTCTTAGTAAATTTAAGTCCCATAGCTTCCTGCACCTTATTTTTTTTTTTATTGAAAAAGTTTTCAAATACAAATTTTTTCCCGCATTTTTCTCCCCCCCCTCCTCCCTAACCCCCCCTCACCACCCATCCCCCCCGTGACTTCTTCACAACAAAAACCTAATTCATAACAGATTATATATTTTACCATCCCCTTACTCCCTCCTCTAAATACTGACCCTTACTTACTAATAATATTAATATTATTACTTCCCCCTTTTACCATACATTTCAAAATATCATTCTACTATAACATTGCATAATAACTTCTAATTTAGCATAATAATATTATTATAATTCTCACTTTAACAGTAATCTGCCCTTTTTCTCCTCCCCCGTACTTATATCTGTATATTAATACAACATTTCATAACAACCTTCCACTTTAAAACTATATAATAAGTCCTGCTTTAACATTTAATCTTTTGTGTATATTAATATAACATTTCAAAGCAGCCTTCCCCATAAATCCTAATTTAGCATTTATTCAGCTCCATCCATTTGCTCCACTCCCATAAATATATCACTTAAGCATCCCTTTTCTTAAACTAAACAATCAGTAAACTAACCTATCTCCACCCACTTTCCTACAAAATTGCCATACACAACAATTCTTAATATCTTTAATCTACTGCCCGCCCTACTAAAAAAAATATTCCGTTATATAGAAAAAATCAATAACTTTAAATTTATAATCCATATAATATCTTCTTTGATGTCTTTTCACTAGATTGTTGAGTACATCATCCATATTAGGGTAACATAGCATCCTAGTTGCAACAGATTGTTCAAAATCCTCAGTTATCATCTGCCCCCATCAGTAATAAATCTCCTCATATATATATAAAAAAGGAAAACAACCACCCGAGTGACATTATAATTATATTCCATATAATATCTGTAATTGTGGTTTTCTTCAGGATTATTAATTCCCATCATCATAATGGGTAACAACCAGATCTTCTGTGTGCCCCAGCGTAGCTCTCTTGCCTTATAGCTCAACATAAATATAATACATTTATCAATAAAAAGAAATCCAAAATAGATAATTCCAATCCAACCAATTTAAGGCTCTTTTCACATCCCAAAATTACGGCATTGCAGAGGTCTATCACTCTCCTCAGGATAATGTTAACCAATACTTCGCCTCAACTGTCTTTTCATATATTCATTCATATTTTTTTTTAATCTGCACCTTATTTTTTTGATCCTCTGTTAAGTTTTTGGATATCATTTTAGTTTTATCTTTGTTAATTTTTAATCCCGCAACTTCTCCATATTCTTCAATTCTCCTTAGCAGTATCGGACCTGAAGTTAGGGGGTCTTCCAAGATGAATACAAGATCATCAGCGAACGCTTGGAGCTTGTATTCTTCTCCCCTAATCCTCAGGCCTCTAATATCCTTATCTTGCCTGATTATATTGAGAAGTGGTTCCAAAGTTAAAACAAATAATAACGGTGAGCGAGGGCAACCCTGTCTAGTACCTTTGGTGATTTTAATCTCATCGGACTACTACTGCAATTTCATGTATTAAACTTCTTATTTCTGGGTCTTATTTTCAAATCTTAGACATCCCTACATTTTGTCATGTCTTCATATTTGACTTAAATAATTCATTATTACCATTATATTATTTCATCAATTATTTATATTCTTATCTCTTATTTTAAAAGTAATTCATTTATCATAATTTCACTAATTAATGAAACATATTCAATGAAAAATCAATTAAATATCAATCTTACTCCAGTACCCCTAAATTTAGACTCTTACAACATAATACAATTCCTAATTATTTTCTTAGAATCTCTTATTCCAGTCTCAAATAGTTTTTTCTTTATCAACTGTTCCAAATAGTACACTTCAACATTTTTATAAAAACCAGTTAATTATATCTAATTCATTCATAATCCAATATCATTTCAACTTTCTTTTCTTATTTAGTTAAGTTCCAAATATGCAATTGAAAATATTCCAGTTATTACAATCCTCTTCATTAATTAAAAATATTCCAATTATTACATTCATCATACATCCATATAGTTTAAAATCATTTCATTAAAAATACAATTTCATCTTTTCTCTAAGCTTCATTTCATTTACCCCATATTCCTCTTCCATTTCTCTCTCCCTTTCTATCTTTATATTTTATTTTTATTTTTCTTTCCCCTTCTTTTCTTTTGTATTTTAAAGTCCTGAACTCTCTTTTCCCTTTTTCTTATCTTTCCACTGTTAATCCCAATACAATCATTTTGTTTTTAAGAGCATACACTTTTCTATTTTGCTGTTGTTAGATCGGCGCTGGAAAGAAACGTGACTCAGCTCTGGTCCGTTCAGCTCTTTATTAGAATGGTGAAAAACAGACTGCTGGCAGTGGCTCCCGAGCCTCCTTATATTCTGCTTGGGCCAGCCAGCCAGCCAATGACAGCTGTTCAAACTTCCCACCGGTGGAAGTGACCAATCCCCCGGCGGATGTCCTTATAAGGACATAACACCCCTCCCCTCTTAGTCCTCAGTCAATCATTCCGTGGCGTAAGTGAGTCACGTAGTCACACAGGTAGGCGGGACGGACAATGGTCCTACCTGACCTGCGCGGTACAGTTCATTCTCCGGTGCTGCTCTCGATGGGTCTGGCTCCTGCTGGTACTCGTCCCCCCGGTGGGCAGTCCCGGAAATCGGCCATTGAGTGTGCGGGGCCTCGCCTAGCGCCTCCAGCTGGAGTGGCCGGCTCGCCCCGCGGCTGGTGGATTACCTCGTCGCTGCCAGGATGATGTTGGGTCGGTTCCTGTTGTTCGTCGCGGAGTCGGACTGGACAGCTGAATCCCGGTAGGACCCTTGGTTGTTTCTTTTGGTCTCTGGCTTGCTTCTGTGGGCTTCCCCGGTCGATGGTGGCGGGGTCCCCCCCTGGCTGGGGACCCCTGCTGGGGTGTTGTAGTCCTCCCCTGCAGGGCTGGCGTTGGGTCCTCTCGGTGTGGTGGCGCCAGTCGACATTGCTGGGGTGGTGGTGGTCGACTCTGCCGGGTTGGTGTGGACGCGGAGGGGTGGATGGTTGATGTCCTACCTCACTGTGCTGGTGTAGGTCTCCCTCGTCTGGCTGGCTGATGTTGACTCGGTCGGGTTGGTGTTGGTTTTCCGGGTCAGGTTGTCCCTGGTCTACCTCGCCGTGATACTGGTGATGCCATGTTTCGGAGGGTCGCTGGCCATCGTCGCCGTTGGCTTGGTGCCTCGTCCCGCTGGGTCGGCCCCGGTCTACTGGGCTCTGGCTGAGCTGCTGGCGGTCGTCCCCTTCACCGTGAGGTTGCGGACCTACCCTGTGGGGGTGGGGTAGGCCTACCTCGCAGGGGTGTTGTAGGCCGACCTCGTCTGGGTATGGCAGGCCTACCTCACTGGGGGGTGGTAGGTCTATCTCGACGGGGTGTTGTAGGTCTACCTCGTCTGGGTGTGGCAGTCCTACCTCGTCGGGGTGGTTTCCTTCGACTCCCCTCACCCTTTTGCGGAGTTGGTCGATGTGCCTTCTGCATGTCCGGCCGTCACCCAGCTCCACCTCGTATGATCTTGGGCCCGTCACTCTCCCGATCCGACCCTTGATCCACTTCGGCTGGCCCTGAAAGTTGAGCGCGAACACCAAGTCTCCGCTAGCGAAGCTTCGCGTCGGTGGTGAGTTAATTGGCTTGTCTTTCAGGTTGTACTGTGGATGGAGTCTATCTAGCGGTGAGCGGAGCCTTCTCCCCATCAGAAGCTCGGCTGGGCTTTTCTTCGTTGTGGCGTGTGGTGTGATGTGTTGTGCCAGCAGGAACTTGTCGATTTGTTCCTGCCAGTCTCCTGGGCCCATCCTGGTGAGCGTGTCCTTCGTGAGCCGTACCATTTTTTCTGCTTGTCCATTTCCAGCTGGCCTGTATGGGGCGATGAGGGCATGCCGGATGCCTTGGCTTGCCAGGAAATCCTCCATGGTCTTGGCTGTGAGTTGCGGGCCGTTGTCGGAGACCAGGATGTCCGGCAGCCCGTGTGTGGCGAATAGGCAGCGGAGTGCCCTGATGGTGGCCTCTGTCGTGGTGGATGGCATCGCGATGACCTCCAGCCATTTTGAGAATGCGTCCACGACGATGAGGAGGGACTTTCCGTTTATTGGCCCCACGAAGTCGATATGTATTCTTGACCACGGGCTGCTGGGCTGCTCCCACTCAGTTGGCTGGGCTTGAGGGGGTGCTGGTCTCATCGCTTGGCACGGGTCACACCTAGCGATCCACGCCTCTATGTCTTTGTCCAAGGCGGGCCACCAAACATAGCTCCGTGCCAGCGCCTTCATGCGAACTATGCCTGGATGGCCGCTATGGAGGGTTTCTAAGGTGCTCTTCTGTAGTGTGGGAGGGATCACGACCCAGTCACCCCAGAGGAGGCAGCCATTCATGGTGGCCAGTTCGTGCTGCCTCCGTATGAATGGGGTGAATTCTTCGCCCACTCTTCCGGTCGGCCAACCCCTCAACGTCCATGAGAGTACCTGTTTGAGGGTCTTGTCCCTCAGTGTGTGGGTCGCCACTGTTGCAGATGACACCGGGCACGTCTGATCATTGTCTATGTGGTGAAGTCCGAGGGTAGGTGCCGGGTCAACGACTGGTTCTCGCAGGGGGCATCTGCTGAGGCCGTCAGCATTGCAGATGTTCTTGCCGGGGCGATGGATGAGTCTGTAGGCGTAGCCGGAGAGGAAGATGGCCCAGCGTGTCATCCTGGGTGACATGTAGGGTGGCGTTGGCTTGTCCCCGGCGAGCAGTCCAAGTAGAGGCTTGTGATCGATGACAATTGTAAACGACCTTCCATACAAGTATTCATGGAAGCGTTTGATGCTGGCTAAGATGGCGAGGGCTTCCTTATCGAGCTGGCTGTAGTTCCGCTCCGCTGATGACATGGTTTTGGAGAAGTAAGCAATGGGGGCTTCGGTGCCACTGGGCAGCTGGTGGCTGAGGACAGTTCCGACTCCATATGGTGAGGCATCACAGGTCAGGATCAGTGGGAGCGACTCATGGTATTGGATGAGGATGCTGTCGGAGGAGAGAAGACTTTTGATTTTCCGGAATGCTGCCTCTTCTTCCTCTTCCCACTTCCAGGGTACCGCCTTCCCTAGCAGGCGGTGGAGCGGTTCAGCAACGGTGGCTTTCTGGTTCAGAAAAACACTATAAAAATTCAGCAGACCCAGAAAGGCCTGAAGCTCCATTTTTGATTTGGGGGCTGGAGCCTCGTGTATAGCCCTGACCTTGCTTTTGGTGGGGTGGATGCCCTTGCTATCGATTAGATAGCCCAGGAACTCGACCTCCTGGACCCCAACAACGCATTTGTCCCTTCTAACTCTTAGGCCCTTCGCCTGGAACCGCTGTAGGGCAAGCCTGAGCCGTTCCATCAGTTGGGCTTCCGAGTTTCCAGAGATTAATACGTCATCGAAGTAAGGTACCACCCCAGGAATGCCTTGGAGAAGACGTTCCATCATTGATTGAAACATTCCCAGGGCGGCACTGACTCCAAATTGGAGACGGTTGCACTTAAAAGCCCCCCTGTGTGTGACGATTGTTTGTGCCTCCGCAGTCCTTTCGTCTACTGGCAATTGCTGGTAAGCCTGGGCCAGGTCCAGTTTCGCGAAAATGGTCCCGCTGCCAAGCGAATGCAACAGATGTTGCACCACTGGCACGGGATATGCGCTCTGCGGCAGTGCCCGGTTGATGGTACACTTATAGTCGGCGCAGATGCGCACAGATCCATCATGCTTCATGGGAGTCACAATGGGGGTCTCCCATGCCGCATGATCAATCGGTTCCAGAATGCCCTGGGCAATTAGTTTATCTAGCTGGGCATCCACCTTAGGCCTGAGGGCAAACGGAACTCTGGGGGGCTTGAGCCGAATGGGTACAATTTTGGGGTCTAAATTGAAAGAAATGGGTTTCCCCAGAAATTTACCTAGGCTCCCATCGAAGACATCCTTGAAGTCCTCTAAGAGCTGGTCGAGTGCACTAGCCTGAATTTTGTTGATTCCGCCAATCGTGAGCCCTAGGGGCTTGAACCACTCCATGCCTAGTAGGGTTGGACGGGCTTCCTTGACGACGGCGATGGGGAGGCGTCCTTCGAAGTCCTTGAACTTCACCCAGATGTTGGTCCGTCCCAGGATGCCGATGGAGTGCCCTCCAAAATCCACCAACCTCGCTTGGAATGGCTCTAGCTGTTTCCTGGATAGCCGCGGTTGAAGTCTTTTTAGCTGGTCCCAGGCTATGATGGAGTACGGTGAGCCTGAGTCTATTTCCATGGGGCATGGGGCCCCTTCCACGTAGACGGTCACGTGGAACTTGTCGGACCCCTCTGCTGCAGCGTGTGCAATTGTTGTCTGGTGGATCCCTCTGCTCTTGGGTGGCCGTCGCCGTCTCGCCGCGGGTACTGGGACCGTTTGGATGTCCTCTGGTATTCGTGGTCCGTGGGTCTGGGAGGCTCAAAACTTGGCTCTGCCGCCCTGCAGGCTTCCGCAATGTGGCCCTTCCTCTGGCAGCGTCTGCAAGTTGCATCCCGCCAGCGACATCTGGTGCAAGGATGGTCCCCTTTGCAGCTGGCACAACGTTCCTCCCATCCACCATCTTGGAGTTTTTCCCACCGTTGGGGTCTTGTGACCTTATGGATGGCCATCTCAGAGTCAGAGTCCGACCCCGTGGAGGTCTCGTCCGATGATGGCTGTGGGTTCCTGCGGAACTTGTGGATCCCCTTGGATCTTCTCATTGCGGCTGCTGCCCTATCAGAGGACTCAGCAGCTGTGGCTTCCTCGATGACCTCTTTTAGGGACACTTTCTTTCGGCTGAGGAGCTTTTTCTGTACTGTGCTGTCCCTCATGCTGAAGACGATGCGGTCCCGCAGCTGAACGTCCACGTTTTCAAATTCGCAGTTGGCCGCGATCTTCCGGAGCGCCGAAACGAATTCCTTGACCGATTCTCCTTCTGCTTGGTTTCTCTGGTGGAAGTCGAATCGGTTGGCCAGAGGCGTGCTTACTGGGGCGTAATGGTCCTGGAGCACTTCCTGTAGCTCGGACCACGGCATCTGCTCGATATCCAGCGGTGCCACGAGGTCCATGGCCATTTCCAGGACCTCCGACCCACAGTGCACCAGGAAGAGAGCCCTCTTTCTTCTGTCATCTAGGTCTGTGAAGCCGCTTCCCACCAGGAACTGCCTGAAGTGAACCATGAAGGACTTCCATTTCTCAGTGCTTGGGTTGAATGGAGCCAATGAGATTTGTGGTCCAGACATGGTAGTGACTTAGCTTGTGCTTCAGCTCTTTGCTTAAGGTGGCAGTTGGCTTGCAGCTCTTCGTCGGTTCTTCTCTAGTCCTTCGTCGCCAGTGTTAGATCGGCGCTGGAAAGAAACGTGACTCAGCTCTGGTCCGTTCAGCTCTTTATTAGAATGGTGAAAAACAGACTGCTGGCAGTGGCTCCCGAGCCTCCTTATATTCTGCTTGGGCCAGCCAGCCAGCCAATGACAGCTGTTCAAACTTCCCACCGGTGGAAGTGACCAATCCCCCGGCGGATGTCCTTATAAGGACATAACAGCTGTAACTTTCCCATTCTTTTCCAACCCTTTTCTCTTTTTTTTATGTTCTCACTGATAATCCCAGTGTAAGCATTTATGTTTTTTATATTCTTTCTATTCCTCCCTTTTCTTTCTTTGTTTTCTATTTATTCCATTGTTAATCCCAATGTAATTTTTGAAATTCTCCTTTTTATTATTGCTACCCACATAATCATTTAATTTTCCATAATCAGTCTCCTTGTCTTTGTCTTCTTCTTTATTGTCAGTTTCTTTTCCTTGCTTCTCATTAGTTGTTTCTTTGTCAGTTTGAATGTATCCTAAGTCAGTTTTTTGGTCATCAAGTTTCAATTTTCCATGCAAGATTGTGGTCATTTCCCTTATTTCCATTTTTCATCATTTCCTTAAATTCCTGCACCATTTTGTTCTTTCTAGATTAATATTATTCCAATTGAAGTTACGTTGTAATCCTCTTTTTTTTTCCAAAGCCAAGACACTTGTGAACAAACAAAGCCTCCTTAAAAATTCTCACATGCTGTTATCCCTTTCAAGGTCCAAGGTTTTTTTTCTTTCCAAAACAAAGATTCAGTGTTGCAATAATTTTTTTTCTCCTGAAGATGGCTCTCTGCAATCCACTATTACAATCAACAAGCTGGAAAAGTATCCATTTTGTTTGCTGTCAGCTTTAAACAATTTTTACTTATTTAATTTTTCTTCTTCTTTTTCACCTTTATATGCACCAAATCAGTTTAAAATTCAGTCCAGGTTTGCATAGTCCAAATTCTACATTACATTCCAATTTAGTTTCAATTTAAAGTCATTAACCGGTCCTTTCTATTACAAGTTTTTCTTCCTTCTTTATCCTTCCTCCTTTTAAAGTTCCCAAATTAAAAAAGGGTCTTTTCGGGTTCTTAATTCTTCTGATTTTTTTTTAAAGTTCTCCAAATACTTAAATCCAAAAAAAACAATTTTCAGATCGGGTTTTATCACTTTATAATTTCCGCCTTAATCTTCTTTTTCTGTCCTTTCCCATGCCTATTAGCCGCTGTTATCACGCCAGGACATTTACAATTGTTTTAAAAATCCTCTTTTTTTCTTTCTGCCTATGAGTTAAATATCACTCACCCGGCATCAATATTCCGCTCAATTCTCCACTCCTGCACAGTGCTTGGTCTGGTTGCTCCAGCTTACTGGCGGTCGTAATGGCCGCCGCCCCTCCGCTGCAGAGTCAGAGAGAATTTCCTCTGACCTCCGAGGAACTTGCCTGTTCCTCTTGGTCTTCCGAGGCGCCTCTCTTTCTTCCCTGTCCCTACAGGACAGATCCGGTCCAAAGACCCCTCTGCAGTGGTTCGTCAGCCCGGGATTTCGCGGAGCACATCAGAGCCCGCTAATCCCCGACCGATGCTTCCGGTCGAATCAGTTTCTAGTGACTATCCTGAAGTCACTTGCTGTGGAAAGTATCCTGAATCGGACAGCACGGGCACTTGGCAACTTGGCTGTAGACTCAGATAATTGCCAGGCCATCCATGAAGCAGGTTGAAGAGGGGCTGGGCGAGGAAGAGGGTAGGATCTGTGTAAGTGTAGAACTGAGATTTGTAGCATGTATATGTATTTATACACATACACAGAAGTCCTCGTTTATCAACCACTCATTAAGTGATGTTCAAAGTTACAACAATGCTGAAAAAGGAGACTTGTGACCACTCCTCAAAGCTGTGGCTATCGCCACTTCCTTGAGGTCACATGATTGCAATTTGGGTGTTTTGACAACTGGTAAATCACCCTTTGTGACCTTCATGGCTGGCTTCTGACAAGCAAAGTCAGTGGGGAAGCCAGCAGGAAGTTGTTAAATCGGAGTCACCTGACATTGTGTTTAATCACTGCAGGTGATTTCCTTAATGACTGCGGCTGAAATTGATATGGTCACATGTCACACTTAATGACCATGCCACTTAGCAACATTGCTGATTGTGATTGGTAAGTGAGTATCTGTGACCTAGGAAAATGCCGGAAAATGTGATGCATGGAAGCGATGCTCTTTTTCCTCCCCGATTCCCCGATGCAATTTGCACAGCCGCATGCCCTCCTCCTCCTTTTCCGCAGTCTCACTTTCTCTTTCCTCCTGGCCAGATCCGTCTCCCGGGCCAGGAGCAGAAGCCAACCGCCCTTCGCCTGGGTTGTCTGGAGAAGGGGCAGGCCGGGCGGCAAGCCACCTTGCCTTATGCCTCTCGCGCAGAAGTGCCCACTTCGCAAGAGCATCGCCTCCATGCATCACATTTTGTTCCATTGCTCTGACCTGCGTGGCATTGACTGCTGCTGTGTTTCAACCCTCTCTTGCTTCATATCTTTTTCAGCTTCTCCCTGAACGCTGACACCATCACTAAGTGAAGTGGTTCATTCCAAAAATTTGCATCAATTCTGTTCCAATTTTGCTCTGCAAAGCTAGCAGACCTGGAAATCACTATTCTTTTGCTTCCATCACTAAACCAATAGCTGTTTGAGCCTGGCTCATAGCCCATAAACCTGAGCTTTCTAGCCTTTGGTTGTTCTTTTCTTCTAATTGCTTTTGTAATATGCACCCACGCCTTGCTTCCAAAAACCCTTAAATGTGTTAGAGATGGTTTTCTCCCATATAGCACTGCATATGGAGTATCATTAATGGAGGAACTCCACAGCCTATTAATTAAATAATTAGCAGTCAACATGGCTTCACCCCAATATGCTCAGACCAGAATCCTCCAACAGTGAGTCCTTTATGGTTTGTAAGACTCCATTCCACCTCAGATACACCATTCTCAGCTGCTGTGTACGGATTTGTGCGTCTGTGTTTTATTCCTAACTGTCCCAACCACTGTTGAAAATTTGCTGACATGAATTCTGAACCTCTGTCAGTTTGCAACTGACATACCTGTTGTTTATATCTCCTTTCTACGAAGCTTACCCATTGCTTAAATTTCTGTAGCACCTCTATTTTACTCTTTAGTAAATAGCAGAACCCAAACCTGCTGTATTCATCTACAATGGCCAGCGCATACTTAGCTCCTCCCAAACTGGCTTGCATTGGCCCAACCAAATCTGCATGTACCAGCTCTAGAGCTCTTGTTGTCTGCCTTGTGCTACATTTGCTTACTGGGAATGCCTTGGACTTTGATGACTTACATACTGCATAGTCCAAGTATGCCTTACATCCCTTTAAATATAATCCTTCTCCAAACTGGTCCATCTTTTGCAAAACACTGAAACTGGCATGGCCAAGCTTTCTGTGCAAGAGATGAACACATGAATCATGCTGTGCCACATTTCCAAATGTTTGGGCACATTGAACCTTTTGTCCCTGCAACACATAAAGATTATCGTTCTCAGCTTGTCGTTCGTTCAGAACTGCGATAGGAAATAATCACCAGTAACACACAGAGAATCAGGGTTTACTTTGGCAATGATAAGCTTGCAGTCAAAAGTAAAGTACAAGTCGGTGTTTTGGTTCAAAGTCAGCGCTGGGTGTAATCACACCACAGTGCTATTTAACAGAAACTCAGCCCCTTAAACATACATCCGGTGATTATCAATCAAGCACCCCCACTCCCTTAACAGTAACAGCTGCGAGCACCAGAGCAGCGAGGACAGCAGAATCGGAGAGGCCCGGCAACGTCATCAATCATCGCCCTGAATGCTGCTATCCAGGAACTGTTTGTGTGTTCGCTGCGGCTGCTTATCTCCACTCCTTCGTCTCCCACACACCCCATCGATGGCGAGCTCCGGCAGGACTCGACAATCGTCTTTTATGTTGTTTAGCGCATGTGCGAAGATGGCGGTATCCAGCTAGCTCCCGTCCGGCGATGGGACTGTTTTGGCCTTTTTTGGGGTGTAGGGGCCGTTAATACTTTTTACGGCCCCAGCCCTGGCGAGGAGAACCCCTACCCAACCTGGGGAGGGCTTTATGCCCCCCGGAACATCTCGGCTGGAGCTGGGGAGCCGGCGGTCGATGGGGCCCTGCGGAGCGCCGCTGCAGAGCACCGTGGAGATAATGGCGGCGGCGGCGGTGAGGGAGGTGACGCCTTAACTCGGCTGCAGCCACTTTCTTGGCTGCAGCTTTTGATGTCAACAGAGATGAGGGGTTCGGAGGGGGATGGCGTCTCTGGCGGCAACGCGAGTAGTCACGGGGTGATGTCCCCCCTCCCCCCTCGAAGCGGCAGAGCCGGGGCAGCAATGGCAGCAGGGGCCAGCTGGTGACGCTGGCGTTGGACCCCCCCCCGGACCCACAGACGTGGTTATCCTGGATGTTCTGAATTGAGAACGGCGGATAAGAGACCAAGATAAGCAACACGGTTTATTCACAGCAACAAGCACAAGGGTTAAAATGTAACCTAACCTCGGTCGTGCGCAGCTGCTATTTATATTGCAGCTGGGCTCGCACGGCCAATAAAACACTTTAAAACATTCACACCTCCCACCGGCCGAGCTATCAGCTCAGCCGATCAGGAAGCCTCCGTTGCTGGGCGGCCACTCATCAGATTGTAACACTCCTCCCCCTTTAGATAGTACAATAATCGTCCAGATAACCCGGGCGCCTACATATACACCCGGACTGGCGCAAATCGCCGTCCAAGCGATCAGGGGGTGACGCCGTCTCCGGTACTTCCTGAGATGTCATAGACGGAGGTAGCTGGTCTGAAGATGGTGGAATATTTGATGATCGTGCAAGAACATCTATGGGTACCTCTGGCAATGAAGGAGCTGTAATTACAACAGGTGAACGTGAAGACCCCAACGACGGAGCCTCTAGAGTACTATCGTCCACCGGATCAGCCGTCGGAAGTGCACCAAACATATCCGGCTCCTCGTTACCCTGGGTCCGAGCCGTAATGCGACTCCTTAGCTGGTCTATATGGCGACGCCAGGTCCGGCCATCCTCAAGTTCGACCCTGTAAGAACGGGGTCCCGTGACTAAAATAATACATCCAGGAAGCCACAAAGGATCACCCCCATAATTCCTGGCATAAACGCCATCACCAACCCCGAACACCCGGGGCCGGCTAGAGGAATCTATGGGTGCCTCAGGTGTATAGTCCGGATGTAGCCTATCTAACACAGTCCTTAGTCGCCGGCCCATAAGAAGTTCGGCCAGGCTACGATTGGATACCGGGCACGGGGTCGAGTGCTGCGCCAAAAGGTACCGCTCCACCTTCTCTTGCCAATCACCGGGGCCGAAACGGGCCAAAGCGTCCTTGGCCGAGCGGACGGCCCTCTCCGCCCGGCCGTTACTGGACGGATGATATGGTGCCTCTAAGGCGTGACGAATACCCAACCCCATCAAAAACATCTGAAATGCTGCCGAAACAAATTGGGGTCCATTGTCCGAGACAATTACATCGGGAAGTCCATGTGTGGCAAATATGTTATGGAGAGCCTTGCTCACAGCGTCCGATGTGGTTGATGCCATACGAACAACCTCCACCCATTTAGAATATGCATCAACCACGATTAGAAAAGTCTGGCCCTGAACCGGCCCTGCTAGATCTATATGCAGCCTGGACCATGGATTCCTGGGTATCTCCCATTCCTTAGGTGTGGCAGCCGGGGGCCCTGGCCGGGATGACTGACAAACTTGACACCTTGCTACCCAATCTATGATGGCCTGATCAAGCTTAGGCCACCAAACATAACTACGGCCTAAAGCCTTCATTCTCTCGATACCGGGATGGCTATCGTGCAGCCGTTTCAGAATAGTTGGCCGCAATACAGGGGGAACCACCACTCGGCAGCCCCACAAAAGGCACCCCCGGGAAATAGAAAGCTCGTGTTGGCAGATGGAATATGGCTTAACCTCCGTGGGTAACGGCCCACGCGGCCATCCCCTACACACCCAATCCATGACCTGTACAAGGGTAGGGTCCTTAGCGGAGTGTTTAGCTACATCCACAGCCGTCACAAGGGAAGGAACATCATCTATCAAAAGAACCAGCTGGTCCGGAATGGGATCCTCTACGGCCAAAGGAAGGGGGCAGCGGCTAAGGCCGTCCGCATTTCCCAAGGCGCTCCCGGGGTGATAAATTAACTGATAGTTATAGGCGGCTAAGAAAACAGACCACCGCGCCAAACGCGGGGAGATAATCTGAGGAGTAGGCTTATCTCCGGCCAGCAAGCCCAAAAGTGGCTTGTGGTCCGTAACTAATTGAAAGGAACAGCCGTAAATATAATCGTGGAACCACTTTACGGCGGCCACGAGTGCCAACGCTTCTTTATCCAGTTGACTATAATTCCTCTCTGTCATCGACAGAGTTCTGGAATAATAGGCAACTGGAGCTTCGGACCCATTGGGTAAAACATGATTCAGCACAGCGCCGATGCCATATGGGGAGGCATCGCAAACCATGGTGAGGGATATATGGTCACTATACTGGACCAGCACGGCATCAGAAGTAAGTAAATCTTTAACAGCCCTGAAAGCAGTAGCTTGGGCTTGCCCCCACTTCCAGGGGGCCGTTCTGTCCAATAGCCGATGGAGTGGTTCCGCCACAGACGCCTTATGCGGCAAAAATATGCTATAGAAATTAAGCAGGCCCAGAAAAGCCTGAAGCTCAGCCCTACATGATGGCGTTGGAGCATTCTTTATGGCATCGACCTTAGAAGGTGTAGGATGAATGCCAAATTTATCAACAAGGAACCCTAAAAATTCGACCTGGGGAACGCCAAACTTACACTTAGAGTTTTTAAGTTTCAGGCCCTTTTGTTGAAATCTGCGTAGCACCTGGCGAACACGTTCGACGAAGTCGTGTTTGGTGGTAGCCGAGATCAAAACATCATCGAAATAAGGAACGACGCCAGGGATTCCCTGGAGCAACCGCTCCATAAGGCTCTGAAAAATGCCGGGAGCTACGCAGACCCCAAATTGTAATCGGCGGCACTTAAAAGCGCCCCGATGCGTGACAATTGTTTGGGCAGCGGCCGTGGCATCATCAACAGGAAGCTGTTGATACGCCTGGGACATATCCAATTTAGCAAAAATAGACCCTTGACCCAAAGAATGTAAGAGGTGTTGAACTACCGGGACCGGATACGGGTGGGCCTGCAAGGCCCGATTAAGGGTACACTTAAAGTCACCACAAATACGGATGGAACCATCCGGCTTAGTGGGGATAACAATAGGGGTCTCCCATCGAGAATGATCCGTAGGCTCAAGTACACCCTGAGCCAGCAACTTATCTATCTTCACATCCACCTTAGGGCGAAGGGCAAAAGGGACCCGTCGGGGCTTAAGGCGTATAGGTGGCACCTGGGGGTCTAAATTAAGAGATATGGGGGTACTGTGGAAATTGGGATCGTAGAAACACCCAGGAGCATAGAAGAGTCCAAAGGCAGATGCATGAATAAATGTGATAAATGTATTTATTCATATAACAAAACATATTAACTATGTACAAAGGCTGTCTTAATATCCATTAGGATAGGGGGCACACAGCGTGTGTGACTACCCCTATCAAAGATCATGTCTCATGGAGAACAAACGTAAAAGAGAGCATGGTGGAAAGGTTAGAGGGGGTTTTATACTCAGTGTAAGCCCCTCCACTCCACATAGGGGTGGGGGCACTTTCTGCCTCCACTAGTGTCTGTATGATATATGTGCCAATGGCTTGCAAATACTTGACAGGTACCCTTATATTTACCTAAGGTGCCGTCGAAAACCTCAGCGAACTCTGTTGTCAAGGTTTCGAAATCATCACTAGACGTGGTATGGATGCCAGAAATGGAAAGCCCCAACGCCCCGATCCAGTCTAAACCCAAAAGGCTAGGGAGCCTGCCTTTGACTACCAAAAGTGGGAGGGGACCTGCAAACTCCCCCCACTCCACCATAAACTGGCTGCAACCCAAAGTGGGAATGCCATTTCCTTGGTAGTCGTGGAGACGAGTAGAACAGGGCTGCAAACGGTCACAAGCAAAGGACGGCACCAGCTCTTTAAGGGTCTGCCAGGCGATGATGGACTTAGATGAACCAGTATCCACTTCCATCCTGCACGGTTTTCCTTCAATACGAACAGTCAGAAAGATCTTCTTGTGACCCGAGACAGCATGGTTGCCAGGCGAGAGAAGATCACAGTGGGAAATAGCAAAACAAGAGTCCTGAGGACCATTGAACCCTTCCCGGCCTAATTTAATGGAAGATGGTACGCCCATGATGTCCGCGGAGGATCTCGAACGGCAAACCTTTGCCAGGTGGCCTTTCTTTCCACAGTGGCGGCAAACGGCATTTCGAAAACGGCAAAAAGCACGAGGATGTGACTCCCCACAACCCAAACAAAACGCTGGACCCCGTCCTTTGGAGGGTGGGCGTCGATTGAAGACCGACGCCTTGAGGTGGTCCACCTCCTCTTCGCTATCAGCAACGGTATCAGAGCGTTCGTAAGACTCCCCTAGCTGTATGGCTGCACAACGAGAGGCCAGTGGAACATGCGGGAAGTTTCGAATTTCCGGCGCAGACCAGTCAGACATCTCAAACGCAGCCGCTTCCTCAACAGCAGTCTCCAAATTGATGACAGATTTGGCCAAAAGGCGGCGCTGCAACCGCAAATCGCGCATGCCGCAAACTAGTTGCTCGAGGAGGGAGTCATCAAGGTTTTCAAACTCACAACTTATTGCCTCAGTCCGAAGGGCGGCGAGATAGTCATTAATGGACTCCCCTTCCTTTTGCACCCGTTGTCGAAACATGAAACGGCGAAAAATGCGAGAAGGTGCGGGTGCGTAATGGCCCTTCAATTTAGCCAGCAAAGTAGGCCAAGAAACGGTGGACAGCTGTTGGGGCTCTACAAGCGCCTGCGCCGTTGCAAAAATCTGCGGCCCACACGTGTTGAGAAAATGGGCTCGCTTCTGGTCATTGGAAAAGTCAGTATAGTCATTTGCCTGCAAAAAACACTCGAAACGCTCAATATAAGCGTCCCAAGTTTCTGCGCTGGGCACAAAAGGCATAAAGATAGCCAAATTACTCATTAGAAAGAGTTGCAGGCCCACAAGGAACGAGAGAGAAGAGAAAAAAAAATGTTTGCCTCACGTAGCTACCTTCCGAAATGCCAACAACAAAACAATTCTTCTTTCGTGGCCGTACTCAGTGGGAGTCATCCATCCTCGTCGCCAGTGTTCTGAATTGAGAACGGCAGATAAGAGACCAAGATAAGCAACACGGTTTATTCACAGCAACAAGCACAAGGGTTAAAATGTAACCTAACCTCGGTCGTGCACAGCCGCTATTTATATTGCAGCTGGGCTCGCACGGCCAATAAAACACTTTAAAACATTCACACCTCCCACCGGCCGAGCTATCAGCTCAGCCGATCAGGAAGCCTCCGTTGCTGGGCGGCCGCTCATCAGATCGTAACACTGGAGTATGCCAGGATCGCTAGGACTGTTGAGTTATGGGGGTGTGGTGGGGCGGTGCTGGAGCCGTTGATGGCACCTGTCGCAGGATGCTGCAACGGTGGACGTTAGCTGAGGTGTGAGGGAAGAATGAGGAGGTGAGGGTGGCCAGGACTTATAAATCGACGGAGGAGGAGATGTTTTCCACCTCTGGGGATATTATTCCCCCCCTTCCTCTCCCCACCTTACCCTCCCCCCCTCCCTTAGTGGGATGGGTTTACAAACTATTAAGCAGGACCTCTTCCCATGTTCCAACTTACGCCTCTTGCTGGAAGGAGAGACCGAGCACTACTATGGGGGAGCTGAGGGACTTTTTATACCCCAACGGAGGAGACGGAACATCATCCCTGGTGTAACCATCTCTAGGGAGACTAACCATCGTGAGAGGATGGTTTGGATATGACCCTCCGTTGGGTGAAAAAACAAAGGACATTGGACCTTCTCCCTGTCGTGAGAGGACAGTGGAGTCCAGCTCTACGATGGACATTTTGTGATCTTGTGCACGGTTATCTCTCTGGACTATGGAGGAACCCCGAACTGGCCCTCCTTTCCCATCCTTGGTTCGGATGATGCTTTTAAAAGCTGACCTTCTAGCGCTGCAAGACTCCCCCCTCTTGCAGGCCTGGCCCTCCACATTATCGAGGGCCTATCTTGATGACGGGCTTTGGAACCCCGAGAGATGGAATGCAGCGAAGAGGGGGTTGAGGGTTTTTTTAGCAAAAATTTTAATGAAAATTTTAAGGGGACCCAGGAGGAGGGGAGGGGGTTGTAAAGGTGGACCTGGGGGGTCCATATAGCCACTGAGCAGGGTGATGGGTCGATTGGACACAGCGGAGGGGTCGTGGAAGGAAATTTGACCGGGGAGCAGGGGGGTGATAGGAAGGGCAGTGCAATTGAAATAATGAGTGGGAGGGGCAGATATGACGGGCGCAGGGGGCCATATCATGTTCTGGGGGTGCGCACACGTTTACGAGTGATTGCGCACTCCGGCCCCCAATGTGCGACTCGTGTCCAGGGTTGCACAGAGCCTCAGGCCCTGGGTCCGCGGCTGATGTTATGTAATGCCAGGTCGGTTGTTAATAAAGCCCCCCTCATTTGTGATCTTATTTTGGAGGGGGGTGCGGACCTGGCAGGTATTATGGAGACCTGGTTGGGCCAGGAGGGGGTGGTCCCTCTCGTCGAAATGTGCCCACCAGATTTCCGTGCTTTTCATCAGCCAAGGGCTCGGGAGGGGTGGGGGAGTGGCGGTGATTATTAAGGAAAGTCTTTGTCCGAGGGAGACCACTGTTCCTCAGATAGCCGGATGTGAGTCCCTTTTTGTAAAGTGGGGCCGTGGGGTGCAGATGGGTTTGCTGACTACGTACCTGGCTCCCTGCCACGTGGTGGCGACCCTGCCTGAGCTGCTCGACATTATTGCCGGGGTGGCAGTTGATACCCCCAGACTTATTGTCATGGGGGATTTCAACCTACCATCCACAGGTGAGGCGTCAGAGGTGGCTCGGGAGTTCATGGCTTCCATGGCAGCCATGGACCTGACCCAGTTAGTTCACGTTCCCACTCACATAGGGGGACACACTCTGGACTTGATTTTCGTCTCTGGTCAGTGGTTGAATGATCTTGGTAGAGGGGACCTAGACATTAAACCCTTGTCATGGACAGATCATTCGCTCCTTCACTTGGACTTTCCAGCCGCTTCCCCCCACCGCAGGGAGACGGAACCAACCAGATGGTTCCGTCCTAGGCACCTGATGGACCCCGAAAGGTTCCTGATGGAGCTTGGGCCGTTTCCTGAGACTCTGGCACACGACTCGACCGAAGACCTGGTGGCCACCTGGGAGAGTGCGGCCACCGGAGCTTTGGACCGCGTCGTGCCTTTGCGGCCTCTGACCCGATGCCGATCTCAATTGGCTCCTTGGTTCTCCGAGGAGCTGAGAGAGATGAAGCATTGGAAAAGACGCCTAGAGAGCATCTGGAGGACTAGTCAATCCGATTCTGACCGGACACAGGTGAGGTCTTATATCAAGACCTACCTAGTGGCGATAAAAGCGGCGAAATGTAACCATTTTCCGCTCTTATCGCATCTGCAGAGAACCGCCCAGCCGCTCTGTTTAGGGTGACCCACTCCCTTCTTCAGGGGGGAGTGCGGGAAGATCCCTTGCAGGGTCGAGCTGAGGACTTTGTGCAATTCCTGCATGATAAAGTCGTTCGGATTCGGGAAGGCTTGGACTTCGACTGGATGAGTCCGGGGGAGGAGACGAGGGTAGGTCTTGAGAATATTATCTGGGAGGACTTTGATCCTGTGGCTCCCGAGGATGTGGACAGGGTTCTGGGTAAGATTAGTGCCGCCACGTGTTTATTGGACCCGTGTCCCTCCTGGTTGGTACTGGCCTCCCGGGAGGTTACACGAGGCTGGCTCCAGGGGATTATAAGTGCTTCCTTGAGTGAGGGTGCCTTTCCCACTGCCTTGAAAGAGGCGGTGGTGAGGCCCCTCTTCAAGAAGCCTTCCCTGGACCCGGCTGAATTAGCTAACTACCGTCTGGTCTCCAACCTTCGTTTTGTGGCGAAGGTTGTTGAGAGTGTGGTGGCACGACAGCTTCCCTGGCACCTGGATGAAGCTATCTATCTGGACCCGTACCAGTCGGGCTTCAGGCGGGGTACAGCACAGAAACGGCATTGGTCGCGTTGGTGGATGATCTCTGGAGGGCTCGGGACAGGGGTTGCTCCTCTGTCCTGGTCCTATTAGATCTCTCAGCGGCTTTTGATACCATCGACCTGTCAGCGTTCCAAATTATTATCTCTTTCAGCGCTGACATGAAATCACAGAAATACTTGCTTTAATGCTGAGATGAACTTTCACCTAGTTCCTGGCTCTTCAGCAGATAGCGTTACTTGGGCAACAGAGGGAGGGGGGAAATTCCTGTGAAAAGAAAGTGCATGGGACGAAGAGATGGATCTGGATGGTGGCCAATGAGACATTGGGGTTGAACGGAAAGGGAGGGGTTTGGAAGGAGGTGCCAATCTTGGCTGCATCAGAGTTCAGGCATGTCGTTTTTTCTATTCTTAAATAAAAGAGATTCGTTAGAGACTTTGCGTTTGAGAATGAAGTTTATTTAAGATAGCAACGAAACCTGACACGACCATGGTTTCATGCTGCAGCGATTGAGGGGGTTAGGAATAGGGGGCACCGTACTGCGGTGGTTCTCCTCCTTCCTCTCCGACCATTCGCAGTTTGTGTTGGCAGGGGGGCAGAGGTCGACCTCAAGGTGCCTCGCATGGGGAGTGCCGCAAGGGTCGGTTCTCTCGCACCTTCTGTTCAACATTTATGTGAAGCCGCTGGGTGAGATCATCCGTGGTTTGGGGGTGAGAGTCCATCAGTATGCTGATGACACTCAGCTGTACATCTCCACCCCAGACCACCCCAACGATGCCCTTGATGTGATGTCTGGCTGCCTGGAGGCCGTGCGGGTCTGGATGGGGAGAAATAGGCTCAGACTCAACCCTTCCAAGACCGAGTGGCTGTGGCTTCCAGCGTCCCGATATAGTCAGCTGGTGCCATCGCTGACTATTGGGGGTGAAACTCTGCCCCCCACAGAGAGGGCTCGCAATCTGGGCGTCGTCCTGGACGCACGGCTGTCTTTAGAAGAGCATATGACGGCCGTGGCCAGGGGGGCTTTTTATCAGGTTAATTGACTTCCGGCGGCGACCTCAGCGTGTTAGGGACAAAAGG